>NC_142467.1:107050000-107675000 GCF_049115385.1 Moschus berezovskii | reverse complement strand
CAGACACGACTAAGCGACTGAACTGAACTGAATTGAAGGGAACATTTCATGCAAAGATGAGCTCGATAAAGGACAAAATTTGTATGGATCTAACAGAAGCAGAAGAGATTAAGAGGAGGTGGCAAGAATACACAGAAGAACTGTACAAAAAAGATCTTCATGATCCAGATAACCATGATGGTGTGATCACTCACCTAGAGCCACACATCCTGGAATGCAAAATCAAGTGGGGTTTAGGAAGCATCACTACAAACCAAGCTAGATGGAATTCCAGTTGAGCTATTTCAAATCCTAAAAGATAACACATTTAGACAGCATTTTAAAAAGCAAAGACATCACTTTGCCAACAAAGGTCCGTCTAGTTAAAGCTATGGTTTCCCAGTAGTCAAGTATGGATGTGAGAGTCGGGTCATAAAGAAGGGTAAATGCCAAAGAATTGACGCTTTTGAACTGTGGGGCTGGAGAAGACTCTTGAGAGTCCCTTGGACAGCAAGGAGATCAAACTAGTCAATACTAAAGGAAATCAATCCTGAATACTCATTGGAAGGGTTGATACTGAAGCTGAAGCTCCAATACTTTGGCCACCTGATGCGGAGAACTGGCTTATTGGAAAAAACCCTGATGCTGGGAAAGATTGAAGACAAAAGGAGGAGAGGGTGGCAGAGGGTGAGATGGTTGGATAGCATCACCGACTCAGTGGCCATGAGTTTGAGAAAATTCCGGGAGATAGTGAAGGGTAGGGAAGCACATCACCTGGGTTATTTCATTCACTATCCTTGACCAAGCAAGGACTTGCATAATCAGCATTGTATAGGCAGACACTGAAGCTCAGAGAGACAAAGTCGCTGAGGCCACACAGCTGGGGAGTGTCTAAGTTGGGAAATTGATGCAGATCTGTTGGATTAAGAATGCCTTTAGCTTCCAGAAATTTCATACTTGTCAAATGTCTTGTGGAAACTACAGTTTCATTACCAGCTCTCTTCTCCTTTCCCCAGAAGACCTTATTTCTGTTCTTCAAAAGCACATCTGGTCTCAGGGCCTTTTCATAGGCTGTTCCCTCTGCTTGGAATGGTGTTCCCCACATTCCTGACTTACTAACACCTTCGGATCTTGACTCGGATGTCAGGTTTCAGGAAAGCCTTCTCTGGCTTTCCCAAGATGATCAAATCACCCTTTTTTGCATGTGTCATTGAACTGATTCTCTCTTCTCCCAGATATAACTTTATGTGCTGTGTCTATCTATCTTTCTCCTGCCTCCCTTCCCCTTGTGAAGTATTGTGAAGATCTAACATGAAGTCTGTGAGTTTCTGGAGGCTGCCATATAAATGACCACAAATGGTGGCTTACAACAAGAGAGATTTGTTCTCTCACAGTTCTGGAGACCAGAAGTCTGAAATCAGCATGCCAGCGCAGGGGTGGTTCCCTTTGAAAGTCCTAGAGAAGGGTCTTTCCTTGCCTCTCCCTGATTCTGGAGGCTCGAGCTTTCCTTGGCTCATGGCTGTATCGCTTCAATCTCTGTCTCCATTTTCACATAAAGTTCTTCTCTGTATCTGTGTCCTCTCCTCCACTTTAAAAATTTTTATTTATTTATTTATGGCTGTGCTGTGTCTTCGTTGCCGTGGGTGGGCTTTGTCTAGTTGTGGTGCATGGGCTTCTCTTGCAGTGGCCTCTTTTGTTGCAGACCATGGGCTCTAGAGCACGTGAGCTTCAGTAATTGTGGCACATGGGCTTAGCTACCCAAAGGTACATGGAATCTTCCCGCAGTAGGAATGAAACCCGTGTCCCCTCCATTGGCAGGCAGATTCTTAACCACTGGACCACTAATGAAGTCCCTCCCTGCATTTTATAAGAATAGCAGTTGTTGGATTAAGGTCCACCCTGCTCCAGTATGACCTCACCTTGATGACAACTGCAAAGGTTCTTTTTCCAAATAAGGTCACATTTGTAGGTGCCAGGGGTTAGGATTTCAACTTATCATTTCCCAGTCAAGTTCAACCTATAAAGAGGTCTACCGCACAGTCAGGTTCTCTGAACGTTTGTTGAACAGGTATGTAAATGATATTATATTAAGACTCCTTTCTATGTTCCCACTAGTCCTCAGGGCATGGCCTTAGAGTTCGGCTGTGTGTGAAACTCAAGGCCTGCTCTCTCCCCAGCCCGAGTGAATTTCATGAATATCTGAACTATTCCTAGAGGGCAAAAACTAGCCCCCACCCCAAACCAGGAAAGACCATGAACTAATACATCATAGCAACAGTAATAATAATGAATAAAAGGGCTGAGATCTAAAGCAAGATAAAAAAGCTTACAAATTGAAAGATCAGTGAGAGGCATGACTGACTTTGACATTAGCCCTCTTCTACATGTGAAAGATAAGGCTGAGTGGATGAGGATGCAGTGATCAAGTCTGTGTGTGTGAAATTCCCAATGGGCAATTTGGGAAAAGGGACTCAACACAGAGATGCACAGATCATTTAGCTGAGCCTTTGTACATCTGGTCCCATCACTTTATGGGAAATAGATGGGGAAACAGTGGAAACAGTGTCAAACTTTATTTTTTGGGGCTCCAAAATCACTGCAGATGCTGATTGCAGCCAGGAAATTAAAAGATGCTTACTCCTTGGAAGGAAAGTTATTACCAACCTAGACAGCATATTAAAAAGCAGAGACATTACTTTGCCAACCAAGGTCCGTCTAGTCAAGGCTATGGTTTTTCCTGTGGTCATGTATGGATGTGAGAGTTGGACTGTGAAGAAAGCTGAGCGCTGAAGAATTGACGCTTTTGAACTGTGGTGCTGGAGAAGACTCTTGAGAGTCCCTTGGACTGCAAGGAGATCCAACCAGTCCATTCTAAAGGAGATCAGTCCTGGGTGTTCATTGGAAGGACTGATGCTAAAGCTGAAACTCCAATACTTTGGCCACCTCATGCGATGAGTGACTCACTGGAAAAGAGTCTGATGCTAGGAGGGATTGGGGGTGGGAGGAGACGGGGAAGACAGAGAATGAGACGGCTGGATGGCATCACTGACTCGATGGACATGAGTTTGAGTGAACTCCGGGAGTTGGTGATGGACAGGGAGGCCTGGCATGCTGTGATTCATGGGGTCGCAAAGAGTCGGACACGACTGAGCGACTGAACTGAACTGAACTTGTACATCCAGTAATTTAATCAGATGAAGTCACACGGGCACCCACGGGGTGCGGTACTGGGATCTCTACTGCCGTGTGGAAAAACCAGAAGGAACTTAATCAGAAGGGTCTGGTGAGTCAACTGCTGTGTGCCCTTATAATAGAATCTTATGTAGCTTTCAAAAAGGAAGTAAGAGACTTCCCTGGTACTTTGGTGGCTAAGAATTCACCTTCTGGTCTTCTCTGGTGATACAGTGGGTAAGAATTTGCCTGTCAATGCAGGGGATCCAGGTCCAATCCCTGATCCATTAAGATTCCACCAGCCAAAACTACTGAGCCCATGTGCTGCAGCTACTGAAGCCTGTGTGCCTAGAGCCTGTACTCCACAACAAGAGAAGCCCCCACAGTGAGAAGCCCGTGCAATACCCCTGGAGAGTAACCCTCGCTCTCCGCAACTAGAGAAAGCCCTTGCACAGAAACGAAGACCCAGCGTGACCAACAAAACAATTAATTATTAAAAGAAATGAATGCCATGCTTAATCGTAACAAGAGAAAAAGAATTTCCTTTCCCGTGCGTGGGAGGTGGGTTTGATCCCTGGTCGGGGAACTAAGTTCCCACATGCCTTCGGGCAGCTAGCTTGCCCACCACAACTAGAGAGTCTGCATGCTCTAACTAAGGCCCAATGCAGCCAAACAAATAATTTTTTAAGGAGGTAGAGAAGATAAATAAATAAATAGGTGGCAAGATCCTAAAAATGTCCATCACAGTGACTGCATGCTAAGCCATTTAAGTTGTTTCTGACTCTGTGATGCTATGAACTTGTAGCCCACCAGGCTCCTTTGTCCACAGGACTCTCCAGGCAAGAATACTGGAGTGGGTTGCCACACCCTTCTCCAGTGGGTCTTCCCAACCCAGGGACTGAACCTGCATCTCTGGTCTCCTGCATTGGCAGGCAGGTTCTTTACTGCTAGTACCACCTGGGAAGCCAAACAGAGTTGCCAGCAATTCTGCTCCTAGGAATAGATCCCCGAAGAACTGGGAACAGGGGCTCTGAGAAAAACTTGTGAACAAATATCTATAGCAGCACAAGTCATAATAGCCAAAACTGGAAACGGTCCAAATGTTCATCGACAGACAAATGGACAGACCATGATGTGTCTGTGTGTGAGATAATAGAAAACATGTAGATAGACTTCTGGCACCAGCTCCTGGCACAGGAGCAGCAAGAAGTTCTTGTTACCCACTAAGTGGCGGGAGCACCAGGAGCGTCTTTTGTTCGAATGAAGTGATTCTGATTGGGCTCCTGGATGGCAGCTGATCACCAGAAAGATGGAGCCATGAGGAGAAGATTGGAATTTTCAATCTCACCCTCTATGCTCCAGAAGGAGAAGAGGGTCTGGAAATGTAGTTAACAACTGACCATGCTTATGTGAGGGAGCTTCCATAAAAATTTCAATAGTATGGGGTTCAGGTTTCAGGTGGGTGAACACATCCACACAGAGGGAATGATGCATCCCAACTCCACACGGACAGTTCCTGTGCATAGGACCCTCCCAGACCTCGCCTATGACAGCTTCATCTGGCTGTTCATCTGTGTCTTTTATCATATCCTTCAGTAAACTGGTAAATGGACGTGTTTCCCTGAGTTCTGTGAGCTGCTCTGGCACACAGTTGAATCCGAGCAGGAGAAGGTTCACGGGAGCCCCTTCTAGTCAAGTCAAACAGAAGTTGTGGGGAACCTACTACTTGTGACTGGCCTCTGAAATGAGGAGCAGTCTCATGGGACTGAGCCCTTAGCCTGTGGGATCTGATGTTTTCTCCAGACCGACAGCGTGAGAACTGAGTTGAATTGTAGCACACCCAGCTTGTGTCACAGACTTGCTCAATTTTGGAGGAAAGTGACGCTAGTTATCAGACGCGTGGTATGATTGTAGTGTGTGGGTAAAGGAGACACACCACAGGACTGGGTTTTTTCTTGTACCACATACAATCCAATTTATTCAGCCACCAGAAAGGAGTGGAGGCTGACATGCGCTGCAACACGGATGGAGACGGCATGCTGAGTGAAGGAAGCCAGACACAGAGGGCCACACAGTGTGTTGCTCTGTGTGTGTTAAATGCCCAGAGCAGAGATGAAAAGCGGATCAGTGGTCGTTAGCGGATGAGGGGCAGGAGGGAGTCAGGGGTGGCTGTTCAAGGCGACCACGTATTTTGTGGGCTTGATAAAAAATGATTAGAAAGTGGAGAGAAACAACTTCCCACCATAAACCACAAGGAATTATATT
Organism: Moschus berezovskii; assembly: GCF_049115385.1. NCBI lineage: Eukaryota > Metazoa > Chordata > Mammalia > Artiodactyla > Moschidae > Moschus > Moschus berezovskii. The sequence goes on along the minus strand of NC_142467.1, from coordinate 107,669,585 downwards.
CACTATCCTGTGATAAACCATAATAGAAAAGAATATATATATATACATAAGTGAATCCCTGCTGCACAGCAGAAATTACCCCAACATTGTAAATCAATAAAATTTAAAAGAAAGCAGAGAGAGCTGGTGTTTGCCCAGCATTGTGGATGTACTAAGTGCCCCCTGAGTCATCCACTTTAAAATGGTGAATTGCATGTTAAGTGAATATCACATCCATGAAAAGGGGAGGAGAAGTGCTGCAAGAAGTGATAGGGACTGACCTCCTGGATATGTTGTAAGTGAAAAAAGAATCACAGCACAGAACAGGGCACAAGAGGTCTACCCGTTACCCCCACACATGCAAACAGCAGAGGGTGGACATGAGTCCCTGAGAACATGGGTATTTGAGGAAGGAGCATAATCCAGGTGCATCTAGAAAGGATTAGACGTGCTAGAGGTCTGCTGGAGCCCACGGAGGCCAGCAGGGCCATTCCAGCAACACAGGTGTCACCCTGAGAGAAGAGAGGGAAGGACAGGGGCGAAGAGAGGATTGAGTAGGAGCAAGAAGGCTCCTGCCGGGTCAAAGTGCTCTTCCCTTTTTTAAAGATTTTATCTTGATGTGGGCCATTTTTAAGTCTTTATTTAATCTGTTGCAATATGGCTTCTGCTTTAATTTTTGTTCTTTGTTTTTGGCTGTGAGGCATGTGGGATCTTAGGACCCTGACCGGGGATCGAACTTGCATCCCCTGCATCGGAAGGTGAAGTCTTAATCACCTTGGAGAACCCCAGAGGACTCTTCCTGATTCAGCCCAGTTCAGTCCAGTCGCTCAGTTGTGTCCAGCTCTTTTCAACCCCACGGACTGCAGCACACCAGGCTTCCCTGTCCATCACCAACTCCTGGAGCCTGCTCAAATTCATGTCCATCGAGTCAGTGATGCCATCCAACCATCTCATCCTCTGTCATCCCCCTTCTCCTCCTGCATTCAATCTTTCCCAGCATCAGGGTTTTTCCACTGAGTCATTTCTTCGCATCAGGTGGCTGAAGTATTGGAGTTTCAGCTTTAGCATCAGTCCTTCCAATGAACATTTCTGATTTAGGTCCTGCCTGATGTCAGCATTAATCTCTGTTGCTGATAAGCTGGAGCGTTCCAGAAGCAGGGGAAGCCAGACCATCACAGTAAATGGCCTGAACCACGTATTACTCCTTCTCTGACCCATGGTCCTTCTTGTCCACGTGACAAATGACAAAGGTGGCTGACATTGGCTGGCTGAGTCACGCGGTCCAAGGCTTGTGCCAAGCCTTCAACATGGTGGGTGATTTCTGTGTGCTGTTGATGTTGATACAGAAATTGCTGTGCTTTAGTCCACTCCTGATTGTCCATTGATGCCTCTACTCCAGACCTCCTTGACTTTTTAAAAATTAATTAATTAACTAACGTGGCTGTGCCGGGTCTTTGTCACAGTACGTGGGACCTTCATTGCATTATGCAGGATCTTTCACTGAGGCACCGGGCTCAGCAACTGTGGCTTACGGGCTCAGTTGCTTTGTGGCATGTGGTATCTTAGTTCCCTGACCAGGGATCAAACACTCATCCGCTGCATTGGGAGGCAGATTCTTAACCACTGGACCACCAGGGAGGTCCCCTCATTGCGGTTTTGATTTTCATTTCTCTGATGACCTTTGAACGCCAATAAATTTTAGGTTAAGCATTTTCCACGTAGGGGCTTCCCTGGTGGCTCAGCGGTAAAGAATCCGAATGCAATGCGGGAGACGGGTGTTCAAACCTTGGGTCTGGAAGATCTCCTGGAGAAGGAAATGGCAACCAACTCCAGTATTCTTGCCTGGAGAATTCCATGGACAGAGGAGCCTAGTGGACTAGAGTCTGTGGGGTGGCAAAAAGTCAGGCGCGACTTAGCAATTAAACCACCACCACCAAAGAGAAAGACTGAAGGGAAAGTGAAGTGAAGTGAAAGTCCAACTCTTTGCGACCCCATGGACTACACAGTCCATGGAATTCTCCAGGCCAGAATACTGGAGTGGGTAGCATTTCCCTTCTCCAGGGGATCTTCCCAACCCAGGGATCAAACTCAGGTCTCCTGCATTGCAGGCAGATTCTTTACCAGCTGAGCCACAAGGGAAGCCTGACTTAAGGCAGATGACAACCAAATATAGACTTTGTTTGGAACCTGATTCTAACACACCAACTGTAAAAAGTCATCTTTTGGGACAGCTGGGGAAATTGGGAGATGGGTGATCCATCATGGGAGCCTACCAAAATTCCCATTGTTTTTCGAGCCAAGTGGCAGATAAACAGAAATGACTCAAGGCCTGAGAGTGCCTTAAAATAAAGTAAAAATACATTGAAAATAGAGTAACCTTGAAAACATCATGCTGAGCGGAGGAAACCAGCCACAAAACCCCACATCATGTATGATTCCTTTTATATGAAATGCCCAAAACAGGCAGATCCACAGAACTAGAAAGCCAATTAGCTGTTGCCAGGGACTGGGGAGGAAAACGGGAGGGATTGCTCATGGGGATGGGGTTTCCTTTTGGGGATGAAGGGAGTGTTCTAGAATTGAACTTAGAGGTGATGGCTGTACAACACTGCGAATATATTAAAAATGATTGAATTGTACACTCTGAAGGGCTTCCCAGGTGGCACTAGTGGTAAAGAACCCACCTGCCAATGAGGGGACATAAGAGATGCAGGTTCAATCCCCGAGTCAGGAAGATCCCCTGGAGGAGGGTAGGAGCCCACTCCAGTATTCTTGCTTGGAGAATCCCATGGACAGAGGAGCCTGGCAGGCTAGAGTCTGTGGGGAGGCAAAAAGTTGGACACAACTGAGGCTACAGCCCACACATACATGTTTTAAAAGGGTACATTAAGTCAAATTATGGTGAGGTATCACCACATGCTGATCCGAATGGCCATCGTGAAAACGGCTACAAATAACCAATGCGACAGACGGAGTGGAGAAATGGGAGCCCGCCTACACTGTGGGAGGGGGTGTAAGTGGGTGCGGCCAGGACGGAAAACAGTATGGAGTATCTTCAGAAAGCTGAAAATAGAGCTGCCATACGGTCCTGAAATCCCACACCTGGGCGTGTATTCAGACAAAACTCTAATTCAAAAAGGTACATGCTCCCCAATGTCCACTGCAGCACTATTGGCAATAGCCGCAAGGTGAAGCGATGTAAATGTCCACAGACAGACGAATGGATAAAGGTGTGATACACATACACAACGGAGTATCACTCAGCCACACAAAATGAAACTGTACCATTTGGAGCAACATGGATGGACGCAGAGATTACCATCCTAAATGAAGTAAGCCAGAACAGAAAGGCAAATACCATATGACATCACCTATATGCAGTAAAATGCGACACAAATTAACAGAAGCTTCCCTGGTAGCTCAGCTGGTAAAGAATCTGCCTGCAACGCAGGAGACCCTGGTTTGATTCCTGGGCTGGGAAGATCCCCTGGAGAAGGGATAGGCTACCCGCTCCAGTATATTTGGGCTTCCCTTGTGGCTCAGCTGGTAAAGAATCTGCCTGCAATGCAGGAGACCTGGGTTAGATCCCGGGTTGGGAAGATGCCTGGAAAAGGGAAAGGCTACCCATTCCAGTGTTCTGGCCTGGAGAATTCCATGGACTATACAGTCCATGGGGTCGCAAAGATTTGGACATGCCTGAGCGACTTTCACGAAACAGAAACAGACTCACAGACATAGAGGACAGAGTTGTCGTTACCAAGCAGGAGGGGATGGGACAGAAGTGGACTGAGAGTTTGGGGTTAGCGGATGCAAATTAGCACATATAGAATGCATAGACAAGGTCCCACTATACAGCATAAGGAACTATATTCAGTGCCCTGGTTCAGTTCAGTTCAGTTCAGTTCAGTCGTGTCCGACTCTCCGCGACCCCATGAATCACAGCACGCCAGGCCTCCCTGCCCATCACCAACTCCCGGAGTTCACTCAGACTCATGTCCACAGAGTCGGTGATGCCATCCAGCCATCTCATCCTCCGTCGTCCCCTTCTCCTCCCGCCCCCAACCTTTCCCAGCATCAGAGTCTTTTCCAGTGAGTCAACTCGTCGCATGAGGTGGCCAAAGTATTGCAGTTTCAGCTTTAGCATCAGTCCTTTCAATGAACACCCAGGATTGATCTCCTTTAGAATAGACTGGTTGGATCTCCTTGCAGTGTAAGGGACTCTCAAGAGTCTTCTCCAACACCACAGTTCAAAAGCATCGATTCTTCGGCGATCAGCTTTCTTCACAGTCCAACTCTCACATCCATACATGACCACGGGAAAAACCATGGATTTGACTAGACGGACCTTGGTTGGCAAAGTAATGTCTCTGCTTTTTAATATAGCATAAGGAACTATTCAAAGCCCTGGGATAAACCATAATGGAAAAGAACACATAAAAAAGATTGTATTATATGTATAGGGCTTCCCTAGTGGCTCGGACAGTCAAGAATCTGCCTGCAATGCAGAAGACCTGGGTTCAATCCCTGGGTCAGGATCCCCTGGAGAAGGGAATGGCAACACACTCGAGTATTCTTGCCTGGAGAATCCCATGGACAGAGGGCCCTGGCGAGTCCATGGGGTTGCAAAGAGTCGGACACAATCAAGCGACTAACACACACACATGCTATATATACACATATATAACTGAATCACTTTGCTGTACAGCAGAAACTTACACAACATTAATTAACTTATACTTCAATTTAAAAGAAGAGTGCATGGTAGGTTGTGTGAAAGCTATTTAAAAACAATGAAGAGGGTAAAAGAAGCCTGTGAGGCCAATGCTTGACAATTTAGAGTCTGAAAAATACGTCCATGGCGGGGGTAATATATGATTCTCTCAATTTGGGGGTATGTTTCAACATTGCCTGGAGAATCCCATGGACAGAAGAGCCTGGTGGGCTACAGTCCATGGGGTTGCAGAGAGTTAGACATGACTGAGTGACTAACATTTTCACTTTGAGCATTTTTATAATGAACAATGGGAGTACTTCATGGAGGGTGATGGACATTGTTAAACCAGTGGTTCTCACCTGCCCTAGTAGAGCAAGACCCGAGTGGCTGGCAGCCCTCAGGGATATATCCTGGTGGATGTGGGCCAGGGCTTAGTCAGGGCCTCAGGTTGGGCTGGCTACAAGCTGGGGCCAGGACCCAGACTCCGGTCAGTAGGACAGGACAGCAATCACTCAGGCCTGAGAATTCCCTGTGCCAATGGAGTTTCAGCAGAAGGTTTGCTGAATCATGGAGGGAATTAATGTGGACAGTTCCTGGGCACACAGTCCTGGGGCATTGTCAGTTGATTTCCTGGCTACCTGGTTCTGGGTGTGTCAGAGTGGCTTCTTGGGTCTGAATTGTCGAAAGAAAGGTTCACGTGTTCCTGGTTTACCAAACTCAGTATAATCAACCCAGCTTTGCTGAAGAAAAGGTAGCTTCCCTGATAGCTCAGTTGGTAAAGAATCCGCCTGCAATGCAGGAGACACCGGTTTGATTCCTGGATTAGGAAAATCTACTGGAGAAGGGATAGGCTACCCACTCCAGTATTCTTGGCCTTCCCTTATGGCTTAGCTGGTAAAGAATCTGCCTGCAGTGCAAGAGACCTGTGTTCAATCCCTGGGCTGGGAAGATCCCCTGGAGATGGGAAAGGCTACCCACTCCAGTATTCTGGCCTGGAGAATTCCATGGATTGTATAGTCTATGCAATCACAAAAGAGTCGGACACGACTGAGAGGCTTTCACTTGTTGCATAAAACAGGTTTGAGGTTTATCAAACAGTTCCACATGGAATTTCCGTATGATCCACAGTTTCATTTACAGGCATAGACCCAGGGGAAGTGATGGAGAAGGAAATGGCAACCCACTCCAGTACTCTTGCCTGGAGAATCCCACGGATGGAGGAGCCTGGTAGGCTACAGTCCATGGGTCACTAAGAATCGGACACGACTGAAGCGACTTAGCAGCAGCAGCAGCAGCAGAAGTGAAGCCACCTGTTCAAACCAAAACTTGCACACACATGTTCACAGTGGCACTAGTGTGAAGACTAAACAGCACCTAAAAAGCCAATGGGTTGGACTTCCTTGGCGGTCCAGTGGTTGAGAGGCTGCCCACCAATGCAGGAGTTGTTTTTGTTGTTCAGTCACTAAAGTGCCCAACTTTTTGCCGTCTCATGGACTGCAGCACACCAGGCTTCCCTGTCTTTCACTGTCTCCCCAGAGTTTGCTCAGATTCATGTCCATTGAGTCGGTGATTTGTCATCCACCATCTCCATCCTTTGTCGCCCCTTCTCCTCCTGGGACACGGGTTCAATCCCTGATCCGGGAAGATCCCACATGCTGCAGGGCAGCTCAGCCTGTGAGCCACAGCTACTGAGCCCGCACATGGCGGCTACTGAAGCCAACGTGCCCTGGGCCCATGATCCACAACAAGGAAAGCCACTACAAGGAGAGGCCCAAGCACAGTAGCCCCTGCTTGCAGCAGCTAGAGAAAGACCATATGTAGCGACAAAGACCCGGTGTAGCCAAAAATGGAAAAGTTAATAAAAATAAAGAGACGAGCTGATAAGAATACTTTATTAAAAGTATTAAAACCAAAACCAATGGGTCAGTGATGAAATCAAAGAGGAGATCTTAAAATATCTTGAGACAAATGATAATGAAAATACAGTCATACAAAATCCATGGGATGTAGCCAAAGTAGTTCCTAGAGGGATGTTCGTGGCAACATAGATGGTAAAAGGGGATGAAGCCCCAACACACCTTACATCATGGATGAACCTCAAAACCATTACAATAAGTAAAAAAAGCCAGGCACAAAAGGCTGCATGTCACATGACTCCATTTATGAGAAATATCCAAACAGGTAAATCCATAGAGACAGGAAGCAAATTAGTGGTTGCCAGGGGTTAGGGGAGAGGGGTGGGGAGTGACTCTTAATGGGTACTAGGTTTCTTCCTGGCATGATGAAAAAGTTCTGGAATGAGGCAAAGGTGGTGGTTGCACAACATTGTGAACATACTAAATGCCACTGAATCGTTCACTTTAAAATGGTGATTTCTACATTTTGGGAATTTGGCCTCAATGAGACAAAAGAAAGGTGGCTTTGGAACTGCTCTGCCTGTGTTGGGTGCTATGCCTTCTCTTACTTCCTGTATCATCTCAAGACAGCTGCCTCCTTCCCTGACCTCCTTTTTTAAGTTTTGGCCATGCCATGCGGCATGCGGGATCCTAGCTCCCTGACCAGGGATTGAACCTGCACCCTTTGCATTGGAAATTCAGAGTCTTAATCACTGGACCACCAGGGAAGTCCCCTGGGCCCCTTTATAGCCCTATGCCCTGGGGGTACTGTAGCACCCTTCCCACCCGATTCTGGTCCCCACTCAAGGACAGGACAGTCCCCACTTATTCCTGCTATGTCCCCAGCACCCAACAGACGCCAGCACACAGTAGGAGCACAGTAGGTGTTTGTCAAATGAATAAATGTTGGGGAAAGCATGAGCTCCCAGCTTTACCCTGAGCCTCTGCTTTGCTGGGGAATTTCCCCTCGGTCTGGGGGACGGGGGTGAAAGGGGGCCTTGATCATCTAGGAAACCCTGACAGAGCCTGGGAGCCTCTAAGGAGGGCCCCGGAGGCAAGCAGGGTCCGAGCCGCTCTGCCGAAGCAACAGAGTCATGACACGGCCCTTCCACTGTGCGGTCAGCCTCCCTGCCCCCAGAACCATAAAACAGCCCTGCTCGGACTGGAAACATTTTCTTTTGAATATATTCCTGGAGGCGTTGGCAGGGCCTGCAAGGAAAATTCCAGGGGAGTAAGGAGAGAGGTCTTTGGCATCCACTGAGGGCCTGGAAGGGGTAGCCAGGCCTAGGGCCTGGGGGGCCCAGCTGTCCTCAGGGGAGGCCGAGGGGCCCCAGCCATGACACTGTCGGGGTATTATCTTGGTCTGGGAAGCTCCTGCAAACCAACAGACCTCCCCGAGTCCTGTGGTGGCGCAGATGGCAAGTGGCCTGGCCAGTCAGGGACAGTTCTCCACAGGAATTCATATAAAGCTGCTCTGAGATGTTCCCAGCAAATATGAGCAACCCACAGGGTGCTGACGTCTAAGGAAGGAGCCTCCCAGCGCCCAGCACAGCGCACTGGGGTCTGCGCACCTCCCATGTCTCCCTATTGCCCCAGGATAAAGTCTAGACTTCATTGTCTGGCCTGTCTCCCCAGCCCCCTGCGCTCCACCACACCCAGGTCTGGGAACACGGCCTTGTTCTCATCACCCTCAAGCTTTTGCCCGCACTGGTCCCCCCAACCCGAGCACCCTTTGCGGCCTCTGACTGGTTTATTCCCATAGCTCCTTCAGCTGGAGCTTAGATGTCCCCTCCTCCTGGCCCCCCATGGCTGCACCCCAATTACATCTCCAACCATTCAGCAATGTATTGAGAGTGAAGTTCTTGGCTATAAATCCTGGGGCATTGTGGGAAGGTTAAGGGGCCTCAGAGGGGCAGATGTTTCTCAAACCTTGACATTGGGGCTGCTATATCCCTTTGTCCTCGAGAAGACAGCATTCCATTTACTATGTGCTGGGAGTGATGGTACGGGCTAGGGGTAAAATACTGTTTGTATTTGTATGAACATACACGCAAAGAAGATAATTTCAAAGAGTGAAGAATGTTTGGAAGAAAGTTGAGTGAAGGTAATTTTGCTCAGGAGTTGAGGAGGCCTCCTGAGGATGGTGATATTTAAGCTGAGATCTGAAGGGCAGGAAAGCACCTTGTAAATATGAAGAATGAGAATTTCAGACAGAAAGGATGGCTCGTGCAAAGGTCCTGGAGTGGGAAACGGCGTGGCTGTTGGCAGAATGGTGAGGAGACCAGTGTGGCTGGAACAGGGTGAGGGAAGGAAGAGATAGGCGGGAGGGATGGGGTGAAGTCAGACCAGGTGGGGCCTTGCAGGCCACAGAGAGGAGGTGGCGTTTATTCTGAGAGTAACAGGGAGCCACGGAGGGTGTGTGAGCCAGAGAGGAACAGGATCTGCTTTATGAATCCGAGACGTCCCCTGTGGCTGTGCTAGGGAAGCGGTGGCAGTGTCCAGGTAGGAGTCAGCAGGGCGGAAACCAGGGCCAGGCTGCAGGGAGGAGCAAATTGCTTGGATTCGTATGTTTTGGAGGCTGAGGGGACGAGGACTACGGACAAACTGAACGTGGTGGGGGGTGGAGGGAGGAGTCTCAGACGCTGCCCAGGTCTTCGGCCCAGCGTGGAGCGGATGGTGAGGCCACTGTGAGACAGACGGCCTGGGAGAGATGACATCAGGGTACCAACAGCCGAGCCTTGGTCATGCGGTCAAGGTGTCTGGTTGGCACCACATGCCTGGGCCAGGCTGGTCGAGCTCCAGGTAGAAGAGTGGCCTTTGACATCAGGCCTGGAGTGGCTCCACCTGGGAGAGGCAGGCAGGGGCGCAGGCCCGGCCCTAAACCCCCAGGCTTTGTGCAAGCAGGCAGGGCTCAAGATTTCTCCATGCGGAGCCTTTTGTTCCAGCTGGAAACCGGGAGCAAGTCGAGAAATCCAGACGTGGAGTTGGAGGCAGCCCCAAGGCCGTGCGGTCTGGGGAGGCCCGGCGTCCAGGCATCCAGCGGGTCAGGCCTCCGTGTGGCATCACTGGCCATGGCCCGGCCGGCTGTGGGGGGCAAGAGCATTTCAGCTTTGTGTCTTTGGCTGCAACTGGAAAGGTTAAAAAAATAATCACCAGCATTGAGGCCTCACCCTCCTGGTGTCAACCTAAGCGCCTGGTGGAAAAACAGGCCGCGGGCCCCCCGCCAAGCCACAGAGCTGAGACCCGCCCAAGGGCCTGTTTAGCAGTGGTAACAGGGGTCAGGAGGGCAAAAAGCTAGGTCCCAACATTTCCCTGGCCATGAAAGGTGACTCAGTTTCCCATCAGAAAAGAAGGCATTGCTCTGCACTTGCAAGTTCTCCCGAAGCACCAGTTGTGTGTCCTGCCCAGGGTCATGCACTGGGGACCAAGCCCTCAGACAAGCCAAGGCCAACCCTGTCCAGAGGCCCTCCCAGGTCCATGGGACGGGGTTTGTGATTCGCTAGACATGGGTTGTTACGTGCCTGGGCCTCAGTTTTCTGTCTCTACAATGAGGAGAGCAACAGCCCCTCCCTCAGGGAGTCAGCATTATGCTCACGACAGCTTCCTCAGGGCAGACCATTCAGACCCAGCTTGGCAATCCATGGACAAGACCCCAGCGGCCCTAAACCTTCCAGAGCAGGGGCACAAGTCAGCAGCTTAAAATCAGGTGGGGCGAGAACCAGGTTGCGTCACTTTCCAGTCTTCTGATCCCAGTTGCTAGGAGGAAGTGGTTCAAGTGTGGCTTAAGAAGTAGGGACAGGGGCTTCCCTGGTGGCTCAGTGGTAAAGAATTCACCCACCAATGCAGGAGACACGGGTTCAATCCCTGGTCCCGAAAGATCCCACATGTCACAGAGCAACTAAGCCCGTACGCCACAGCTACGGAGCTGTGCTCCAGAGCCCAGGAACCTCAGCGAGAGAAGCCGCTGCCTGAAGGGTCCATGCGCTGCAGCTAGAGAGGAGCCCCACTACCCCAACTAGAGGAAAGCAGGCCGTCGCAGCAGCAAAGACCCAGCACTGCCAAAAATAAATTACATTATTTTTTTTTTAAAAAAAGAAGTGGAGACAAGTGGCAGGGGCAGGGGAGGGATGGGGAGCTACTTAATGGGGACAGAGCTTCAGGATTTCAAGCTGAAAGTGTTCTGGAAATGGATGGCAGCGATGGTTGCCCAACAACATGAACATATTTCATGCCAGTGAACTATACACTGATTACAATGGAAAGTTTTGTGTTATGTGTTTTTTTTAATTAGTACCCTGGGCTGTGCTAGGTCCTTGCTGTCGTGCTTGGGCTTCCTCTAGTGGCGAGCTGGGGCTGCTCTCCAGCCATGGCTGTGGGCTTCTAGCACAGAGGTTGTTCATGCTGGGCTCTGGGGCACAGACGTCGGTAGCTGCAGCATGCGGGCCCTCCAGCGTGTGCGCTTCGGTAGTTGTGGCAAGAAGGCTCCGTAGTTGCAGCCTGGGGGTTTAGTTGCCCCATGGCACATGGAATCTTTCCAGACCAGGGATCAAACCTGTCTCCCCTGCAATGGCAGGCAGATTCGTAACCACTGGACCACCACGGAAGTCCATGTTATATGTCTTTACTACAATGAAACATAATTAAAAAAAAAGAGGGGTGGGGGGAGGGAGGCTGAAGACGAAGAGGCCATGTATAGTTAAGACTGATTCGAGTTGCTGTATGGCAGGAACCGACACAACACTGTAAGGCAATTATACTCTGGTTGAAAAAAAAGGTGAAGACTAAATCAGATCTGCTTCTCCTTTACTGTGTGGCCCTGAGCAAATGTCTTGCCCTCTCTGGGCTTCTGTGTGCTCCCTGCCTCCTTCCTTTTTCTGGTCTGGATTATGGCCGCAGCCCCGTTCTTCATGATTCCTTGTGATTCGTATTTCCCCCATTTCAACACCTCAGGGCTTGAAGTGGGGCTGGGGGAGTGAGGGAGACAAACCTCAAGTGAGCAGCCTTGGCATGAGTGATGGGATGAGAAATCAGTGAGGGTGGTTTCCTCTGCCACCCGCCAGCCATTTGGAAATAATAGACTGGTGGCGGCAGCCGTTCCAGGCAAAGGCTGTTTCCTTGTGATGTTCAAGGTTGCCTGGTACCCAGGGGAGGTCAAGAGGCCAGCAGAGGAAGGAAGGGCCTGGGCTGGGCCTGGAGCTGCCCCCAGTGGCAGGGTTCCAGGGAAGCCTGGGTCAGAGCTGGGACCGCCACCCTCCCCACAAGCAGAAGGTAACAAGCGGCGCTTTGAATACAGCGTTTGGGAAATGGAGGCAGAGGATGGAGGCTTGGCACAGTACCGGGGTCACCTCCCTTACAGATGGCATCCGACAGCTTGTAATCCCAGAATGGCCACTAAGGCAGGAGGCAGGTAGGGGGTCCAGTCTCCACTGTTCGCCTCTGGTGGCATCCAGGAGGGGCTGACCCTTTCCCCACCTTGAGAGGATGACTTCAGTCTCTGGCCTATCCAGTCAAAGCCCTGAACTTACAGACAGGAACCTGAACTGGGCCAACAAGCTTCAGTCCTAAGATCTCTGCTGGGCCTCGCGGGAGAAAGGTGCTCTGTTCCTGCTGGATCGTGGGGATGGAGAAATTTAAGCCTGGCCCATCTTTGCCACTCCAAGAAGCAGGAAGAAGGCTGATGAGTGAGACGCAAATCAGAACCACAAGGAGACATCACCTCACACCCACTAGGATGACCGTAATCAAAAAAATCTAAAAACCAGGTGTTGGCAAGAATGCGGAGAAACTGAAGCCTTGTGCATTGCTGGTGGGGTTGCAGCCGCCGTGAAAAGCAATGTGGCAGTTCCCCAGACAGTGAAACAGTTCATCACACAACCATAAGATCCAGCAGCTTCCCTCGCAGGTATCCACCCAGGAGAACTGAAAACAGGCGTTCAAACAAAAACTTGCACACACATGCTCACAGGGTTCTTTATTTACAACAGCTAAACGGTGGAAATCACCCAAATGTCCATCAACTGGTGAACGCAAAAACCCAATGTGGTCCGTGCATCCAATGGAATGCTATTCTGGCATAATAAGGAATGAAACTCTGATACATGCTCCAACGGGGATGAACCCTGAAGACGGGCTGAGTGAGAGAAGCCAGACACAAAAGGACACATGTTGTACGATTCAATTTATATGAAATGTCTAGAACAGGCAAGTCCACAGAGAAAGCAAGCAGAGTGGTGGCTGCCAGGGGCTGGGGGCAGGGGGAATGGGAGTGACTGATATTGGGGACGGGTTTTCCTTTGGGGAGAAGATGAAAATGTTCTGGAACTAGATAGAGATGATTGCCTGATATCACAAGAGTACTAAAATCTACTGAACTGTACGCTTTAAGATTTGTTGAAATGATAACTTTTTCATGTCGTGTATTTTTTGACAAGTCTTTGAGGAAGAAGACAGCTGACAGATACAGATCTTGAAGGCATCATTTGGGGTTCTGGATCCAGCCATACCTGAAGGTAACCCTGATACTAAGGTAAGGCAGCAAGGGATGAGCTTTCTCCCCCTGTAACTTGGTGTTTCAGAAAATCAGCTGCTTTTGTTCATACCCATGTCCCCATCGTGATGAGAGCTGCCCTCCCTGCAGGTGCTGGGGGGCCTCAGGATGGCTGGAATCCCCTCCCTGGCCCTCTGCTTCCCCATCTGTAAGATGGAAGGAAGGGAAAGTTCTTTCATGACAATAATACCAGGTCCCAGTGAGCACTCACTATGATCATGTTTCGTCCCCACGGCAGCCCCATGAACAAGAGGATCTGAGTTCGGCAAAGGGAAGGAATTGCTGAAGCCCAGGCTCCCGCCTTCCATGCTCTGTCACATTTTGAAACAGGAGGATGGGGCTGGGGAAGCCCGAGAGGAAGCCCGTTTTGGTGGTGGCAAGCTCACTCTTAGCATCCAACAGGCTTGGGTCTGGGTCTCAGCTCTTACCCTCGTGATCAGGGCCAGCAGTCTTCACCTCTGGGCCTCAGTTTCCCCTCTCCAAAACAGATTGGTTATTCTGGGCATCAGGTGTCAAGTCTGCTGGGTGAACAGTCCCTGGAGAGTTCATTAATACACGGATGTGTCTGGTGCAATCCGAGCTGGGCTGTGACTCCTGGCGTGAGCAGAGGCAGTGCTGGGGGGCTGCTTCCCGTTACCGCCATCCGGAGGCGATGCAGCCAGGGTACAGCCTCCCCCCCGAGTCATGTTGCTGTTGGCTTTTAAGAGGATGTGGATGTAGAAGGAACCCGTTGATTCTTTTTCCACTTGCTGCTGAGCACTCGGCGTCCCGGCGCGCCTGGCCGGAGGCTGGCACTGTTTCTCGGCACCTGGACAGCCTCACTTGGCCCTGGCAACAGGGGACTCGCTGAGTGTTTGGCGGCTGGCTGGCTCCAGGCCTTGATGACGGCGTGGTCCTTCTCTCCTGTGGCTGCCCCAGGGATGGAGAGAGAGTGCCTCCGAGCTCCTGTGGCCTCTGAGAGCCTTCCTGGCCAGCCAACAGGTGAAGGTGGAGCCGAGGCGGTGTTTCTGATGGGCTCAGTTCTGAGACTCCATCTTATGGCACCTCCTATGTGGGATTTCTGGGTGCTGTGTCTCAGGCCCCCTAGGATTCTGTGGCTTCCGCCATCCCACGGTTCTGAACTCCTGCTAACTAGAGGCCATGTCCCCTGAGTCTGTGGGCTTCTAGCACTGTGGTCCCGTGGCCCTAGGATCCCACAGTGCCATGGCTTGAGCACGCTGCGGTTCCATGGTTCCACTAACTCACAGTGCTGTGACTCTGTCATTCCTTAGTTCTGTGACTCCCTGCTCTGTGCGTCCTCTTCTGTGGTCCTAGGATGCCTGGATTCACTGGAACTTCCTGACTTTAGAAAAGAGTCAGTCATTCAACTCAGCAGGAAACAGCCAGGAAAACTCACGGAGTGGGTGCTCCAGTGACCCCTCTGCCAGCATCCAGTGGACCAGCAGCAACAGCGGCCCTTTCCAGAGGGCTCAATGCACTTCTCACAGGTCACCCAAGAGCTGTTGTGGTTTGGCCATTCCTGGGAGGGTTTGGGGCTTCCCAGGTGGCTCAGTGGGTAAAGAATCCGCCTGCGACCAGGACATGCAAGAGACACAGGTTCAATCCCTGGGTCAGGAAGACCCCTGGAGGAGGGCATGGCAACCCACTCCAGTATTCTTGCCTGGAGAATCCCAAGGACAAAGGAGCCTGGTGGGCTACAGTCCATGGGGTCGCAAAGAGTCAGATACAACTGAGCATGCACGCACACACGTGCAGGAGGGTTTGATTGAACACTCAGTCCCCCTCTGTGGGGCGGGAATAGAGACACACAGGCCAGCCAGCCTGGTCTGACCTGAGGGAGTACCATTAAAGTTAGGGTAAGTAAGGGTCAGTCAGGTGAAGAGCAGAAGGAAGAGTGCTCCAGGTGGAGGGCAAAGCCTGTGCAGGAGTCCTGAGGCACGGAGAGACCTGAGAGCAGGAAGTTCAGAGGGAGAGAGCCAGCCTGGCTAGAGGGGGCCATGCCCATCTGCGTTTCTTTGTCTCATGTGAAAGGAGAGGGAGACAGAGAATGGACAAAGGCATCTGCTATCTGTTTCACCTTCTCTCTTGGATTGACTTCTCACAGTGACCTCTGAATGGGGTTGCCACATAGCTCGAGAGGCTCCAAGGAGGGGTGTCTGTCCATTCATCCATCCATCCTCCCATCGGTCTACGAAACATCCATCCACCCAGCCACCTACCCGCCCCACCCATCTGCCTGCCTATATATCCACCTATGTATCCACCCCATCCATCCATCCGTCATCTATCCATCCACCCACCCACCATCCATCCATCCATCCACCATCCATTCATCCATCCACCCACCCACCCACCATCCATCCATCCACCCACCCACCATCCATCCACCAACCCACCCACCATCCATCCACCCACCCACCCACCATCCATCCATCCACCATCCATTCATCCATCCACCCACCCACCCACCATCCATCCACCCACCCACCCACCATCCATCCATCCACCATCCATTCATCCATCCACCATCCATTCATCCATCCACCCACCCACCCACCATCCATCCATCCACCCACCCACCATCCATCCACCAACCCACCCACCATCCATCCACCCACCCACCCACCATCCATCCATCCACCATCCATTCATCCATCCACCCACCCACCCACCATCCATCCACCCACCCACCCACCATCCATCCATCCACCATCCATTCATCCATCCACCATCCATTCATCCATCCACCCACCCACCCACCATCCATCCATCCACCCACCCACCATCCATCCACCAACCCACCCACCATCCATCCACCCACCCACCCACCATCCATCCATCCACCATCCGTTCATCCATCCACCCACCCACCCACCATCCATCCATCCACCATCCATTCATCCATCCACCATCCATTCATCCATCCACCCACCCACCCACCATCCATCCATCCACACACCCACCATCCATCCATCCATCCACCATCCATTCATCCATCCACCCACCATCTATCCATCCATCCACCCACCCACCATCCATCCACCCACCCACCCACCATCCATCCATCCATCCACCATCCATCCATCCATCCACCATCCATCCATCCATCCACCATCCATTCATCCATCCACCCACCCACCCACCATCCATCCATCCATCCACCATCCATCCATCCACCCACCCACCATCTATCCAGCCAGCCAGCCAGTCAGCCAGCCAGCTGCTTATCCATCCACACGTCCATCCATTCATCCATTCATCTCATCTGTCCATCCATCTCTCCTTTATCCACCCACCCACCTTCCATCCAGCACTGATTTATTCTAATACGTTCATAATGCAGGAGACACAGTAGGACTCAGGAGGCTCAGTGGAGGATGGAGTCACATGGCCGTGTCATTCGTCTGTGTCCCTATAGCACGGTAAGTGCTGTGATGGACACATGAGGCCCTTTGGAAGCCAGAGGAGCTACTAATCCAGGGGGGACAAGGAGGAGTGCACAATCTTAAAGGGGAAATTGCACTCGGGAGCAGTCACTGCCCAAGTCAGGGCCTGGAAGGCAGAAAAGAGATGGGGTGGGAGAGGTCCATGAAGCCCAAACATGGCTCAGGGCTCTGTGTCTACACAAGGCTCCCATCACCACATCACTCGTGGTCCAGCCCTCTCCCCTCCATCATCCCCTTGACGCTCTGCTCCAGCCACACCTGCCTCCTCACTGAATCTCCTGTGCATCAGGCACATCCCCGCCCCGGAGGCCTGCATCCTTGCTCTGCTCTCAGCCCTGGGTACTCCTCACCATCTGGAACCGGCTCACCTGTTCAGGTCTCAACACAAACATTCCCTGGCAGAGCAGTCTCCCTGACTCTGGGGCTCTGTTTCCCAGCCCATCCTGCCGCAGCTGGTATGCACTTGTCTACCTCCAAGGTCACCTACTGCTGAGAGGCTGAGACCACCATCAGCCCATCTGCTTATGCAGTGGATGAAGTTATTTAATTTCATCCTATTGTTTGTGAAGCATTTGGGGCACCTATTGTAGGCAGTACTCCCCCTTTGGGGCTGGGGCTCCTCCCTGCCTGGTAGCCTCCCTCCCACACTGGCCCGTGCACCTCTGGGCCTCTGCCTGCCAGGTGGCCAGTCGGTAAACACACCCCACCCTCGGCCTCCTGCCGTCCCTGGCTTGAACAAGGGCCTCCTGTTGATGAGCCGAGGCAGCAGCTGGAAGCAGACGAGGAGGGGTTGGGGGCAGGGCTTCTGTTTCCTGTGCTCTCTGCTGCCCACCCACCCACAGGGGCCCCTCTCCCCGCAGCAAGCTGTGTGCCTTCCCTCTCTGAGCATCCAGTGCCCAAATCGAGGAAGCATGCTGAGCCTCAGTTTGCCCATCTGTAGAGGGGGGACGTTAGCAACCACCAATATCAAGAAGTGCCAAGTGGGCATTCACCCTCGGCGATGGCCCATACTCTGTGGAGTGTGTTTCTCTCTGAATAAATCCACTTCTTACCTATCAAAAAAAAAAAAAAAGTGCTGAGTGTAGTTTTTATGAATTAATGTATTTGGCTTTTATGATGAGCCTCAGAGGTTGGGGCTCCCACTGTCCTCATTTCACTTGGATTTTTAGTGCTGCTGATAAACTGCAAACAACTTTAGGCATTTTCATGTTTCACTTCATTAGACAGAGAGATACAGACAGCCTGAGGGAGAGAAGTAAACTTCTATAGCGAGCCCACGGGCAGTCTCTCTTCATGCAACACAGACACCGGTTTGTTTTGCTGTTACCTACAAAATTCTCATTAAATGTGAGAGGAAAGGAGAAAAGAGTAGGGCGGTCATTTGTCTGGCCACAGTTATTCCTAGAAAATTCTGAAGATAGTAGTGGTGTAAACCCATTCTCAGAAGTCAATGCCGATTGAATGCTGCATCATTAAATTCCAGTTGGTTCCTAGTGAAGTCCTTTCTCCCCTGAGGCAACTCTGCAGTCCATTCTCTAAACTGGAGAAGAAAAAAATCTACATTATTATTAAAAATAAATCTACTTTTGAAGGTACCCTCCCCTACCCCATTTAAAAGAGAAAGAAAAGAGGCACAGAGATGTCAAGCCACTTGTCTGAAGCTGCACAGCAGAGGTGGGATATGAAACTCAGGGTCCTGCTGCCAGAGACCGAGGCTTCCTGGTAGTCTCCTGCTGCCTCCCATGTTGGTCAGTTCCTGCCCCGAGGCCGTGAGGAGAGGGGACAAAAAGGGAAAACCCACAAAAGTGATGTGGCAAGGTTTTGAGCATTTGGCACTTGCTCGATAAAATTGTGGCCATTATATTTATTGTTATTTTCCTCTTGATCATGCCTTTTGGAGAGCCTGAGATAAATGACGACAGAGTCAGGGCAAATGGAGGATGGGAAAAGAGTCAGGGCTTGCCAGAGTTCACAGAGCAAGTCAGGGTGGGTCTGCCAGACTCCAGTGCCCGGATGGCACCCTTTCGGCCCCACTGCCCCTCTCCCCACTGCTTGGTCCTTCTGGAGAGCGGGGTCCAGCCAGGCCATCCAAGGCAGGCTGGGTCAGGCTTCTCAGCTGCGGATCCAGCAGTGGCTAAGTGGCCTCCCTCACTGCTCTAATGAATTCCCCAGACCCTGAGCCTGTGGCTGGGCCCGCCCAGGGCAGGGCGGCTGCCTTCCCGACATACTTTCCCTCTGGATTCACAGGAGAGACGGCTGGGCAAGTGGGGGGCGCCCACATGTCTCCTGGCCCAGTAGAACTCTGCCAGGGAGGGCTCCGAGGCCTCATCACACAGGCACCAGCCCCTCTGCCCGAGCCTGGCCAGGCTCCTGGAACCACTGGGTCTCACGTGGTGGGAAGAGGGGCCGGCTGGGGCGCCAGCCAAGGGCTCAGGCCAGGAGGTCCCGGGCAGCAGTCTTCACTGCTGATGAGGGGCCTGGGTTAGCGTTTCTCACCTACAATCTGTGGCCAATCTGTGGCAGAGAGGGGTGGTGTGAAGGCCTCAGGGGTCCTGCCTTCTCCTGGTCTAATCCTGGCTGTGTGACCCTGAGCTGTCTCGTTCTCTCTGAGGAAAATGTGAGTAAGAACATTCTGAGGTATAACTGACATGGTGGGTAGGTTCCGTAATGTATAATGAGGCTAACTCTGGAGGTACACACTGAGCTCATTCAGTCCTCTCAGCAGTGGCCACTCCTACTTTCTAGGTGAGGCAACCGAGGCACAGAGAGGTCAAGCAACTTGCCTTAGGTCACACAGCGAGGCTATGCCCAGCTGGCATTTGAACCCAGGCCATATGGCTCCTGAGTTTGTCATAAAGTACAGCGGTAGCAGGGGTTACTATTATTAATAGTAATGATGGTACATGAATTATCAGAAATAATAACCATGTGACACTCATCGTGGCAGGGCTCTCTGCAGGCCCAGGGGGCCCCTGGGAGAGGAGGAACAGAACAAAACACAGACATCCCCAGTCCCCTGGGTGAGGTCATCCTTTCTCTGCCAGAAATATTCTGTCAGGCATCCTAGGGGAATGTCACACAGCCCCGAAGCCCTGCCCAAGAAGAACAGGGAGGGCTTCCTGAAGGAGGGGGCATCAGAGCCAGATCTCTTGGAGGAAGGTATTTGGGATGGTGGGGAACGGCAAGTACAAGGGCCGGAAGTTCACCCAGAGTGAGTGTGTAAGGTGAGGCTGCCAAGGTATGCGAGGGAGGAGGGGGCTGCTGCCTGAAGTGGGATTTCAGAGCCAGTGGGATCCAGAAAGCAGGAACATGAAACCAGATTGCCTGGCTCCAGGCCTCTGTTGTCTGATCTGCAGACTGGGACATCCTCAGGGCTGCCGCCTTCGCCATTCCCTTGGCCTAGAATATTCTTCCTCACAGCTTCTCATGGCCCAGCCATGAACAAGGCCATGTGTGTCCATGCTTCTAGCCCCATGCCAAGCCTGTGGCAGGGGCTTGGCTGCCATGTGCCCTTGTCCTAGCTGCATGAGGCACACGCAAGCCCAGAGGCCCTCCTGGAGCCATGGTTTTCCCAAGAATCCCAGCACCAGCCGGGAGCGGCCCCCAGGTGTGCCGGATGCCAAAGGAAACAGGAGGTGAGCTCATGGCCCTGCCACAGGCATCAGGGCACAGGTTTCGCTAGAAGTGCCCAGGTTGGAATTGGTTCTTCCTATTCAGCCTCCCCTCCAGACCCACCACTCCTCACTCACCCTCTGTGGCTCCCCATTGCCCTCAGGAGACAGCCTAAGCCCTGTACCACCTGGTACCAGTTCTCCTGAGCCCCAAGATCTCTCTACCCTGAGATCAATCTGTCCAGCAGACCAGACTCACTTTTGTTTCAGGGCCTTTGCACACACTGTTCCTCTAGCTAGAATGCCTTTTAGCCATCTCTTTATCTGGCTGTGGTCTCTTCACCTTCCTGGTCATAGCTCTGTGTTCCCCCCTCTTCTAAGAAACCTCCCCAGACGACCCCTGATGCCCCAAGCTGGGTCAGGCACCTTCTCGGAGCTCCCACTGCTGCCTGTCCCTTGGGACGATTATGGTGGGCTCCCCACGAGGGAGGAGCCCAATCTGGCTTGTCCAATTCATGTCCCCAGCCTCCTGCACAGGACATGGCACATAGCAGATGGTCAATGCGTTTGTGGAATGAATGAATGTGGCTGAAATATCCCCAACTTCAAGCTTCACATGTTTCTCTCTGCCAGAATTGTCCTCACCTTTTTTATCCCCTGATCTGAGTCTTCCTTTCCCTTAGATTTCTTGCCACCTCCTCCAGGAAGCCCTCAGTGACTTCTCTGTAACCTCCCACTAGAACAGATCTGGCAGTGACCCTAACCTTGGCTTCATCCCTGCCCCTCAC
This sequence comes from Moschus berezovskii, assembly GCF_049115385.1. Taxonomy (NCBI): domain Eukaryota; kingdom Metazoa; phylum Chordata; class Mammalia; order Artiodactyla; family Moschidae; genus Moschus; species Moschus berezovskii. The sequence goes on along the minus strand of NC_142467.1, from coordinate 107,648,605 downwards.
AGTGGCTTTTGGCTATTTGCTTCACCTCTCTGGACCTCAGTTTCCCCACTTATAGAATAGAGGCTGCAAACACTGGAGGGTAGCAGTAGAGAGGGTTAATACCAGAAAACAGAGGTGTTTTGTAGCTTAAGAGCATGGCTGAGCTGGGAGGATTTTCCTGATTAGCAATAATTTCTATTTTTATTACAGTCTGTTCCCACAGAGCTGGACTGGAGCGCTGATGGTATGGGCAAGGTCTCGACAAACAGAAGCACAGGGCTCCCCTTCAGACCTCCTCCATTCGGAGTCCCTTAATTTGCTAGCCCTCCTGTGGGGAAGGACACACAGGCTGGAGCACAGACTGGTGACCGAGTGGGCTCCGGCCTCTGGGCGACCAGCTTGTCACCACCACCTACTCATCAGCCCGAGAACCGCAGAGAGGAAAGACCAGAAAGGGGTTGGGGGAGGAGCTAACTCCTAACCGTAAGCCACTCTTGACTCAGTTTCCCCAAGTGTGAGCTGAGGGGAGCCGCTATGGGGCTCGCTTCGTTTCCAGCTATGCTGGAGGCTTGGCACGCAGCCGTCTCTCAAACAAGTGAATGAGAGGGCTGGAGGGCGGTCCTGACTGATTCCCCGCCCCACGAACCTCAGCCCGAGCCCCGCGCGGACTCAGTTTCCTCGCCCGATCCGGGTTCAGCAGCGCTGGGCGGAGCCTTGAACGTGGGGGCCAGCGCCGTCTGTTTACCTTGTGGCTGGACGCTGGGCAGGGCCGCGGTGGGCCGTCCCCCGGGCCGGCCGCGCCGCGGGGATAAATAGGCCGCTCGGCCCTCGTGGGCGGCAGAGAGCGAGCCGCCGTCCAGCTCCCCGCCGCCGTCATGGTTCTCGCCGCCGCCCGCGTTCTCTTGCTCACGCTGGCTGCCCTCGGCGCATCAGGCCAGGGGCAGATGCCGCTGGGTAAGCCGCTCCTCCCCCACGCCGTGCCTCTGACCCCCCAGAGGGCCAGGACTCCCGGGAGGCCCGGGTCGCGGCTCCTTGAGGCTCGGGGAAAGTTCACCGGGGCGTGCCGGGTGAAGACAGCAGGCAGTGGGGCAGAAGCTCAAGCAATGGGGTGGGCGTCAGGGACCCCTGCGGCGGCGGGTGAGGAGTGGTGATGGGGGTCGCCGGTCCCCGACGCCCCACCAGCGCCCCCTGTTAGCGCAGGTGGGGACCTGGGCCCGCAGATGCTGCGCGAACTCCAGGAGACCAACGCGGCCCTGCAGGACGTCCGGGACCTACTGCGGCAGCAGGTGCCGGCCGGGGCTGGGGGGTCAGGGGTGCAGGGGGGGAGACAGAGACTTGGAAGAGGGGAAGTGGGTCTCGGAGGCAGGGGAGGCTGGGGGAGTGGGAAGCGACCGGAGAAGTTGGTCCTGATGGAGGTGAAGAGGGCCCGGGGTTCTGGAAAGGAAGAGCGAGGGGAGGGGAGGGTCCCAGGGCTGCGGCATTCTACGGAAGAGGGTACGGATCCGAGAGGGGGGAAGGAGGAGAAGGGGCTGGGAGAGTAGGGATCTGGGGGTAGGGAGTCCGTGGGGAGAGGGTCCGCGACGGTGGTTCCTTGGGGAGGGACTCTGAGAGAGGAAGAGGGGAGGCCGGCGGGGCAGCAGAAAGATGGAACCCCGCTGACCACAGATCATTTCCCTTGCACCAAAGGTCAAGGAGATTACGTTCCTGAAAAACACCGTGATGGAGTGTGACGCGTGCGGTGAGCGCAGCCGGGGCGCCGGAGACGGGGTGGCCGGGGAGCGGGAAGAGATGGGAGACAGAAACAGACCCAGCAACAGAGACAGAAGAAGACGGAGGCTGCCAGAGATGGAGAGACTGGATGAGAGATGGAGCGGGAGGGTCAGAAGGAGAGACAGAGACTGTGGGGGGGAGGCCCCCAAAAGAGCCAGAAACCCTGAGAGAGACGCTGGGAGGTGGAGTCGCGGAGGGAGAAGCGAAGAAAAACGGTCAGGCGCACACATCCACAGACCTGGAGAGCGGAACACTCAGTACCGGGCGGAGTCGCAGAACAGCCAGGATCTTGCCTGGATGGGAGCTCTGTCTCGATAGGCTCCACCCCTGGGCGTGGCCTTAACCACTCGCGCCGCACTCCCTGCAGGGATGCAACCCGCGCGAACCCCCAGACTGACAGTACGGCCGCTCAGCCAGTGTTCGCCCGGCTTCTGCTTCCCCGGAGTGGCTTGTACCGAGACAGCCAGCGGCGCGCGCTGCGGACCCTGCCCCGAAGGTTTCACGGGCAACGGCTCGCACTGCGCCGACGTCAACGAGGTGAGTCTGCCACCACCGCCCCGACGAACCCCCAACCCTTGCCCCACAACTCCCCACCGCCCCGCCCCGACGACCTCCTCGTCCGCTGGGGGTGCTCCGGGAGAGGACCCCCTCACCTCCGGGGGCGCACATCCAGACGAAGTCCCCACCGCCGGGGCACAGTCACCCCAACCACGCCCCTCTCCACCTGGGACGCCCACCCTGACGACGTCTTCCGTAGCCAGTGACCTCCGCCCCGACCACTCCCCTACCGCCGGGAGTGGGCCCCCTCAACGACCCCACTCACCACCGCCTGGGGTCGCCGACCCCAGCGACCCTTCCACCACCGGGGCCCCCCCGCCCCGGCAACCTCCTCACCGACGGGCACGCACGCCCCGACGACCACTTCCCCCCTCCGCTGGGGACGCCCGCCCTCAAAATTTCTTCCCCCGTCCATGAACATCCAGCCCACCGGGTCCCAGAAACAGCCCCACTCCAGGCAGGCCCTTCTCTTCACCTGGTCTTGCCCTTTCCCACATCAAGGCAAAGCCGTGTGTGACCTCTGGGACAATAGCCTCTGCCCCACATGGCACCCCCTCCCTCCATAGCTAGCTGATGGCCCTCGAACTTTACAAGTCCAGTAAGCCCTAAGGCGCCTCTTTCGGGGAGGCCCAGCTCCTCATCCTCTGATCCTCCCGGGCACTTCCTCCTCCAGTGCACCGCCCATCCTTGCTTCCCTCGCGTCCGCTGCATCAATACCAGTCCAGGCTTCCGCTGCGAGGCTTGCCCACCGGGGTTCAGCGGCCCCACCCACGAGGGCGTGGGGCTGGCCTTCGCCAAGGCCAACAAGCAGGTGAGGGCCGTTGGGGGTTGGAGAGCCAGGAGGAGCATTTTGGGGTGAGGGGCATTTTGTTAAGTAAACTCCAGCCTCGAAGCCTGCTTGGCTCCAAGGGCAACGGATGGGGACAGGAGTCTGGGAAAGAGGAAGTTAAAGGTTTCCCATAAGGGATGGTCGGGACTGGAGGTAAGATGTAGGGAAGAGGTAGGATTCAGAGGATTCGTGAATCGGGTGGGAGGTCTGGGGGTATCTGTCTGGGAGCGTTGACCAGTGCGCTCCCTCCCACCCAGGTTTGTACGGACATTAACGAGTGTGAGACCGGGCAGCACAACTGCGTCCCCAACTCTGTGTGCGTCAATACCGTGGTAAGGCCTGGGAGGAGAAGGAAGGATTGAGAGATGGAGGGTGGGGCGGAAGCGGCGGGGGCTGACCTCCTGTGGCCCGGGCTCAGGGCTCCTTCCAGTGCGGCCCGTGCCAGCCCGGCTTCGTGGGCGACCAGGCATCAGGCTGCCGTCGGCGGCCACAGCGCTTCTGCCCTGACGGCACGCCCAGCCCGTGCCACGAGAAGGCCGACTGCGTCCTGGAGCGTGATGGGTCGCGATCTTGCGTGGTGAGTGCGAGCGGGCCAGGAGTGGAATGGGATGAGGGTGCGGGCGTAGGGCCACGCCAGAGCACCCACTTACTACCCCACCCGCAGTGCGCCGTCGGCTGGGCTGGCAATGGGCTCCTCTGCGGCCGCGACACAGACTTGGACGGCTTTCCGGACGAGAAGCTACGCTGCTCTGAGCGCCAGTGCAGAAAGGTGGGGGCGGTGTGGAGGGCGTGGCCTGGTAGAGGGCGGGCGGGGCTACTGGCCACGCCCCTGATGTCCGCCGCGCCCACCCCTAGGACAACTGCGTGACGGTGCCCAACTCAGGGCAGGAGGATGTGGACCGCGACGGCATCGGTGACGCCTGCGACCCGGACGCCGACGGGGACGGCGTCGTCAATGAAAAGGTGGGGCAAAAGTGGGGGCCTGGGCGAGACCGGGTGGGGGCGTGTCTCCGGGTGACGGGTGTGGCCTGAAAGGCCGATCTCGGGGGTCCCAAAGGACTGGGAGGGGTTCCACGCAGAGGAGGCGGGGCCTCGGAGCTGGACAGTCTGGGGAGTGACTTCTGACTCTCTAGGACTGCCTATCCCCTAACCGGCCCTCTCCTCTAGGACAACTGCCCGCTCGTGCGGAACCCAGACCAGCGAAATACGGATGGCGACAAGTGGGGCGATGCTTGCGACAACTGTCGGTCCCAGAAGAACGACGACCAGAAGGACACAGATAAGGACGGCCGAGGCGACGCCTGCGACGACGACATAGACGGCGACCGTAAGTTCTGGGCAGGGGAGGAGAGGGGAGGGAAGGGCGGGCACCAAGGGGTGGGGTTTGGCTGGAGGCGGGGCTCGGCCTCTTCTGGAAGCCGGAGCTGGCAAACTCGCCTAGGGCGCCAGGATCCGCTGACCCTGCTCCGCGGGCAGAAATGCAAGCTGGGAGGCAGAGGGGAAGAGAGACCTTTTGGAGGAGGGAAGGGGGGACCCTGCGTTAGATGCTGCAGGGGAAAGAGGAGAGAGCCGTGAGCACGGGGGACAGCGCCCCATGGAAGAGGCACCGTTTTTGCAGCCGGGCAGAGACTGAAGGTGGCGCAGACACTGAGCCAGTCCCTTCCCCGCTCCATTCCTGGAGTCTCTAGGGGGCTGGGCACGAATACTTGGTTTAACTTTGTAGTTATTGGGAGCCAAAGGTGGAGTGGGGACTCTGTCCCAAGCTAACCCCAGGTCTGCACCTGCTCTGCTGAAGTCAGCCTGGCCCCGTCCCCATCTGCGGATCCGGTTCTGTTCCTCTCCTCGCAGGGATCCGCAATCCTGTAGACAACTGCCCCAGGGTGCCCAACTCAGATCAGAAGGACACTGATGGTGATGGTGTAGGAGATGCCTGTGACAACTGTCCTCAGAAGAGCAACGCGGACCAGGTGAGTGGAGGCCAGACGCCAGCTGGGTCAGACCCCCAGGGTGAGTCCCAGGCTGGTTAACAAGACTCCAGCCCAGTCTGAACAACTTGGTGTTGCTTGGGCTCAGGAAGATCTTGGCTCTGGAACTGGGGGTGGAGGGGAGGGTTCTGAATTCTTCTGCCCTGATTATGAACGTCTGTACTCTGGCCCCCAGAGGGATGTGGACCACGACTTCGTGGGAGATGCTTGTGACAGCGACCAAGACCAGTAAGCAGGCCATCCGGGACTGAGGTGGGGACCCAGGGTGGGCAGTGCATGACCCGGCTTTCTGGGGTCTCATTGTCCCTGCTCCACCCACTCTAGGGATGGGGATGGGCACCAGGACTCGAGGGACAACTGCCCCACAGTGCCCAACAGTGCCCAGCAGGACTCAGACCACGATGGCCAGGGTGACGCTTGCGACGACGATGACGACAATGATGGGGTCCCCGACAGTAGGGACAACTGCCGCCTAGTGCCCAACCCGGGCCAGAAGGACGTGGACCGTAAGGCCGGATGCAGGGCCTGTGGTGGGGATGGGGCCAGGGTGAGGTCTGGGTGGGCATGGTGGGGGCAGTGGCACTTGTGAGCCGAGCTAGAGGCGTGGCTTGGGCAGGGCCAGTAGCTTGCATGGGCATGGCCAGGCCTGGGGCGGGGCCTGGAGCTCATTCTGTCATTGCGGGGGGGCGGGGGGGGCTCCCACCTCCTCTCAGGGGACGGCGTGGGCGACGCGTGCCAGGGCGACTTTGATGCGGACAAGGTGGTAGACAAGATCGATGTGTGTCCGGAGAACGCTGAGGTCACACTCACCGACTTCCGGGCCTTCCAGACGGTCGTGCTGGACCCTGAGGGCGACGCGCAGATTGACCCTAACTGGGTGGTGCTCAACCAGGTGGGGGCGGGGACTAGGCGGGAAGTGGGAGGGCCCAGGACCACCACGGCGGGTCCTAGACTGGGGGCGGGAAGCCCAGTCCTTCTGGCCTGACACCCTTCTTCCTTTGAACCTCACCAGGGTATGGAGATCGTGCAGACGATGAACAGCGACCCAGGCCTGGCTGTGGGTGAGACGCGGGGGGCGGGGCCGGAGGAGAGGTGGGACAGGGCCGGGCCTGGACTCAGGTGGTCTGGACTCTGGGCTTGGGCGTTCCGAACCCCGAAGGGGCAGGTTCGGGGACGGGTCCGGATGCCGGTAGGCCTTCGTCTCCCCAGGTTACACGGCCTTCAATGGCGTGGATTTCGAAGGCACGTTCCACGTGAACACCGCCACAGATGACGACTACGCCGGGTTCATCTTCGGCTACCAGGACAGCTCCAGCTTCTACGTGGTCATGTGGAAGCAAATGGAGCAGACGTACTGGCAGGCGAGCCCCTTCCGCGCGGTGGCAGAACCCGGCATCCAGCTCAAGGTGCGGGTCCTTTCCTGAGCTGTCCGTTTCAGTGCCTTCTCTGGGGCCCGACCCTTCCACAGATCCACGCGCCTTACGGTCCCGGCATTATCCTACGGACCTCAAAGTCTTTCTACCGAGGTCCTCCTAGTTCTTCCCACAGGCCCGCAAACATTCCCCCAGGATGCCCTAGTCTTCCTGTGGGCACCCAACCCTCTCGCAGAGCCCTAAGCTTTCTCTCAGGTTCCAAATCCTCCTGCAGACCCCCTAGAATAGAACGGATGTGCTCAGTCGTGTCCGGACTCTTTGCAACCCCATGGACTCTAGCCCGCCAGGCTCCTCCGTCCATAGGATTCTCCAGGCAAGAACACTGGAGTGGGGCGCCATGCCCTCCTCCAGGGGATCTTCCAGACCCAGGGATGGAACCCCCATCTCTTGCATCTCCTTCATTGCAGGCGGGTTCTTAACCACTAGCGCCACCCGGGCCCCAGTATTTCACTGAAACCCTAAAATTCCCTAAGTGACTTCCTCTAGACTCTAGTTTATCCTACCGACCATTGCTGCCCCTTACAACCTACCTGTAAATCTCCATGTGGCCCTCAAGGATTCCTTGGGGGTCTCCCATCCAGGCATACTACGGACCCCCACCACTCATCTATGACTCAAAGCTCCTTGCCTGTCTGGGGGCCTTGGTGGCCTGTATGCTCCCTGACCCCACTCCCCTCTTCCTGGACGTGGCAGGCCGTGAAGTCCTCCACAGGCCCTGGGGAGCAGCTTCGGAATGCACTGTGGCACACGGGGGACACGCCGTCCCAGGTGCGGCTGCTGTGGAAGGATCCCCGGAATGTGGGCTGGAAGGACAAGACATCCTACCGCTGGTTCCTGCAGCACCGGCCCCAAGTGGGCTACATCAGGTGGGGACCCGCACTCGGCCAAGGAGCCCAGGGTCCCCGCTCACTCCTGGCTCTTGCGGGAGGGCGTTGCTTCGGGGGGCCTTGGTCCCCTTACCTGTAAAATGGGAATAATACAGGCAGAAATAACTGTTTGGCCCTGGGGCATGATACCCCTCCGAGGACAGGGGAGGGTTCAGGTCTTTCAGAGAGCGGCTCAGTGGGCGGGCCCAGAGGGGAGGCGGGACAGGGGCGGGCCTGCACTCAGGAAGGGCGGGGCCAGATTGGGCGGCCTGGACCCAGGGCTGGGGGTTCTGAACGCTGCACATACATAGCAGAAGGTGGGGTCTCACCCACTCCCCGTTTCCCAGTCCCCACTCTGCGCTGCCAGGAAGTCCAGGCTCTGGGTTTAGCGTCTACTGTATGCGCGCCCTGCACATCCATCGTCACACAGGGGAACTGAGGCTCACATCAGGAGCCCCCTCTGCTCTGAGTGTGGCCCAGTCAGGGAGACACACAGTCCCCTCTCCTAGAGAAGAGAAGCTAGTTCACTGAGCAGGGTGCTGACGCTCTGAGAGGGGAGGGCCTGGCCTAGGGCCCCAAGTCACAGTTCCCTCCTCCCCTGCAGAGTGCGATTCTACGAGGGCCCAGAGCTGGTGGCAGACAGCAACGTGGTCCTGGATACGACCATGCGGGGCGGTCGTCTGGGGGTCTTCTGCTTCTCCCAGGAGAATATCATCTGGGCCAACCTGCGCTACCGCTGCAACGGTAAGAGGACCCCCATCAGGGAAGGCGGGGAGTCTGCATCCCCCACCCTCACCCGCCTTTCACTACTCACCCTCTCTCCACAGACACCATCCCCGAGGACTACGAGGCCCAGAGGCTGCTGCAGGCCTAGGGGTGGGGTTGGGGACCCGCCACTGGATGACAGCCACCCTCGCGGCTGCCCTCACCGTGGGAGGTCATCGGCACCAGGCCCCAGGAGGCAGTCAGCCTGGGGGGGAATGAGAGGGGCTCAGGGAAGACAAAATAAAGTGTCTGTGTGGCGGAGGGGCTGGCTGTGGTCTCTGCTTTGGGGAGATGGTAGGGTCGAGTCTCTGAGGGGAGGCTGGCCCAGAGACCCCAAACTTAGGCAGTGGGGGTGGGGACTGCCACTGACTCCCTGCTGACTGGCTGGGGCCCTAGCAGCCTGACTAGGAGTGTCGGGCCTTGATTTGCAGGCCCCAGGCCTGCTGCTTCGCCCCCTCCGCGCCCCTGGAGCACCTGGCCTGGGATCCTGCAGGGTGCGTGTGAGGGGCTCAGGCCTGGGTGTCCGTGTTCCTGTGTGTGTGGTCTCTGGGCGACTCCCACCTGGCGCACCTGCAAAACCCTCATCTCACCCCTGAGGCGGGAGAAGAGGCGAGGAAAACAAGGGAGGAGGCAGAGACGAAAACAGTGAATGTTTATTACGTTTTGTTACAAAGGATGCAAAGGTACAAAGACGATAGCGTCCAGGCCAGAAAGGACGGGCAAGGGCTGGCCGAGTGCGCCCTGAGCGCCCGCCCCGCCCGCCGTGGGCACCCCCGCGTGCGGCCCACGGGACATCTACAACACAATGTGCATGCTGGGGAGGGCAGAGCCAGTCTGGGGGAAGGACACAGGTGGGGCAGGGCCGGGCTGGAGGCTTTGCATATATCAGTGGTATGCCCAGCTCCTGGAAGGGGGAGGGCGTGGCAGGGTCAGTGGACCTCAGCTGCCAAAGCCCGCCCTCCCGAAGTCTGGTGGCAAGAGCCACAGCTGTGTCCCCTTTTCCCCAGTTGGCAGGAGGTCAGAAATGACAGGCTGGGCATCGACTGCCCCCAGATTCCACAACCCTGTGAGAGGAGGGCAACCCATGTGTCTGGCTCCTGGGGACAGGGTGCTGGGCACTGGTCAGTTGGGCAGAAGGTGGAGGGAGCTGCCTGGAATCAGCTCCTGACATCGAGCCCCTGCCTCCTACCCTGTGTGGGACGAGCCTGGGACCTGGATCCCATGGACCTGAGCTCCTAATGACAAGAGGGAACTGAGGCCTGGGTCACAAGAGTCTTGCCCGCCCCCTGGTGCCTTCAGAGGTACCCCAGTGCCCAGGCCTGGGGATGCAGGTCACCCCGCCTCTGCTGGGGGAGAATTCTTGTCTGTGGCCAGGTGCCTGTGGCACACCCATGGTTATGAGAGGTGTCTGAGCCCCACCAGCCAGGACCCCCAAAAGCTGAAGGAAACCAGAAAGAGCTGGCTCAGGCCAAACTGACAAAGGAATGTCCCAGGGACCCGTCATACACTATGAGACCCCCAGGGGTGGGGGCCCAGGGTCCACTGAGAATGAACAGGGCAGAAACAGACCAGGCTGCCCACTCACCCCAGGCAGGCCTCCCGGGGTAGGCGAGGCACCCAGTCCCCACCCCCAGCTCTTCAGGTCGTGTGGCGGGGGTGCAGGCTCAGGCGGCCACAGCCCCCTTACCTGAAGCATCACGCCCAAGAGCACCAGGCACCCTTGACCTGGCACCTCTGTGCCCCAACCCCACACCAAGGGCACCCCGAGGCCTCTGACCACAGCTCCCTCAGAACCCAGGGAGGGTGGGGGGGTGCTCCCATTTTGTCACGACTGGGGTGGGGGCAGGGGAGGTGGAGGGTCTCTCAATCTCACCGGGCCTCACCACACCCGGCCCACACCCTGGGGTGGGGACTCCTTCTTTGGACATGCGGGAACTAAGAATCCGGAGTGGGGGCAGGAGATTGGCAGCATGTCTGGTTATGAACTAGCTCAGGGTCAGCCCAGGTGTGGAGATCTGGGGAGAAGTGTAGCATCCCAGGAGAACTCAGCCCCCGGAAGGTCTCTGGGTCCACAGAAGCCCCTCAAGGAGCAGTGATCACAGGGACTCTTCAGGCTCCGGCCATGGGACAGAGGGCAGCCGTCCCCGCCGCCTGAGCCCTGCCCAGCCCCGCCATGGGCCTCACACCTTCCCCCATCTCCCGTGACCAGGCCGCAGCCAGCCTGCACCCGGCATGCAGCCCCTACAGCGGACAGCTACCCTGGCAGGACAGACTGACGACACGGGACCTCTCATCCTCCATGCAAGGGTCTCACCAGCATCTGATGGACAGACAGATGGACAGCCATCCTTGCCCACCCCATGTGACACATGGGTCTTGTGATGGCCCCACTTGGCCGGCCATCCTCCTTGGAGGTCAGCCGCCTGAAGCAATCAGGCCCAACACACCTATGATGTCACAAGTCTCCTGCCTCAAGCCTCACAATCCACAAGCAGACAGCAGCACACAAAAGCCAGCCAAGTGCCCAAGCCGGGCTCCCAGCCCCTGCGCACGCCCACCAGGCAGGCAGGTGGCCCGAAGGCCAGTGGGGAGGCTAGAGGTTAGCACAGAGGTTGCATCACACACCCACCTGCCCCTGCCTTCCGCCTTGCAGGCCTGGTCCCAGGGAGCTCTGTGGACCACAGTGGGGGCGGGGGCTGGACCCAATGCAGTCAGGGTCCCCCAGCAGGGACCCTGGCCAGCTTCTGGGGACTACTGGCTGTGGGTCCCCAAATTTTGCTGAAAGATGACCTACACCCTGAGCTTTCCACTGAGGGTCTCAGGGCCCGCTACCTCCACGGGCTGGCCCCCAGCCTCCTTGCCCAGGAGAGCGCTGGTGGGAGCACAGTGAGCCGGGAAAGTGGGAGGGGGGGCGCTACAGGCTGCCCCGGCAGTGCTGCTGTCTCCCCTCCTCAAGGGCACCTGTGACAGGGGTGTGACCCCCAGAGGCCCGCCTTCTCCTCCCCCAAGTCCACCCTGGGCACTGCAGGGGTGAAGCTGAAGGGCGGGGCGGGGGCAGGGATATAAACTCTCCTCTCTAGAGAGCACAGAAAGAGGCTGACCCCAGGTCTCATCCTCATGGGGGGACACACTCCCCACCCTGGGGGTTCAGAGGACAGGGAGCAAACCAAGGCATGGCGCATGCTCCCGAGGGACAGATGAGGAGAGCTCAGCCGCGGCGAGTGAGAACGCGGTGGCGGGTCTATGGACATGACGCAGGGGCCCCGGCTCAGCCCTCATGGCACAGCTCGCCTGAAATCACAGCATTTTCACACCACAAGTCAAAGGGCTGATTCCCCTAAGCTGTCCTGTTTCTAAAAGTCTTGGCAATTCAAGAATACTTAGTAGAGAAGTAATATACAAGAAAAATCCTAAATCCCCTGTTGTAGACGCCCCCCCAGAGGCCTGCCCGGGGCTAGGAGAGGGCAGTGACTCCTTTGAGGATGCCTGGCCGCTGGTTTCTGGCTGGGTCCCCTCCTCAGGAAACCTCTGCACCCACGCCCCTCATGGGCCAAGGCTGCTGCGTTAATACAGTCACCTGTGTTCCTGGCCAAGGGATGCGAGAATTGGGCCAAGGGGCTGGACACCCCTCCTGCCCTGCCAGCCTGCACCAAGAACCCAGTGCTGGGCAGGTGGGAAGTGTGAGCTGACGGGGTTCCCTCACAGGGTCCCCAGTGCCTTGTTTGAAAGTTGCATCCAGGAAGGTTGTTTGTAATTTTATTAAGGCCATTTTTTTTTAAAGTTCTACATACAAGTCTAATGGTAATCAAACCCTTCTATGTACATGTAGGTCTTCTTAAAAAAAAGTCCCCATTCTCTTCCCCCAGCCCCCGCCATGCAAAGAGAACAGGCCCCTGACCTGGATGGACTGACACCGTGTCCCCCAGCCAGACAACAGCGGTGGAGGCCAAGTGACAAAGGACTAGGGGCTCCCCGTGGGTGTGGCCCCCTGGCCACTTGGCTATGTGCTAACAGCCCAGCTGGGCAACAAGAGAGGGACTGTCACTAGGATCTGGCTCCCACAGACACAAGGCGGGCACTCCGGAGATCCTGATGGAGGTGGAAATGCACCAGGCAGGAGGGGCCAGCCCGGCTGGCAGGCAGAGGAACAAGTAAAAACTCAAGATGTGGTGTTGGAGGGAACAAAACAGGTTGCAGTTCCAGGGCAAAGCAGAATGTGAAACCTGCCCTGCTGCCCGCTCGCAGGGCCTGGAGGACAGACGGCCGGCCTCTGGCACACCAGTGAGTCCGACAGATGGTCCCCTGGGCCTCCTGAGGCACTTTGAAAAGCACCTGGAAACCAGCCTCTGAAACGCACACTGCTCTTTGCCTCCAAAGCCAGCCCTGCCAGGAGCGGCCACCAAAGAAATGGTGGGAGAGGATGAATGTTGGCTGGTTCTCGGGGTGGGGTTGCTGAGGACAGGCTCGTCTCTGGGGCGCCTCAGAGCAGAGGGGCCGCAGCTGCCGCCAGCCATGGGGTCTGGGACGGACCCGCCCTGAGGCCTGGCTGGCACCTTCAGGAGACCCTTAATGCGAGCCAGGGCTCCTTCCCGGAAGTCAGTTACGGGCCCGGAGGGGAGGCACTTCTGGCCGCTGCTGCCAGCTTTCCCCAGAGTGTCCACCCAGTCCAGCCTAACCTCACGTCCTTCTGGTTCGGGATAAGGGAGCAATACTAAAAAGACAGGAGATGCAGCTCAGACCTGGGCAGGCAGCAGGCTGCTTCCAGTTAGCTCACAAGTATTATAAGGTTGGATTTCTAGAGTGAAAAAAAAAAAACATGCTCTCAGGCAAGCATTGGCTTGAAGGGGTCAGTTACTCATCCACAACCAAAATGTAAATACAAACCGAAAGAAACAAACGAAAAGAAACACAACAAAAACTGCCCTGGCCACCCCCTCCCCACCCCATTCTTTAAATAACAGTTAACAGTGACCACAGTACAAAGGAAGATGGAAACAAGTGGCAATTCCCCCCCAGAAACATCTGCCTCCACGTGCATCCCCGACAGGCTGGGGTGGGGGTTTCACAGCACAGGTGGCCGCAGCGGGGCCTGGCCGGAGGGTGGGGGGTGGGCGGGGGAGGCAGGGACCCTGGAGGAGACTTAGCTGCTTCCCATGCTGTTCACACGTTCGCATCCCACCTCCGTGTGATGGATGCTAGCGTTCTGTGTGTGCACAGAAATATAAAAGACAGCAGTCCAAATAGTGTTTATTTTGCTTCATGTCCGCCCCCTTCTCTCTGGCACTTTCTCCCTTTGGCAGGGTGGGGCTGGCTCGCTACCTATCCAAGGGCTGGGGGCACGGGCAGGTAGAGGGACCAGGGAGAAAGGAAGGCAGTGAGAGCTGGACAACAGTCGCAAGATGCACCTCAGCCCACCACCGTCACAGGGCATGGTGCCCACCGAGGCTGGCAGCCCTGCCCAGCACGCTTTCCGCATCTTACAGGGGATGAGAGCAGGGAGGGTCCGCGGGGGCGACGACGCGCAGCCTCACGCGGGAGGTGGACGACCGGGTGGGGGCGGGCGGGGGGCGCTTGGCGGCATTGCAAGCTCAGAATCACAAGCTCGGCCGTTTGCGAGGGACGGAGCGCCGCTGTCCCCAGGCTCGGGGCGATGCCGTCGGGACCACTGGCCGGCGGGGTGACAGAGCCGGGGGCTTGGGCGGCCATGTGCCGCGCAACCCGCTCACAGACGGTCCATCCGGAAGGTGTCCTCAGTGGCCGGGTCGGCCAGGACCATATCAGGGTCATTGAGCATGTGCAGTCCATCCAGGGTCAGGGGGTCAATCTTGAGTTCGTCCAGGGGGAACTGGTTGTCAGAGTCGAAGCTGACATCACCGACCCCAGCCAGCGTGCTGGTCAGTTCTTTAGAGAGGCTGGGAGGGGACTCTCCTGTCACTGGGGTGGGGGTACACACAAAAGGCTCAGCTTTGCCCTGGCCCCCGGCATCCCCACTGCACCTCCAGAACCCGCCGATGTTCAGGCCGCACCAGGAAGCTCACCTGAGCGGTCTGTGCCGCAAAGGACATTTGCAGTGTCTGGGGACAGTTTTAGTTGTCGCTACTGGAGGGAATGCTACTGGAGTCGGGGTGGAGGCCAGGGATGCTGCCCAGCACCCCACAGTGCACAGGGTGGTGCCAGCCCACATGTCAGGGTGTCGAGGCCAGGAAGCCCTGGGATGAGGTTTGTGACACAAACTTCAGCGTGACCTGAAGGGAGCAGGGGGCCTCTCCGACTCTGCCAGGCAGTCTGCCCTGCGTACATCAGGGACTTGGCTGTGGGCTGGAGGGAAGTCCAGGTTTCCCTGCAGAGACCCAGGTTCAAACCTGGGCTCTTGTGAGATCATGGACCTCCGTTTCCCACTCTGGGAAATGGGACATGTAAGTTCTGGTCTTTCTGGGCTACTGGACAATCACAGAGGCCTGATCCTTCTCATACAACCTCCAAGGCCAAGGCTTCTGCACCCAAGAGTATCTCCTGCAGACCCTGGGTCCAGGCAGGTGGCCCTGGGTCTAGTCCAGGCTGTGGGGGGCTCTGGAGAGAGAACCCTCCCATCCTAGAGATGCCAGCAGGACTGCAGAAAGGGTCTCATCCTCAACCCTATGACGGCCCTGGCTTATGAGGAAACTGCTTCTTCTTTGATAATACCTAGAACCTTTAGGGGCATGACAAAGGGTGGGGAGAGAAAACTGGAAGGTCTGAACATGGCTGGGTGAAGATGTGTGTGTGTGTGTGTGTGTGTGTGTGTGTACATGCGCGCGCGTGTGTGTGCGCACACATGCGCGTGCCCGGGCACTGTGTGTGTGTGGGCACTGTGTGTGTGCATGCGCGTGCCTGGGCACTGTGCTCAGACTGCTTGGGGACGCCCAACACGGCATGTGTGACCTCTTATGTGTCTGTCAGCTGCACAGGACAAACCCACTAAGCGTGCTCAGCTAATGGGGCTCACGTGCCTGGGCAAGGGGGTGAAGGGCGAGATGAGTGAGTAGTTCTGTCCTGTTCATACTCTGAGTCCAGGACACTGGACACCTAGTCCAGGGTTCAGTATGTGTACCCCTAGCCTGTATCCTATAAGCCCAGCAGTGAGTCAAGAAGGGGAGTTCTGGCCTCTGTGGGTCTGCCCCGAGGCAGGGACTCTGTCTCCTCCTAGGCTCCCACGGGGACACTGATGTTAAGACCCATACCAAAGATGCCCTGATGGGTGGCCTCACCTGTGAGGATGATGTTGGGGATGCTGCTGTGGCTGGGGTAGCCGAGCTGCTGCGTGTCCGGCAGGCTCCCAGGGCTGCCCGTCAGGCCCATCATGGCTGCCTGGGAGTAGTTGAGCGTCGAACCTGGGCTGTACAGGCTACTGGAGCTGATGGCATTCTCCATCATGTTGAACTGCTCCAGCTGGAGAGGAAGCACGGGGGTGTGAGCCAGCTCCCTGCACGCTGGCCGCTCTGCCTGTGACCGCCAGGCCCTCCCACCCTATGGAACTCCCAGCACACCCATGCTGGGGGCTGCCAAGCACGAGTCGCCCTGCCCTGGGGTCTCCCCATCTATGAACCTGCCTGGGCTGGCCAGCACACGGCCCCGTCCAAGTGTGTGGAGATGGATGGATGGATGGTTGGTGAAGTGAGTCAGCGGCTCTGGGTAGCAGCCCACCCTTCCCACACCTATACCCCCTCCATCCCGGGGTCCACGCAAAGCCAGTGAAGCTCCCAGCAAACCCATGTGCAGGGCCCACACCAGTGCACTGCTATGACAGTCACTGCCCGTCCCTGCCAGTGTCCACCGCCTGTCCCCTCTGGGGGTGGCCTCGTTCTTCGGGAATGGTGCAGACGCAGGGGGCCAGGCCAAGCCACCCCCTCCAGGGCCGGGGCCGCCGCAGCCCAGGGAGCGGGTCTGGCGAGTGTCTGCGGCGGGCGCCCGCTCACCTGGTGAGACAAAGCATTGGCCTGCCTGGCCGCCATCTGCTGCTCATAGAACGAGTCCCCAAACACGCTGCCCAGGGTGGAGGAGTGCTGCAGACAGAAGAGAGGCCCACTGTCGTCAGGGCCCCCAACCAGGCAGGGCCCCCAACCAGTCGTCCGAGCTCCCCAACCAGGCGGGGCTGAGGCCGCCGTGGGGGTGGGGGTGTGTGCCCAGACCCTTCCCCAGGGCCTCACCACTGGTCTGGGCTGGGAGAAAGGGGGGACCTCTGGAACCTCCTGGAAGATGCTCAGAATGTGAGAAGCCGACCCCGTCCATCTCAGGGCTCCCGGGAAAGCCCATGACCCCCTGTGATGGAGGGGTGCACGCCTAACCTCAGGACGATTGCTCCTTTCCACCACCTGATCCTGAAGGGCCTCTGCACCCCGGCTTCCCTCAAAGTTCCATCCCATCTCCTCTCTGTGAGCCCATTTTCGTTAGATGGAAGACAAGGGGCCACAGGGACCAGGAACCCTAGGTGACGGCCCAGAGGAAAGTGTGTGATTGGGGCAGGGCGGGAGGGTCTCTGGATGTCCAGGATGCGATGAGTACCTTGTCAGACTTGGGAGACATGGGACAGGAGGCAGGCCACACATGTGGGCAGGAAGGCTTCACAGAGCAGGACAAGACAGGCACACAGAAGGCCCGGCCCCCATGGCTGAGGGGGCAGAAAGTCCCACTCCTGTTTGCCCAACGCCAGCTGGGGCAGAGTGATGGGGCTGCTGGGAAAGGAGCAGGGAGCTGGGGATCCTCAGAGGCAGTGGAGATGCCAGAAAAAGAAGCAGGGAGCTCCTGCCCACTCCTGAGATGCTGCCAGCAAGATGGCAGGAGGGAGTCTGGCAGGACGCAGAAGGGAGCAGAGGCGGAGCTGTGTGCGTGGCCAGCTCACAGCACAGGCAACAGACCTGGGGAAGCAAGTCCCCAGCCCAGCGCACATCCAGGTCAGAGTCTTCACAGACCACAGACCCTGGACCTCCTCCCTTGGAGCGCCCTGTTCTAGAAAGGTCCCCATGTTCTCCGACAACTGCCAAAGCTTGACTCTCAGGCCTCCACCGCAAAGAAGAGTTGGTCACAAAACCAGCAGCCACTCTGAGTATGTAGTGGGCTGACCACAGAAAAGGGACAGTCAGCCACTCGGAAGGCGGAGCGGCTCCTGGGGATGGACACGCCACTGAAACACCACGGAAGAGTTAAAAGCACTAAAGGAGTAAGGAGGGAGAAAAGGCCACATCTGCCCTAGAAATCACCAGCTTCAAGTCTGGAAAAGGGGGCAGCGAGGCTGCTGAAGGAGGCAGGTGACAACCTCAGCTGAGGCCGGGGGCACGTCTCTCCAGGGCACCTGACCCTGCGCCCATGACCTTGTGGCCCAAGAGAGCCCCAGCGCACACACAGGAGACCCCAGCTGCTCTTGTAAAGCTGCCATGAGGGTCTGCCAGAAAGGTCTGCTCAGATGGAAGCAGGGAGGGAACAGAAAGGGCCCAATCCCAGCTGCCTCAGGTTCCGGCAGCAGCTAGACAGATAAGACATCCAAGCGAGGGCAGGTGTGGCAAGCTGGCTGCCTCATGCCTCCAGGGGAGACGCTGGCTGGGCCGGGAAGGCGGGGGCTGACCCGGGCCCAGGGGGCTGATGAACGCGTCCTCTGAGATCCAGCTTCAGTGGGAAGCCCCATCTGCCTTCTGCCATGGTTTGCCCCCAACAGAGTCCCTCACTGGGGCTGAAGGGCCTCCCAGGGCCAACTTCACATCTGAGCAGCCTTCTTCCCCTGCCGGCGCACAATGGATGAACAGACAAACGGACACAGACATGGGCTTGATGAGACAGCAACATGCTCTCTGCTCAGGATGGACCACTCTGGTTCAGGCGAACCTCTCCCAAGAGAGATCGCTCCACTGTAACCTTCCTGTCCTTCCTCACACATGAAAAGGGCCGTTACTCAGAGACCAGCCCAAGCAGGCTGCCCGCCTGTGGCTTATCCTGCCTGGAGCAGCGTCTCGCATTCCCACAGCCCTCCAGCATCATGTGACAAGACCAGATGCAAGCACGCAGAGCCCACAGGACGGACGGGGAGCGCATGGACACCAGGCTGACCCTCAGCGCGCCCTGAGTTCACCGCGCCTTTCCTGTCTTCTGCAGAGCTAGGGCAGAGTTCCAGCCCCTGGCTGCCGTGGGTGGTGGAGCGAGAAGCCCTCTTGGGTCAGTGAGCCTCGAGAACAGCCTCAGGTCCCCCTGAGGGGAAGGCCACTGTCCTGACATGCAGGGCCTGGCTCGGGGTGCACTGAGAGCCTGGGAGATGGGGAGAGCGGGGCACGCCCCCACGGCCCTGCCTGAAGGAACACTCCTTCCGCTCTACCCAGGAAGGAAAGCCCTGGCTGAGGATGAGACGTCAGGGACTTGGGCGCTGCAGTGACTCCTGAAGTCTCTCGACTTGGTGACATTTGGGGATGGGGTGGCAGGGTCCTGGGAAAGCTTCACTGCTATGGCAAGAAACTTTGGGCCCAGACGTCAGCTTTTCGGGAACCCCTTCTCCAACAGAAGGTTCTGGACAGAATGCAGCCAAAGGGGGAGCAACACCAAAGGGGATTCTGAGGAACCTGCAAAGGGTGTGTGTGCATGTGACACTGGGGACCTGTGCTGTGCGTATGTCAGGGAGCCTCTGTGTGTGTGTGTGTGTCAGGGATCAGGAACCTGTGCTGTGTGCCAGGGAAACTGTGTGTGTCAGGGATCGGGGACCTGTGTGTGTATGTGTGTCAGGGATCAGGAACCTGTGTGCGTGCCTGTCTGTATGTGTGCCAGGGAACCTGTGCTCTGTGTGTGTGTGTGTCTCTGTCTGTATGTGTGCCAGGGAACCTGTGTGTGTATCAGGGATTGGGAACCTGTGCTGTGTGTGTGTGCGTGTGTGTGTCAGGGATCAGGGACCTGTGTGTGTGCGTCTGTGTGTCAGGGATTGGGAACCTGTGCTCTGTGTGTGTGTGTGTCAGGGAACCTCTGTGTGTGTGTGTGTGTGTGAGGGATCAGGGACCTGTGCTGTGTGTGTGTCTGTGTGTGTGTGTCAGGGGCCTGGGTCCCCTGCGCTGCCTCGTATGAAGGGAGACCTGAATGTGACGGACACACTCTAGCGCTGCCTGCTGTCGAGGGTGAGCCTTGGGCTCTTCACCCATGCGAAGAGGACGAGGACCTTGGACGGGCTGCCAGGCCACTCAGAGAAGCTTCCCAGGCTGGAGGCCTGGAGGTGAGAGACACACCTTCACAAGGGGTGGAGGGCGCTGAGGAGCAGCGTCCCTGCACAGGCTGGCTGTCACTCGGCTGTTCCCCAAAGCGCGGGGAGCACCCCTCCATCTGCAGAAGCCTGGAAGCACGAGGTCTCGGGGGCAGATGTGGGCAGGGACGGAGCACAGGCTGCTGGAAGCCTGCTCCGAGCCGCATGCTGGGGTGAAGCCGGCACCGACGTCACTGGTGTGAATGGGGAGCCCTCCACCCTGAGTTGGGGCTCAGCACGGACTCCAGAGGTGCTGTGGGGATGCAACAGCTCCGGGGGGACGGTGCCTTCTCCCTGGCCACTGTGTAGGGTGGCTGCGCCCCACCAGTCCCCATCCCGATGGCATGAACGAGATGGGGTGGAGTGGGACGGGAGGCACGGATGCTGGGCCACTGCACAGGGGGGCGCCAGCCATGGGGGAGTCGGGGGGGGCGGCGTCCCTTACTTGCGGGGAGCTCCCGGGGGAGAAGCCTTGATTGGAGACGGGCGAGGTGGGAGACTGGTTGGCTGGGGAGCCGGCGCTAGTGCGGTACTGCTGCAGAGCCGGTGCCTGCGATGACAGACAGGTCAGGACGCTCGCAGGGCCCCGGGCCTGGCCTCGCGGGACTGGCCGCTCCTGGCCCAGCCGCCTGGCGAGGCCCCCACCCCTCAGGCAAGCAGAATCCCCGGGCATCTGCAGGAGTGCACCTGAGCCCTGAGCCGTAAAGGGGCCCAGCCTCCGAACCCGAGTCTGGGAGGGGCAGGAGCACGTGGTCAGAGCCCAGAACCCAGCCTCACAGAGCTGCCCTGGCAGAGGGTTGGCCTCTACTCAATGGGTGTAGAGCACTCACACGAAGGCACACCAGTATCCACACACACATGCACACAGTCGTGCACACACCAACACACACACGCGGGCAGGGAAGGCTCCGGGCGAGTGAGAAGGCCTCGCGCGATGGCAGGATTGGGTGCAGAGCAGGGGTCCTGGTGCCCGGCGGTCAGCCATCACCCATGTTGCTTGGGGCCGGCACTCTGAGTTATGCACAGACTTCTAAAGGGCAGTCACCTCTTCACTTGAATGACAAAGGGTCTTGGCATCTCACCAGACCCCTGAGGGCCAAGAGCCACTATGCCAGGACTTGAATCTAGTCCCTGCTCTGGTCCCGCCCAGGGCAGCCCTGCTGTGTGTCTCTCGGCAAGCTGCTTGACCTCTCTGAGCCTGCTGTATAATGAGACCCAGCTGGCCGGCTCAGGACCCCCTAAGTACGTCTCCTTCATTTCTTCCACGGCCTGAGCCCAGGTAGGGCAGGGGGCTCACGTAGCAGGGTCTGAGTGTTCCAAGACATAGCATGGTCACTTGGCAGTGACCAGCTCAGGTCTTCTCGGGGTAGGGAAGATGAAAATGACGGAGGGACACTCTCCTCACTTGACCGGGTGTGCAAAAGCTCACAGAGGAGACGCCTGGAGCCCGAGCACTGAGCGAGCCAGCACTTCCATGGGGCAGTGGGTGGGTCACCCCACCACAGGGTCCTGACCCGAGAGCTTGGCTTGGATGCCCCATGCCTCCGCTGTCCCTCCAGCTCCACCGCAAGGTTCTGCCACCACAGGTTGTCTTGGGGCTGGGTGCCCCAGGCAGCTTCACTGTCAGCGCCACCCCCGTAACTGCTGTGTCTCTGCCAGAGGCAAGGTTTGGGTGCAGTCCCGTCCCAGGGACCCCTGAGCTCTGCCCTCTGAGGGATCAGACCGGCTTGGAGGTGTGAGCCTCCTCCACCTGTTGGGGGACCTGCTGGCCCTTTCCAGCTCAGGAGGGCTTGTTCTTTACAGAACACATGGTGTTCTGATGACATGTACCCTGGGGCTGGTGGCCTTGGGCCAAGAGAGCAGGGAGGGCTGGCTGGGCCCCCAGAATGTGTCAGTTTTTCTGAATGTGGCCAAAGGTAGCTGTGACCACTCCCTTCCCACCAGGACAACCTGGATGAAAGTCTGAACAGATAGGAAGGTTTGCAGGTGCTGTCAAACCGCCCCCAAAGCTAGCATTTGTTACCCTGAGCCTGATCCCAGGCAAGGGGGTCCCACAGTCTGAGCTGCAGGCCTTGGGCCCAGGGCACTGTGCTGTAAGAACCACAGGACCGGTTTCACCCCTTCTATTCCTCCCAAGACGTCTCCGTCACTCTTGCTCCCGGAAGTCTGTTCCCAGCCCCTGAAAGCTCTGTGTGCTCCCTGCCTCCGAGGAAGCCTTGGGTGGGAGGGGCTGAGGGGGGCATCCAGGCCCATGGGAGAGGGACACAGGGTGGCCCATGCTGCGTGAAGCCTGGGGCACCTGACGCTGCTCATGAATCAGTTTCCCCATCTCTGTGGGGAGGACAAACTTGGCTTGAGGATTTCAGGCAGAATTCCCCATTGAGCCCCTGGCCCCAGACAGCGTTTGCCTCTGCTCTGACCCCTGGCCAAGGTGGCCTCAAAGTAGAGGCTTGAAGTGGCTGCAGATAAACCCAGGAGCCCTGATGCTCCCCTCTGCAGGCTCCCCCCAGCCCTCAGGTTCCTCCTGCACAAGCCCTCCTGCCCCAAGCCAGGCCCCTTCCCGCGCTTACCGAGGCAATGTCGATCCCCATCGGTGGCTGGCCCGCGTTCTCTGGGGGGGACTGGGGGAGAGAGGACGGTACCGTGACCGCAAGTGGGGGCAGCTGGGGCCCCCGTGTCAGGCTGGCGCTCGGCATCAGGGAGCCGCCCTGGGGGAGGCCCACAGGCACCTGCGGGGGCTGCGGGGGCGGCTGCTGCTGGGAGGCCGGCGGAGGGGGCGGCGGGGGCTGAGGCTGGGGCGGTGGCGGCTGCTGAGAGCCCGCCTGGGTGAAGAAGGCGTAGGGCAGCTGCTGCTCCAGAGACAGGGCGTCCATGGCCACGGCCTGGAGGGAGAGGAGGGTGTCAGGCAGGAGGCACGCTCAGAGGTGGGGGCCCCCACGGCCTGGTGCGTGTGGCAGTGAAGTGATGGACAGGCCAAAGGGTGTCCCAACCCTGGACTGGGCAGCAAAGGCTAAGCGGGCAGGCCTCCCCCAAGGCCCACGGAGGACGGGGCTGCAGCTCTGTGGGCCTGCCCCCAGCGAGGTTTTCTCCCCGCATGCCAACAGGGGGCACCACTTTCCACATCTGCAGACAGAATCCTCTCCTCTGCCCCTTTGAGCTGGAGCTTCCCCGCTGTAAGCAGGCACCGGGTGTACACTCTGGGAGCTCAGTGGAGAGCCAGCACCAGGCCCCTGTGGAGTCCTGTAAGGGGAAGGAACCCCCTCTTGCCACCTGCAGCCAAGGGGAGAATGGTGAGGAAGGCACTGGCGTGGTCACTGGGCCATGACCAGTTCTGGGCTCTCTTTAAGAGTTGGAAAGAGGAAAATAACCACAGAGAAGTTTTCAACACTCATCCACTTACACGGACAGTTCCTCAAGCAGGCAAGAGTTCCTACCTTCTGAAGGAGACTGGAAGTGTCCGGGAACTACACGGTATAAACACTAAGCAGAAAGTGTGGCCTCTCACTAGCCGGTAGGCAGTTTGTGAACAGAGAGACGTTTCTGAAAGAAGGCAGGCCTCATGGGTGGGGCGCGGCAGGGAAGGGAGAAGAGGACGGGGTTCCCCAGATGGAGAAACTGAAGACGGTGCCATCAGCAACCATCCATGGCTCTGGCTCCTGATCTGAACAAGAACTGGATAAGAGGTTCTTAACCTGGTGGGGCAACAGGGCCCAGGCCAGGCATGGGAAGATGTATTAATAGAAGAACTATTGTTAAATTTCATCATAGGTGGATAAGACCATCAAGGTCATGTTAAAAAAAAAAAACCAACACATTATCTACTAAGTACTGAAAAACAGTCAGCATGGACAAATCCCTCTGAACGCACAAACTACCAAAACGGACCCAAGAATCTGGAAAAGGAAGTCTGAGAAGATTGGTATCAAGGAAGAAGTCTGATCAGGCACCACAAACTTTCTAATGCAGATCCGTCGAGACTGCAGCACCTACACTGAATTCTACCAAATATTCCAAGAAGTAACATCGATGCTTCTCAAACTCTTCAAAAAAACAGATGAGGAGCGAATACTTCCTAACGTATTCCAGGAGCCTGGACTAAGTAAAAAAGGTAAGATTCCAACTGCTTCCAACTGCAGCAATCAGAAACGAAAGGAGGAATGTTACTTTAAAGAAATTAAAAGGATTACGAAGGAGTGGGCTTCCCTGATAGCTCAGTT
The DNA here is from genome assembly GCF_049115385.1 of Moschus berezovskii. Classification (NCBI taxonomy): domain Eukaryota; kingdom Metazoa; phylum Chordata; class Mammalia; order Artiodactyla; family Moschidae; genus Moschus; species Moschus berezovskii. The sequence goes on along the minus strand of NC_142467.1, from coordinate 107,624,958 downwards.
GATAAAGAATCCAACTGTAATGCAGGAGACTCCGGTTTGATTCCTGCAACTGGAAGATCAGCTGGCAAAGGGATAGGCTACCTACCCCAGTATTCTGGCCTGGAGAATTCCATTGACTGTATAGTCCCATGGGGTCCCAGAGTCACACATGACTGAGCGACTTTCACACACACTGCCTACAAATGGGCTTCCCAAGTGGTGCTAGTAAGTAAAGAATCCTCCTACCATCGCAGGAGACTCAAGAGATAAGGGTTCAATCCCTGGGTCAGGAAAATCCCCTGGGGAAGGGAAATGGCACCCCACTCTAGTATTCTTCCCTGGAGAATCCCACAGACAGAGGAGCCTGGTGGGCTGCCGTCCATGGGATCACAAAGAGTCGGACATGACTGAGTGACTTAACATACAGACACTGCCTATGAACAGCTGTGAGCCAGCATGGGGAACAACCTTGATGAAATGGACCAATTCCTAGACACGATCCACCAAAGAAGCAGATGAAGGAAACCTGGTGAAGTATTTTACCAGGTTTTCTTTTTTTAACAGAAAAAGACTCTCTAAATATTGTGAGAGTTGGGAAATGCCAATGAGATCCTAAAGAGACTAACATAGTGAAGAATGGCCAGTCACACGGGCACAGTCTATCAGCCGAGATGGACCCGGGGACTCCAGGCCACTTGATTTCTGCATTCCCCATGTCTTTGAGAATTTGACCACAAAAAAACAAACAAAAAATGTTAGGGGGATTTTTAGAATTCTGCTCCCTGGAAGGAGCATGAGGCCTCCCAGAGAGGCAGTCGGGCCCCCTCCCCTGCCCCACTGAGCCCTCGCACCTGAGTGATGGGCGACAACGGGGACAGGGTGGGCGGCACCTGCGGGGCCTGCTGCCGCCTTGCCTCTGTGCTCAGCGACAGTGGGCTGACGCCGGCCGGCCGGTGCTGCGGTGAGGAGCCAGGTGTGCTCATCCCTGAAAGGTAGGGAGGGGGGGTGTGACGCCAGCCACTGGGTTCAGGGCAGGAGGCACGCACACACGGAGGGTCACTGCCGAGCATAGTCCATTCATTCAGATACGTACCAGTAGGCGCATCCTGATCGCCAAACCCGGGACGCCCCCTCTGAGGCCCCAATACCCTGACCTGAGGGTCCCCCAGTGCTGCAGGGGCTCCCACCTCCAGTGCTGGCCAACATGCTCCCCAGTGATCCTGTCATCCCCCCAGGAGGGGCGTGTCCCGTAGGCCCAGCCCACTGGCACTTCCCCACCTCTGAGCTATCACACGACTGGCTCCCGGATGGACACATGGCCAAGCTGGCCAAACGAGACCCTGCCCAGGGGCTTTTGATGGAATTCCAGGAAGGGAGGTTCAGAGTTGTGTGAGGGATAGAGGGGGAGCTGAGGGGCAGAAATAGCACCTGAGCCCCAGAGGCAGCCATGCTGGAATCCCCTCTTTTCTTTTTGCCTAATAGCTTGCGTTTGATTAGCTCCAAAACCAAGTCGGTCTTGCCTGATGCTGCAGTTTCTTCCTGAACCTCATCGTTCTCCTCACCCTCACTCCGTGAACCCTCGTCCCTCCCCAGGACTGCTCCGTAAGCCTGCTCCCCTCTCGGCCCCTCCCCGCAAAGGGCACATCCACAACCTTCTCCCCCACCTCCCATGCACTTGTCACACTGCAGCACCAACCCAACTAGAGTGACCGAACTAGCAACTCAGTTACTTTATCTTCTTCCTGCTGGAGCGTTCCAGGTTGCCCCTCCCTTCCCTCCCCCTGAACCCCTCCCCCAGCAAGCTGATCCCTGGATGTATCTGCTGTGAAGGAGTCAAGCGAGTTCAGGTTCAGCGTGGCAGCAGTTGGGGCCTGCTGGCTGATCTTGGGGTACAGTGCCAGGAAAGCACAGGCCCCTGATGCTGGGAGCAGGAGGGGTGCCCTGGGGGCCTGGCCTGATGCCCCCAGACTCAGTTTCCTTGTCCCTCCCAGTTCACCGTGAGGCCCCAGTGAGGTGCTGAGCAGGCTTGGAAGAGAGTCTGGCTTGCGGTCAAGGCCAGGTGAAGTTGCCTGACTCACCAGGGGAGCTGGGCCCAGCCTGCGGAGGGCACCAGATCAACTCTATTCCAGTGGATGAGGTGGCGGGTTCAAGGGTGGACGAGGGTACAGCCCACACACACTCCGGAAGGGAGATGACAGGCAGCCTGCCCTCCACCCCGAGGCAGCTGTTCGCTGGGGCTGTGTCATCGGTGCAGGGCGAGCCCAGTCACGCCTGCACTTCTCCCTCAGATGCCCTGGCGGCTCCACTCAGCTGGACACCGAGGTGGGGGGCGGGGGCTGACATTGCAGCAAAGCACCTGGGGCCAGTTTCCACACAGACCCTGGGCCCAGAATCAGGCTGCTGCAAACCCAGCAAAGTCAAGGGAGCCGTCAACAGAGGCCTAGGCGGATGGCGTCTGGAAGACGCCCGCTGAGGGCACTCTGGAGTCAGGACCCTGCGTGGCTCCCTTGTCTTCTCTGAGCATCCAGCGCTCCACTCATCCAGCAGGCCAAGGGATGCCTGCCGCCCACAGCAGGAGTGGATGTCGGGAGCTGATAAGCACGAGAGGCAGATGCCAGGGGTGAGTGGGCTGGAAGGGCAACAGGGCCAGGAGAGGCCTGCCATCTACTGGGGAGCTCGAGTCCCTCTGAGGTGCAGGACCTTGGGCCACCACACTGGGCCTGATTCTTCCAGTGAGGCCTGAAATCCAGATTTTTACACGCATGTTTGAATGTCCATTCAAAGCATCACACACACAGTCGGAGGCCAGCCAAAACACACTGGGCGGTTAGGCTGCCCGCCTCTAACGTCTGTGCTGAACACAAGGGAGGTTTTTAATCTTCTGCCTGGCTGCAGAGTGAGCTCCGGGCCTCACAGGAGGTCAGGCACCACCCCGAGACACCGGCTGGGCCGAGGGAAGCCTTGCTGCCGAATTCCTTCGGACAACCTGGATCACCTTTGGGAAAGGAAGTGGGGCCAGCTGGCAGGGAGGCCAAGCGCGGGCAGGGAGAGCTGCCAGGGGAGGGCAGGCCAGGTGGCGGGAACCCGGCCGGGCATGCAAGCCCTCTGTGCAGGGCTGGCTGGGCTCAGAGGTGTGCTGCGAGGAAGGACCCCAGCCTGCCCACCTCCCATGCCCGGGAAATGACTTTAGCAAACGTGGAAGGAGAGGGGCCTCCCTCTTCCTCCCCGTCCTGACTGCAGGGTGGGCCAGGCCCGCAGGGGGAGGGGGCGGGCTCCACGTGTGCCAGGGGCCGGGTGGCGGCTCTGCTTGATGTAAAACGCGCCTGGAAAACGAGGCCCCGGCCAGGCAAGCTGCCGTGGAGTGGCAGGTTCGCAAACAACCGAACACATGTCAGACATTACTGGGCTGATGTGCCGAGCCAGGCAGGCTGGGGTCTGGGCCCCTGCTCGGGGTCTGCGCGCAGTCCCGCATCTGTGGTTTTCACATGTGTTGTGTTTTTTCACATGTGCTTGTTTAGACTCGGCCTGGGCTGGAAGTGCATGGCTCCTAGGTGGGCGCTGGGACTGCAGGCGGGGGCGGGACTGCCAAGGACCCTCCGGCAGAGGGGGTGGTGCTCCGGAGGCTGCTGCAAGGCGTGAGGAGAAAACGGGGGCCAGGAAACAGTGACTCGGCGTGGGGGGCCCTCCCTAGCAGCCCCAGAGGCGACCTTCCAATTTCTCGCCTTGCACAGGCATGTGGACGCTGCCCACCCACTGGTCTCTTGGGGGGGCCCAGGATCTTGGGGTCCCCTGAAACTGCTTGTTTTGTGTTCTGGGCCTTCCCTGGAAGAGGGGGACAGGGGCATGGCCAGGGCAAGTGTCTTCTGCCTGATGCTGAGCCAGCTTTTCGCTTAAACACCTAGGGAGCATGCACTGCCCTCAACCCTGACCTGCCCCCAGCCCTGTCTGCATCAAAGCCAGTAATGACTCTGGGCTCCTTGATCTCCTTCACTTCCAACTCCACCTGGCTCCAAGGCTGGCCCACTTCACCCTGAAACCTCTCTGCACAGCTGCCCATGGGGCTCCGCCCTGGCCCAGGGGCTGCTGCCCATTCTTTACAGTCAGCTTCCCCAGAGGAATTGCGGCCAATACAAATGTGCGTGTGTGATTCTCAGAAAATCCTGCGTGGCACCACCCAGTAAGGGGGAGCGCAGGGTGGAGGTGCAATGGGTCTGTGGACCAGGTAAGTGTGGGGCCCAGGCTGTGGCTCCGGGGCTGAAGGAGAGCATGATGAGGTGGTGCTTGTCAATCACTGAGTCCCAACACACGTGGGGACACGTGTGAGTCCCCACGGCCCCTGTTGCCTGTCCCACCACCAGGCTGCTGGGGGACTGCCCCTTCTCCCTGTTTGCAAACCCACCCCCACAGTCAGCGTGGGTGCAGGGGTCACAGCAAGGACAGGGAGACCAAGGCCCAGCCCAAGGGATGAGGAGAGAAAAGCAGTGACTTGACAGCAGCTGGGCGAGTGCGGAAAAGCCACTCGCTGTGAGAAGGGGCAGGCCATGGGCAGCGGGCCAGGAAGCCTGCAGAAGGGAGACTGGGTGTCTGAGCAGGGAACGGGGTGAGGAGACTGGAGGAGGGGGGGTCTGTGGCAGAGGGGCAGCATGTGCCAGGGTGCCCCGTGTAAGCTCACTAGCTGGAGAGGAGTTGGGGTGGGGAGCAGGATTAGGGGGCTCCCAGGGGCCTGAAGCTTTCTCTAGGAGGAAACTGAAGCCCTGTACAAGGGCCTGACCAAAGGAGAGTCGTGAGTTGATGGCCATTCTGGGAGCGGGGAGGGGTGGGGGAACCCAGCACATGGGGGCCACAGAGGGGAGAGTCTGGGGTCCTAAGTCACAGGGGGGTGGTGCCGCCGGAAGTCCTCAGGAGAAACAGGGCCAGGGTGGTACTGGGGGTTCCTGGGCACCCTGAAGTGTCCTCAGGGATGGATGGCCTCAGTATGGGGAGGGAGCCGGGCTGCAGTATCCTAAGCTGTCAGTCACAGCGGGGTGCGGGGAGAAGGGTGGGAGGTGAGCAGGGGGAGAGAAGTGGGCCCGGCAGGACGAAGAACAGATCAGGCCTGTCCCTTGCTGAGGGGGGGTGTGGGGAAAGCCTGGCCCACCTCAGCTCCCTGAAGCCCCCAATACCCCCTAAGAACCGTGGTCCAATCCCTGGGGGCATGTGCCCTCCTGGCCCTGGGCCTCTGCCCAGATATCCTTCCGCTTGGGTCGGCCTGGCAGCCCCAAATCCTTGCAGGCTCTGCCCTCCACCCGCGTGCCCTGGGGATGTGACCTTGCTCAGCCCTTATTCACACATGCACACACACACACACACATCATCCTCACTAGAGGGAGAGCCCTGTCGGGAAGGGGCGCCCCGCCGCCCGGCCCGGCTTACCCTGGCCGGCAGCACCGATTCCCAGGTGTGTCAGGTTGGCTGCCAGGTTGCCGGTGCTGCTGGAGCTGCTCAGCGCAGGGAAGGTGGGCTCCTCGGGGTCCAGTGGGGTCGGGAGGGGGGAGGGGAAGTGGATGTTGGTCAGGTCAGGCAGGGAGCCCCCCGTGTTGTGGGTGGCGGGGATCAGGGCTGTAGTGTTTTCCTGGTCGGCGGATGGAAAGATGCTGGGGGGAAAGGCCAGACAGAGGGGAAGGTGAGCTCTCAGGACGGCAGCTGGCCTGTTCTCCCCCAGAAGCTGTGGTGGGGGCAAGAGAAGGCTGGTTGCAAAAAAAAAAATCAGCAGGTGCAAAATGACACCCCGTCACGAGGCGCTGCTCTGCTGGAGAAACAGCTAACAGCACCTCCAGTGGAAACTGAGGAAGCAGCTGATGGCTCGGGGCTGGGAGGAGGGGCTTCCCACTGACCAGAACGGGGTGTGTCTGAAGTGCGAGGGTGCTGGGGCTGGGGAAGGGGCTCTGTCTTCTCAGGCAGGCAGGGGTAGGAGTGTCCCCCAGTGTGGGGCTTGCTGGGTAGCCGCCAGCGGCACAGAGCCCTTCTTATCAGGAGGTGTGGCCTCATGAGCGGATGGGAAGACCTGGGGTTGTCCGAGCAGCCCTTGGTGGCCTTGGGCACACAGGGTGGGCCCTGCTGAGACTTACTTGATTCCAGGAACCTCGCAGGACTTGGGCCTAGGCCCCGTCTGAAAAAGAAGACAGCAGAGCCTGAGCCGGCCTCCTCACACGCACAGCACCCCCTCACAGTATGGCTGACCTCCCTACAAGAGCTAAGAAGTACTCCACAAGAATTGAGTTTATTGGGACTTCCCTAGTGGTCCAGTGGCTAACAATCCAGTGGCAATGCAGGGGACACAGGTTCGATCCCTGGTCTGGAAACTAAGACCCCACATGCCATGGAGAACTGAGCCCATGAGCCCTGGAGCCTGTGCCGTGCAACAAGAGACGCTATTGCAGAGAGAAGCCTGCATGCAGCGACAAAGACCCAGCACAGCCAAAATTCAACAGATTAATTTTAAAAAAGAATAAAGTTTAGTCTCAGATAAAGAATACGTGGCCCCAAAGAATAGAAGGAGGAGCTGCCCCAGACACACCCAGGGGCAAAACCAAGAACTGTGTAGAGATGGCTTTCTACAGCCCCCTTCTGGCTTCACTCTACCTGGTAAAATGGGCATGGACCAGGGGTGGTGTGGTCCTGTCAGAGCAGGCATTGGGGAAGTAGAGGAATCCTGCCCACTCTTCACATCCAAATCCCCTGGGGCTGTACCATGGCTGTTGGCAGCCAGCTAGGGGGGCAGGACCACTGAAAACCCGCCCAGGTGCCTGGAGGCTAACACCCTATGTCACTCCTGAATCAAGGCAGGCGGGGCTCTGGTGGCAGAGGCTCCCACTGCTCAGAGTCCCTCTGTCCATGGCAAGGAAGGACATAACATGGAGAAGCCTCAGGAGGCTCAAACCGGATGCCATAAATAATACGGAAGATGCTGACCATGCCCCCTGCTGACCTGCCTTCCAGTGGTGTGGGGGCCTGAGCTGTGACTTCCAAGGGGACCCTGCTGTTGGTGTGCTCCCTGGGCCACGCTGCCGGGGAACGGACACTGTGGCTGCCCTGTAGACCAGCCCCAGGGAGAGGGTCCCAGAGAAGCTCTGCTTCGTCTTCCTCTTCTGCGAACCCAGGACACTATCACCATCCAAGAAGCACAGGCTCCAGGCAGGGTCCCTAGACTCTCGTCCAAGGACAAAGAAGGAACTCTGTTCCGTTGGCAGCGGACATGACTGGGCAGAACCTCGCATGCCAGCAGAGGGCTCGGCTGAGTCACGTCCCCTATTCGTCTCTGCCTCTTGGGCCCTCGGGCACACACTCCTGGTATTCTTTAAGGATTATCAGACAAGAACGTGGACACACCGGCAGAGGGCTCGGCCTGCGTTCCATGCACACAGCCAGTGAGCTGGGGGGTGGGAGGAGGGAAGGCCCAACTGGCAGTGATTGGGGTACCGAAGGGGTGGCATGTGACCACCAGGCGTTTAGCCCCTGCAGGGAATGCTGGAGGAACGGGTTTCTACTTGGCCATAGGCTCCTTAATTCCGTGAGTAAACACTCGCTTCATTACCAGATTATTTTTCGCAAAGCGCTTTGACAATGACTTTTTCTAAAGAGTCTTTTCAAACACATTCCACGGATGTTATGGGATCCTAATGGATTTCTAAACAGTACGAAGAATTCACCCATCATCCCCCGTCCCACCCCCAACGAATCCACAGGAATTCCTTTCCTGACATCCTCACAGATGTCTCCTTTGGTTTCAGGCGGCAGTTAAAAGGAGCCTCGCCCAGATGCTGGGCTCTGCCACCCTCCTCTGAGGCCCATGATGCTGGGGCTCCTTCCCTCCCCAGTCGTGACACTCCCCATCTTAGCTGGCGTCACAGCAGCAGCACATTTGGGCAGGTGTAGGGACCCCGTTCTCCTTACTGACACACCTCTCTGCAACTGGACATTTCAGTTACTTTTTCCTTGGGTTGTTAGAGTTTCAAAGGTTTTTACCAAGTATGAAAATCACGTGTTCCTCAGGCAAAACTGGAACATGTGGACCGGGTCAAGAGTGCTGGCCACACCTGCACGCACATCTCCCCCAGGGCCTGGCCCAGCACACCCAGGGATCTGTGGGCATCTCTATGTGTCCCGTGCCTTTCTAAACAGCTTTATCCTGCTTTTTCTACATACCAGTTTTCTCACAAGTCTCTCATGCCTTTAAAATTCCTTCAGAGATCCCAACTCACACACACAGAGCTTTGCACACGAGGGACTGAGGACAATTTTTTTATAAATCCCCTATTGTCAAACATTCAGGGTGTTTCCAGTTGCCCTCGGAAGCTCTGAACACAGGCCTTAGTGAGCATACTGCTGTCTGCTTCATCATCCCCCTCCGAGTTCCTGAAGGGAATGAGCGATTTGAGTTGCTCCCCTTTCACTGTCAATTCTTTTTTTTTTTTTTACATTCAAAATCACCTTAGTGTTAAATGCATTTTTGTTCTATTCGAATTCCTTGAAATCTACTCATGGCACAAATTCTGTCTTATCGCCAGATCCTTTTGTAGGCTGAAACCGAGAAATTTGTTTCTGGACCTCAAAATAATACAGAAATCTCAATCCAACTGAGAATTCCAAGCAGACTCTGTAACTGCAATAAAAGCTCCAATTATTGTGCAAATAAATGGCAGTTTATGTTTAAAGAGGACGATAAATGACAATAGTTATCCAATGCCATGGGTTAGTAGAATGACCACAGGCTAAGGAATTAGACAGTGTAGGTTCTAAACCCTAAGTATCTTCACAACCTTGCACACATCACTTAACCTCCCTGGCTTCAATTTCTTTTTTAATTGAGATATAATTGGCATATAATATTAGTTTTAGGTGTACAATGTAATGATTCTGTATTTGTATATACTGCAGTGATCACCATAATAAGTCTAGTTAACGTTCATCAGTACATGGAAAAACATGAAATGCTTCATGAATCTGCCTGTCATCCCTGCATAGGAGCCATGTTAATCTTCTCTGCATTGTTCCAATTTAATACATGCTGTCAAAGTGAACATGGATTTTGATTCTTTACATGGTTTTTCCCAGTGTTAACAGGCCTGCCATTAGTATTCAAGGCCTAACTGGTTAAAGCTAAATGAGGTTTGGGGAATTCCTTGGCAGTCCAGTGTTTAGGAATTTGTGCTCTCACTGCCAAGGGTCTGGGTTCAATCCTTGGTTGGGGAACTGAGATCCTGCATGCTGGGAAGCAAAAAAACAAAACAAATTAAAAAAAAAGAATGAAGTTCACATTTCAGGAAAGGAGATGCTCCCCCAACATGCTATTTCACCATCTTCACTTGGGTTGTGCTTCTAAACAGAAAACTTTAAAAGATCAAGAAGGGAAACCACTTTCAAAAGCGCTTAGGCTCTTACCTTCTTGGAGTCCCATCCTTGCTTGGAAAGATTCTTGTCCGTCTCTGATGCGGCCTCCTCCATACCCGGGACTGTTAATAGTAAGACTGGGGTGGGGTGGGGTTGGAGGAGAAGCAGAAAAGGGATCTTTGCAGCCTCGCAGGGGTACCAGGTGGTCCCTGACACACAGAGCCTCAACCGTGATATGAATGTAACTGCCCCAACAGTAACTTCTGGGGATTGTACTAAAGAACAAAAGAGCTTCATTTTTTAAAAGAAAAGTTTGAAAAAAAATCAGAGGACCTGTGATTTAAAAGGAAACAAAAATGAAAGCTCTGGCACTGGGCATGTGTGGCTGCTCCTCCCACAGGGTCTCCTCAGGCCTCAGAGGCCTCGAGCTGCAGAGGGCCACCAGGCAGCTCGCCCATGAGCGGCTGTCTCGCCCCATGTGCCCCACCTGCGGCCCTGTGGACACCTGTCTCCTCTCCCGGGCTGTCAGCACCCAGAGGCTGGGCCCCTCTTGGGATCCTGGCACCAAGCCACAGAGCTCCCCAGAGGCTGAGGTCCATCCACCCTGGCAGCTGTGGCTAACCTGCAGTGCTAATCAGTCCCGGGGGGAAAGGAGGGGAGAAGGCACTAGATGGCATCACTCGAGGCCCTGGAACCAGCTGTGCCTGAAGCCCCTTTCCTTCAACCTTTCGGGTAAGGTGAGAGGAAACACTTTCTGAGATCCAGTTTCTCTGTGCCTGTTGAAGGCTGCTTTTCACCTGGAATAGCGGAATTAGGAACATAGCCAGACGGGTTAATTCCTCCTTCTCAAAACCTAGATGAGGGCGTGGGAGGACAACCAAGTTAATCCTAGACTCTGTTACTGCCTGAGCCCCTCCTAGAGGAACGGGAGAGGTGATGTGTTTCCCGCCCCTGACCCCAAGGCCAACAGGACTCAGAGTTGCCAGGGGTCACAAAGAGTCCCTGGGAGGGCAAAGTCCTTTTGTCCATGCCCAAAGCCCAAGCTTCTGCGGGGACCTCCCTCAGGGTATACAGTGCCCTCTAAGCTCCCTCTAGCATCAGGAGCAGGGGGGAAGTGACAGGTGCACTCCCGTCCACCCAGGAGTTTGGAATCCTCTTTCTTATGGCTGCTGGCGGTCAGTGAGCTGGGAATATCACATGGAGGCTGCCTGCCAGCCGCGGGGTGGCGCTCTGGTGGCCCATCCTCCTTCTTTCAGCAAAGTCTCCCTGGCATGTTCACATACTCCCACAGTGAAATGCTACCAAGAAAGTGGGAAGCATCTGGACATCAGCGCGCACAATTCGTTCTCTGCTTTCAGGCTCCTGGAGCAGGTCAGGCCCACGTGGGTTTCGAGGGCTGGCCTCACAGCATCACACCACCCTCTCTGGGTGTCGCTGCCCCAGTTTTTAAGATGCCGTGTACCTTCCTGGAAGGTCCCAAGGACACTGCCTCCACACCTGGCTCGGAGGAGGGACCGGGGCCTGGGTACAGATCTACCCCAGCTACAGAGGTGTGTGCACGACCCAGCTGTAAAGGAGGCTCTGGACAAGAGTCAGGGAACAACTGGCCTCTCTTCCACTCACTGTTTCAGGATGGACCTTAGGGACCAGGCGGGTTCTGAGCATCAGAGCCAGGAAACGATCCAGTGTGAAGCCAGGGATTGAATGGTACCTGAAGATGAACATCTAGCCCCAACTGTTGGTCATGAGTTGATAAAAGCCCCTTCTGCTTGGGCATGCTGCTCCCAACACCTGAAAGAATCTGCAAGGCCCCCTCGACTGTGAGGTCTTACCCTGAGTCCATCAACGAAAGCCAGTATGAGTTCACAGGGACTGTTTTCTCTGCCCAGAAAACCCCTACGCATCCCTCAAAATGCAGCTCAAGCAGTGCCATCTCTGAAAGTTTCTCTGAACTCCTCATGTCATACAGCACTTGCTGAGTCTTCCTTCTCAGGTCTGTGGCCTCTGAGGGCACAGTGGCCACCTACTGGACTTGCCTGACCCTAGGAAAGGTGCCCATGGGCTCTGCCGATACCTCTTTTCTGATGCGCATCCTGGGACCCACCCGTAAAGGGCTCTGGTTGGGTGGGCGTCATTGTGCTCTGGTGCAAGGCGGAGTCAGAATTGGTCCTGGGGAGAGGAGAGAAACAGTGAGCCTCAGCCCCAAAGGGGACAAAGGGGTAATCTTGGCTCCACTCCATCTGGGACCCACATGACAGAAGAGGGTGACAGTTATGGGACATTTTTGTGAGCTGCGACCTGAGCAAAACCCTGAAGAACCACAACAGCAACAATGGTTTTCACCTGCAAAGCCCCTGCCCATCCCTGCCCCCTGGATGGGCGTCTCAGCTTTAGGCAAAGGTTGGTGCCTTCCTGCTGAAACCCTGAAGACAGTGGGCCTGCCAGTCCCACAGCGGCCATCACGGAGTCCCCTACCAGTGACAAATAAGCCAAGGAAGGTCTTGCTCCAACCAACCCAATGCTGCCCAGCACCCAGGAGAGGCTCCAGTCTCTGCCCCAATGACACAATATGCCCCGAGCTGCTCATGCCTGGAGGGAGGCTGCCTAAGAAACCAGAGGCAGCCTTGGGAAGCTGGGCAGACACCCAAAGGGAGGTCCAGCTGCACAGCCAACGTGGGGATGAGAGAGCCATGTGCGCCACAGCAGGAATGTCCCAGATGCTGAGAATGATGTGGAGGAAACCTGGTTCAGGGACAAGAGCAGACGACAAAGCACGGGGCTGGATGAGCAGTGAGGAGCTGGGGGATCCTGGCCCCCTCCGCCAGCTGTGTGTCCCTGAGCAAGTGTTCTGACCTCTCTGTGCTCTTATGCCTAAAAACGGGGAGAATAACAGCCCAACTCTATAGAGCTCTGTGTGTCTTACATCAGCTGACACATTATTGACTGGAGACGTTGTCAACGCCACAGGCATTCGTTTCTGCAGAAACCCCCCGGTCAACAATGTGTTACTGTGTGTGCTGGCTGAAACAGGATCCGGGCTATGACTGTGAGCTTGGTGTGCATTTAACTGTGTTACTCAGTTACATATATTTTGTGGGTTTTTTTTTTAACAGCTTGCTTACTTTTGATCTTTGTTTCCTGAAATCACCTACGTATATTTTTCTGTGTATGTGTACTAAAATAATGTTTGTCTTTTTAACCATTTTTAAGTGTAACGCCTGTGTCATTAAAGTACATTCATGTGAGTGTACATGTGGAGGTGCTAAGTCGCTTCAGTCATGTCTGACTCTTTGTGACCCCATGGACTGTCTCCCGCCAGGCTCCCCTGTCCGTGGGGATTCTCCAGGCAAGAACAGTGGAGTGGGTTGCCGTGCCCTCCTCCGGGGGATCTTCCTGACCCAGGGATCAAACCTGTGTCTCTTGCGTCCCCCGCACTGGCAGGTAGGTTATCACTAGCGCCACCCGGGAAGCCCCAAGTACATTAACACTGGTGTGCAACCATCAACTGCTATTGTAGGTATTTATATTAGCTATATTGCTGTTGCTACTTTACATCTTCCTAGATGATGACTTCATGGGTTTTTTTAATCTTCTATATGTATTTATATATTTCCCTAATCTTCTAGTAATATATAATACTTTTCCAATCACATTTTCTATGGCTTTTTGGGAATGCAGGAAACAATCGTAATTGCACATTAAATGAAATAAAGCAAGTGACGGCACTGAATATTCCATACAATCCCAACTTTGGTTAGAAAGAAAAGAAAAAAAAAGTCATAAATCAGAGACAGGAAAGAAAAAAAATCCCTGGAAGACCCCAAAACTGTGACCTCATTGTTACAGGGATAGAGCTGGTTTCTAGAAACTTCTGGATGCTTCTAAGTTTTGCCATTTTTAAGGGACTACATCTTGGTTTTCCAAGCACAACCACGATGGAAGTATGGCTCTGTTTCCAATGAGAGGGCTGGGGGTTGGTTCTGGGTCACTGACCTTCTCCAGCTGGTGTCCGCAGGTGGCGAGAGGTACACGGTGCCATATGGGCAGCTGTCCACGTGCGTGTGAGTTAAGGGGACAGTGCTGCTGGCTCAGGCCCTCCCTGAGCCCCAGGAACCCTGCATGGGCCAGCCCGAGGAGCCAGGCTGCTGGGAGGCTGTGAACAGCTGGGGCCTCGGGGCGGGGGGCCTTTCCTGCCTGGCTGCGAGCAGCCCCCAGGGTGCAGCCCTGTCCACCTAGCACTCAGCACTCACCCCCTGCAAGCGCACGTGCGGGCTGCACCCCTTCCAAGAGAGGCCTCAGCCGTGAAACAGGGGCCCATGGGGGTGGGGGGGCTGCAGGGAGTCTAGTTCAGCTGACCCCGGCCTTGACTCTTAATTCTGGGCTGACGGGGTGGCTCCCGGGGCCCCGAGAGCTTGGTCTGGGGCCCAGCTGCTCAGGCTCCCCCAGCCCGTGGAAACAAGAGGCAGGAAAGAACAGCCTTTTCTGTGCTCGAGAGCTAGGCTCCCCAGGAGCAGCCACTTGGATGCTGGGGGCGGGGGAGGCTGGCTGGCGAAGCACCAAGGGGTTGGATGGGGGGATTCCTGACATCTTCTCTGCTTGGCCAAGGAGAAAAGGCAAATTTTGTGTCTTCCGAGAGCCTCCCTCTGATCTGTCTGGGTCTGGCTCAGGCTCAGATCCCCCTTGACCCCCTGCCTCGGTTGGGCTGCCCTCTGTGTGGCCCCCGGAGGGTTCACCACCGTGGCCCTAATGTGTGGGTGCCCGGCTCACAGCTTTCCTGGGCCCCCCTGCCCAGGCAGGCATTTGAGTGCACCCTTCCAACTCATCTCAGGCTGTGTGCTCCAGGGGTCTCTTCTGGATCACTGTTCCCTGTGCTCCCCTAACCGCCCACCTGGCTAAAGTCTCCTCAGCTTGCCCTGCCTCCTTCAGGAAGCCTTCTGGAGGTGTCATGTGATTGGACCCCCTCCTGGTGCTGCCCAGTAGCCCTGGGAGACCAGAGCAGCCCTTTGCTCTCAGCTCTCAGGCCGCTCTGTCAGCTGGATGCCGCAGTCCCCGCCCACCCCACACCCCCGCTGCCCACCCCGTCTGGGAAAAGGATATCTGCCGTCCGTGTCTGTCCACTGGCAGGGGCCGGCGGTGCGGGGAGCCCAGCCGGCCACGCTCCCGGTATACTCTGTCCACCAGCCCATGGTGCCGTGTAGTTCGGCTGGTGTCCAGGCCCGAGGACTGGAAGGGTGTCTAGGGGTGGGAGGGGACCAATGCGGGGAGGGAGGAGAGGAAGAGACGGAACAAGAAAAGAGAGGAACCCACACCACGGTTATCTGCTGTGATCCGAGATTTGAGCCCCAGAATCTGACCTCAAGGTCCCCCCAACAGCCCCTGCCGCAAGGCTTTGAAGACACCCTCGGCTATTCCAGATGGGCCTCCTTTCCTCTGGGGCCCCTGCCCCCAGCCTCTGACCACTGTTGGAGGGGGCGGCGGCGGTGAGCCGGGGGTCCCAGGCTCCGGGGCGGCAGGCGTGCAGTGCGGCCGGCATGCACGGGCCAGGCAGAGCGGCGCAAGCTCGGGGCCCGGTGCCGGCTGGGGTGCCAGGGTGCAGGGGCCCCCTCCAGCCTCTCCAGGTGCAGGCAGGCCTCCACCCTCCCTCTCCGGGCCTGGCCGACCTCCTCCCCAAACCTACGTCATCCCTGGAGGGGCCTGCCAAGAGACAGCCCCAGGGCTTCCAGCCCAGGACGTCAGGGGCCCACCTGGCCAAGTTCTGGCTCCCCGGAGGCTCCTCGGCAAGCCTGGGGCTGGTCTTGATTGAGGCTCGACCCCCGCGCACCCTCCCCCGCGGCCTTGTCCCAGCTCCATCGGGAGCCAAGTGCAGGCGTGCTTTCCGGAGCCCTGGCCTACAGCTTGGCCGGACGGGGCTCCCTTCCAGAACCTGGGGCTGGCATGAGGCCCCCGGTCAGGCCCTGCTCCCGCCCCGGAGGTCCCCAGGAGTCTGCTCTCTGCCTGCCTTGGCACCACGGGGCCCCCACACCATCTGACGGGGGCAAGACTGGCAGCCTTAGCCTAGCTCTGGATGCAGCTACCGGCCCCCTACCCAGCCATCTGGCCCTTGGGCCCTTCTCTCTTCTCTGCGCAGCCAGGTGAAAAGCAATTTCCTTGGGAAGCCTGCTCCTGGTGGCCTCACTGCTCTGCCCCACCTGTCCGAACACCTCAGCTAGCACTCAGGGCTGACTGCTCTCCCTGGCGCCCGGGGACCCGTCTTTCTTGGACCCTGCCAACTTGGGCCTTTATGTATTTCTGCTTCCAAAAGGCTGCAGGCCCGGGAGACAGCAGTGACCTCACCATCCAGGCATGGGTACCAGAGGGCACAGGCTGTTCATCTCCTCCCCGAGATGCCTGGAAGCCCAGAGGGGAAACTGAGGCAGCTGAAGCAGAGCCAGAGGCAGAGAGCAGCTCAAACCAGCCACAGCCCCGCTCGCCAGGCCAAGTCTAGGACCTGCACACACGTGTGTGTGTCACAGGAACGAACCCATGCAGCGTCGGCGCGCATGCTCGGATCCCCAGGGCAGGGGTCTCTGGACGCGCCCACACGCACTGCCCCAGACCAGGGGGTGCAGGGCGGATCTGCTTCCACTGGCAGAGGGGACACCTCCCACAGGGCCACAAGGGTGGCCGCACAGGAGTACCTAGCGCCCGCATACGTGCCGGGGATGCCGAGACCTCAGCCCAGGGGCTCATTTACCAGAGAGACAGGAGCCGCTGCCAGAGCCTCCCCCAGAAATCCGCTGGGCTGAAAATGCAAAGAACCGAGACTTTGAGACACTCCTGCCTCGCCTGGTCCCCCAGCGGGAAACCCAAGAGGCCCCGCTTGGCCCTTGGGGGCCCTACGGCAGCCCCAGAATGGGCCAGGCTTGGGGTGCCCAGAGAGACACACTCCTTGAGAAAGGGATGGGGAAAACAGAGGAAGGGGTGACCAGGGAGGAGGGGAGAAAACCCAATGAGGAGGGGCCCTGACCAAGACGAGCAAGACTGCCTGGTGCATGTGCTCTGACGTGGTGGCCACTGGAGGAGGCCCTGGGGACTCAGAGCTGAGCCAGCCAGACCCCGAGCCAGCCCGTGGGATCCGGGGCCCCGTCACATCCCCACAGCGGTGTGGGAGAAGCACAGCTGGGGAACGAACAGGACTGAGCTCCCTGCGGGGCCGACCCAGCTCCGCCTGGCCTGTCAGCACGCACATGGACGTGGCTGTTCCTGGGGCTCTGTCCCAGCCACGGGACAGGTGTGTGGCCGCTCAGTGGACCTGTCGCTGCAAAGCCCAGACACCATGCCGGGAGGCGTGGAGGGCAGGCAGCTCTCAGCCCGGCTCCTGGGCCCACCATGCCCCCACTTCCACTGCGGATCAGGGTCGAGGGACGGGGCCCAGGGGGAGAGGCAGGCGGTGGGCCTTATCTCTTCTTATTTACGATAAGGATGTGCGCGGCAGCTACGCGGCCTGCGGGAGCCGCACTGTGTGCGTCTCTGCCAAGAAACGTTTGCAGACAAGTGGGGTCAGGCCACGGGGCGTCCTTCTGAGAACTGCTGGGCGTGCGGATTAGTGAAGCGGGACAGAGCCAAGCCCCAGAGGCCCTGAGCGGTTCCCGCTGCTGCACAGCCGGCCAACAGGTGTAGCGGCTGCTGAAACGCTCACCACCAGACCTTGGCCTTGCCGCGGGGTCTGCTGACAGGGGATGGGCAGTGGGGATCTGGGCAAGGCCTGGCCAGGCCATCCCAGGGGAAGGAGTAGGCGGGGGGGGGATGGGTGGCAGCAATTGCCTGGGGATCCCCGACGTCCACAGTCTGGCATACAGGCACTCTCACGCAGTGGACAGGGTGGCGCCCGGCCTGCAACACACTCCAGGTGGGAGGTGGCGTGGGGAAGGGATGGGGGCTCACCTGGAAGGGCAGATCCACGGTGCCGCTCCCAATCTGGTTCACGTTGGGCAGGGACCCGCCATAGTACTGGCCGCGGCTCGGGCCCAGCTGCAGGTACTGGGACTTCTGGAGCTGGAGCTGCAACAGAGAAGCTGGCAGCTATAGTGGGGGGAAGGGGAAGACACCTCCGGAGCACACCCTGCGGAGCGCCACTCCCAAGGGCCCTACGCATGACACCAGGCGCAGAGGATGTGGACTCCCGTGGCTCAGAGTCTCAAAGGAGCCACGAACCAGCAGAATCAGAGACCCAAGATGCCTCAGGTGGCCCACCCCAGGCAGGGAAACTCGCCTCCCCACCAGGGAGGGTGCTACCTCCGTGAACTTGAGGGAGCCTCACTGGCTGCTTCGAACAACTGGTGAATAAGCAAGAGCATCAAGTGGACCTGGAGCCTGGAAGCCTGTGCAGGAGGCCCCTCACCCACCCAGGGGAGCCATTTCTTATCACGCCAAAGGCTGTGTTCCTGGGGCGCGGGCCAGAGGCTGCGAATTTACGCCCGGACACGGGAGAAATTGTCTTTCCACTGTTCTGAATCGGAGGGGCCGCCTCTGAAGCGCAGCACTGGCTTTTCAAAGTACAGCGTGAGCTGGCCTGCCAGATCCTGCCTGAGTTCTAAGGAGTCCGGCCCAAGCCCCCAGGTCCCCTCTGCCTGTCCCGCCAGTACTGGAGAGCGTTCATCCAGGCTGGCCACATCCCTGCACGGTCCTCCACCATTCACTCACATGTGGATTTGTCCCCCTGGGCCAGGACTCAGAATCAAGAGCCTGGGGCTCCCTGACCGGTCGCAGCTGCCTCCGAGCAGGGCTGGGACCTGGCCTTCCCTCGCCAGAACACCCATTCCACTTCGCCAGGCATAGCAGATGCTCCTGACCCGGCTGACACCACCGGTGGCCTTCGGGCAGGCCCCCGAGGCCCATCGGTCTGCCCCAGGATACAGCACCATGACAGAGGGGCGGCCACTGGGCACCGGGGGCGGGGTGGGCGTCCGCCCCGGCCGGCTGGGATGGTTGCTAGGGTCGACGCTGTGCACACAACAAGAGCAGCTCACATCCCCTCACAAACAGCTCCTGGCAGCGTGCCGCTCGCTGGCCGCCCACGCCGCCCCACTCTCCCACGCCAGCCCTGGCTTCCTGGGGGGCCGTGGACACAGGAGGGGGAAGCGAAGCTCAGGAACTGGCTGCCGGCCCGGCCGAGCACCTCACCCAGGTAAACAAACAGCTGTTTCCTGTGAAGGGCGGCAGGGCCGGGAGGGAGCCTGACCCTGCTCCATTCCTCCATGGGTGGCTCTCAGGCATCTGCTGGACCCAGACCCTGACTCCAAAAGCTGGAGATGTTCGCTGTGAACACCCTGGGTCCCTCCTCCCCAGGGCCCTGGGTCACGCAGGATGAAACAGGCCAGCCCCTGGGTGTCCTTGGACCTGAGACCCGCCCCCCCAGGCCCTTCTTGTGTCTGAGCCACAGGGCAGGAACGCACATTATCCCCACTGCTCGAGTACCACCTGGCCCTGTAGGCTACAGCCCCCTCCTGGGCCTCAGTTTCCCCTCCCATAGAGTGGGTTGTCCAGACTGAGTGTGTGTGTGCGCGTGAACACCAGGCATGTGATACAGGAAGTCCTCACATCACACCTCCCGGGCTGAGGGAGCCCAGAAGGGGATCGCGCTGCTCATGGCTGTGTGTCTGCAATAACGCTGGCCCTGCCAGCCACCTAGGCCGGAGCCTCTCCTTTCCACAGGGGCCCCCAAGCCCCATCCACTTTGCTGTGGGAATGTCAGGCTTTGTGGTTCGGCCTCTGGAGTGGACCAGCATGGGGCCCTGCTCTTCCTCTGGGGAGTCCCAGTACGCATCCTTGGTTGTACACGGAGCGCCACAGGCAGGCCTTCCCAGGTGGCTCAGCTGGTAAAGAATCTGCCGGCAGTGCAGGAGACCTGAGTTGGGAAGAGCCCCTGGAAAAGGAAATGGCAACCCACTCCAGTATTCTTGCCTGGAGAATCTCATGGACAGAGGAGCCTGGTGGGCTACAGTCCACGGGGTCACAAAGAGTCGGACACGACTGAGTGACTATCACTTTCACTTTAAAGAGTTAACCTGGCTTAGGGCCGTTTGACCTTTGCTCCCAGCTCCTGGGAAGTGAAAGTCCTGCCACATAAAAGTGTATTTGTTTGCCTGGGGCCCCAGGCCACACTGGGTATCTCTGCTAACAGTGTGGGCGAGGGTTGGGGGCTCAGGCAACTGAGGTTCTCAGCTCTTCCTCTGCTGGGGCTGCATCTGTATGGTGAACCCCAGTGAAAACCCTGGACACCAAGGCTTAGGGAGACCCATGGCTGCCAGCCCCAGGCGTGTCACCACACTTAGGTGCTGGGACAAGCGAGCGCTGTCCATGTGACTCCAAGGGGAAGGGAGTTCTCCAGCTCTGTCTGGAAGTCTGCTGGCCACTGCCCTGTTCCAACTGTGACCTGCACCCTTTCACTGTAACAGACCAGGACTGAAGGTGTCCCTGACAGCCCAGTAGTTACAGAATCCACCTGCCAATGCAGAGGACATGGGTTGGACCCCTGGTCCGGGAAGATCCCACATGGCACAGCGCAGCTAAGCCCGTGCGCTGTGCTCCAGAGCTCATGATCTGCAGCAAGAGAAGCCATCCCAACAGAAAGCCTGGGCACCACAACTAGACAGTGGCCCCCGCCCGCGCAACTAGAGAAAGCCCGCGCAGAGCAACAGACCCAGTGCGGCCGCAAAGAAAAACAAATGAACAGACAGAACTCCTAAGAAACAGACCGTGACCGTGAGTATGAAGGCCTTCAGTGACTTCCGAGTCCTTCCAGTGAATCGTTGAGCTGAGTGTAGCTTTTTTCAGTCGCTCAGTCGTGTCTGGCTCTGTGACTGCATGGCCTGCAGTCTTCCAGACTCTTCTGTCTATGGAATTCTCCAGGCAAGAACACTGGACTGGGTTGCCATTTCCTTCTCCAGGAGATCTTCCTGACCCAGGGATGGAACCCAGGTCTCCCAAATTGCAGGCAGGCTCTTTACCAGTTGAGCCACCAGGGAGGCCCTAGTATAGTACTGGGGACCCTCAGTCTCTGCAGCTGGTGTCAGACGTGAAAGTGGTCTTAAGGGCCACTTGACTTTTGCAGGGGCTGACTGCTTTCCCATGCCTGGCCAGGAAACCCCAGGAGTAAGCAGACCCTGGGATGAGGAGGTGCCAGCCTGGGCTCCACCCATGGACCCGATGCCTCCAAGGGTGCCCACGCAGTAAAGAGAGTGACGCCACCGGGCAGGGTCTGACCAACCGCTGGACACAGAGCTCAGGCGTCTTCCCCCGTCAAACCACAGTCCCTCCTGCATCCCTCTGCCCAGACAGAGGTTCTCGAAGGCACTTCCTCCCCTACCCCCAACCTCCCCACACACCCAGCGTCCAAGCCAGGCTCTAACACTCAGCAGCACCTGCCGGTGGGACAAAGGAGCGCAGGACTCATGAGTCAGTCAACAAATGAACGAATGAACAGGCACTGCGGTTCCCACGCTCGGGAGCACACTGCCACAAACCAGGTGGCAGCTCCGCTTGGAGGCCACACGAGAACCTTTCAGGACACTGACACAGCCCCTGCTGCCCTGAGGAGGCTTGGGCCTGCCCTTCCCCTTGCCCCGTTCTCGTGCGGAAGGCACGCCTGGACAAGACCTGCTGGCACGGAGGAGCTGCGCCTCTCAGGCTCCCCTTACCATCCGGCCTGAGGGTCAGACAGCCTGGGGTCCAAGACCAGGTGCCCCCACTATGAGAGCAGACCCCACTCCAGACGCGGAGGGTGGGCAGGTGCCCTATCACCCACTTTCACAGGGGCCTCCCTGCCCCTTTCTCTTCCCACTCCTCACTCCCTCCAGACAGCCAATCCAAAAGCACCCCGAGTTTGTGCTCCCCCTACCCCAGGGAGCCGCCTGTGACAGCTCCACCTCCACATCCACACTGGAGGGGCCTCCCTGACACCCCACTCAAGGAGCAGGCCCCCCAAGTCACCTTCACACTGGCCTCTGGCTTTATTGCTATTGCTATTGTTATAAGGCATGTGGGATCTTAGTTCCCCAACGAGGGATTGCCTCTCTAATCCTTCATTCGAAGCACAGAGTTCTAACCATGCTGCTGCTGCTGCTGCTAAATCACTTCAGTCGTGCTCGACTCTGTGTGACCCCATACACGGCAGCCCACCAGGCTGCCCTGTCCCTGGGATTCTCCAGGCAAGAACACTGGAGTGGGTTGCCATTTCCTTCTCCAATGTGTGAAAGCGAAAAGTGAAAGTGAAGTCGCTCAGTCGTGTCCGACCCTTAGCGACCCCACGGACTGCAGCCTACCAGGCCTCCATCCATGGGATTTTCTAGGCAAGAGTACTGGAGTGGCTTGCCATTGCCTTCCCCATCTAACCAGGCATTGCCAGGGAATTCTCACTGTAGTTGCTCTTAACCTCCATTTTCATTATGAAAGTTTTAGGTTCACAGAAAAACTGCGAGGATGGTAGAGGGAGTTCCCGAATTGCCCACCCAGCTTCCTCTAAAGCTGCCCTCTTCCTCCACTGAGTTAAAAGGAAGAAAATCACAGCAGTGAGAGTGCCACTGACGCTGACTCTCCCCGCATGCCTCTCGGTTCATCTAGCCACATTTGCGCGATCCAAAGCGCCTGGCCCCCGACTTCCCTACTGCTGCAGCGGCTGAGACCTTCACATCCAAGGCAAGTGGGTGGGTGCGGTCCCTGATCAGGGAACTAGATCCCACAGGCCGCAACTAAAGGTCCCCTGTGGGCTTCCCTGGTGTCCAGTGGATAAGAACCCACCTGCCAGTGGGGGGAACACAGGTTCCTGCCAGTGCAAGACACAGGTTCCTGCCAGTGCAGGAGACACACGTTCCTGCCAGTGCAGGGGACACAGGTTCAATCCCCACCTGGAGCCTGCCTGCCAGTGCGTGAGACACAGGTTTGATTCCCGGTCCAGGAAGATCCCACATGTCATGGAGCAACTAAGCCCACGCACAACTCCTGAACCCGTGTGCTACAACTAGTGCAGCCACAGCAATGAGAAGCTTGTGCGCCGCAATGCAGAGTAGCCCCCATTCACTGCAACTAGAGAAAGGCTACTCACAGCAACGAGGACCCAGGGGCACCAAAAATAAATAAACAGTAAAAATAAAAGGTCTGTGTGCCGCCACGAAGACCCAGTGCAGCCAAATAAGTAAATTCAATATCAAAACAAAGCAAACAAATGCCTGACCTGAGAACCTGTCTGCCGTCCCCAGCCTGCCCCCACCAGAAGCTGGGCACCCGAGATCCACGGTCTGCCAGTCCCAATGTGTCTGGTGCCGACCCTGCATGTGGCCACACAGGGCCCCAGGCAGTGCTGTCACACATCTGGCCGTGCCTCCCACTAGCACTCTGCAGCCCCAGAGCTTTCCATAACAGTCCAGTTCATGCCTCTCAAACCTTCCCGCTCTCAGCTGTGAACCAACTGGCCAGCCCTGTGGGGCCACACCCTGGGGTTAGAGACGGGGCCGACGGGGCCAGAGCAGACAACCAGAAGCACGGCACCGACCTTAGCCACCCTCGGCTCTGCATCTCCCCAACCCACGTGCTGCAGACAGCACCCCAGAGCCCCCCCACCACGGGGCACCGAGTCCTTCTCTGTGCTAGCACATTTAAGAAGCACACATGCCTGGGCTGACCGTAACAAACTACCATCAAGTGGGTGCCTTAGAACAACAGGAATTCACTCCCTCACAAGTCCAGAGGTGAAGATCAAGGTGTGGGCAGAGCTGATTCCTTCCAGAGCCACTAACGGAGGATTCACCCCCAGCCTCTCTCGGCCTGAGGGGGGTCCCGGCATCCTTGGCTCATGGCTCCGATCTCTGCCTCCGTCTCCACACAGCCGTCCCCTCTGTGGCTGCGTCCCACACCCCCTCTCCTTTCTCTCAGAATAATACTTGTCATCAGATTCAGAGCCCATCCTATTTCAGAATCGTCTCATCCTGGGACCCTTAAGTACATCTGCAAAAGTGCTCTTGCCAAGTAAGACCATGTTCCCAGGCTATGGGGTGAGCATGTGGCCATATCTTTCGAGGGGACACAACTAAACCTAAGACAAGACCTTTGAGGTGGTTCCCAGCATACTCCACTTTCCAGATGGGAAAACTGAGGCTGAGCAGGCAAAGGAACGGCCGAGGGCCACCGAGCTCAGAAGTAGTCAAGTAGGGCATGGACTCCACTCCTGGAACCTGACTCCTGGATAACCTTGTGGACCAGTGGGCAGCTGGGACCACAGAGTGTCACAGAGGCCACGTCACATCACAGATCAGAGCACACCGTCTTGTCTGGAAGCTTCGAGTCAGAGCATCCACCCAACCATGTCAGCTCTATCAAGGTGGGGACACGGCACAAGTCTCACTGTTAAAAGCCTCCTCAGGGGGACTTCCCAGGTGGTGCTAGTGATAAAGAACCCCTCTGCCAATGCAGGAGACGTGAGAGACGTGGGTTTGATCTCTGGGTTGGGAAGATCCTCCCTGGGGGAGGGCATGGCTACCCATGCCAATGTTCTTGCCTGGAGAATCCCATGGACAGAGGAGCCTGCGGGCTACAGTCCACAGGGTCACAGAGAGTTGGATCCAACTGAAGTGACTTAGCCCGCACACACGCATGCAGTGCAGGGCTAAGACCCCACATGCCTCGGAGAGACCAAGCCCCCATGCCGCAACCACTGAGTCTGTGCAGCACAGCTAAAGGCTCCATGTGCTGCGACGAAATGTCCTGTGTGCTGCAACGAAGGCCCAACACGGCCAAGTAAGTAAGCAGATTCTTTAAAAGGCCACTCAAGTCCTGCCTTAGCCCTGGGGCCCTTGTTTTTAGGCAGGAAAGCCCCACTGGTCCCTGACACAGCCTGAGTCAGGACCGAGCCCCCACCCCCACTCCCCCTACAGAACGGTGGGGAAATGGTGATCTCTCCAGCTTCCCCCAACCCCCTTGCTGGCAGGACCCCACGGGGACAGAGCAGCCCTGCGAGGCGTGTATCCCGTTTCTGTGTCCACACCCCTACTGGGCATGCCCCACCCGCATCCTGGCAGCATCTGAGGGGCGAGGAGGAGTGGGGACCACAAGCCTGGGGCACGATCAGGGGCCAGGGGCCTCAAGAAGGCATGGCAGACGCCGTCACCTCCCCAGGGCGGTCCCAATCCTCCGAGACCCCCACAGGAGGCAGCGAATTCCCATCTGTCAGCTCCTCCCAGGCCTCACTGTCTGGAAGAAGCCAGCCCTGGTCGGGCCCATCACAACCACCATGGCAACTGGCCAGCGTCCTAATGAGATTAAGGGGAGTGGCCACACTGAAGGCTTAGCTCTGTCCTGCCAAGCCAGGGCAGGTGCGGGGGCCACAGCAGAGGGTCCAGGAGGAGCCTTGAGCTCTGAGCAGACCTGCTTCCCCCTCTCGCCACGAAGGCCTGCACTTTCTGGCCCCTTGCTCCCCACGAGTCACTGCACTCCACCCGCCGAGGGGGCTGCCTCAGGGCCTTTGCAATGGCACTCCCTCCTCCAAGAGGCTCTTCCCGCTGGGCCGGCCCAACACGGTGGACCTCTCCCCTGTGCAGTCACCTCCACAGCTCACTCTCCAGAACCACTCGAGGTCTACCTCTTCCCATCAGACTGTCAGCCCTGCTAGGACCCTGGCACAACAGTGCGGCATGGCGCCCCTGTGGGGACTGAGAGGCCAGACACGGGAAGAACCTGTCAGTGCAGGAACGAGGACTCAGTGTGCTTGGGACCCCAGGCGGGGACCGTGTGCCTCCGGTGCTCACGTGGGACAGAGCACCCTGTCTCTGGGGAAACTGAGGCCCAAGGATGAACAGACAGCTTCCCAGGCGCACGGGCAAAGAACCACTCATGAGAGGGAGGTGGAGAGCAAATCCATTGTGAGGGCACCACCCTCTGGGGACCCGAGTGCTGGAGCCCTGGCCTGAAGCCCTGCCCACTGGGTGCCCCAAGGTGGAGCCCTCAGGAGGTTGCTGACGTCAGAGGGGCCCTTGAAGGAGCCACTCTTGAAGGCTGTCCCCAGGAAGGGAGGGACCCGGGCTTTGTCAGGTTCTCCAGGCGTTCCAGCAGCCGGAGGCGCCTTTGGAGGGAGCCCCCGAGAGCCCCTGAACAGATCTGACTCCGAATCTCGTGGAGCTGCTGCCGCATTTTCCAAGGTCAGCGTTCCCCGCGGGTGACTGTGCCCCACTTTTGTCTGGCTATGTCCCCGCAGGTTCTTTCCAAGGAACCGGCCCCAAGAGGCTGCCCAGTCTCAGTGGCTCCAGCACCAGATGAGAGTTTGAGAAGCGGAGGCGAGCCCTCCCAGGGTGCATTCGCCACAGGCGGGGGACGACCTGTCTCTCCGCACACCTCTGCTGCCCACTCCGGGAGCGAACACCCGGGGCTCGGGCAGACTGCTGCGCCGGCACAGGTGCCCAACCAGGAAGGCCCGGGACCACTTTTTCTCTTTTTAAACTTTTTCCTTTCTTTTTTATCAAAGTCGCACAACAGAAAATGAACCATTTTAAAGTGCACAAATCAGTGGCCTCGAGTACACTCACAATACTGTGCGACCATCAGCTTTGGCTCGGTCAAGAGCCTTCTCATCACCCCAAGAGACCCAGTGCCCATTAACAGTCTCTCCTCAGCCTCCTCACAGCCCCACAACCACCAACTTGCTTTGTGCTCATCTGCATTGGCCTGTTCTTGACATTTCACACAAAGGGGATTGGGCTTCCTAGGTGGCTGCTGCTGCTGCTAAGTCACTTCAGTAGTGTCCGACTCTGTGCGACCCCACAGACGGCAGCCCGCCATGTTCCCATGTCCCTGGGATTCTCCAGGCAAGAACGCTGGAATGGGTTGCCATTTCCTTCTCCAATGCATGAAAGTGAAAAGTGAAAGTCGCTCAGTCGTGTCCGACCCTCAGCGACCCCATGGACTGCAGCCCACCAGGCTCCTCCGTCCATGGGATTTTCCAGGCAGGAGTACTGGAGTGGGGTGCCAGTGCCTTCTCTGTACTAGGTGACACTACTGGTAAAAAACCAGCCTGCCAACGCAAGAGACATGAGAGATGCGGGTTCGATCCCTGGGTCGGGAAGATCCCCTGGAGAAGGAAATGGCAACCCACTCCAGTATTCTTGCCCAGGAAATCCCATGGACAGAGGAGCTGGTGGGCTTCAGTCCATGAGGGCTGCAGAGTCAGACGCTCCTGAAGTGACTTTAACACGCACAAAGGGGTCCACACGCTGCTTGTCTGTATCTGGCTTCTGCCTCTTGGCACATTTTTAGAGCTCATCCGCGTTGTAGCATGTGTCAGGCCTTTACTCCTTTTGATGTCTGAACTAATATTCCACTGCACGGAGGGACCACGCTGCACTTATCCATTCATCTGCCGATGGATGTGGGTCGTCCCACCTCCTGGCAACTGTGCCGAGTGCTGCTGTGGACGTGCGTGTACAAGTACCTGCACGAGCCCCTGCTTTCACATCCCTCAGGGATACACCTACAAGGAGAACTGCTGGATCATACGGTAATCCCATATTTACCTTATTGAGGGACCGCCAGACTGTCTTCCACAGATACCGCACCATTTGACATTCCTACCAGCAGTGTACAAGGGCTCCAATTCCCCCACGTCCTCACCAACACTGGCTAATTTCTGCTGTCTTGACAGTAGCCATCCTGACGGGTGGGAGGTGGTACCTCTTTTTGGTTCTGATTTTCATTTCCCTGATGACTCTTGACGCTGAGCATCATATCATGTGCTTACCGGCCATTTGTATATCTTTGGAGAAATGCCAAGTCCTTCGCCTTTTTAAAAACTGAGTTGCATGGTTTTTTTCCTTGCTGAGTATATATTCTGGGTCTTTTTTTTTTTAAACTGGAGTATAACTGCTTTACAATATTGTGTTGATTTCTGCTGTACAACAATGTCAATCAGCTATAAGTATTAGTCGCTTAGTTGTGTCCAGCTCTTTGCGACCCCATGGACTATATGTAGCCTGCCAGGCTCCTCTGCATGGGATTTCCCAGGCCAGAACACTGGAGTGGGTTGCTGTTTCTCTTCTCCTGACCCAGGGATCGCACCCGGGTCTCCTGCTTTGCAGGCAGACTTCACTGTCTGAGCCACCAGGGAAGCCCTCAGTTAATCAGCCATATGTATACCTATACCCCTTAGGCCCCCCTCCCCAGCCCTCCAGGTCGTCAGAGCGCCAAGCTGAGCTCCCTGCACTACACTGCAGCTTAACATTCTGAGTCTCAACCTCTTGTCAGAGCCTGGGGGACTACAGTCCATAGGGTCGCAAAGAGTCGAACAAAACTGACACGACCTAGCACACACGCACAGCTCTGTGGTTTGCAAATCTTTTCTTTCTCTGTCTTTTCATTTTCTTGACAGTCTTTTGATGCACAGGAGTTTTCAATGCTGACAGGGTCCAATTCTTTGCTGTGCTTGTAGTGCTTCCTTCTAGGAATTTTACAGATTGAGCTCTTCCATTTTGGTTTTAAATTCATTTTTAATTCACTGTCATTGGGAATGCCCTGACAGTCCAATGCTTAGGACTCCGCACTTTTCTCTGCCGAAGCCCCTGTTTCAATCACCAGTTAGGGAGACTTTCCTGGTGGTTCAATGGCTAAGACTCCCTGATCCCAATGCAAGGGGGCTCAGGTACGAACCCTGGTCAAGGATCTAAGAACAAGTGCAGCCAAATAAATAAATATATATATATTTTTAAAAATCCCTAGTTGGGATCCCACAAGCCACGATGCAGCCAAAAATAGTAATAAACTCACTCTTGTTAACTTTGTTGCTACCCAGCCCCACCCCAGCATGGGCCCCCACACCAAGGGAGGGCTCCACAGCGAGGGGAGGCCAGGCTGACCCCCCCGCAGTGTGCCTGGTACACTGGAGTTTCTCATGACACGTCTGCTGAGCACAGGAAGGAATAATGAATGAATCAGGGAATGAATGAAAGCGTCACAGGCATGTGGCCGAGCTCGGATTCCAGGCTGAGTCACTCCAGCCCCCGGCCCCTGGCCGGTGCAGACACTCCCCAGCTGCCTCCTCGCTCGTTCCCAAAGTGTAAATACAGAACCAGATACACAAACACCAAGTGTGCCTCGGAATGCCTTTAATCAGACTCGGCTGCGCGGCCAAATCCCCAACCCTGGCTGAATCAGAGGGGCCGCTGTGAGCACGTTTTTGTTTCCTTCGGCGGTGGCGGCTGCTGAGCCCAGACGTTCGGGCTGGGGAGGAGGAAGGGTCCCTCGAGGTCTGAGTGCAGCACAGCTGGCGCCTGGGGGCCTCTCCCCCGGCCCGCCAGCCAGACGCCCACTCTGGGTGGGACCCTGAAGCAGCCCTCAGAGGGAGAGGGCTCCCCTCCACTTGACAACCAGGGAAACTGAGGCCCTGGGGGAATGACAGGCTCGCGTGGAGGCCACCTGAAAAGGGGACGGGGCCTCAGGTACAATCCAGACTCTTTCTCTGGCAAGCTGCAACTTCCTGGTGGCCCAAAAGGCCCTCCCATGCCTCCGGCCTCTGGGCCCTTGCACCCACCTCGTCCTTTTCTGGAACCTTCCACGGAGCTCCTTCTCATTCTTTGGGTTTCAGCTCAAACATGACATCCTCAAAATGTTTTTCCTGACCCCTTCCTTCCAAAATAACCCTCTGGGGACTTCCCTGGCAGTCCAGTGGTTAAGACTCGACACTTTCAACACAGAGGGTGTGGGTTCGATTCCTCGTTGGGAAAGTAAGGTCCCACGTGCCATGTGGTGAGGCCAAAAAAAAAACCACAAGGATCAAAATAACCCTCTGTATTAGCTCGGGCCACCATAACCAAATCCCACAGAACGGGCAGCTTGTATTTCTCACAGTTGTGGAGGCTGGAGTCTGCGAGGAGGCTGCCAGCATGGCCTATGGTAAGCGCCGTCTGCAGGAGGCCGCCGTGTCCCCATGTCCTCGCGTGGCCTTTCCTCGGGGTGGGTAAGTCTCCCTCTCTCACCCTCTAAAGAGGACACCCGTCCCATGGACTCAGGATGCCCCCTTATGACCTCATGTCACCTCAAGCACCTCTCAAAGCCCCATCCTCCACCTCTGGTCGCACTGGATGCTAGGGCTTCCACACAGCAATCTGGGGGCCGCAATCTGGCCCACAGCCCCCTCTCACGGGCAAGCAGCTGGCCGATGTCTGTCTGGTGGGCCAGATAGCCTGACAGCTGGGGCCCTGCGTGCCCAGCCTCCGTGAACGCCTAGGGGACCAGCTCTCGTCCCCAGGAAGGGACCATCGATAGCTGTATCTGGAACTGGGAAGCTCAGAATCGCCCCACACCCCGCGTCCTCTGGGATCACCCTCAGCTGGCCAGGCCCAGGCAAAGCCAGGAAGCCCAGGACTCTCCCAGCAGAAGCCCCCAGGCTACAGGATGGGGTGGCCTGCAAAGAAGGGTCTTCTCTGGGCCTGGGCTTGGAGAGGCCGGAAGTCAGTGAGGCAGAGGTGACAAGAGATGCGTGCTGTCCCCGGGGCTGCTGGCAAGAGAGACATGATGGGTGGAAAACCGCAGCTGGCGTTTCTGGAATCAGCTGCCTAAATGTAAAGGCATTTGCCTGTTCGAATGCCAGGGGCATGTGTGGGGCAGCACCAAGGAGCAGGACCAGCCTGGGGTGAATCCGCTCAGCCCCTCAACTCGGGCTGTAAACCCACATGGAACTTCAGGATAGGACCTTGTCTGAAAACAGTTTTGGGGTTGTGATGAGTTTAAGGCTCTGGAAAGGAGGTCATCTGGGATTTGGGGAGATCCCTAAATCCAGTGACTGATGTCCTTACAGGGAGAGAACACGGAAGACAGGAAGGATGCCAGGTGAGGGTAGAGGCAGAGATCGGGGGGTACAGCTGCAGACAAGGAGCCTCAGAGGGCTACCAGCAACGCCCAGAGCTGGGAGGGA
This sequence comes from Moschus berezovskii, assembly GCF_049115385.1. Taxonomy (NCBI): domain Eukaryota; kingdom Metazoa; phylum Chordata; class Mammalia; order Artiodactyla; family Moschidae; genus Moschus; species Moschus berezovskii. The sequence continues at coordinate 107,594,684 of NC_142467.1, read as the reverse complement.
GGCCTGGGATGGATCTCCCCTCGGAGCTCCGAGAAGGATCCAACCCTGCCCACATCTTGATCTACGGACTTCCTGTCTCCAGAACCATGACGAAACAGACTTCTGGTTTCCGTTTCTTCCTGGTTTTGTTTTGAATCTCTGTTTGCATGCCTGCTGTGCCTGCTCAGTCGCTTCAGTCGACACAGACTCTTTCCAATCCCGTGGACTGTAACCCTCCAGGCTCCTCCATCCGTGGGATTCTCTAGGTAAGAATACCGGAGTGGGTTGCCATGCCCTCCTCGAGGGGATCTTCCCGACTCAGGGATTGAACCCGAGTCTCCTATGGCTCCTGCAATGCAGGCAGATTCTTTACTAAGGAGCCACTGGGGAACCTCTGTTTGGTAGTATTTAATTCTTGTGATTTTCTTTTTTTTTTTTACTGCACTACGCAGCATCGGGCTTTTCCCTGACCAGGGATCAAACCCACACCCCCTGCACTGAAAGCATGCAGACTTAACCACTGGACTGCTAGGGAAGCCCCACTATTACTGAATTCTTACATCATTATTAAATTCATTTTTCCCCCAAAGCAGACAACTTTTATTGAAATACAGTTGACTTACAATGTTGTGTTAGTTTCAGATGTATAGCAAAATGATTCAGTTACACAAATAAATATATATACACACACACAGACATATCCATTCTCAGATCCTTTTCCACTGTAGGTTATTACAAGACACTGAATACAGCATCTGTGCTATATATCAATAGTAGGTCCTTGTTTATTTTACATAAAGTAATGTGTATCTGTTAATTCCAAGCCCCTAATTTATCCCTCCCTCCCTACTCCTTTGGGAACCAAAAGTTTGTTTTCTATGTCTGTGAGTCTGTTTCTACTTTATAAATTCATTTGCACTATTTTTTTTACATTCCATATATAAGAGATGTCACATGATATCTTTGTCTGGTTTACTTCACTGGGTATAATCATTTCTAGGTTCATCCATGTTGCTGCAAATGACATTATTTAATTCTTCTCTATGGCTGAGTAATACTCCACTGTATATTTGCAGCACATCTTCTTAATCCAGTCATCTGTTGCTGGGCACGTGCGTTGCTTCCACATCTTGGCTATCGCAAACAGTGCTGCTGTGAACGCTGGGGAGTATGTATCTTTTCGCATCAGAGTTTTCATCTTTTCTGGATACATGCCCAGGAAGAGACTTCAGTTGTTTCAAGCCTCCCGGTTTAAGGTTTTTTGCTGTAGCAGGAAACTAACTCTGGGGGCCCAGAGAGGAGGCAGGGCCTCTCAGAGCCAAGCTTGGGAGAGGCAGGGACCTTGAGAACGGATGACTGGGGAAGGCCGGATGATGGGAACCTTCAGGTCAATACTCCATGGTGTAGACTGATCTAGTAAGCGTCCAGGAAGAGGGAATATTGGGGGCAGAAGTGGAAGCCCAGGCAGAGAGGTAAGAGAAGGCCAGGCCAGCTGTGGTGGGTCGTCACTGAAGAGTGGTGAGGAGGGCAGGACTTATGCCCAGACCAGGAGGGCACAAGGCGGCAATGAATGCCCAGGTGGAGACCCAGGGGCAGGTCCCACCGCAGTGAACCTGACAGGCTGCAGGGGGCAGGTCTCGGCACACTGGGGGCTGCAGAAGGGCCTCTCCCTAATACACGCTCCTCCTGGGAGGTCCTCGAGGTGACCTCCTCCAACTCTATGCCAACCCCACTCAGTGTCTGAGGGGCTGCGCTGAACGGGACGCAGGGATGTGGGGGCGCAGAGCTCAGCCGGGACTGCACACCTGCCTCTGGCCTGCGTGTGGGCACCGCCCCCAGGGGTCTGGGCAGCGTGATGGCCGCCAGCCCCGCACCTGCACACTCATCGGGGGCCACAGTCTGTCACTGTCAGGTCCACAGGGGTCTGTGTGCAGCAGGCAGGAGGGTCTGTGTTTGCTCACCCAGCCCTGCCCAATACACGCCCCGCCAGGTTCTGGAGAGGTGGGAGGCGCCCCAGGTGGGACGCAGGGGAGCCGTGCTTTACAGGCCCAAATGCAGCCCGGAGACAAAGCCCAGTGTGCCAGCAGCACAACTGGAGACGTTTCTCCCGCCTCCACAGCCTGGTGTCCGTGGGAGAGGAGGCCGACGGCCCCACAGGCCCAGGGGGACCTGCATGCGCGCGCCGGCCCCAGGCCCATCTGTCCGGACACCATGTCCCCAGTGCCGTCTGAGCAGCCCCCAAGGCAGGCGGCGGAGTCCAGCACACACTGAGCTGAGGCCCCTTCAAGACGGCCAAGTGCAGGGGTTGCACCTGTGACCTTAGGAAGCTCTCCCGCCTCCATGCCAGGCCGAGTAGCCCTGGCCCAGCAGGAGGGTCTGGGGGAGGCCTCGGGGCTGGGTGGGGAGGGAGACTGGGGGCCAGAGGGGCTTCCAAAAGCGAGACCAGTAGAATGGAGTGAATTTCGAGAGAAGATGAGGCTTAAGAGCTGCCCGTTTCTACTCTGACTGTGGCCTAACTAATATGACTCAATTTCTGGAGCTGATAAGATCTAGATTTCTGATATTTTTAAGTCCAAATCCCTTAGACGTTGCAGTTCTCTTCTGGTTTTGCTTATCCACAATCCATTCTGTGCAACTAATTAAGCTGAAGAAGCCTGGGAATGAAGTTTGGAACAAGGTTAATAAAGTTCCTTGCCTGGTAACTAACAACAGAAGGACAAGAAAGGGGGGCATTCCGGACAGTGCCTGCTCCTGAGCCTGGCAGCCGCACTGGGTGGCAGGGCCCAATGCGGGGTGCTTCTATGGGGGCAGGAACCCTGACCCCAGGGCTCTCTACGTCCACCCCCCACCCTGAGGCACGATACAAGCTTCCTGGGGCAGACCTAACAAATGACCACAGACAGGGTGGCTTAAAAAACAGGAATGTATTCCCTCAGCGTTCTGGAGGCCAGAAGTCTGAATTCAAGGTGTGAGCAGGGTCGGACCCTTCAGGAGGGAGAATCTGTCCCAGGCCCCTCTCCTGGCCTCAGGTGGCTTTCAGCAGTCACTGGTGCCCCCGGGCTTGGAGACATGTCACCCTGATCTCTGCCTCTGTCATCACTGGGCCTTCTCCCTGTGTGATTCTGTCCTATCTTCTTATAAGGACCCAGACCCTGGATTCAGGGCCCACCCTGCTCCAGGATGACCTCACGCTGACTAGATGAGATTCTTCGTTGTTTTTGTGGTTTAGTCACCGAGTCGTGTCTGGCTCTTTGCAACCCCATCGACTGTGGCCTGCTAGACTCCTCTGTCCATGGGATTTCGCAGGTAAGAATACTGGAGTGGGGTGCCATTTCCCCCTCCAGGGGATCTTCCCCAACCAGGGATCGAACTCGTGTTTCTTGCACTGGCAGGTGGGTTCTTCACCACTGAGCCGTCAAGGAAGCCCAGAGAATGAACTAGTGGGCTAATAATTAATAAAGACCTGGGCGTTCAGGCAAAGAGTAGCTGAGAAGCACTGTCATGGGGTAACAAAATGGGCAGCACTACTCGTTTTTTCATTTTCCCTCTGGACGGGACGAGAGCGGCAGAGATCGTATTTCCAAATAAGGTACCATTGACAGCTTCTGGTTAGACATGAACTTGGGGGGACTTTCCCAGTGATGCAGTGGCTAAGACTCCACGCTCCCAGTGCAGGGGGCTGGGGGTTCAACCCCTGGTCAGGGAACTAAATTCCACATGCCGCAACTGTGACTTGGTGCAGTCAAATAAAGAAGTAAATAAATGTTTTTCAAAGTGACAATAAATATATTTATTTTTAAAAAACTAACGATTAAAGATGAAGTTGAGGCAGTGGGGCCACTCTCTGACCCCAAAGTCACCCAGTCCTGTGTACCCGTGAGTCCCACACAAAAAACGGTCCCACAGCGGCAGCACCTGAAAGCTCCAGCCCCAACCACGGTCCTGCAGCCTGCGGGCCACCCTGAGCGCTGTTCCCACCTTCATTTCCTCTGCTGTCACCGTCGGCCTGAGAGGGGTGAAGACAGGTCGGCACACAGACCTGCCCAGCACATGTCAGCCGCGGAGGAGATGCCCAGACCCTGAGAGGCAGGTGGCCAGCAGCTCTGCTGGGAGCCTGGACAGTGCTCCTGCCCTGTGCCTGCAAGTCCGCTTCTGGGAACTCTCCTGGGGGAGATCACCCAGGAGGCAGATTTACGCACGAGAGTATTGTTCCTGCCGCATCATTGATAAGAGCCCAAGCCGGAGCACAGGACTGAGGCAGGGCCTCACCTCTGAGAAGAGCAGGGGACACACGCGCCCCAGGGCTGGAGGTGTGGATGCTGGGGAGTCCTCCTTCTATTACCATGTCTGGACCATCTCTGTGGCTGGTCCATGCAGGCGTGCGATGACGTGGGAGAAGGCTGGGCCACTCCCTTTCCCAGGGACATTCCCAGGTGGAACAGGAGCTGGAATGTGCAGGCTGCAGGGAGGCCGGCAGCACCAGACATGCCCCATGGGGGACTTCCCTGGTGGTCCAGTGGTTAAGAATCCATGTTCCCAATGCAGGGGGCCTGGGTTCGGTACTTTGTCAGGGAACTAGATCTCACAAGTTGTAACTAAGAGTTCACATGCCCCAATGAAGATCGAAGATCCCGCGTACTCTAACTAAGATCCAGGCAATCAAAATGCATTAATTACAATGAATTTTTATTAATTATTTTAAAAAATTAACAATCCCCATGGAGTGCAGGAGGAAGTCCAGGTCAAAGGAAGGGCCACGACAAACCACATAACCTGGGCACTGAGGCCACCTCGGCTCAAGGGGGAGACCAACACGCCTGGTTCATCCTCAACAATCCCGAGACTGACATGAACCTGATGGGACCGATGAACCCGACCGTGACGGGTTCTTGGGGTGGGGCCTCCCTGGAGGCCATGAAGGACAGCCCAGCTGGAAGGACTTTGGGAGGGGGAGGCTCTGCAGAGGTCAGAGGTCAAAGAGGAGGTTCCCCCCTACTCAGGCCAAGAGGCCTGGGGAGTGGTGAGAGTGTGATCTCACATACGAGTGGCAGCTCACAGATGTCTGCCCGGCATCCTTGGAGGGTGCAGAGGGGCATCTCCAGCTTCAGGCAGGCCCCGCAAAGGCTGGGGGAGGAGCAAGTGTGCTGGGGTGGTGTGAGCGTATGCTGGGTGGGCAACAGCATGAGAAGCCCCTAAGCAACAAGGGCAGTGGGGACAGATGGTGACAGCAAGGCAGAAGTGGAACCTTCCCACCCCAGCCAGCTGCCACCTCAGCCTGACGCAGGTCAGCTCGGGCATAGGCAGTGGGTCCACTTGTGTCCCTAAAAACTGAAGTTCACAGCCTCACCCCAGAAACCTGAGACTCTGGCCTTATTTGGGAAGAGGGTCTTTACAGATAGAATTAAGCACCTTGGGATGGAGAAGTCTTCCTGTGTTATCCAGGTGGGCCCTAAATCCAATGGCCAGTGTTCTCACAAGAGGCAGAAGAGGATGGGGCTTCCCTCGTGGTCCTGTGGCTAAGACGCCATGCTCCCAGTGCAGGGGGCCTGGGTTCGACCCCTGGTCAGGGAACTAGATCCCACATGCCGCAACTAAGACCCGGCATGGCCAAATAAACGCAGAGACAGAAGAGGAGACACACCAGGAGCAGGCCTCGGGGAGGAGAGGCAGAGACTGGGGTGATGCAGTCATAAACGAAGGAGCGATGGAGCCACCAGAAGCTGGAAGAAGCAAGAAAACTCCTCCCCTAGACCTTCAGAGGGAGCCACGGGCCTGCTGGCACCTTGATTTCAGACTTTGGCCTCCAGGGCTGTGAGGGAATAAACTGCTGGCTTAAGCCCCCGAGTGTGCAGTACCTGCTTCAGCAGCCCACGACACCAGGACCCACAGTGGCCCGAGTCAGGACAGGCGCAGACAGACATCTGCTCCCAGGGGAGGCTGAGGTGGGGCGGGGCAGGCCTAGAGCCCCTCCCCATGCACAGACGGAGACCAATTACCTCTCTCTCTCAACCTGAAAATGAACCTGAACTCCAGCCAGCCCAAAGATCAACATGCCACATACGCCCACCTCAGTCTAACAGCTGTCACTGCTCTGTCACCTCGGGTTCTCACTCTGCCAGGTGACAAGGGGGCCCTGATGATGCAGTCAGGGTGCCCACGTACCTGCCGGGCTTCCCTCTGGGCCACACTGGACCCATCACCCTGGGTGCACTGACTCACGACCTGCCTTCTGGGGGGCTCCAAGGGGACAGAGAACAGGAGGAAACCATCTAGCTCCATCGGGCACCACCTGCCCCCTGCTCACAGGCCCCTCTGACCATCCGGGGCACACGGCTCTCTAGGACACCCACCCCACCCCACACCCCGCCGCCCACAAAGGGCCCTGAGGCAAGAGGCACCAAGCAGATGAGCACATGCCCCTGGCCTTCCAGAACTCCCCGGGGGCTCCTCCATCTGGTAGGCACCAAGCCCACTGCCGGGAGCACTGCCCTGAACCCGACAGCCAGGAACTCCCGACACCTGAAACGTCAGGAGGGCACCGCCACATGTCCCAAGAGGTCAGGCAAGCCAGGGCCAGATCCAGCTCAGCACCTGGCGACCTCAGCAACGCGCACACCCGCTCTTCCCAGGGGCTTTCTCCTCCATTCCTCGCCACAGGTGCTTCCTGAGCAGAGCTCCAAGGGGCAGGAGCACTGGGGAGGATGGGGACAGGAGTGGGGAGACGTAAAGGCAGACGCAGACAAGTTTACTGATCGTGGATGAGCTTCTCACAGCTGCCAGGAGGAGGACACAACCAACCGCTGAAGGGATAAAAACAGACATGCTCCAGCCATCCCGTGGAATAGTGCTCAGTGACAAAAAGGCCTGAGGCACTGCCACGGGATGTGACGCGGGTGAACCTTTCAAACAGGCTGAGTGAAAGCAGACAGACGCAGAAGGCCACAGAGTATGAGATTCCACTTACACGCAACGTCCAGGGTCTGTGAATCCACAGAAACAAAGAACACATTAGAAGTTACCAGGACCTGCAAGAGGCGGGTGGGGAGGAACAAGCGGCTGCCAATGGGGCCCGGGTTGAGATGATAACATGTTCTGGAACGAGACAGACATGACGGCCAACCAACACTGTGCATTCACTGAATGCTACTTTATTCACTTAAAAATGGCGAATGTGGGGACTTCCCTGGCAGTCCAATGGTTGAGACTCAGCACTTCGTCTGCAAGGGGCACAGGTTCCATCTCTGGTTGGGGAACTAAGATCTTACAGGCTGCGCAGTGCAGCCAAAAAAAAAGTGGATTTCATGTTTTGTGAACTTCACCTCAGTTTAAAAGCTGATGGCTGCTGGCAATCCTTGGTTCCTTGGTGTTCCCTGGCTTACGGACCCATCACACCCATCTCGATCTCCACCCTCACACGGGCTTCTTAAAAAGACACCAGTCACTGGATTCAGCCCCCTCAACTCCGGACGATCTGAAGATCTTTGACGCAGTCACACTTCAAGGATCCTTTTTCCGAAGGTCACAGTCACATGTTCCAGGGGTGAGGACTTGGACATACGTGTTTGGAGGACACCATTCAGCTTACTCCACGAGGGTTGTTATAAGGCTGACAGCCTGTGTTTGTGCCAACCCCCTCATCCCCCAAACCTGTGGACTGCCACGCTTCAGCCAAGAGACCACAGGCAAAGGCATACCTCTCGGCCTCAGTCTGCTCATCCACAGCATGGGGCTGGCCGTGCCTCCCTGGCAGGATGGAGGAGGGGTCAGGATGGTTCTCACAGGGAAGCAGCTCGTGCTGGGACACAGCGAGCCTGCACAGGGTCACCAGGGGTCCACAGCACATGCACACAGACCCCAGCTCTGTGCCCAAAGACAGAAGACCCCACTCACCCCGGGGCACCCTCGGCCTCACTAGAGTGTAAGGACAGGCCACATCGCTGTACCTCTCAGGGAATTGGGACTTCACTGAGAGCCCGTGGACCTACTTGGTGGAGGGTCTGCTATGGACTGAACTGTGTCCCCTGCCCCCCAAATACATGGGCTGCCCTGGTGGCTCAATTATAAAGAATCCATCTGCAGTGCAGGAGTCCCAGGTTCGCTGGGTCGGAAGACCCCCTGGAGGAGGGCATGGCCACCCACTATAGTATTCTTGCCTGGAGAATCCCATGGATGGAGGAGCCTGGCGGGCTACAGTCCACGGGGTCGTGTCCAATAGAGTTGGACACGACTGTGGACCAACATCTTGAAATACATGTCCGCAACCTGATGTCAGGAACCTGGGAATGTAACCTTATCTGGAGACAGGGTCACTGCGGACGTCCTCAGTTAAAACAAGGTCATACTTGAGTAGGACAAGCCCTAATCCAACGACAGATGTCTTCTTTTTTTTGGGCATGTACGATCTTAGCTCCCCAATCAGGGATCCAACCACCAGGGAAGTCCCAGAATCCTTTTTTTTTTTCCATTAAAAAAATTTTTTTGGCCACACTGTGCGACATGTAGGATCTTAGCTCCCCAACCTGGGATTAAACCCCAAATCCCCTGCAGTGGAAGCACAGTGTCTCAACCACTGGGCTGCCAGGAAAAGTCTCAACCAACTGGTGTCCTTGTGAGATGAGAAGTGGCACAGACACACGGGGAGGCCACGTGGAGACGGAGAGAGACTAGGATGATGCAGCCACAACACAAGGAGCGCTGAAGGCACCAGAAGCTGGACCAGGCAAGAGATGGTCCCCCAATGCAGAAGCTTCGCAAGGAGCACAGCCCTACCCACACCGTGCTTGGGGCCTCAGAACCACAGGAGAGCACATTTCTGCAGTTGATCCACCCAGCTGGTGGTGCTCTGTGGTAAAAGCCACAAGGCTGTCACAGAAGCATTAAGACAAGGCTGGTTCCCACTCGCGCGTGCGTGCTGTACACGGAGAGAGACAGCTGACTCTGAAAGTTTCTTCACCTTGACCCTGAACACACGCTGCATCCAGAACGTGTGAGCACGTGTCTCTGTTTGTAGCTGAAAAAATGAACCCTCTGCAATTGAATCTTAAAATAGTTATCATTTATTTGGCTGCACTGGCTCTTAGCAGCAGCACACAGGGTCTTTACCTGTGGCCTGTAGGATATAGTTCCCTGACCAGGGACTGAATCAGGGTCTCCTACACTGTGAGCATGGAGTCTTAGCCACCAGACCACCAGAAAAGTCCTGCAGTTTAACCTTAAATCTCATCACCAACAGGAGGACACAAACCCCCCCGCTGGGATGCCGGCCCCTGCAGACCAGGGCTGCCTCTCAGCGAGCAGTCTCTCAGCCCAGGTGGGGAGAGGAGCCTGACTTTACACTAGCACGGGCCACGATGGGTCCTGCACCTCCCTTTGCCCGGTCTGCCATGAAAACTTCAGCTGAGTTTATGACAGGTGCCTGAGCCGCTTTGGGGCAGTAGCACCCTGGCTGCAGGGGAGACTGCGGCCTTCTGCACGCAGCAGGGGGTCAGCACCTGGATCCTGGGCACCGCAGGGCAAGCCGCCAGCAGCTGCTTCGGGCCGATGCCAAACAAACGACTTTTGAAAATGGCTTCCATGCAGAACTCGGGTACTGGGTTGAAACCACCTCTCCCAAGCAGTTCCTTCAACGTTGCCTCCCCGCCTAGGATGGCAGGGGCCACGGGTAGATAAGACAAAAGTGAGATGCCCTCATTACCATGGGCCCAAAATAGCTTTTATGCTCCATTTTTTTAGACATAGCACAACTCTGGAGTTACATAACAACATTGCATGGCACTGTGTGGTCCGGGAGGCAAGATCCCGGAATTTGCAGGCCCACCTCATGCCCCTCGAGCCCTGCCTGAGCCCCTAAGACCTCCAGCCCCCAGCAGGGCCCTGGGTGGCACCCACTCCACCCAGGAAAACGGGGAAGGTCAGCCCCGGGGCTGCCCCACTGCCCTCAGGCCACACTCTTGGCCTGGCAGACGTGGTGTCCAGGGGCCATGCCCTCCAGGGAGAAGATTGCAAAGACAAAGGCTCAGAAAAGTGACAAGGGTCCCCCTCAAGCTTGTGGGACAAGCAGCTGGGCAGGCAGACACGATGAGGAGGTCATGAGATGGTCAGGCCAGAGAGGCAGCCGCGATGGGCTGGAAAGGCCTGAGTGCAGGCCAAGGAGGCGGGGGTGGACAGGGAGCACCCCAGAGTCTCCACGGCTTCTCTCCCTCTCCCCCGTCACTTCCATGAGCAAGCCCCAGCGGCATCCCCAGCAGGGGCCCTGCACACCCCCTCCCCATCCCCACCTGTGTCCCCCCCACACCAGGATGCCCCACAACCTCCTCCCCAACCCCCTGCCCGGAGCCCCCTCTGCACCACTGCCACCAAAAGTGCCTTTCTTTCCTTCTTTAATTAAATTCAAACTGTGTCATGCTCCTGTTTGAAACACACCAGTAGGTTGCCATCCTATTTAGAAATCAAAGCCAACCCCAGTTCGGCGGTTCCTGGGTAAGCTAAAAAAGAGTTGCCACGGGAGGCAGTTGTTCTACTCCCTGGTACACATGCCCAGTCAAACGAAGACTGATGCCCACACCGACTCCTGTGCACATGTAGCCACGATGGCCAAAAAGGTGAAAGCAACTCCCCGGGGCAGGGATGAGATATGGACACACAAAACAGGGGCCGTCCACACAATGGACCCACTCAGTCGTAAGAGGCACGAAGGCACTGACACGCGCTACAATGCAGGCGAATGTCGAAAAGACCACGCTGAGTGAGAAGCAGCCAGACTTCGAAGCCCACATGGTGTCTGAGTCCATTTATACGAAATGTCCAGAACAGGCAAATCCACAGACAGAAAGCAGATCAGTGGCTGCCTGGGGCTGGGGCAGGGGGTGGGGGTGACTGCTCACAGGGCTGGGGTTTCTTCCTGGGGTGATGGTAATAGTTCCGGACTAGATGGTGGTGGTTGCATGACACTGTAAATACACTGAAAGCCATTCAGATGTTCACTTGAAGATGGCTAACTTTATGTTATGCAAAATTCACCAATAATCAATCAGTTGATGAAAATGGAAACTGCGCCTGTCACAGGGTTGGCCCTGCCGTGCCATCTTCCCCCTGCCCCACCACCAGGCTCTTCTTCCTGCTTCCTGAAATGGCCACACGCCTCTCCCCTCGGAACCGCTGTCTGTCCAGCGCCTCCTCCTGCCCACGCTCAACCCCCAGCTCTGAGAAGAGCTGTGCCCCAACCCGGGCAGGGTCACAAGACAAGCCCCCTCCTCCCAGAAGCCCGGCCTCACCTCAGAGTCCTGATCTGCTTCTGGCCCAACCCTCGGCCCTGCCTCCTTTGCTGGGCCCAGGACAGGAGAGTCTGCAGGCCTCCAAGCCCGCTGGGGTCACAGGGGGCTGCTGACAAGGGCAAGGCCAGGCCAGCCGCTGGATTCGGGAGGCACCCGTGGCCCTGCACGTGGCGTGGGGCTGCAGTCCTGATCCTCGTCACTGGCCCCCGAGGAGATCGGAGCGGGCTCCAGGGCCACCGCTCAGAGGCTGGGAAGAGGGAGGAGCCCTCCCTTGGCCCCTGACTGGAGCCCACTTGGACCCCAAGTCCCAAACCCAGCAGTGTCTTCTCAGCCCCCGCCGCACACTGATCAGGACTCCCTCAACGACCCCCACAGTCACGGCCTCCAGCCCAGGGCCCGGCCCCTCAGAGGGGCTGCACAGACACCCAGGGGAGACAAGCACACACCTCGCTTACATGTGTGTGCAGAGGCAGGCACACACATCTGAAATGCATCCACAAACACCCAGAACTGAATGCACACGTGTGCACGCACACTCACCCCCACTACTCACGTGTGCCCACCACCATACATAAGTGTACTCTGCAACTGGCACACAGGAACCTGTGCACACACTCACACCCCTCCCACCCGGGGCTGTGCCTGAGACACGCCCCCATCTTGCTCCCACACCTACAGCAACAGCACGCAAGGCCCTGCCACTCCACGCCTCACCTTCCCTCACCTCCTCTGTCCACATCCAGCTCCAAGCACCCCCCACCTCTGGCCCCACAAATGCAGAAGCCTCCTGCTTGGGGCCCCAAATCAACCCTGCAGCCCACCAGCCTCTGTGCAGGGGGACACCAGAGTCACGCCAAACTGCCCACAAGAGCAGGTAGGTCCTAGAGTGCCTTTCCTCACCCGGCCTCTGACACTGACCTTGGGCAGCAGCCTCTCCCAGCACACGGGCACTGCCCCTACACACCTGCCCCTGCCCCCAGCTCTGCGGGAGCCACGGGCTAGCACCACTTCCAGCACTGACCCTCAGCCCCGGGTCCTGCTCCCATGAAGGTGGGAGTGGGCGCTATGCACACAGTGGAGCCCCCAGAGATTGTTGGCAGCCCCCAGTATCTCCCCACCCACAGGCCAGCAGGGGGCTTTGCCCTTGGGGTCACCCCTCCCACCCAGCTCAGTTGCACAGGCCTCAAGCTATGAGTTTGAGAATGTAGATGGAGCTCCAAACAGCAGCAAACCAGAAGAGGCAGCAGGAAGGAACACCAACTCATGCCAAACTCAACCAGGGAACTTACTACAGTGCTGAGCAGGGTGGGAAAGGCAGGGCACACTTGCCTTTTAGCCAACTCAGAGGAATGTCAGCCCTGGGGGTCCATCCGCACACACAGACAGTGCTTTATCCTGGATATGAAAATACCCTAGATATGTAAATGATGCGAGCACAGGTGTGACCCCAGTGCTCTGCATTTGGCTCCAGGTCTTCACTGTGGTGTTGGTCTTTAAGCGACATTCATATATTACTTATCGTCCATTGTGGGTTGAGGGCTTCCCAGATGGCGCTAGTGGTAAAGAACCCACTTGTCAATTCAGGAGGCAAAAAAGATGCAGGTTCGATCCTTGGGTCAGGAAGATCCCCTGGAGGAGGGCATGGCAACACACTCCAGAATTCTTGCCTAGAGAATCCCATGGATAGCGGAGCCTGGTGGGCTACAGTCCATAGGGCAGCAAAGAGTTGGACACGACTGAAGCGACTTAACACACACACACACACACACACACACACACACACTCTGTGGGTTGAACTGTGTCCCTTAAAAAGATGTCCAGGTCCTAACCCACATACCTGGAACGTGACCTTGTTTGAAAACAGGGTCTTTACAGACATCATCAAGTTAAAATGAAGTCATATTGGAATGGGGTAGACCCTAAAACAATGACAGCAATCCTCATAAGAGAACAGGAAGGACTTCCCTGGTGGTCCAGTGGCTAAGACTGCACTCCCAATGCAGGGGGCCCAGGTTCGATCCCTGGTCAGGGAACTAGATCCTACCTGCTGCAACCAAGACCCAGTGCAGTCAAACAAATATTTTGAAAAAGAGAGAGCAAGAGAGGAAAGAACACAGAGAAGGAGATGTGAAAGTAGGAGATGGTGTTTGGAAAGCCGTGGCCACAAGCCAAGAATGCCTGATGCCCCCAGAAGCTGGAACCGACAAGGAAGGGTCCTCCTCTACAGCTCAAAGAAGGAATCAACCTGGGCACCATCTTGCTTTTGGACTTTTGGCCTCCAGAACCATGAGAGAATAAATTCCTGCTGTTTTAAGCCACCAGTTTTGTGGTTAATTGTGGCAGTGGCCCCAAGAAACCTGAAGGGGATGGCAGAGGACAAGACGGTTGGATGGCACCATTGACTCAATGGACATGAGTTTGAGCAAACTCTGGGAGGTGCTGAAGGACAGGGAACCCTGGCATGCTGCAGTTCATGGGGTTGCAAAGAGTTGGACACGACTGAGCGACTGGACAACAACAGGAAACTAACAAACACAGCACTTGGACTGTCCTGGAGACTCTCAGGGGCCCTCCCCAAGGTCACCCTCCAGTGAGGGAACAAAGGCACCAGAGCCAAGTGGCAGCAGGAAAGGCCCTAGAGAGGTGCTGAGGGAAGCACGGAGGTTCAGGCAACAGGATGCAGCCTGCAGGGGGAGGCCCCCGAGGTCATCACCACCCCTCCAGATGTGTGAACAACACCCCTATTCCTAACCCACCATCCAGAATACAAAAGCTCTGCAGAGACCCTTCCTCTGTGTGTGGGACAGGCCCGCCAGCAGTAACATGGCCAGTGGAGGAGAGGCTGCTCCTGTTTGCTCACAGAACATCAGTTTTGCTTTGAACTTGTTCCAGGTCCACACTGTGAAGCTGCCCAGGACCCACTGTGTCTGCACAGGCACTAGGCCATCTTCCTAGAGATGGAGCCAATATGATGCCGGTGATTACCAGAGCAGCCCTGACCCCTTCCTTCTCCCTGCTTCCCAGGTGTGTGTGGCTTGCCTGGGGGCCAGTGGGGGTTGCTGTGTGAACCCCAGTGAGCACTGCTACTCTGCTGCCTCTGGGTGGGCCTGGGAGTACGGGGAGGTGGCCAGCGTGGGCTGCCCACTAGAGGCACGTGGCTGCTATTTTCAGGCTGGGTTTCCACACTCGCAGGCAGCACTGCACGAGCGTCCAGGAGCACCTCCCTGGGCTTGCAGTTAGGTGTGCACGAAGGGGTTCCCCGCTCTGGCCCACGCCCCGGGGCTCTGTGCCTGGTGTGTTATGCAACATCTCTGGGCCTTTATGTCTTCACATATAAGTGGAACATTCCAGATGGACCAAGGCAGGAATCCCAGCCTGCAACGAGCCCCCAGACACTGAGCTAGGAGAAACCAGCAGTGAGCCTCACAGTTACAGAGCTGCAAGCAAACAACGCAAACCTCCACAATGCAAAATAGTATAAAACAACTCCCAAGCTAGGGCGCAACAGAGAACACGGAAAGGGCGCTTTGCAAAACCAACCGGCTCTTGGAAGATGGTCTGGTGGGTCCTCAAAAATGAAAGAGAATTACCACGTGACCCAAAGAACAGAGCTCAGGTGCTGAAACAAAAGATTGTGTGCCCATGTTCAGAGCAGCACAAGGCACAATCACCAAAAGGTGGAAACACACGCGTCCACTGACTAATGGAAGGAGAAACATATTCAACTAGCCCGCACTGTGGAATATCACTCGACTATGAAAAGGGCGAAGCACTGACACACCCACAGCAGCAGGCTGCGGACTCGGAAACAGCGCGTTACCGCACTGGCAGAAACATACACAGCTCAGTGGAATAGAACTGAGAGCCCAGAATCAAACCCTGGCATATATGAACAATGAAGACAGGAGCAGGACTTCCCTGGTGGTCCAGTGGTTAAGAACTCACCTGCCAAGGCAGGGGACAGGGGTTCGATCCCTGGCCCAGAAAGATTCCATATACCGCAGGGCAACTGGGTTCGTGCGCAACTAGTGCAGCCCACGCGCTCTAGAGCCAGGGCTGCGTGGTAAGAGAAGCCGCTGCAATGAGAGGCCTACGCACTACGGCTAGAGAGCAGACCCCACTTGCCACAACTAGAGAAAGCTGGCACACAGCGACAAAGACCCAGCACAGAAATAATAATTAAAAACAATTTTGTAAACGTCTAAAAAAAGACAAAAGGGCAAAGAATATACAATGGAGAAAGGATAGTCTCTCCCATAAATGGTGCTGGAAAACTGGACAGCCACATGCAGAAAATAGACCACCATCTCACACCATACACAAAACATCATCTCCAAGTGGATTAAAGACTTAAATGTACGACCTGAAACCATAAAATTCCTGGAAGAAGACATAGGCAGTACACTCTGTGACATCAGTCTTAGCGGTACTTTTCCAGCTATGTCTCTAGATAGGCAAGGGAAACAAAAGCGAAAATAAGCAAATGGGGCTACATGAAACTGAAACGTTTATGCACAGCAAAGCAAACCATCAACAAGACGAAAAGACAGCCCACAGAACGGGAGAAGATGATTGCAAACAATGTATCTGCAAGGGGTTAATATCCAAAATACACAGGAACTCATACAACAACAAAGCAACATCAACAACAGCAAAAGCAAAAGTGACCCAGTTTAAAAATGGGCAGGGCAGCAGAACAGAAGCCTCTCCAAAGAAGACATACAGACGACCAACAGGCCACGAGAAGATGGCCAACATTCCTAATTATTAGGGAAAGACAAAACTGCAGTGAGATCTCATCTCACGCCTGTCGCAATGGTTATTACCAAAAAGGCAAGAAGTGAAAAGTGTTGGCCAGGATGTGGGGAGAAGGGAACCCTCATGCACTGTACAATGTAAGCTGGTACAGCCACTCTGAAAAAGAGTATGGAGGCTTCTTTACAAAAAAATTTAAGAATAGGGACTTCCCTTCTGGCCCAGTGGCTAGGAGTCCCAACGCAGGGGGCCTGGGTTCGATCCCTGGTCAGGGAACTAGAATCTAAGTGCTCCACTAAAAAATCTTGCACGCGGCAGTGAAGACGGAGGAGTGTGTGACACAACGGAGACCCGGTGCAGCCGAGAGTATAAACACAAACATTCTTTAAAATTAAGAATAAAAGCACCGTATGATCCAGCTATTCCACTTCTGGGTATTTATCCAAAGAATCTGAAAACACGAATTCAATGTATGAGGTTTAACCGAATCACTGTGCTGTATACCTGAAACTGACATAGTATTGTGAGCCAACCGTATGCAATTAATAAAGACATACACGTATGTATGCACCTCTAAGTTCACTGCAGTGTTACTCACAACAGCCAAGATACATAGACAACCTAAGCTCCCACCAACGAGTGAACGAATGAGTAAAACAAGATGTGGTGTATGTATACAGCAGAATACTACCCAGCCATAAAAAAGAATGAAATGCTGTCATTTGAAACAATATGGACAGACCTTAAGGATATTATGCTAAGTGAAATACGTCAGATGGAGAAAGACCAATACCACATGATTCCACTCTTACGTGGACTATAAAATAAATAAATAATCAAGCAAAAACAAACAGATACAGAGAATGGAGTAGGGGTTACCAGAGAGGAAGGAGCAAGGGGTGGAGAGGGAGAAATGGGAAAAGGGAATTGACCCACTGGATGGTAACTAAAGTTTTGTAGGTGTGCAGACTATAGGGGAAAGCAGACATAGAAATATAATGTTGTACACATTAAACTTACATCATGTCATAAACCAATGTCACCTCAATAAAAAAAAAATTAAAAAGAAAACAATGACAGAAGCCAGACACAAAAGGCCACGTAATGTACGATTTCATTTATATGAAGTCTCCAAAACAGGCAAATCCACAGAGACAGAAAGCAGATTAGTGGTTGCTGGGGGAAGAGGGGAAGGAGAAGGGGCTGACTGCTCTTGGGGACGGGTCTCTTTCTGCAGTGATGAAAATGTTCTAGAACTAGGCAGACAGAGGTGGCGGCTGCACGACAACGCGAATGTGCTAAATGCCACTGAACTGTGTGCTTGAAAATGGTAAATTTCACGTTATGTGACTTTCACCACAATAAAACAATACACAAGAGAGAAGAAAAGTGTTCCCAAGGCTCCAGCAAAGAGGAGGTGAGCAGCGGATGAGGCCTGGAGGCGCCTGTCCCGACCCTGCCCGCAGGACCACGGTGCGGAGCGGGGTGGTCACCGAGGACCATGTCGTGGCCCAGAGCAGCATCACGTAACCGGGAAGCTGCCTCAGTCCCGCAACGGTCCCACACGCGGACACAGAGAGAAACACAGACCCCCGGTCGGAGACCCTGGGCCACGTGGCTTCCTGGCCATGGCATGCGCCGTCTCAGGGCAGCCCATGCTTTACCTGCTGGGCACGCACTCCAGGAGTTGGGGCGCCTCGGCCCACGCCAGAGCCTGTGACCTGGCAGGCAGCAGCTCCATGGCCACAGCTGCGGCCTTCCTGGGGTCTAAGAAGCGTTTCAAAAAAATGCAAACTAGTGGCCAACTTCTAGATTTTGCTTTTGAAATTAACTTAAACATCAGAATTTGCTGGCTCCTGAAACGCTGAAAGTGCCAACAACTTGGGGCCTGGACTCGGGCTCACGGTTTATTATCAGCCAGTGTAGGGCCACATTCCCTGCTCCAGGACGCGGGGGCAGCATGGGTCCCCTCACGCCCCACGTGTGAGCCTGGGTTCTGAGGGGTTGGCCAGCCTGAGGTCACCCAGTTGGCTGCGGACCAGGGGCTGCCAAGTCCAGCTTGTCCCTGCTGTCCTTCCCTCCAGCTCAGCAGCTGCACGGACTGACCCAAGGCCTGGAGGGAAGACCCCACCCCACCCCCAGAACCAGGCCAACTGGGGGCAAGAAGGTACAGAGGTAGGAGGCTGCAGGTGGGCCAAGCAAGGCCCGGAACGCAGGCCTCACCCTGAGCCAAACCCCTGGAAATCCACTGCTGCCTGTCCAGCATTTAACCACTAGTGGTCCCAGCCAGAGAGGACACCGAGAGGTCTGCAAAGCCCCAGGGAGGGGACAGTGGCAAAGACAAGAGGCCAGCAGCCAGGCCCAGGTCCATGTTTGCTCAAGAGCCAGGGGTTCCTCGGGGAGAGCCCACTGGGAGGGTCCATCAGGCACTGCCCAGGGCCTGCAAAACAGGAGGCCCAAGCAGGTAGCTGGAAATAACAGGGAGCCCGTCGAACAAGGGTGCTGGAAAGGGAGCTGGCAGGGAAGCCAGCAGGGCCTGGGACAAACTCTATAGCTCATATGCTCACTCATCAACATAAAGAGGTCCTGGGGCACTCCAGCCCTGGGCAGGGCGCAGACTGAGAACTTCTGAGGTGCCCTGCAGAAAACAAGCAGGAAATGGGGCGGGGGTGGGGGAGCAGGTGGCCAAGGAGGTGACACTGGAGCGGGGAGGAGCACTCTAGGCAGGAGGCCCAGCGAGTGCAAAGGTCCTGGGGTCAGAGTGAGCAGGACAGGGGAGGGCCAGTGTGAAAGGGAACATGGGGACAGGTCAGGCCACCCACAAGTGAGCAAGCAGGTGGGGGAGGAGGGCTCAGAGCCTCACAGGATCTCACTCTGAATGTGATGAGAAGCCACAAGCAGTACTAAATAAAGCCATTGACCTGCGACTTCCCTGGTGGTCCAGGGACTAATACTCCACGCTCCCAATAGAGGGGCTCAGGTTCGATCCCTGGTCAGGGAACTGGATCCCACACATTGCAACTAAGAATTCGCATGTTGCAACTGAGAGTTCACATGCTGCAACTAAAGAGGCTGCAGCTGAGATGTGGCACAGCCAGAAAATAAATTAAGATTTTTAAATCAATAAATAAAGCCATGACTTGAGCTGTCTCCCCTTGCAGAGTGCCGGGCCAGGGAGGAGATGGACAGAGGAGTCAGTCAGGCAGGTGAGGGGTGAGCAGACAGGCCTGCCATGGCAAGCAGGGCACAAGGTAGGAGGGCCTTAGACCCCCCAACCCCAGCCCCCTTCCAGGATGGGGCCCAAGGAGACATGTGGACAGATGAGAGGTCGTGTAGGCAGGAGAAAAACTGCCCAGGGCAGGTGGGACCCCGACGCTCACCTGCCCAAGGACCAAGCGCTTGCAGGTGGCACTGCTGGGTGCACTTGCAGCTTCCCAGAAGGTCCCAGCAGGGTGTCAACAGGCAAATGGGCTCCCCCCAGTCTTCACCCACCACCCCTGGTTGGTCCTGCTTGTCTCCCCACGCAGATGCTGGCCAGCCTTCCTCCCAGCATCTCCCTCCTTCCCACCCAGATCCCAACTCAGGCCATGCGACTGTTCCTTGAACAATTATGACAGGGGCCCCAGGGAGTTCCCTGGTGGTCCAGTAGCTAAGACTTGGAGTTCCTGATGGAGGGGGCCTGGGTTCAATCCCTGGTCAGGGAACTAGATCCTTCACACCACAACTAAGACCTGCATGCATTCATGCCGAGTCACTTCAGGCATATCTGACTCAGTGACCCTATGGACTGCAGCCCTCCAGCCTCCTCTGTCCACGCAATTCTCCAGGAAAGAATACTGGGGTGAGCTGCCATGCCCTCCTCCTGAGGATCTTCCCAACCCAAGGAGCGAACCTGCGGCTCCCGCACTGCAGGCGGACTCTTTACCGCTGAGCCACTGGGGAAGCCCAACTAAGACCCGGCACAGCCAAATAAAGCAAATAAATAAAAATAAACTTAAAGAAAGAAGAAAGGTGCTCCAGTGGCCTCCAGGGCCAGTCACCTGCCAGTCCCCTACTCCAGCAGCCTCACTGCAGCCTTCCTGCCACTGCTCTCAGGATGAAGTCCCACATGCCTTCAGGAGCACGAGGCCAGGACGGGCGCTCTCAGGATCCTGTCTCCTTGGTCCCCACCTTCTCAAGTGTACCCTCCCCACCCCATGCCCAGCCTCCGCAGCTGCTGTGACCTCTGCGAGGGGAGCCCTCACCCACTCCCTGGGCAAACTTCACTCAGGGCACCTCTGAGCCCCATGTGACCCCCCTGCCCCAGGAGCAGCTGGAGCCTGGCACCTCCAGCACCATGCAGACTCAGAGCAGGCCTCTGGACGGGGGGAGGGGGGGTTACCTCTCCAGCCTGATGCCCATGGCTGCCCTTGTGAGGGGACCTCCCCCGCCTTCCTTTACTCCTCCCCCAGTCTCCACCCTCTGGTCCCCTCCCAGGTCCCTCCCACATGACTTTCTAAGGACTCAGGGCCCCTGCTTCTCACGGGTCACCCCATCTGGGGAGGCCCTGGATGCCGAGTCAGCTGGCAACACCAGCGTGCCACCTGGTCCTGCGGAATGCTCTTCATGATGACCACGGGACCCTCCTCCAACCCAGCACCCCTAGCCAGGCTCGCGTCCCCCCACTCCCCTGCGCCTCCTGGCTCTGGCAGACAACACCATGACCTTTCCAGTGCAGCAGCCAGAAACCCGGGGGCGGTCATGTTCTTCTCTTGGGCCTCCCAGCTGTGGCTGGCCTGATGGTCACTTCTCTGCCACAGCTCCTGGGCCCCCAAACCTCCCTCTCACCATGGTCATGTCCTAGGCAATCCCCCTCCACACCTCCATGCCTCAGAACATGCCGTTACTCCTCCTCTCAAAGACCCTGTCACTCCCTACCCACTTCCTGTCCCACCACAGAGCTCTCCTCCTCCAGGAAGCCCTCCTGGCTTGGCCTCACCCTCCAGTAACCTCTGCTCCCCTCTCAGGGCAACTGGCAGGCACAGTGTGTGCAGAAACAGTCCTGATGGTTATTCACACACTAACAGGGTTAACCCCCTCCACAGCACATCTGAGGGGTGGCAATGGGAAAACTGACAGGGGCCAGTTATGTGATTGTCCTGGGTCACAGAGCCGGCAAAAGGGGAGTAGAACTTCATACTGTTGGGATGGCAACAATACCCAAAGCAACCTTCAGAGTCAATGCAACCCGTATAAAAATCTCAACAATGTTTTTGGCAGAAACAGAAAAATCCACTGTAACATTCATATGGAATCTCAAGAGACCCTAAATAGCCAAGAGCATCTTTAAAAAGAAGAACAAAGTTGGAGGACTCACACTTCCTGATTTCTTTCTCTTTTTTTTAAGAATTATTTATTTATTTGGGGCTTCCCTGGTGGCTCAGATAGTAAAGAATCCACCTGCAATGAAGGAGACCTGGGTTCGACCCCTGGGTCAGAAGATTCCCTGGGGAAGGGAAGGGCTACCTACTTTAGTATTATTCTTGCCTGGAGAAGCCCATGGACAAAGGAGCCTGGCGGGCTGCTCCATGGCGTCTCAGACAACCGGGCACGCCTGAGTGGGTAACACACACACACATTTGCTCATCTGGCCACTTCAGGTCTTGCTTGTGGCCTGAGAGATCTTTGACCTTCATTGCTGATGAGAAATCTTTAGATGCGGCATGTGGGATCTAGTTCCCTGACCAGGGATCAAACCCAGACCCCCTGCATTGGGAACACAGAGTCTTAGCCACTGGACCACCAGGGAAGTCTCCAGATTTTTAAACTTACTGCAAAGCTACCACAACCAAGACAGTGGGATGCTGACATAAAGACATGCTTACTAACAGAACAGAAGCGAGAGCCTAGAAATAAGCTCTCATATACGGGCAAATGATTTCTGACAAGGTTGCCAAGAACGTTCAATAAGGAAAGAACAGTCTTTTCAACAAACAGCGAGGGGAAAACTGGACGTTCACATGCAAAAGACTGAGGCTAAACCAATTCTTATATCATATATAGAACTTAACTCAACGTGGATTCCAGACCTAAAGCTAAAACTATAAAACTATAACTTTATAACAAAAACTATAAAAGCTAAGACCGTAAAACTCCGAAGAAAACAGAGGAAAAGTCTCATAATGTGAGATTTGGCAATGACTTCTTGGCTATGACACCAAAAGCACAGTCAACAAAAGAAAAATATACATAAATTGGACTTTGCCAAAATTGAAAACATTTGTGTATCAAAGGACACCATCAACAGAGTGAAAAGGCCCCATTCCCATGGAACGTGAGAAAATACTTGCAAATCAAGTATCTGATAAGGGATTAATAGTCACAATATATACATGGAACTCTGAAACTCAACAGCAAAAAACAACTTAATTCAAAAGGGGGCAAAGTAACACACACACACAAAGAATCTGAAAAGATACATGCGCTCTGACGTTCATTTCCACACTGTTTACAACGGCCAAGGTGTGGGAACACTGAATGCCCATCGATGGAAAAATGGATACAGAAAATGTTTTCTATATATGTATTTATACACACACACACAGCACTACTCAGCCATAAAAAAGAATGAAGTCCCACCATTTGAGACAACATAGATGGATACGTGGAGAAGGAAATGGCAAACCACTCCAGTGTTCTTGCCTGGAGAATCCCAGGGACGGGGGAGCCTGGTGGGCTTCCGTCTATGGGGTCACACAGAGTTGGACACGACTGGAGTGACTTAGCAGCAGCAGCAGATGGATACGAGAGTGTTGCTGCTGCTGCTGCTGCTAAGTCACGTCAGTCGTGTCCGACTCTGTGTGACCCCATAGACGGAAGCCCACCAGGCTCCCCCGTCCCTGGGATTCTCCAGGCAAGAACACTGGAGTGGGTTGCCATTTCCTTCTCCAATGTGTCAAAGTGAAAAGTGAAAGTGAAGTCGCTCAGTCGTGTCTGACCCCTAGCGACCCCATGGACTGCAGCCTACCAGGCTCCTCCATCCATGGGATTTTCTAGGCAAGAGTACTGGAGTGGCTTGCCATTGCCTTCTCCGACGAGAGTGTTCCGTTCCGTCGCTCAGTCGTGTCCGACTCTTTGCGACCCCGTGGACTGTAGCCTACCAGGCTTCTCGTCCATGGGATTCTCCAGGCAAGGATACTGGAGTGGGTTACCATTTCCTTCTCCAGGGGATCTTCCCGACCCAGGGATCGAACCCGGGTCTCCCGCATTGGAGGCAGACGCTTTAACCTCTGAGCCACCAGGGAAGCCGAGAGTGTTACACTATGTTAAATGAGTCAGATGGAAAAAAAAAAATACTGTATGATTTCACTTCTATCTGGAATCTTAAAAAAATAAAAAATGAACAAACTAAACAAAAACTCATAGACGGAGAAACGATTAGCGATTTCCAGAGGGCAGAGGGGTTGGGGTGGACAAATGGGTGATGGGGTCAACTGTGTGGTGACGAATGGTAACCAGACCTGCGCTGGTGATCACTCTGCAGTGAACGCAGTAATGAACGAAGATGCTGTGCACTTAAAACTTACGTTAGAAAAAAAAAATGGGCAAAGGACCCAAGTAGATATCTCTCCAAAGAAAACATACAAACGGCCAACATGTGCATGAAAAGATGTTCGGCATTACTAATCATTAGGGAAACGCAAATCAAAACCACAACGAGAGACCACCTCACACCCACAGGATGGCTGTAATCAAAAAGCCATAAGACAAAAAGCAGTGGTGAGGACGTGAAAAAACTGGAACCCCTGTGCCCTGTTGGCAGGAACGCACAGCCCCTGTGGAAAAAAGTATGGAGGTTCTTTACAAAAATTAAACAGCATGACCATTCAGCGATCCCGCTTTTGGGTAAATAACCCCCCAAAATGGGAGCAGGTATTTGTACATTCATGCTCACAGCAGCATTACACACCACGGCCAAAAGGTGCAAGTGACCCGAGTGTCCACTGAAGAATGAACGATAAACAAATGAGGCCCACTCACACAATGAAATATCATTCGACTCTAAAAAGAAAGGAAAGTCTGACACACACTACTTCACCATGGATGAACTCTGAGGACATTGTGCTAAGTGAAAACAAGCCAGTCACAAAAACAGACAAACAATACGAGTCAGTCCACCTACACGAGGTCTCTAGAGCAGGCAAATTCAGAGACAGAAAGTGTTTAATGTGAGAACAGAGGACTTCCCTGCTGGTCCAGTGGTTAAGAACCCGCCTGCCAATGCAGGGGACACAGAGTTCGATCCTCAGTCCAGGAGGATCCCGTGTGTCACAGGGCAACCGAGCCTGTGTGCCACAGCTACTGAGCCCATGTGCTGGGGCCTGAGAGTTGCAGCCACTGAGGCCCAAGCGTCCGTGCTCCACAACAAGAGAAGCACCGCAAAGAGAGGCCGGTGCACCGCACAAAGAGCAGCCCCCGCTCGCCGCAACGCAGACCCCGTGCAGCCAGAAATGAAGCTGTGCATACAGAACCCACCCGGCAATGCAGGGGTCTGCCGTTTGATCCCTGCTCGGGGAACTGAGGTCCCACATGCCATGGAGCGACTAAGCCCTGACGCAGATCAATAAATAAACCCTTTAAAAATAAACAACACAAAATCAGACTCTTTCAAAAGTGAAAAGAAATGAACACCCCTCCCCAATAAAACTGAATAGACAGTTTCTAAGCTGTTTCTTGGCATCTGTCACGTGTCTAGTCAAGGCGTGTGGGGGCAAAGGGCAAGACCTTGCCCTCATGGCTGCCCCCTGGGTCACCCTGGTGTTCATCAGGTGTGAGGTCAAGTGCTTCGGGTGGGCACGTCATCCAACCAGTACAACTCTACACATGGGAAACGGAGGCACAAGAGGAGGTATCATCTGGGGGAAGCCAGCAGAGGCATGGCTTTGAGTCACAAGAAAAGCCACTTTCGCCTTGCATGGGGAAGGAGAAATGGGCTCTCGGGCACAAGTGAGCCCCTCTGTCCCCACAGGCCCCTGTTACTGACCCTCAGGGCTCCTTCCTCTGCACGCACTGAGCCTAAAGGGACGAAATGAGCATCTCCCTGGCACCAAGGCTGCTGGGCCCATAAATCTCTCTGGAGGCTGTGCACTGAGTCTGTGATGATGTAATGAGCTGCTCCCATCCTAATTACAGCCATCAAAGCCCTCCTGCCTGGGATGACAGAAGCTATCAAAACAGCACAGGGCTCCCGGGACAAAAGGACCCATGGAGGAGGGCCGCCCAAGTTTTTCTCTCTCCAAGTCACTTGAGAAACACTGGACTTGACCTCTAAAGTGGAAGAGGTTCCTCAGTTGGCCTGGACCGGGGCACAGCAGCCCCTCAGAGGCTCCGGCAGGGCGGACGGCTCTCGGTCTTGGCGGGGCATACTCTGCCTCCCCGTGTCCCCAGCCCAAGGACTGGCCAGCCCTGCAGAGCCAGCCCTGGGCACTCTGCCTGGCTAGGCCGATACTTCCTCCCTGAGATTTCTGGGCCAAAGACCAGCTGGCACGCACCCAACCACCCTCTGTGCCCAGGTGAGCTGCGTCAGATGCACAGAGGCAAACCAAGTGCTTAGGGTTTCCTGTTTCCAATTCTCATCAAGGTTTTGATATATAAACAATTTCTTTTTTTATTAAAAAACAAAAAAACATGACAGTGCAACCCTGCAAGCCCAGCTGGGCAGGAAGGGCAGTTTGCAAAAACTCTCCTGGAACTTCTCCCTGGGTGAGCATCCTCACAGGAGCAGGGCAGCTCAAGGGGGACCACCGAGCTCCTAGGCTGGAACCAGGGATGAAGGCTCAAATGCTCCACAACCATCGAGGGAAAAGATCTGTCCACAGCAGAGACTCACCCCTCTTGAGAGGAGGCCAGGCCCCAGCTTTGGGATGAACCCCTTGTGAGCTCTGGGCTGTCAGCATGGGACCGCCCAACAGAGAAGAAGGAATTTCACGTATGAAATTAGGACTCAAGTCTCTTATCTGTTATGGAAATGCCTTTCCTCATTAAAGGGGGCCACCAGAACAGGAAGTGAAAGCAATTTTATATAAACCCGCCCGCCCCATCAGCCCCCTTGGGAATAAGCTTCCTGATTCCTGGGTGAAAGAACTTCTGCCAAGTCCGCAAGTCCCAGTCTGGAAGGAGCGGGGTGTTCATTCCCTAGCACGCAGTCCCCTCCCAGGTCCCTGCAGCCCCTGCCCTCACTCTCCTCAGGCCTGTCCCCATATGGTGGCTGGAGGGGTCTTGGCTAAAACTACATCACATGTCACTGCCCTGCTCACAGCCTTCCTGGAGCACCCCGCCACCAGACTCTGACCCATCACGGGGGCTCAGGACACATCGCCTGCAGCTGGGCCAGACTCTCCCTGGCCTCGCGCACCTCCCCGACCTCCACGGTTCACTCTGTATCCGGTGGCTCAGTCCGAATGCCATCTCCCCCAAAGGGCCTCCCACCCCCAGCCCATCTCCCTCGCACAGCCATGACCTCAGGGCGGGGGCCAGCTAGCTGCTGGCATGGTTCCTCCCCGGGGCAGGGATTCCAGGTGACTGGTTCTGTCGGGTACCCCCAGGGCCCAGTACTAAGGAGGTGCTCAATAAATACTGACTGAATGAATAGACTTTCCAGTCCAAGCCCTGGCCCCTGCATGGAGACCTCCCTAGGGGCCCATGTCCCCCAACCCAGGGTCAAACAGGCACCACCATACTGCCCCAGGCCCTCTCTCCAGGCCCCACGGGGGTCTGCTGGTCCACCCCTAACACATTGTACATGGTCAACACAAACTCCAGGTTTCCCTCTCAAAACCGTGCAGAAACGCCGGAGTTCTGGGAAGACCTCACTATCCGTCTGGCTCCATGGCCCCTCACCCTTGGCACACAGACATTCCCCAGGGGAAACAGGACATCACACCACATTCCCACAACGTAAGGGGAGAAGCCAGACGGTGTGGTGGGAAGCTGGCCCTTTCAAAGGACACCTGCACCTAGAAGATCCCAGAATGAACCAGTGATAGGCCTGCCCTCGGGGAGGTCAGTCCAGTGTCTGCTCAGTGCCTGTGGAATCCCCACTAGGGGTCGGCTGAGTCTATCTCAGTGCCCAGTCGCCTGCTGGGCACCAGCTGGGCACACCCTGTGCGCCTGCTGAGAGCCTGCTATATGCCCATCAGTTGTCCACTACTGCCTGTGGGGCACTTGCTGAGCACACTGTGTACCTGCTGAGCACGAGCCAAGTGCCTCCTGAAGTTGGACCACCCAGTGCCCGCTGAGTGCTGCCATGCGGTCCCTGCGCACACGCCTCCAGAAGCTCAGCGACAACAAGCGCACAGTGGGCGCCTATGTGCAAGTCCCATTCCGCACACGCTACACGGGTTAACCCAGCCTCACCACGACCCTGAGAGGCAGACACCGTGACCCCCGAGACCTGCAGGGCTAAACTCACCCGGGAGGAGGCAGGAAGATACCTGGAGGCGTGGCCCACTCCGCACCGCGCCACCGCCACCCCAGGCATTCTCTCTCCTCGTGCCCAGCTGAGAGCCCTGAGGAGGAAGCCCGGCTACGCTTCACTCCCATCTGGCAAATAACAAATATTGACTCTCTCTGAATCCTTGGCCCACGAGGCATGCGGTGGCTTCCTTGTTTGAGCACCTGGACCCCCAGCCAGCCAGCAGCACCAGAGCCACACCTGGCTGGGGCAGGGCAGACCCACGGGAGACCCCAGGGTAGACCCCCTGCTCTGGGACAGGGCTGGATGTGGTGGAGGGAGGGAGATCAGTAGCGGGGTCAGAGACGCTCCAGCCAGAAATGTGGGGCAAACCCATCCAACAAGCTCCAAGGTGAGGTGAGACTCCCCATCCCCACCCCTTTCTCCCCGGTTCCCCCATCAGAGCTCGTGAGGCCCCACCTCACTCTCCTTGCTGCTTACCTTTGAATAAACCCTGTCATCATTACCTTTTTTGTTGCTGTTCAGTCACTAAGTCGTGTCCGACTCTGCAACCCCATGGACTGTAGCTCTGCCAGGCTCCTCTGTCCACGGGATTTCCCAGGCAAGAGTACTGGAGTGGGTTGCCATTCCCTTCTCCAGGGGGAATCTTCCTAACCCAGGAATCGAACCCAGGTCTCCTGAACTGCAGGCTGATTCTCTACTGCTGAGCCACAGACGGAAGCCCCCATTATTGCCTCTGAACTGGCCCAAATTGGCCATCCCTCTGTCCTCACCATGACCAAGTCCATGGTGCTGCACCCCCTCCCTGCTGCAGGGGCCCCAGAGACAGACACAGAGCAGGGCAGGTACAGGGAGCCCCCGCGAGCCTCCCAAGCCAAGGAGTCAGAGTCAATATTTATCATTTGCCAGATGGAAATCAAGTATAGCTGGGGCTTCCTCCTCAGGAACACAATGAACCCCTGATTTGGAAAAAACCAGGGGAGACCTCCACGGTTCTCAACAGATGGGTATGACTTGAAGCTCAGCCTTGGACAAGTCTTCAATGGCTGCCTTAAGAAAAATGTGAGCCCCGGATTCAGACACAGGGTCGATCCCAGCGCCTCCACACCCAGCAAATCGCCCAGTGCCCGGTCAGGCCCTGGCTCCTCTCTGTGCACCAGGGGAAACCACAGGCTCTGTCTTAGAGGGGCCGCCACAAGTTGCTGGGCACTCGCATCCGGGCTCCAGCAAGTCTGGCCCCTGACACTTCCACACCTTCGTGTCGCTCAAGTCGCCATCCTGCTGGAAACTCCCATAACACTCCCCAGCCCACCCACAGGGCCTGGCCTGGGGTCCTCTTCCCGCCTCGCCCCTGCCTTCCTCCCAGGCCCGCTGCCCTCGGCCGTCCCCTCCACACACAGGGTTCCAGCAGCCTGGAAGGTTCTGCCCTGCCCTGACCAGTGGGCCAACACTCAGAGCCACATGAGACAGGAGGAAACATGTAAGGGGGTGGGGGGACTCCCCTGGCGGTCCAGGGGTTGGGACTGTGCTTCCAAGGTTGCAGGGGTGGGGATAAGTTCGATTCCTGGTAAGGGAACTAGGATCCCACACGCTGCATGGTGTGGCCAAGAAAAATAAAAGAAAACATTTGGGGCCTGGGTCTGTCCGACTGGGGTCAAATCCCAGCTCTCCCGCCTTTAATGCTCTGTGCCCTTCGCTCCCTGAGCCGCTCTATAAACCCATGAGGGGCCCATCGGCCGCCTAGGGTGTTGTCAGGGCACCAGGTTTGGAGTGTGCACCTCAGAGAACCAGGGACGTGCACCAACCCCTTTGCAGCTGCACAGCCCTGGCACGCGGGGACGCAGCAGCAGGGCTTCTCTGCCTGAGCGCCGCTGACCTCAGGGCCTCGCAGGTGCTGCAGCAACCCCGGCCTCCACCCGGCATGCGCCAGGTGCATGCCCTGCCCTAAGCTGTGACAATCCGAGACGCCCCCAGATGTGACCAAATGCCCCCCGAGGCAGAACTGGCCGGGGCACGCACCCTGCAGGACCCGTTTCCGATGGCTTCCACCAGTGAGCTCCCACTGGGCTTCCCTGGTGGCTCGGACGGTAAAGGATCTGCCTGCCATGTAGGAGACCCAGGTTCCATCCCTGGGTCGGGGAGATCCCCTGGAAAAGGAAATGGCAACCCACTCCAGTATTCTTGCCTGGAGAACCCCATGGACAGAGAAGCCTGGTAGGCTACAGTCCATGGGGTCGCAAAGAGTTAGACACAACTGAGAGATTAACACACACACCACTGCGGTCAGGCCAGTCTCTCCCCAGGCCAGACCCCACCCCTGACATACACAGGACACGTTCTAAAAGGTCCCTGTTTAAAAAGAAATGCCCAACACCAAGGACTCTGCATCCCGACCCTCTCATGGACAGCACGGTAGGGAGACCATACCACCAAGCTGAAATCGGGATGCTCCCGGTGCCAAGAACGGCAGAGGAGAGCCAGCACACAGCCTTCCAATACAGCCACAGTGGGCCTGCTCGGACCCAGAGTAACCTGAGCAACCCCAGTAACCCCAGCCAGGACCAGAAGGCCCGCTGTGTCAAGAAGAGGCACTGACCCTGCACCCAGGCCAGACTTAGGAAGTGATGGCAGACCCCTCCCTGGCCACATGGACCAACAGTGACCACACCACCACTCACCAAGGGCCAGACAGCCCGTTCACCCATCCGATGGAGGCCAACCATCTCCCTCGGCCTGGCAAAGCCGTGGTGACCCCACTGCCTGGGCCTCCCAGCAAGGCTTGTGTGGCAGGGTCCTCAGATCCCCACTCAGAACTCGGGGTCCCACCAGAACCTGCAGAAACAGGATCTTGGGGGAGCCCAGGAATCTGCATCCTTTTACTCTGAGGTGGTTCAACAACCCCCAAGAGTGGCAGAACCACTGCCCACCACCTTCTCAACCTTCCTTGTTGCTCTAGGTCAGAGGGGCTCAAACTGTGGGTGAGACTCATTGGCCCAGGGCTGACAAACTCCTGTGAAGGGACACATGGCAGCTCTCTGCACCTCCTCAGGCCAACAGGTCTCCGCCGCAATGATTCTACTGCCATAAACAAGGTATAAATGGATGGGCGTGGCCATGTCCTAATAAAACTTTCTTTACAAAAAACAGGCATAGCTTGTCGAACCCTGGATTAACAGGTTATTAAATCAATGTAGTGGGTCCCTGCTGGCATTTTATAATAAACAGAAGGG
Source organism: Moschus berezovskii (assembly GCF_049115385.1). Lineage (NCBI taxonomy): Eukaryota > Metazoa > Chordata > Mammalia > Artiodactyla > Moschidae > Moschus > Moschus berezovskii. The sequence goes on along the minus strand of NC_142467.1, from coordinate 107,563,995 downwards.
ACCCAATTATATTAATTTTCCATACACACAGGGAGGGCTGGGCTCCTTGCAGAAACCTCTGTCAATTGTACGTTTGTTAGCGGCTGCTGGTATGTCCCGAAACACAAATTTCTAAGCGTGGGGCCCGGTCAAGGGAATGAGAAGGTGGCCTTGGAGCCAGGTCCTGGGCTCCCATGCCTGGCCCTCACCCAGCCACGGACATATCTGGCTCCACACCCACTGCAGGTCGAGGAAGCATTCCTGGATCGCCCCAGCACATGGGTCCTCCCAGCACTACACACCCTGACCACCTAGTCAATCAACAAGCCGGGCAATTCCACTCCCAGGCATATGCCCACAAGGTAACAACAGGAGCTTGTGCAAACACTTACACACACACATTCACAGCAGCACCATTCGTGACAGTGAGGAAGCAGAAACAGTCCACGTACCCATTAACAGGTAAAAGATAAACTGAAGGTGGCCCATCCGCATGGCTGGGCATCATCTGACCACAGAAAGGAATGGCCCTCTGACACAAGCTGCAATGTGGATAAACCTCAAAAACATCATGCTGAGTGAAAGAAGCCAGACAGAAAAAGCCCACACACTGTAAGGACTCATTTACATGAAATGTCCAGAAGGCCAATCCACAGAGATAGAAGGCAGATTAGTGGTTCCTGGGGGCTGGGGGAGGGGAGGATGGGGAGTGACTGCTCACGGGGACGGGATTTCCTTCTGGGGTGATGGGAATGTTCTGGAACTAGAAAGGGGTGATGGCTGCACAACACTGTATGTCCTAAATGCCTCCGAAATGTACATTAAAGTGGTTCATTTTATGTGAATTTCACCTAGATTTTTTTCCAGGATTTTTTTTTAAAGGTCACTCTGGGACTTCCCTGGTGGTCCCTTGGCTAAGACTCCGAACTCCCAGTGCAGGGGGCCTGGGTTCAATTCCTGGTCGGGGAATTAGATCCCACATGCCACAACGAAGAGTTCACTGCCACAATTCAAGATCCCACACGCCGCAGCAAAGACTGAGGGTCCCAAGCACAACTAAGACCCGGCATAGTCGACTAACTAAATAAAAAATATACATATATTTAAAAAGAAAGAGGCAAGGGCCACTACAGTGTTGTTTTGTTTTATAGTTTTTATTTAAAAAAAAAAAAAGTCACTACTCAGCACAGTGCTGAGGCCCTGGGCTGGCCATGAGCTTCGGAAGGGTTCTCTACACAGGACCCCAGATGGGCAGGGCCACTCATCAGTCCCCTAAGGATGTGTGAGTGGAAAGGTCAGATCAGAACCAGGGCTCCCCAAAGACAGCCTCCTTTCAAAGGACCACTGGACAAATTTGTCTAGAAGCACGTCCCGTGTCAGCCACAGGGACTCTGGCTTTCCCGGGGAGAAGAGCCGTAGGCCTTGCACAGAGGTGTGCGTGATGGTGTCTCAAGCCTGCTGCCTCCAAGACAAGGACAAGTAATGGCAGGAAATATGGACTCCAGGGTCCAAGTCAAAAGAGAAGTGTGAGTGTGCCTGGAGAAACTGAGTCATCTTTCAGAGAAACCACGGCCCGAGTGGGGCCAAGCAGAGTCCTGTGAGCAACAGAAGGTTCCAGTTTGTGTTCTTAATTCCTTGTTTCAGACATATCTTACATGCTCATCCCAGGGCTGAACACCAGTCCTGTCTCTTCCCAACTGGGATGCAGCTCTGGGCCTCGGCTGCCCCACTGGCCCACAGACACAGAAGACACCTCTTCTCCACGGGCTGGCAGCGGGGCGGGGGCGTTGAGCAAAAACCACCTGGTGCCCAGCACAGAGCAGGAGCCAAGACTGCAAAGAGCAAACGGGACCCCCCACCCAAAATCTTCACCCCGCACCCTTGCCACACTCTAATAAATTTTTTTTTTTTTTGGCTATGCCAGGCAGCTTGCAGGATCTTAGTTCCCTGAGCAAGGACTGAACCCAGGCCCTCGCCAGTGAAAGCTCATAGAGTCTTAGCCACTGAACTGCCAGGGAACTCCCATCCCCTACCACACTCTGACTGCATTCTTGGTCAGCTCCGTGACAACAAGATGCCCTCTCCTGGGACTTCCCTGCCCATCCAGCGGCTAAGACTCCGCTCTTCCAGTGCACAGGGCATGGGTTCAATGCCTGGTCAGGGAACTAAGACCCCACCTGCCACTCGATGCCTGCTCCTGCCCCAGGGCCCGTGCTCCTGCTGTTCTCTCCGGCTTGTCCACCGTCGCCACCAGGCCCAGTTCAGAGTGAGAGGCCCCAGTTCCCGGCAACGGGCGAAATGACAGGTCCACTCGAGGCCTTGAGGAGAGCATGGCTGACCGAGCTGCCAGAGGAGACAAGTGCGCACGTCTGCAGGCGACCCCTAAGGCCCACTGCCTCAAGGCGGCTTCCGCAAGGTACTTGGACTCTGCCACCAGGGGCAAGTGTCTGGGGCTGCCATCATAAGTGACTGCCAATGGGGGGAAGGCAGGGGCATAAAACAAGAGGAATTTATTTTTACACAGTTCTGGAGGCCAGACACCCAGAATCGAGGTGTCAGCGGGGCCACAACCCCTCTGGAGGATCCTGTCTTGCCTCTTTCAGCTTCTGGGGGCTCCACGCATCCTTGTCTCATGGCCACAACACTCCAGTCTCTGCCTCCGTCGTGCACGGCCTCTCCAAAATGAGTCTGTGTCCTCTCCTCTTTTCGTGAGGGTGCCAGTCATCCGATCACCCTAAATTCAGGACAAGCTCACCTAAAGATCCTTAACCTACTCATATTTGCAGAGACTTTTTTCAGAAATCAGTCATGCTCACAGGTTACTGGGCTTCCCTGGTGGCTCAGACAGTAAAGAATCCTCCTGCAATGCAGGAGACATGGGTTCCATCCTTGGGTCAGGACGATCCTGTGGAGGAGGGCATGGCAACCCACTCCAGTATTCTTGCCTGGAGAATCCCATGGACACAGGAGCCTGGCTGGCTATAGTCCATGGGGTCACAAAGAATTCGACACGACTGAGTGACTAACACTTCACTTCACATGTTCTGGAGAGCTGGATGGGGCCGATCCTATTCAAGGCCCCCATTCCACCCACTATTGGGCAGGCAGCTCATAAGCTGGAGAGCAAGGAGACTGCTGGGGCCTTCTGAAGGCGGGCGACGGTGCATGCCATCCTCTCCACAGAGCAGCTCGGCGAGTCCTGGGTGCAAGCGTGTGTGTGTCAAGGCTGCAGATGGCACCAGACACTCGAAGCAGCCGGCACAGAGGCAAACAGTGCCAAAGCCAGGACGGAGGCCAGGACTGGGGGCGGCCTCTACACTCAGCTAACCCAAGACACCACTGCGCGGTGGCTGCGGCCCAGGGGCCTGCTTTCCCAACAGCCTGTGCAGAGCCACCCCCGTCACAGGGTAGGACCCGGAGAACACCCGCCTTCAGCACAGCTAGAGCCAGCAGCCCCAGCCGGGTCCCCATGGACCGCTTTACAGGCAGGCTTTTCCTGGCCCAGGCGCTGCTCCCTGGGATGTTCAGTGATCGGTCACAGGCAGAGCCCCCTGTGTCCTGAGCCACTGGCAACTGGGCGACTCGCCCGCATCCCTTGCCCTCACCTCCCACATCCGATCCACCCACACATTCAGTCACCTCTGCTGCCAAAATATCACCAATACCCACTGTTCTGGGTCACTGCCATGGCCACCTTCTCCATTCTCCAACCCGAGGCTAACAGCGGCCTCTCACCATCTGCCTGCTTCCCTTCTCACCTCTCCTGCCCATTCAGTTCTTGGCCATCTTTGTAAGACACGAAGCATCCTTAAATGATCAAGTAGAGAGTTACCACTTGACCGAGCAACTCTACTCCGTGGCACAGACACCCAACGGAAAGGAAGACCTACGTCTATACAGGCAATTGGACAGGAGTGCCCATGGCAGCACTACTCACAATGGCCAAAAAGGTGGAAACAACTCAAGCGTCCCCTGATGAACGAATGGATGCTCCAACCATGGTGCCTCCACACAATGGAGTGTTATTCAGCTTAAAGAGGAATAAAGTGGGACTTCCCTGGTGGCCCAGTGGTAAAGAATTCGCCTGCCAATGCAGGGCACACGGGTCTGATCCCTGGTCCTGGAAGATCCCACATGCTGCGGAGCAACTAGGCCCGTGCACCACAACTCCTGAAGCCCTGTGCCTGGAGCCCAGGCTCCAAAACAAGAGAAACCACCACAGCAAGAAGCCACACACCACAGCAAGGACCCAGTGCAGCCAGAAACAGAGAAGTTGTCAAAAAGAGTAACACAGCAAGAGATGGTGAAGGAAGTACATAACACCACCTAACTGTTCACGACAGTCAAGATGGTAACTTATGTTTTGTATGTTTCACCACTATTTTTTAAAAGGGAGGGAAGGACTGATACACCCTACAACACGGATGAACCTCAGAAACATGCTGAGTTTATGTCTGAGACGTCAGACATAAGAGGCCACATCTCGCATGATTCCATTTCTCTGAAATGTCCAGGACACGCAAACCCTCAGGGATGGAGAACAGGTCAGTGGCTGCCCGGGGCTTGGGGAGTGACTGCTAATGGGGACGTAGGTTTCTTTTTTTTTTTTCCCAGTATTTCTTTTTTGATATTTTATTATTCTCACTGTTATTTTCATTTTTCGGCTGTGCCAAGCAGCATGTGGGGTCCTAGTTTCCCGACCAGGGACTGAACCTGTGCCCCCCTGCATTGGAAGTGTGGGGTCCCAACCACTGGAAAGCCAGCGAAGTCCCAGGGACGGGGTTTCTCTCTGGGGTGATGGTTACACAACTCCGTGTATATGGTAAAAGCCACTGAATGGGACAGCTTCAATGACTGGTCGGAACGTATTGGGAATGATATCTCAATAAAGCTGCTACAAAAACAAGCAAAGGACCACGCCGCTGATCGTCACAAACCTTCCCAGGGCCCCTCGCTCAGGGGCCAGTTTCATCTCTCCTCTCTCTCAACATGCAGCTACAACCGTGCCAAGCCCTTCTCACCTCGGGGTCTCTGCATCTGCCTCCCTCACAAGGGACAACCCTCCCCGGCATAGGGGGCTCTGTCTCACTGTCCAAGCGTCAGCCTCCTGCCCTAGCCATTCCGAGCACATGGATTTGCTTCTCTCTGAGAGCATCTGCCTTGTTAATTTGGAGCAATTCTCTCCTGTCCCATGCTAAAACCATGCTGGAGCTCCAAGAACATGGTCCTCACATGCCTCAATATGCTGCTGGCTCCACTATGGTGCTGGGGAAGACTCTTGAGACTCCCATGGACAGCAAGGAGATCATACCAGTCAACCCTAAAGGAAATCAACCCTGAATATTCACTGGAAGGACTGATGTTGAAGCTGAAGCACCAATATTTTGGCCACGTGATGCAAAGAGTTGACTCCTCGGAAAAGAGCCTGATGCTGGGAAAGACTGAAGGCAGGAGGAGAAGGGGGCGACAGAGGATGAGACGGTTGGATGGCATCACCGACTCAATGGCCACGAGTGAAGACAGTGGAGACAGTGAAGGACAAGCAAGCCTGGTGTGCTGCAGTCCTTGGGGTCGCAGAGTCAGACATGACTCAGCTACTGAACAGCAACCTAGTACCTAGCACTGTCTCTGGGATATGCTGGGCAAAGAAACATGTCATTTTGTGCAGTAAGCACAGATGAGGATTCTGGGGCTCAGAGAGGTTAAGAAACCCACCCCAAGTCACACAGCAGACTGTCACTGTCCAGTTAAGCCCTCCCTGCACATCAGGCTGCCCAAGTCCAAGGATGAGGAAGGAAGGTTCACGCACTCACCCCTCTACCCTGTTACTCACAAGTGGACCTCACTCCCCATCCCCAGACCCGACCCAGCCCTTGGGGTCCGTGCCCTGGGGTAACGTGACAGCACGGATGAACCCCCAGGCTCAACACCTGCTGACGGCCCTGTCACAAGAGGAGGCTCGGTGGGCACACCCATCACCACAGAAGACTGTGAGCAGACCAACGTCAACACGAGCGGTGCTGCTCGCCCAGGAGCGGACGGGCTGACCGGAGGGATTCCACTGAGAAGAGGACGCACCAGCTGCGCCACGCCCCACCCGTCTGCAGGTGCAGGGCAACTCCTGGTGTTGACCGCAGGTGGAGGCAGCACACAGGCTGCGGCCACGGGGGGTGGGCAGGAGGAGACCCTGCTCCAAGCAGGCTTGCTGACCTGCACCACACGCTGAAGCTGTACCGCGCGCCACAGGCAGTCGCGGGAACGGATGGGGAACCAGCTGGCCCAGCCCAGTGTCAGGAGCAGGCAAATGTCCGCCCACAGTGGGCGCAGAGTTTTGAACTATCTGCCCGGGTACATAGCTCACACCGCCCCCGCCCACACAGTGTTTCCTCCAAACCAAAGGCTTCTCGGCCTTGGCACTGCTGACAGCTGGGGCCTGATCACTGTCTGTGCATTGTGGGGTGCTGGGCGGCACCCCTGCTCTCGATCCACTAGACGCCAGGGGCAGCTCTCTGCCCCGTCAAGACAACCAGAAATGTCTCTGCCCAATGTCCCCTAGGACAGAACTGCCCCCAAAAGAGAGCATTGCCCTGTTTGCAAAAACCCAGTATAAGCTCACCTCTGCCCAGGGCCCACCTCCCCAACTGCCAATGTAAAGGAAGCCAACAGAGAGATGGGAAATGGTTACCGGGGGCCAAGGGAACTGCTGTCTGCAAATCTTAAAAAAGCTTTTCTAGGGACTTCCCGGATGGTCCAGTGGTCAAGAAGCCATCTTCCAATACAGGGGCTGAGAGTTCAATTTCTGGTCAGAGAACTAAGATCCCACGCGCCGTGGGGCAGCTAAGTCCGCACATGGCAACTGGAGAGACCTCGGGCCCCAACAAGCCCCCAGCGCAGCCAAAATAGATAAACTTATATTTGAGAGTTTCAACCAATAAATGGATAAACAAATGTGGTCTGTCCACACCCAGGAATATTACTCAGCCATAAAAAAGAAAGAGGGGGATGTGGCAGCCCACTCCAGTATTCTTGCCTAGAGAATCCCACGGACAGAGGAGCCTGGCGGGCTATGGTCCATGGGGTCACACAGGGTCAGACACAACTGAAGCAACTTAGCACATAAAAAGGAAAGAAGTTTCCTGATACATGCTAAAATGTGGATGAACCTCAAAAACATTACACTGAGTGAAAGAAACCACACACAAAAGGCCACGTTTTGGATGATTCCATTTATATGAAACGTCCAGAATAGGTAAATCCACAAAAACAGAAAAGTTGGTGGCTGCCAGGGGGCTGGGGGAGCAGCAAACAAAAAGTGATTGTTAATGGGTGAGGAGCTTCTTACGGGAGTGATGATAACGTTCTGGAATTAGCAGTGATGAAGGCACAACCCTGTAAATATACTAAAAACCACTGAACTATACAGTTTAAATAAGTGCATTATATGATACACAAACTATATCTTGAAAAAGCTGTTATTTTAAAGAAATGTTTTCAACAATAATTCACTTCCAACCTCATAACTGAAACCCAAAGACTGCCACAAATCAGTGTGACCCCTTCTTCCTGTCATACCACATACACTGGACACCTACTGCGCACTAGGACATGCTGCATGCTGGAGACAAGATGAAGTGGACGCTCGTGTCCTTAGAAATCCTGACGTATGGAGGACACTCAGGTTGCACACTGTCATTCATTCATTCACCAGTCACATCCTGGAGCAGGGACAGGCAGGACCTGCCCAACAGTGAGCACCCAACTGATATGTGCTGAACAAATGCATAGAAATGGAGATACACATTCCAGTCTTAAGGTCGTGATCACAAAGAGAAACAAGCAACTTATTAAAAAAAATAATATCACCCCAAAATCCCACCCGAGGAATCAGAGACTGAGGCTCACATCACAAAGGTACAGTGGGTCTGCCTAGGAGAGTCAAATGTTAGTTGCTCAGCCGGGTCAAACTCTCTCTAACCCCATGGACTGTAGCCTGCCAGGCTCCTCAGTCCATGAGATTCTCCAGGCAAGAACACTGGAGTGTAAAAAATAATAATAATAATAAAAGAATACTGGAGTGGATAGTCATTCCCTTCACGGGATCTTCCCGACCCGGGAATCGAACCCAGGTCTCCTGTATTGCAGGCGGATTCTTTACCATCTGAGGCCCCAGAGAAGCCCAAGGACAATCAACTCAGGTGCCAAATCCAGAAACCAGTGAAGCAGGTGTCTGCAGCTCCCACTCAACCCCTCCCCAAGGCCCTAGCGTGCAGCATGGAGGTCCCATCCCTCTGCAAGATCAAAGAAGAGATTTACTACCACCTGTGCAAAGCATGCTCCCCTCCCTCAACCACAAGGAAGGGCTTGCAAGACATATTCCACAAAGGAGGACACCGAGACCCAAAGAGTCTGGCACTTAACGGTGGTCGCCAGAGAGCTGGGGCCCAGAGGAGAGCCAGGTCCCAAGCCCAGCCACGACCAAGCCCCTGCTCCAGGTGAGGCTGGCAGGTCATCTGGCCTGCCCCTACACACCAAATGCACCGGCCATCTGAGGAAGAACTGTCCCTCCGCCCTGGTCCTGAGGGGCCAGGGGCCATCTGTGGCCAGCTGTCCCCTGTCCTTGTGGGAGGAACAACACCTGGTCCCCACCATATGGGCTGCGTGGGGAAGGGGCAGCTGTCGCCACTCCAAGCTCCAAGACTGAGCCCAATCTGCCTCCCTGACCCCACTCAGGCCCCCACATGGGAGGCGCCAGACCTTTCCCTCAGATTTCCAAAAGGAAGAAACACCTATGCCACATCAGGTCTGCAAGTAGGGGCACCTGTCCTTCCCCCAACACTCAGGGAGTGAGTGCACAGATGACAATGACACAGAGACACCTGTCCTTTCAGGCAGCAAGGGTGTGGGGGCAGCTGTCCCCTTCAGGCACCAATGAAATAGGAGCACCGACCCCAGCTTCCCAGGCAGCAATGATGCTGGCAAGCAGCACCCAGTTCAAGCACCTCAGCATCCCTCCCCTAGGGAGCAGTGACAGAAAAGGACCCACCAGGCAGCAATGTGGGGACACCTTCCCCCCTCAGGTAACCGTGATGTAGTGGCACCTGCTCCCTCCAGCTAGTAACGACGCGGAGGCTCCTGCTCATACAGGTAACCGTGAGGTAGTGGCACCTGTCCCCCACTTCGGGCAGCAGTGATGGAGAGACACCTGTGCCCCTTCAGGTACCGACGCTGCGGGGGCACCTGTCCCCGCCCACGGCGCCCGGGGCGTGGGGACACCTGTCTCCCGGGGCCGGGCCAAGCCCCGCCCCCGCCGAGCGCCCCGCCCCCGCCGCGCGCCCCCCGCCCCGTGCACGCGCGGGACACGCGCCCCCTCCCTCCCTCTCCGGCCCAGAGGGGTCGGCGAGGGAAGCCCCCTTACCCGCGCGGCCCGCGTCAGGCTCAGGTCCTTCATGACCTCCTCGAAAGCCGCTGTCTCCTCCGCTTGCTTTTGGTTGTGCAGCGCGATCTTCTCGCTGAATTTCCGCGGATTGTTCGAAGTCGCCATCTTCTCGCCGCCGCCTCCTCCTCCTCCTCCTCCTCCACCTCCTCGCCCCCCCACTCGCCGGTGCCACCACGCAAGCGCCGACCAGACCCGCGGGCGGCGGGCAGTGCGCAGGCGCGTCGGCCGGCGCGAGAGCGGCGCGTGCGCACAGGAGAGGCGCGCGACGCGGGGGTGATGGCGCATGCGCGCGCTTCGGCGGCAAGCTCAGAGGCCAGAAGGCGAGGTGGGAGAGGGAGGGCGAGGACTTCGGCGCAGGCGCAGTGAACCGTCTCCTGGCCCGCTGGACAGCGGCTGTCTGGCTGTTGGCCATGGTCCGGGAGCGGACTGGCGCTCCCGAGAGAGTGACTCCTCGCGGCAGATCCTTCCAGGTCACCAGGTTGGAGCAAGCACCCACTCCAAGGACAGGTAGCTCTCGAGGCTGAGCCTCGGCTCGGACCAGTTCAGCTCAGACACCAGTTCAGGGCATTGCTCATCCATGCATGCGTTCATTCATTTATTGAACGCCTATGTATGCCAGGCATATTGGGGAAACGTCATGAGCAAGGACGTCGTGGTCCCTGCCCTCATAGGGTGCAGAGTCGAGGAGAGTGGAACAAAACCCACCAATAAGTGACCCAAAAACTTTTCAGATGGAGAGAAATGTGATGTGGAAAATAAAACTAGTACTGGGTAAAGAGGAGAGTGCGCTTCCCTTGTGGCTCAGCTGCTAAAGAATCCATCTGCAAAGCGGGAAACCTGGGTTCGATCTCTGGATTGGGAAGATCCCCTGTAAAAGGGAAAGGCTACCCACTCCAGTATTCTGGCCTGGAGAACTCCATGGACTGTATAGTCCATGGGGTGCAAAGAGTCGGACGTGACTGAGCCACTTTCAGTTAGAGGAGAATGTTAGGAAAGGAGGCTCCTGTGGCCACCATGGTTTGGGGGTGTGTGATCAGTCCCCAGCCCCAAATCCCAATGTCATCCTTAACACCTTTATTTCCCTATTCCTATGCCCTCTCCAGTCCTTATTCTCTGGATCCTTAAGCTCGGAAAACGAACTACAGAGCTTCAGTAGTTTTCTCCAGTTCAGTTTTACTCAAGGAAGTCCAGCTTTTTCATCGGGTGCTAAAGGACAGGTCCAGAAACCCCACCCAGACTCAGCAGTGAAAGTAGAGCAGAGTCTCCCCAATGACCTGGGGGTTGGGGGAGAACTAGGAGGGGGGGACTCTGACACCTAGTTGTTCCTACCCAAGCAGAGGGACCAAAACCACCAATGTCGAAAGTTTATATTCAGGAGACTCTAGGGATTTCAGGGTAAGGGCAGGGCAGAAATCAGGAGGGGCAGCCAGGGGAATCTGGGGTACCTGTAATTCCATAACAAGCACACTTTTTATCAGGGCGAGGGATAGCTGGAGGGGACACTGATGGAAATCATAGTGGGACACCAACGTTTTCCAAACATGCTTTTATTTACATCTGGTAACAGTTTAATAATAAGGGCTTCCCTGGTGGCTCAGAGGTTAAAGCGTCTGCCTCCAATGCGGGAGACCCGGGTACGATCCCTGGGTCGGGAAGATCCCCTGGAGAAGGAAATGGTAACCCACTCCAGTATTCTTGCCTGGAGAATCCCATGGACGGAGAAGCCTGGTAGACTACAGTGCACGGGGTCGCAAAGAGTCGGACACGACTGAGCGACAGAATGGAACGGAACAGTTTAATTAAATGTCCACATTAAATACATACACATTTTAATTTGGAATGTTCTGGGAACTGCCATTTCATACTGTTAATGGGGTTCTCAAGGCAAAAATACTGAAGTGGTTTGCCATTCCCTTCTCCAGTGGACCACATTTTGTCAGAACTCTCCACCATGACCCGTCCGTCTTGGGTGGCCCGACATGGCGTGGCTTATAGTTTCATTGAGTTAGACAAGGCTGTGGTCCATGTGATCAGCTTGGTTAGTTTTCTGTGACTGTGGTTTTCATTCTGTCCACCCTCTGACAAGGATAAGAAGCTTATGGAAGCTTCCTGATGGGAGAGACTGACTGGGGGGGGTCGAAACTGAGTCTTTTTCTAATGGGCGGGGCCATGGTCAGTAAATCTTTAATCCAGTTTTCTCTTGAAAACGGGGCTGTGTTCCCTCCCTGTTGGCTGACCTGAGACCACACTACGGTGGAGGTGATGAAGATAGTGGTGACCTCCTTCAGAAGGTCTCATGCACTGCTGCACTCAGTGTCCCGAACCCTGCAGCAGGCCACTGCCAACCCACGCCTCCACAGGAGACTCCTGGACACCCATGGGCAAGTCTGGGTGTCTCTTGTGGGGTCCCTGCTCCTTTCTCCTGGGTCCTGGTGTGCACAAGCTTTTGTTTGTGCCCTCCAAGGGTCTGTTTCCCCAGTCCTGTGTAAGTTCTATGGACAAATCCCACTGCCCTCCAAAGTCAAATTCTCTGGGAGTTCTTAGTCCCTTTGCCAGATCACCAGGTTGAGACCTCTGTTGTGGGTCCTGGAACTTTCTTAACAGTGCAAGAATTTCTTTGGTATAATTGTTCTGCAGTTTGTGGGTCATCTGCTTGGTGGCTCCTTGGTGGGGTTAATGGCGACCTCCTCCAAGAGGGCTTATGCCACACGCTGTGTGACCAGGTCTGCTGCAGCCAGAGCCCCTGCCCCTGCGGCGGGCCGCTGCTGACCTATAATTCCACAGGAGACTGAAGCACAGGTCTGGCTCAGTCTCTGTGGGGTGTCTGGGACCTGGTGCTCGCAAGCTTTTGTTTGAGCCCTCGGAGCATCTCTGGCTGGTATGGGGTTTGACTCTAAACGCAACTTCGCCCCTCCCACCATCTTGCTGGGCCTCCTCCTTTGCCCGTGGACATGGGGGATCTTTTCAGTGTGATCCAACATGCTCCTCTCAGTGGTTGTTCAGCAGCAAGTTGTAATTTTGGAGTTCTAGCGGGAGGAAACGAGCACAGGTCCTTCTAAGAATTGACGCTCTTGAGCTGTGGTGCTGGAGAAGACTCTTGAGAGTCCCTTGGACTGCAAGGAGATCCAACCAGTCCATTCTAAAGGAGAGCGATCCTGGGTGTTCATTGGAAGGACTGATGCTAAAGCTGAAACTCTAATACTTTGGCCCCCTGATACGAAGAACTGACTCCTTGGAAAAGATCCTGATGCAGGTGAAGATTGAGGGCAAGAGGAGAAGGGGACAACAGAGGATGAGATGGTTGGATGGCATCACCGACTCAATGGACATGAATTTGAGCAAGTTCCAAGAGTTGGTGATGGACAGGGAAGCCTGGCATGCCGCAGTCCATGGGGTCACAAAGAGTTGGACACGACTGAGTGACTGAACTAGGGGCTGCCACTGCTCTGTTTTTAATATTTATTTTTATTTATTTGACTGCACCAGGTCTTCTTTGCAGCATGTAGGATCTAGTTCTCTGACCAAGGATCGAACCCAGGTCCCCTGCATTGGAAGCTCAATGTCTTATACAGTGGACCACCAGGCAAGTTCCCACTGCTCTTTTTATCCTTCTTGTTCATATTGTTTTGAGCACTTTCTTGGACTTCTGGCCTTTTTGCCTACCAAGTGTCTGCCCCCTATCTGGGGTATTGACAACCAACTGCCCTTCACTTCCTAAGTTTCAGTCTCTGATTTGTGGTAGTGTTGGTCTCATGACTCACTCTCCCGACAAAGTCTCCCCCTAAAATTGAAAGTCTTGGCCCATCATCAGAGCCACTGCTCTGACCATCATGATTGGATGAGGGCAGGCACGTGACCCAGTTTGCTCAGTGAGATACAAGTATGGAATTTTTGTCTGAAGCATGGGAAAGAGAAGCACTATCTTTGCTTGGGTAGCTGATCTGAAGGATAACACAGACCTCTGGGCTTCCCTGGTGGCTCAGACGGTAAAGAATCCGCCTGCAATGCGGGAGACCTGGGTTCTATCCCTGAGTTGGGAAGATCCCCTGGAGGAGGGAATGGCTACCCATTCCAGTATCCTGGCCTGGAGAATTCCATGGACTGTATAGTCCATAGGGTTGCAAACAGTCGGACACGACTGAGTGACTTTCACTTTCACTGCAGAGCCAGAGGTCACCACTTGAAGAGAGGAGGCCTGGGGATTTCCCTGGTGGTCTGGAGGTTAGGATTGCATGCTTGCACTTGAACAGCCTGGGTTCGAGCGCTGGTTAGGGAACTATCCTCCAAGCAGCACACCCCAAGTACAAACAAAAGAAAAAGAGAGAGGGAGGGAGGGAGGGGCTTCCCTGGTGGCTCAGTGGTAAAGGATCTGCCTGCCAGTGCAGGAGACATGGGTCTGATCCCTGGTCCTAGAAGATGCCACATGCCACAGGGCAACTAAGCTCATGCACCACAACTCTTGAGCCTATGCTCTCGAGCCCGAGCTCCGCAACAAGAGAAGCCATTGCAGAGAAGCCTGCACACTGCAACAAAGAGTATCCCCCGTTCACCGCAACTAGACAAAAGGCCTGCACAGCAATGAGGGCCCATCAGAGCCAAAAGGAAATAAATAAATAAAACAGAAAAATAGAGAAAGAGGGAGGCGACCTAAGAGTGAACCCACACAGAAGCAAACAGGACCAGAGGTAGAGATACTGTCTGAATTCCTGCATCTAGCCATTCCTGAAGCTAGACACTCCTGCCTTTTCAGTTATAATTCTCTCTCTTTTTTTTTTAGGCTGCACTGGGTCTTCATTGTTGACCACAGGTTCTTTATTGTGGTGCACAGCCGCCAAAGCATGCAGGCTCAGTAGTTGTGACATAAGGGCTCATTTGCTCCACAGCATGTGGGATCTTAGTTCCCTGACCAGGGATCAAACCCAATCCCCTGAATTGGAAGGCGGATTCTTAACCGCTGAGCTATCAGTCCCCATTCTCTTATACTGGAGTCGATTTGAAATCCATCTTCTCTCCATAGCACTGAGACTGGAGCTTCTGGGAGTCAGATAAGGGGCTGGGCATTCTGTTTATGTGACTTCGAGTTCCTGCCACCATCTTGTAAGATTGGAGAGGAAATAGCGACAGAGAGCAGGGACAGCAGCTGCCTATGGCAAGTTAAGTGCCAGACCAGGACTGGAACTCAGACCTGACAGCAGAGATCAGCTTCCTTCTCTACACCGGGTTTTGTAAGGTTTAAATGAGGTTAACATGTGTCAAGTGCCTGGCTCATAATAAGTGTTCAAAAAATGCTGGTTACCCTGATCACTTACATATGGCTGCATTAAGCCTGTTTCTGCACAGAAAGATGCAAGAGAAAAGATTTGGGGGGTAACAGCAGCCACAGCAAGGGACCATGCCTACAGGGCAGAGGTGAGGGGCCTGTGCGTGCCCTCCTCACCCCCATTTACCCCACACCCCGGCAGTAACTTGATCCATCTGAAACCCTAGTGATGAGTCAGAGGGAGCCACAAGGCTGCCTATTGCGCAATGGCCGGACAGTGACCCAAGCCCTCCTCCTACTCCACTGACCCCCAGCCCCGAGGAGGGTGAGGCCAGGGTGTCTGGTGACCCAGGCAGAACCCAGCCCTGACATTTTCACTTTCTCCCTTCATCAAAGGCAGTTTCCACCACGCAGTGTGGCCCGGGCAGGACTTCTGGAGCAGCTCACAGTTTTTGTAAAGTGGGGTGGATCTCATGCTCCATATGTCATTCAAGGGAAAAAAAAAAATCCACCCTCTTCCCAATGGCCCACAGGGTCCTTGCACACCCTGGTCCCTCACTCCAGCCACCCCAGCTTCTGTGCTGTTCCACCTCCAGATCTTTGCATGCGCAGTTGCCTCTGCCCACACTGCTCTCTCCTGGATCCTTTCATGGCTGGCACCTTCTCATCTTTCAGGGCTCTCCTCTGACAGACCCTCCCCGAGGGCCCTATCTACAGCTTACCCTCGGATGTGTGTCTCACGACCCAGGAACATATCTTTCTCTGAAGGCAGCTATGTCTTAGGGTACTGTCTGCTCCCCTATATACTGAGCAGAAATTGGAAGCTAAAAGCATGTTCACCCAGCTAATACGCTCCAAGGCTTGAATTTCCTGTGGGACACAGAAAGAACACAGACACACCCAATTCACTGCTCCTAAAGCTTGTTCTTTGTGGATGGCTCTGAGCACTTTAGGCTGCATTTTATATTCATCTGTGTTCATTCTGTTTCCTTGGATCCCCAGGGCTAACACAAAACTAGACAGAGAGAGGGAATGAGGAAGTGTTTGTCGAATGATTCATTTTCTGACTAGGAAACTCCTATCTGTCCCTCAAAACCCACCTCAAATGTCCCCTCCTCCAGAAAGCCATTCCTGACCCCAAAGCAGACCTGTTCCTTCCTCTAGACTCACACAGCCATGGATCCTCCTCCCAAAGGGATTAGGAGTATCCCATTCTCAAGTAGCTCCACTTGAGGTATGGAACACATCTGAATGTAAGCTCAGAGGCAAGTCAATAAGCTACTTCTTGCTGCCTCCGGGAAACGGTTTTCTCTCCTATGCTCCATAACTCTGCCTGGCTACCTTTCTTCTCTGCCAGAGTCCTCTCCCACCGTTCCCTTTCTCATGTTCCCCATCCAGCTGTGCTGATCCTGCCTCAGGGCCTTTGCAAAGGCTGTCTTCCTGCCCAGAATGCCCTTTCCCCTGCATCCACACCGCAGCATCCCTCAAAATACAGCTTGTAAACACAAGCTGAATTAAAACCTAAGCTCCTGAGCATTTCTGTGTGGCCTAAGCCCTTGCCAATGCAACTGTGTGACAACGGGCAGGTGACTTCACCTCTCTGAGCCTCACGGTCCTCCCATGTGAAATGTGGATCATTGCGCTCCTCAGAAACCAAGCAGGACCCTGTGGGGCTGCTGTGCACAAAAGTCTTTCTGTGACCCCCATTTGTTTGATTACAGGAAATAGGCTTCATTCAGTCTGCATGACCTGCCCTGAGTTCCAACAGGCAGATTCAAGCACGTGTTCATTAGGAAAGGGAGGGGATGCAAGGCAAGGGAGAAACAGTCAAGAGAAACAATTGTGCAGGGACTTTCCTGGTGGTCCAGATTAAGAGACTGCTCAGAGTGGGTTCAATCCCTGGTTGGGAAACTAAGATCCTGTATGCAGTGTGACACCACCAAAAAGTGTGGGGAGAAAACAGTACAGTCTTGGGGCAAGGTCCTGGTTCCCATGAAGGGGTACACACAACCATATGTTTGAGCCGTTTTTTTTATTTGTCTGTTTTTGCTGCAATGTCATATGGCAGAAGAGGTAAGGGAGCTCTCTCGGGTCTCTCTTTTTCCTTCTTTCTTTATTTGCAGCACGCAGGGGCTACTCTTCCCTGCGGTGGTTTCTCTAGCTGCAGGCTCACCGGCTCAGTAGCTGTGGTGCACGGGCTTAGCTGCTTCACAGCATGTGGGATTCTCCCCGACCAGGGATTGAACCTATGTCCCCTGCATCGGCAGGCAGATTCCTAACCACTGGACCACCACAGAAGTCCCTCTTTTGACCTGTTTTGCAGATACTGAAACCCCTTCCAGGTGGGAGAAGCTAACAGTGGATGGTGGTATGCTGCCCTCGAGCCTGCAGACCCCAGGCCAGCTGGAACCTGAAGGTTGATGGTGCTGACCCCCACTCACCTCACGACCAACCCCTCAGAAGAACATCCACGAGCTGATCATGCCCTCTTTGAACCGTTACTGTAGGACTTCTCACTATCCTCTCTAAGTGGGGACATGTAGATTTTCAAGGCAGGAGCCCACTGTGTCCCCCTTTGCCTGGCAAAGTAATAAAGCTCTCCTTTTCTCCTTCACCTAAAACTCTGCCTTGGAGATTCAGTTCAGCACTGGAGATAGAGAAGCTGAGCTTTCGGCATCAAGAGTAAGTTCTCGGGAAGATGAAATAGACAACGCACGTAAAGCACTTACCCGGTGCCCGCTTCCTTGCAAGCATTCAGTCACTGTTAGGGAAGCAAAACCCTACCTCGAGATGTTCGTTTTCACGGCTTGCTCTTCTGCACTGCCTTATATGGAATCTTAGTCAATCTGGGGTACCCACATTGCTGAAGGTGAACTCAGGCCATTTGGAGCGGGAAGGCCAAGGGGAAAACCATCCAGGGCCCGTCTCTGACTTCCAAACCGGGCCCTCCTCAGACGGTTTTGAAAAGCAAAGCAGGAGCCAGGTTTGATTATGAAGTGAAGGGGAAGAACGCGATGGGAAGTCAGAAACATCAGACATGAAGCTCGGTCCTTACGCGATTGAATAAGAGGTTAGATGAGGACCCAGGCCTCTTGGCTTCCCACCCCAGGCTGAGTGAGGGGTGGAAGGTAAGGCAGGATGGGCTGCTGAGAAGGCTAGAGTTGGGGAGAGGCAGGGACCCAGGGGGATGGCTCTAGGGCATGGTAGGGCAGGAGGAGAGCTAGCAGTTCAGTCCCTGCTGTAACCACCATGCTGAAGGGATATCTGGGGCAATGACCCCACAATGCCCTGAGGCTGGGGTGAGCTCCGGCTGAACTCCACACACAGAGCGTCCCCTCCACTTTCCAGAAGCTCAGGACACTCACAGCCCCAATCTACTCAACAGTAAAAGAGGAGGGTTCCCCACCTTCTCAGGGATAGTGTCTGCAGAAGAGATACAGCTGACTTTTCTTTCTGGTGGCCCAGCATCTGGAGGCTGGGAAGTCTCCATCATGGGAATTTGGTCCCCCACTGACAAGAGAGGCTCCAAGCCAATGGCTGTTGTTCAGTCGCTCAGTCGTTTCCAACTCTGCAACCCGGAGGACTGCAGCACGCCAGGTTTCCCTGTCCTTCACTATCTCCCTGAGTTTGCTCAAATTTATATCCATTGAGTTGGTGATGCCATCCAACTATCTCTCCTCTGTCACCCCCTTCTCCTCCTGCCCTCAATCTTTCCTAGCATCAGGGTTTTCCCAATGAGTCAGCTCTTCCCATCAGGTGGCCAAAATATTGGAGCTTCAGCTTCAGCATTAGTCCTTCCAATGAATATTCAGGGTTGATTTCCTTTAGGATTGACTGGTTTAATCTCCTTGCTGTCCAAGGGACTCTCATGAGTCTTCTCCAGAACCACAGTTTGAAAGCACCATAGAATTGCAAAGAATGTTTAAGTCAATGGTACGATCAAATGACAGGCCTCCGCTTCCCATTTGTTTCTATGTTCTGCTGCCCTGTGCCACACCACTGTGCATTCCTCCTGCACAAGGTGGGGGATATTTCTCCAACCCTGATTTTGACCTTGGCCACATTATTTGCTTTGGCCAAAGGAATATGGGTAGAAGTGATAGCACAAGAGTTCTGAATTTGGGTCTTAGGAGGCCTCACCTGATCCCACTTGTCCTCTGGCACCACTGCAGGAGGAGAACATAGGTTAACAAGCTGTTGGTCCCAGAAGGATGCAAGGCAGGTGGAGTTGAGCATCCCGGTTACTCCACAGTCTTGCACTTGGGAGCAGAGCTGCCCAGCCAAGGGGAGCCCAGAAGAGACACCCTGACCTCAAGCTGAGTCACGGATACGTGAGAAAACATCTCTGCGCCACTGCGAGTTGCGCTTGCTCGTTACTCAGCAGCAGTAGCTGACTAACACGCTGATGTAGTAACTTTCCCTACCCCCGGGCAGCTAATGCATTGCAACAGGACATGGGCTGGGCCAACAGCATGTTTCCAAGTGATGGAAAGAAACAGCATTGGGGCAGGGGCATCTGGTTTCCAGGGGCAGCTATGGCAGAGTGCCAGTGGCAGTGCCATTTGAGGCATCTGGATCCTGTGGTGGTGGGAGGAATGACCTCACCAACCAGTTTCCTGGCATGATTTCAGCTGAGCACCCTCACCTTCTTGATTTCTACCATTTTCTGAGCCTGGTTTTCCAGCCTTCCTGCCACTTTTGTGAGGAACTGAACACATTCCAATGCACGTTCTTGCTATTTAAATTGGCCAGTGTTTTGTTACTTGCAAATTAAAACCTTGACTTACATAAGATGGGGAAACCCCAGCATCTGTTACACTTATAATTTTGGAACTGTTTGAATTACAATTATCAGAATATCTGACCACTAGTATCTTAAGCAACACAGACACTGTGATTTCTCATAAAAAGAAGTCTGGAGGTTAGAGGTTCGAGGGTGGGACTGGTGCCCCCATGATTTCAGGGTTCTGGGAGGCAGCATTTCCGTGTGTGTCTTAACTTGCTCCTCATGGCCACAAGATGGCTGCAGAAGCTCCTGGCCTTGTGTCCTTGTAGGAAATAATAAGGGAGGGAGGGGGGCAATAGCACTTCTCCTGTGTCCAGAAACCCCCACCCCAGACTTCTCCTTAAAACTTGCTGGCCAGAACTGGGAAATGTGCCCAGATTGACAACAACCCCCACAAAAGACGTTGCCAAGAATGGCTCAGCCAAATCCTAAATTAACCCCTGAGGCTGAGCACCAAATCGTGGCTCTATTGGTGAGGGGGGTGAAATGGCCACTAGGATGGCAACAAGCACGGGTCAGTCACAAGAACTAAGCTGGGGCCTTTGTTGTGGGCAGCAGCATGGTTTCGTGGCCCTCTTGCCCCTAGGGTCTGTAGGCCCATCCTGCCCATGGATGCCGGAGCTGGTTAGGCTCTGCTCCTACCCCGCCACCCCCAAAGCTCTCATTTGTGCAACAAACGTTCAGGCTGTGCCTCTTGGGATACATGGCCAGGTGCCCCTAATAAAACCCGTGCGCCGAGGCTCCGCCATGAGAAGCAAACTCTCCGGGGCCCGTGAGAACAGAGGAGCTGGGGCTGCATTCTCAGAGATGAAGCCAGGGGCGGGTTTCCAAGCTAGCCAGGTCTGGGGCAGATTCCCACCTCACACGGCTCCCCCGAGGCCCCCTTGGCCCTCGCTCACTGTGAGGCCCCAGAAGTCACACTTGGCCTCCCTCTCTCGGGCCTCCATCCCACCGTCCCGGGAGAGGGCGTTTTCCCACAGCCCGAGCCCAGGTGCGGAGAGAGGCTCCTGCCGGCCGCATCCGGGGCCACGGCGGGGAAGCAGGACATCTGGAAGCCGAGGGGATCTCCACACACTCAGTCCCTACGTGCCCAAGCTGCCCTGGGCAAAAGGCGAAGGAGGTGATGGGGTGACGGGCTCCAGACCTCTGCACGGTGCTGTGTGGAGGAGAGGCAGGCTGGTCCAGGAGCGTGGGTGTAACTGCCTGAGCGATCACATGGGTGCATAGCGCAAGCCGAGGAGCCAGGCTACCTGTGGGTGTGAGCGTGACCACGCGGATGAGCGTGTCAGACGCCTGCGTGCAGGTGTGTGTGTGAGGGTCTGCGTGCCTATGTGCGTGCATGCATATTCCGCCTCTCTCTGAAGGACGCAAATGTGCACAAGAGTGAAGACTCAAGCCAGTTTCTGCTAAATTAAAAACAGCTTTTTCGTGTTTAAAGTTTACAATACGAAAAATAATTTTCCTTTCTTTGGGGATGGGGGGGTCCGTGGGTGGGTGTGGGGAGGGAGGGGCAGGGGGCCCCCGGAACATTCCATGAACCAGCCCAGACGGTTATGCACAATCGACCCGGTTAGATACGGCAGCCCCCCACCCCACCCCCTGCTCCGTGCCGGCACCCCTGCCAGCTCACTGGGGACAAGATGTTCTAAGGTGTGAGCTGAGCTAGGGGGGACTTGCAGCTGGCAAAGGCTTCTCCCTGCCCCCCTGAAGGGGCTGTGCCTCTAGCAAGGAAGGGTTCTCTTTGGGGGAAGCTCAGGTTGGGGGGTGGGGATGAGAAAGGGCTGGAATGTTCTGGTAAATCCCCGAGGGCTGCTCTTTTCATTTCTACGCCGCTGGCAGTGTGGACTCATTACAGGTTCCCAATCAAGTTTCTATTTCAACCCTGTCCCCCCACCCCTACAGAGACTCAGCTGCACCCCTGGACCCTGACGGCCACGGCACAGGAGCACCAGACCTGTGGATACATTTTGAGGGTGATCCAGAAGCCAGCCCTTTCAGAAGGCTGTCGGAAAACTTCATTCTCAATGCAGCAGTGGGTTTGCAGCGAGGCCTGCTACAGGAGCTGGGACTAGGGGCAATTCACGGAGCTCCGGGGCCCACACGAAAGCGCGGTGACTACATCATTCCTTGAGGACCCGCCCCGCTTCTCTATCCCAGCCTCTGGGGAGAGGGCGCCTGGCTGCCCACCCTGGAGTCCTGCGCCTGAGCAGATGGAAACAGGGCCTGCCAGGAGCTCTGGGGCTGACAACAGGGGGCCGGGCCACCAGGCACAAGGAGCAACCTGGAAAGAGTCTCTCCAGGGCCGCCCCTCCTGCGCCGGGTTTGCCCTCTGTCTTCCCCGCTAGAAGTGGAAGAACTGGCTGCACGCCCACATCCGCACGCGCACATCCGCTCAGTCACTCTGACTCTGCGACCCCATGGACTATAGCCCTCCAGGCAGCCTCTGTCCATGGGATTCTCCAGGCAAGAATCCTGGAGCAAGTTGCTATTTCCTCCCCCAGAGATCTTACCAACAGGGATCAAACCTGCGTCTCCTATATCTCCTGCATTGGCAAGCAAGTTCTTTACCACTGCACCACCTGGGAAGCCCACTGCCCCCACGGCTCTGAGCCAAAGGCTGGTCCTGCTCCTCTTCAAGGCTGGAAAAGGGGGTGGGGCGAGAGAAGCCCCCAAACATGCAAGGCCATGAGGAATCTGCAAGCCACCATGTCCCACAAGCTCAGCACTGGGCCCACTCCATCTTTTTACCATAACATTTTTATTAAATATAAGGAAAATAGGCGATGACGTCTGCTAAGGTCTGAGGTTAATTCTTCACATGGCGCAAGGGTCACAGAGACACGACATCAATCGTCCATTAGCAGCAGAAAAGACACTTTAAGTTGCCCCGAGGGTACAAATCTCGTTTATAAGACAGCGGTGCTGGCCTCTTAAGAAAAAGCAAAAGAGAACCAAACAAAAAAAAGGTTTTGAGGTTTAGACTCCAAAACAAATGTGGCCACAGATGCCGCAAATCCCTCGCAGGGAGCAGCCTCACAGCCCGCCTGACTCCCCACACCGAGTGGGCACAGGCCCGGTGGCCCGTCAACCTGCACACGGGGTGGGGGTGGGGGAGCAGAGGGCTAGAGAGGGGCAGAGATAAAACCATGGGACAGGCCTGCGGAATGCAGATGCGCTGCGAGACTCTGAGGCCAGTGTCCCCATCCATTCGTGGGACAGGGCTGGGGATGAGGAGCCTCAGCCCCATTCTTGTTCTGCATGTTCTGGGCCCTGCACATCACCCAGAGCCAAATGGAAGGCCTAAGGACCACCTCTGGGAGGTGGCTGTGTCTTTTCCTCCTGAAAGCAGATGATCGCACACCCTGAAGGTGCCAGGACCCAGGTCAGGAATGGAGATGAGCACTGGTCCCTTCCCACTCAGCAGCTCGGGCTCACTGGGGAGGCAGAAACATGCCCTTCTGGCCACGCCGAGTCAGGCACCTCCCAGCCACCTCTCCTGCTCCTGTGTGTCACAGAGATCTGGGGTGTGTTTTTTTAAAAAACGACACATGCAACTCAGAGGGGGTGGGGGGGAATTGGAGGATCAAATGAGTTTGCATCTGAATGTCTCAGAACTCCAGGCAGAGGGAGGGGAGAGAGAAGAGACAAAGCCACACACTCCGAAGGAGACCCCTACTCCCACCGGCCAGTGAGAACGCGAGGTGGGCACGGAAACCGCCTCAGGCGTGAGCTGGCAGTCACAGCACATCAGCCTCGCTGCCGGCAGGCTCCCCCCGAGGGTGTGGAGCCAGAAACTGCTTCAGGAAGGAAGCAGGGGCGCGGAGGGCGCTGCATCAACGCGGCAGGCCCCAGGAGGCCGGCCCCAGGGGTAGGGCATCCCAGTTCTCTGCTGGGACCCGCACCCACCAAGCCCCTGGCGGAAATAGCAGATGGCCAAGCCGGCAACCAGGGTCCAGGGGGCTACCTGCGGGCCCCAGCCCGGGGCAGCAGCACGGGGGCACAGGCGATGCCGGCAAAGGACTCGGGAAAGTGCAGGTCGCGCTCCCACTCGTCCGTCTCGGTGTTGTACACCTGCACAAGGCCGGTCACGTTGTTGAGGCGCCAGTTGTAGCCCCCGACAATGTAGATCTT
Source organism: Moschus berezovskii (assembly GCF_049115385.1). Taxonomy (NCBI): domain Eukaryota; kingdom Metazoa; phylum Chordata; class Mammalia; order Artiodactyla; family Moschidae; genus Moschus; species Moschus berezovskii. The sequence goes on along the minus strand of NC_142467.1, from coordinate 107,540,403 downwards.
CCTGTCCAGGAGGCAGCAGCCAGCCTCGGACTGGCCAGCCCGCATGGGGGTGACGCTGGTCCACTGGTCCGTCTCGGGCACATAGTACTCCACGGCCAGCACATCGAAGCAGCGGTCCACGTGGTCCATGCGGCCACCGAGAGCGTAGATGCGGCCACCGGCGCCCACCATGGCGTGGAGCACTCGGGGCTCGCTCATGGGCGCCTTAAACTCCCACTGGTCGGCCTCGGGGTCGTAGCAGTGCAGGGCCTTCTTGTCCTCCACCGAGATGCCGTAGCCACCCGAGATGTACAGGCGCCCCCCTGCCGAGGCACCCGCGTGGCCCCACGTGCGGCGCTTGAGCGAGCAGGCGTAGCCCCACTCGTTGCGCCGCGGGCAGTACCGCTCCACCGAGGCCAGGCTGCCGGCCCGGTTGCGGCCACCCGTGGCGTACACCATGCCGCACAGCACGTTCAGCTGGAACTGGATCCGGCTCTCCTGCATGGCCTGCAGGCGCAGCCAGCGGTTGAGGTGGGGGTCGTAGCGGTAGCAGGCATCCACGGCGCCCTCGCCACTGCGGTACTGCAGGTGCTGGCCCCCGGCCACATACACAAAGTTGTCCAGCACCGCCACGCACGTGTGGCTGCAGCCCACCTCCATCTCCGTCAGCTCACGGAAGTGGCGGGCGCCCGGCTCGGGCAGCTGGTACACCTTGCTGCTGACGGAACGGTCACTGTCGGTGTACGGGGTGCCGCCGAAGGCCACCAGCGAGGGCACATCCGAGCGCACGGCGGTGCGGGACGACTGCATCTCATGCTGCCGGAAGGGGAGCACCTGGTAGTTGAAAGCCTCCAGCAGGTACTGGCGGCACAGCACATCCTCCACCATGATGTCCAGAGTCTGCACACTGTCCACCAGGTCCGAGGACCGCATGAGTGGGAAGCGGATGTGGCAGAGCACGTGGCTGGCACGCAGGCGCCGGGCTGGGTCGTGCTGCAGCCAGCGCACGGCCGCCCGGAACAGGTCAATCTCAGCACAGCTCTGCAGCCGGTTGCTCTGCAGGAAAAAGACCAGGCGCTCGAGCGGCAGGTGCAGGAAGTCCTCCTCCTCGGCTATCTGCAGGAAGTGCCGGAAGGTGAAGGCGTCCACTGATTCCTTGAGCGAGGCCAGGCTGAAGGTGGTGGCCATGTGGCCGATGTGCAGACAGGTCTCGACGCTCATGGCGGCCTTGAGGAACTCCTCGCACAGCTCCACCACAGGCAGCATCTGCAGGAACACGGCGGCGCCCAGCACGTCCTGCACGCAGTCCAGGTCCAGGGTCACCTCGGCGCTGTAGGCGAAGTCGATGATGTGCCTCAGGCCGCGGGCCGACACGCCCTTCAGCTCAATGATGTCCTGGCTCGCCTCCCGCATGCCACCCGTGAACATGGCCCTGAAGGTCGGAAACACAGCGTCGGGGCTCAGGCCAGCCAAGGGGCCTTGTGGCTGCCTGGGAAGGCCTGGCCCCCCCACCCCCGGACACTGCAAGCAGGGCATGACCAGTCGGGGGAAAGCAGGCCGGATGTTCATCAAAGACAAGCAGAAAGGAAAGATTTTTAATCTACCCCCAGCCATGTATCTTCCTACAAACAGTAGCTCCCCACGAGGGGCCCTGCCCAGCCTAACCCAGAGGTTAGCAGCGCTAGGGCCCATGGGCTCAGAGGGTAAAGACCAAGGGTTGCATGCTATGGGGTGGGTGCAGTTCCGCAAAAGGAGACCAAATCTTGGGTTTGGCTTTGACTCTGAGGACAGGACTTTCATTGGAAGGACTGATGCTGAAGCTGAAACTCCAATACTTTGGCCACCCGATGTGACGAACTGACTCATTGGAAAAGACCCTGATGCTGGGAAAGACTGAAGGCAGGAGGAGAAGGGGACGACAGAGGATGAGATGGCTGGATGGCATCACTGACTCGATGGACATGAGTCTGAGCAGGCTCTGGGAGTTGGTGATGGACAGGGAAGCTGGCGTGCTGCAGTCCCTGGGGTCACAGAGAGTCAGACACGACTGAGCGACTGAGCTGACTGAGGACAGGCCCCGGGCCACCTTCACACACAGCCCTGGAGGACCTCACCTGCGGCAAGTTCAGGAGACAGAGCAGGGTCCCCCAGGGGCACTACGCACCACAGTTCACAGACAGTCTGGCCCCCACCGGGGCAGGCGGCTCCACCTCCCCAGCCTGGATCTTGGGTCACTGTCACAAGGGTTGGAGAGGGGTGAGGGTGCCCAGGTCAGAGGACCCATCAGGAAGCTATGCTAGGGTCCCTGCCATCCCCAGAGGCCTAGGTGGTCAGGACAGCCCCCTGAGAATGGCCTAAAGAACACCAGTCCATTGTGAGCCCCCAGTAGCAAGTGACCCCGGCTCTGTGAGCCACGCCCACCTGCTCCAAGAAGCGGTGTTCACATGAGTGCTGGTGAGACACACAGGCCCTAGGTCCCAGTCCCCCAAGGCTCCAGAGGGTCCCCTACCAGGAAGAGGGGTGAGAACCCCAGTGCCTGCTCAGGGCTCCTGGCAAGTTCTAGAAGATGGAGAGTGGCAGGGTCCTTTCATGGGACCAGCTGGCACCTCATCAGAGTTGTAACTCCCACCGGCACACATCCATGACAGCCGCCTGAGGGGAGTACTTCAGACACCGCCTGGCAGATGCGCATGCCCTAGTCACCCGCTGGGTGGGCCCAGCTCAGGCCCGGAGCAGGGGCAACCACGCTGGGGGCAGCCAGGGGCCACTGACTAACCACCACCCAACCCTCGGCAGCAGCACTCCACCAGCCCCCGGACCCCGCTTCTTCTTGTCCCCACGAGTCCCATCAGCCCATTGAAGGCAGAAATGATCACGGTGACGGGAGGGAGCGTTGCCTTTTAAGGCCTCTCCAACTGCAGTGCCAGCGCAGAGGAGCCTTTAAAGGGCATTTCTGGCTCGGCCGGCCCGCCCGTCCCCAAATCCAGAATAAAAATAGAAGCGGCGCCCCAGATGGCTTGGCCGCTCCAGCTCCCCAGAACGGCCTCTCTGAGCCCGTGGGGCGGGCAGCCAGGGGGCGCACCAGGCAAGGCACCCCAGTTGCAAAGACCATGAGGCCCAGGGAAGGCACCTGGGCTGGGACTCTGAGAGACGGCCGGCAAAGTGGGGCTGAAGAACCACCCCAGGCAGCATCCCAGCTCACTCAGGTGGCAGGAGGAAGCTGACCAGTCGGTCACTAAGGGAATGAGGGAGACTGTCCCCGAGCTGTGACAGCTTCCCACGGGTGAGAATGGTTGGGTGGGACCCTCACTCCCCTGCCCAGCCCAGCTCTTCAGGAAAGAGTCTCTGGGGCAGAGAGACCCGGACACCCAGCAAGGCCTCACTCATAACACAGCATCTTGGACAGAGCCTGGCACCCACAGGGGCTGCCGACTAGGTGTGCCTTCCATCCCCAGCCTGCACACAGACTCTCAAGGGCAGAATTTATGCCTTCGATCACCACCAAACTCCCAAGGCCCAGAACAGCGTTAGGCACAAGCAGGCATCAAAGAAACACAGGATGAAAACCCAACAGCACCCTGCCACCTTCACAGGGCAGAAGCTGCTAAGCGGGCTCCCACCTCTGCCCCCAGGCATGCTCGGCTTGTCTGCTCCATGTCCCCCAAGTTTGAACAAGCAGCAAACCTGGAAAAACCTGCGGGCTTACTGGACATTTGGCTTCTCTCTAAACCCAGAGGTAGGCAAACCTCAGCCTCTTTCCCTCAAAGCCATCCTGGGCTGGATGCAGCTGGAGGCACAGCCCTGGGATGGCCCCTCTGGGATGGGCGGCACCCCCATCCCACCCCGGGCCCGTGTACCTGAAGTAGTCGCTGCAGGCGGCCAGGACCACCTTGTGCGCGTGGAAGGTCTCTCGGCTGACAGTGAGCACAACGTCCAGGAGCTGGCCCTGGGCGCGGAGCGCAGCGAGGCCCTGCAGGAGGCTGGTGCTGTGGCCAGGAGCCGAGAAGGTGCACTGGAGGGCCCCGTTCTTGTCAGCCATGCTGTGGGGGAGCAGAGGAGGGCAGGCAGCTGAGAGGCCATGGAGCCATCTGCTCTCCACCCAGGGGCCCTGAGCAGGCTTGGCAGGAAGCTGCCCTGGGTGGAGGTGAGGTTGCCAGAACCCATCCCCGAGAAGCGGAAGCCGGACCTGGGTCCCAGTAGTGACTGCCACCTGCCCGCTGGCTGGCCTTGGCAGCGGGGGCGCATGTACAGTCTCCATTTGTCGCCTATGAAATAGGCGAGGTTTCATGCAAGACCCACAGAGGCTCCCACATATCCTTTTCTTTCTAATTTAATTGAGGTGAGATTCACGTAACATTCATCATTTTGCAGTGTACATTTCAGTGGCATAAAATCCACTCACAAAGTTATGCAACCGTCACATCTATCAGCAAGGCAAAAGGAGACCCCTACCCGTTACCAGTCACCCCCCATCCCCTCCCCCAGCCCCCAGTCACCACTAATCTGCTTCCTGTAGCCATCTGCCTGCTCGGACCAGGGATCAAACTCGGGCCCCCTCCAGTGGGAGCGTGGAGTTCTGATCACTGGACCACCTGGGGAGTCCAGAGCTGTAGGAGGACACAGGAGGACTGAACCCGAGCCGAGGAAACAGCAGGTTGCATGGGACCTTCCTGTCACCCTGGGGCCAATATAAAGGAGCCATAAAACCAAGCCTAACTGCCCTCAAGAAGACGGATTTGCCTGTGGGGGCAGCTTGCTGGGGGAGTGGGAGAAGGAAGACACATTCTGGCACATCCCATCAAAATGAGGATGCACAAGGCAAAGGCTGTCTTACAATAAAAATAAAGTTTTGAAAAGGAGAGGGGTGGCCACAGCCCAAAGGCCTACCGGTGGGTGAACGGATGAGCGGGATGCGGTGCATGCACACGATGGGGTATTACTCGGTCATGACGAGAATGGAGCCGATCCAGGCTACAACAGGGGAGAGACGTGAGGACCTCAGGCTAAGTGAAAGAAGCCAGACACAGAAGGTCGCATGTTGCATGATTCCATTTATACGAAATGTCCAGAAATCCACAGACAGAAAGCAGATCAGTGGTTGCCAGGGGCTAGGGGTGGAGGGTGGGGAGGGACTGCCCGCCCAGGGTTCCCTTTGGGGTGATGAAAATGTTCTGGAACCAGAAAGACATGATGGTTGCACAACACCGTAGAAGCGCTAAATGCCACTGGATTATATACTTTAAAATGGTGAATTTTATGTTATGTGAACTTCACCCCCCAAAACAAAATAAAACTCAAGGAACCTGAGCCTTCTCAGGCCCCGTGTGAAACCCAGCCATGGCCTTCAGGGCCTCACAGCACACGAGGTCCTCTGTGGCTCGGTCCTATTGTTCCCACTCACCCCCCTTCATCCCCTGCCTCCTAGCACTGTCCCCTTTGCTGTTTCATCTTGGAAAACTTTTACAGAAATGCATCAATAAATGAGGAGTTTATGGAGAAGGAAATGGCAACCCACTCCAGTATTCTTGCATGGGAAATCCCATGGACAGAGGAGCCTGGAGGGCTACAGTCCATGGGGTCTCAAAAGAGACACAATTTAGCAACTAAACAACAACAGTAAAGTAAAAAAATAAATTAGTTAAGAGTTTAGGAGGTGCTAATGCATCACTTCATCCTCCGAATGCAACAGAAAGGAATAATGCCTGGACTTCCCTGGCTAAGACTTCGAGCTCCCCAGTGCAGGGGACCCGCGTTGATCCCTGGTCAGGGAAGTAGAGCCTGCACGCCACAACTGAACGTTCACGTGTCACATGCTGCAAGGAAGATAGGAGATCCTGCACGCCGCAACGAAGACCCGGTGCAGTCAAAAAAATACATACGTATTTTTAAAACTCCAAACTTATAAAAAAATAAGAAAGGCATATGCCCCTCAGCCTCCATGGAGTCAATAACCTTCCCAGGACTCTCCCAGGGGCCCCCCAGGCAAAAGCCAGCCTCCCCAGTCCTCTGCTCGCTCCCCATGGCCTCCAGCTCTCTGGAACATGCTTTCCCATTCCTGGGACGGACGCCTGCCCACAAATGAGGGCCAGGAATGTGGGCACTGGTCTTTCCAAGAACGCAGGAGGAGAAAGAAGGCTTCTCGGCTCCCACTGCCCACCAGCTCCCCAAACACGATCAGGGGTCAAAGAGCGGACGACGAGCACACGGCATTCAGCTGCTGCCGACAGGAGGTCCCCGATTGGCACAGGCTGCCCACCTCAGTGGCCTTTATAGAAGCCTCAAGAAAGGAGGTGAACTAAGTCAATAGGCAGAGGGGCTGTAGGGCCCTGGGCGCTGCCCACAGACCTGCAAGGTGCTCAGGATTCCAAAGCTGGGGGGCATGTCGGGGGACACCACCTGCACCGAGTCGAAAGCTGTCCTGTCCCTGGAGGCAGGAACGCGTGTGACTCAGAGCATCTGCGCCGGTGATGCCAGGGGGCCAGAGGTGCCAGGAACCAGACCCCAGGTTCGTCCTGGAGGCTGGGTATGCACGCCGTGGAAGGAGGGAAGGAAGGGGCCCAGGATGACCCTGAGCCTCTAGCCTGGTTGAATGGAGTAGACGCCCACCTCACATGCCCCGCCCCTGTCTCTCCCCAGTGCTACTGCATCCAGGCCATCCTTACTGGACGGGCCACTGCTAGGACCCGAGTCTCTGTTCTTTTGCTTTCCCAAGACCCCCGAGTGACCCCTGTTCTGAAGACCACAGATCTCAGGATTCAGAGGATCTCAAACTGCACCCATCCCCTGACCAGGACATCTCCAGGGACAGGGTCTCACCGTGTCCTCTCGCCGACACTCCACAATGGGCTCTGGACCGCCGGAGCCAACACTGTGTCTCAAAAGAGCCTCCATGTATCCTTGAGGTGCTCAGGTCCATCCCAAGCTCCTCAGGGCTGTCTATCGGCCCAGGGGTTGGGGCTCCTCCCACCCACCTCCCAGGGTGGGAGGACACAGTACGAATGAGACAGCGCAGTCGGCCCTCGCCAGGCACACGGTCAGGGAGACGGGGGCCCAACATGGTCAAGTGATCCAGAACAGGCCTGCCAGTGTCCCATGGGAGGGAACAGGAACTGGGAACAGAGAGGGGCAGAGGCCACAAAGTGGGGATGTCCCCAGCTTCTCCTCCCAGCTCTGCCACCACTGAGGTTAGATAGGGACGCCTAGCCTCTCCCTGGGAGCAGGGGGGCTTGGTAGCATCCTGGGTGTTGGCTTCCATCAAGGGCCATCCCTGTGTGGAGTCACCTTCCAGCCCGCAACGGGCCCCCTCCTGCCTAGGGCCAGGTGCCCCCATCTTCCCTGCGCAGCACAGCGGCCTAGGATCAGGGACGGCTAGTGGGAACCTCCCTCCCGGGACCAGGGGGTGGAGAAGAGGCCGACCTCAAACCAGGGACTGTGTGAAGACATAGATGCAGACTCGGCTGGCCTGGGTAGCCCCAGGGATGGCAGAGCCACTTGCCACAGATGCCACTTAGAGTGCACAGCAGGCGCTGCGGGTATGAAAAGTGACATGCAGACAGCACCAGCATGCCACTTGCATCACCAGGATCTCCTCGAGTCATCCAAACCTGGAGCCTGGCCCTGAGCAGAGTGTCTGGAGGGCTGGGCCAGGACCCAAAGCCTGGGAGATTCATCTCAGCCAGACCCACTCTAAAAGCCTGCCCAGGCCGCACCACAGCATTTGCCACTCCAGGCCCTGGCACCTGGAGTGAGGCGCAGAGGGCAGGACTCCGAGGCCTCCCTGCTATCTGCCAGCCACGTGACTCAGGCATGTTCCTCGGTCCTCTGAGTCTTGATTTTTCTCAGCTCTCAAACGGGGCAGCGGGAGCAGATGTCACAGGGCTGCCAAGAGGCTCCTGGGCCCCCGTCACCTCCCAGGAAATGAGGGATGGCAGACTCCCTATTTTCCCCAGCTTCACTTTGGGCTGGTCAGGCCCAGTGGGGGGCTGCACCCTGCCACCACCCCTACAAGCTGCCCACCTGCCTTTGAATGGGGCCAAGTGCTTGGGAACTTGAAGCTTGGAACCACCCACAGAGCACTGGCTCATGGCAGGTGCCAACTGAGCCTGGCTGGCCTCTCCATGAACACCTTGCCTCACACATTTTTATACTCCCGCTACCCAGCCTTTGCCATTTTGCTTTTAGCTGGCCTTAGTTTTTTCGTCGAAGTTCCTCTGAGAGTGTGAGGCAAGGTGGGAGGATTTCCTGTCCTTCCACTGAGCTCTGGGGACTGGTACACTCATGCGTGTTTTCACCAGAAGAAAGACCTCACACTTGAGGTTACTTCATCCTGGGGCTGCTTGGTCCCTGAGTATATATTTACTGTGGCCCTTCATATATAAAGAGCACCAAGAAATCAATACAAAGCCAGCAATGTCACAGAAAGATGTACAAAGGCTGTGGGCTGACAGTTCATAGGAAAGGAAGCGCATCTGGGTGGAGGGATCGAAGCGGCAGCCTCACTTATGATAAGAAAAGTACGCTTGCCAAAGGACTGGCTTTGCCCCTCAGGTGGGCAGAGTCAGCAGGCAGGCCATCTGACAGCAGACACTCTTGTCTATTCCCAGAGGGAGTTTGAAATGGGACAACACCCAGGAAGACAGTTTGAGAGACCTAGCAAAATTCTAATGGCTCATCTTCTCAACCTAGCAAGTCTGCTTCCGGGATTTTTCTGAGATACACTTACTTGTGCAAGTTGAGAGATATGTAAGGATATTCACCAAATACCATTTCTGAAGGCTGGAGATGGGAAACAAACTAAACACCCTTTCAATTCAGTTCAGTTCAGTTGCTCAGTCGTGTCCGACTGTTTGCGGCTCCATGAATCACAGCACACCAGGCCTCCCTGTCCATCACCAACTCTCGGAGTTCACTCAAACTCATGTCCACAGAGTCGGTGATGCCTTTAAGAGAGTAAAAAGGTCTGCCCTCCAACTGAGCATGGAGGCCGTGCTTACTCTGAGCATTAAAAAGCTCCTATAGGGCTTCCCTGGAGGTTCAGAGGTAAAGAATCCGCCTGCCAACATAGAAGATGCAGGTTCGATCCCTGGGTCAGGAAGATCTCCTGGAGAAGAAAATGGCAACCCACTCCAGTACTCTTGCCTGGGAAATCCCATGGACAGAGAAGCCTGGCGGGCTACAGTCCATGGTGTTGCAAAGAGTCGGACACGACTGAGCGACTAAACCACAACCACAGTGTGGGATTTCGGACACCCCAGCCCAGAAAACCCCGCGCAAGCCCAGGGCACTGCTGCGGACAGGGCGCAGAGCCCACACTGCGCCAGGCGGGCAGGAAGCAGCCCCTTTCTGCACACGCCTCACCTTCCCGAGGCCCTCCTCCGTGTGCTGCCAGCGAGGCGCCCAGCACCTCGGGAGGCTGTTTTCCTCCTCCCATCTCAGAAATGGGACAACTGTCTCTGAAGCCCTTACATCTATCCCCCCACACACCTCGCAGCCTCTGGGGAGCCTGGGGAGGGAGAGAGGCAGCCGGCCTGGACAGATAGGCAGGCGTGGCTGGGCGGAGGTGGGCAGCAGGAGGAGGGAGGGCCGCAGCCCGGCCCGATGACTAAGGGAAGGCCCGTTACTCAGGCTGGCCCAGACAGGGGGCGGCGGTGAGGCGGGGCCATGGCCCCCAGGAAGGCGGCGGCGGCGGCGGCAGGCCTTGAGCTGGTCCGAGCCTCCAGACAGCCACCCAAGCCACGGTCACCCGTGCTGAGTCATCGGAGCCAATGCGTCAGCAGCCGGGTCAGGGCGTCTCTGCAGGCCACCCCGGCTGCACCCTCAGCCTGGATCTGGCCACGGAGGGCATGCCCCCTGCTGTCCCGACCCCAGCCCGCACGCTGTGTCCCCCTGGCACTGTCATTGGGCGCCCTCGGACATGTACAGGCCCAGGCGTGACACAGGGACACAGCGGCTGCCTCCCGAAGGGTGTCCTCGCACAGGGCTGACGGCTGGTAGGACTGCGTGGGGAAAAAGCCCACCCAGGGACACCCATGGCAGGATCCCCAAGACGTCCCCAGCCGGCTGAGCCCACTGCCCGCACTGTCACCAGATCCTGGCTGGCACCCCCTGCATGGGCTCCTTCCTGCCCCCTTAGTTGTTCATGAGGTCAACACCCCAAAATACACCATGAGCTAGAGCCATTGCCTCAGAACCTGCTTTGAGAGGACCCAAGTCCGAGGCAGAATGGCCTAGTGAGGGGTGGCCGCGGGAGGTGCGGGGCCACGGGAGCAGTGACGGGCCCTTCGGGGGCGCTGAGAGCTGTGAGGAGCAGCACTCAGCTCGGTGGGCGCTCTCCGCCTCCTGCCCTCGCCCGCCTGCTGGCCCTGGTCTCCACGATCGGTTTCCCAAGCTCACAGGAGAGATCTGAAGCCCCGGAAAGTTCTTTTCATTGGAATGTCCAAAAAAAAAAAAAAAGAGAAGAGGCAAGAACAAGAAAGAATTTCATGGAAACATTTCTTTGGGGTTTTGTAAAATCCTTTCCCAGCCCCACATGGAGCCCAAAACTCAGGCCAGAACAGAGTCTGACGGTATTGCCCCTTTAACATACTGTTCTGACATGCAAATTCCCTCACTTCCCCTCAAAACGGAGAGCACTTCCACTTTCAAAGCCAATTTTGGTTTTATTGTCCATGTGGCTCGATGGAGCGCAGCAGCGCAGCACAGCTGGTTGGCTCGCGCCCCGGCCGACGCAGTACCAGGGAGTTCCAGGCCACTCCGCCCCAGGGTCCTGGGTACATCAGCAGGAAAACGCTGTGCTTGGCGGGGGACAAAGGGGGCCAGAGACCCCGAGAGGGAGTCAGAAACACAGAGAGAGACAGAGACCAGAGAGAGAGAAAGCAGCCAGAGAGAAAGCGAGAGACCCAGAGACGGGGGACAGAGACCAGAGAAGGGCACGGGGCTGGGCTGGAACGGAGAAGCCCGGGCCGCCCGCCTGCCACTTCTCTGGCCTGTCTCTCACACCACCACCCCTGGCCTCCTGTCCAGCCACACTGGAAGCTTCTTGGGCTCGCTCCTCCCACCCGCCTGCCTCCTCGCACAGCAGGCTCGCTGACAGAGCACATGTGGGGCGCGGCCCAGGAGGGCAGTGTGGCGAGTGCCCTCTTCAAGATGGTGAAAATGAGGCCCAGAGTGCCCCCTGCCCCTGCACCCGTAGGCTGCTCCCACTTCCTGCTCCTCTGCAGCTGCTGACTCGGCCAAGGCCACTGTGCTGACCCCTGGGGTCGCAGCTCCATGGATAAAAGGTGTGTCTGAGCCAGGGTCCCACACGGCCTGCAAAGGCAGACACCCCCGAGCTGCTGCTGTTGTGGTTACCACAATATTTCACAGCTCTGGGTCCTGCGCTCCCAGCCCGAAGGATGGAGTCACCATGTTTTGGCACCTGGCAGCAGCCCTCAGACGCTCGGGCTTGGCCTGCGGCCCCCATGCTAACGTCAGCACCTTCCCTCCTGGGACCACTCGCCCCAGGCCGGCTCCGCCCTCCTCACCCCCAGGCAGCCGCAGGCCCACAGTAAGGGGCAGCCTGCGGTCCTCTGGCAGAGCTGGAGCCCCAGGCTCTCTGGGCAGTGGCCCAAGGAGCAGGGCTGCTGGGTGGACAAGTGGAGAAGCCAGGAGCAGATGAAGGTCCTGACGGCAGTGTCCCAGCAGGCCGGGACGCCGAACTGCTGCAAGAGACGGTGGCGGGACAGAGACCGCAGACAAGGCAATCTGGCCAGGGCCCGAGACCCCAGGCACCCCGAGCCCGGGCGCCCTCCACAGCATCAGCAGTCCTTTATTTCTCCCTGCTGGTCATCATGCTGTTATTTCCTACATCTTCTGCTGTAATCTCAATCAGGATGCCCAGTGCCAAGGCGGATCTCTGCACCCTGTGGGAGGCCAGGTGGGCCAGGCAAGGGCAGAGACTCATCACGCCTTCCCACCTGTTCTGCCTCCTCCAAAAGCCAGGCCATGGGCACAACTGGGGCCCCCTGTGAGCTCAGCCGGGGGGCACGGCACCCCCAGAGATGCTCACCGTGAGCCCCGCAAAGCAGTGCCAGGCCACACCTGACCACCTCGTCTTCAGGGCATCACTGTGCAGAGCCACCCCAACACATCTGTCCGTGGCTCCTCCCTGCCCATGCCTGCAGGACAGTGCTGAGGCGACAGAAGAGGGGCACTGCCAAGGAGTGTGGGCAGGAGGGAACCAGGCAACCTGCGGGCACCTGGGACTGGTGACCCTTGAGGGCTCTCACGTGACAGCCAGGAAGGCTGAGGGTCGAGCCAGTGGCTGGTCAGGCAGATGGGTTCTAGAACCCATGTCCACCGCGAAAGAACAATCACGACTCCTCCCAAAGATCCAGACAGGTAAAAAGAAGCAAATTCCCAGGGGCTGGGAGCAGAGGTGGGGGTCTGTGTGGCCTCACAAGTCACCAGCCTCGCGAGACCCTGGCGAGGCGTCCCCAAGCCCACCTGAGATCCCGCGCCCAGAGCCCGGCACCAGACGGTCTCAGTTGGTGCTGGCTCTGTTCCAGGCTGAGTGGAACCATGCTGTCAGCAACGTCATCCTGCCCTTCTGTGACAGGGACATACTACGTGGGTTCCTCCACTCCCCCAGAACTCACTGGGGTACAGCTGAGAACCCTGCAGACACGGCCCACTCTCCCACCAGCAGAAGGCGACACTGACGTTCAAGTCCATCACCTCCCTACCTAGACTCCCTGCGGCTCCCCGCGCTTTGCTCCTCAAGGCCATGGTGCGTCCAGGGCCCCCCAAGTCCACCTATGCCTCCTGCTCAGGCCCTCTGGCCTTACCCCAGCATCTCAGTGGTACTGCAGGGAGGCCAGGATGCGTGGGGTCTGGCCACTGCTGATGGACAAAAGGACCCTGTGGGCAGCATTTCCCCAATCCCAGACCTGCCCAACTTCAGCAACTTCTCAAGGCTAGGAAGGAGTGCAGACAACACACAGACCAGCCCACTTCCCTCACCAGCAGCAAGCGCTCTGCCTACAAGATACACCCCCCCATCCTGGCAAGCAAGCACCCACTCTATACAGGACTGTGGGCTGGAGCAGTATCAACCCGGCTCCCAGCTCGCCTCTTGGTGGGCGGCCTGGAGAGGGGTCCACCAGGATCGCCCCTTCTTACAGATAGGGACATTGAGGCACAGAGAGGCTCAGGCACCCACCCAAGGCCACACGGCACGTAAGAGGTCAGTGTCAGCCTCTCTGCAGCCCCAGGTGGGCGGCCCCCTGATCATCTCCATGATGTAGATGGGAGACTGAGGCTGGGAGAGCAGGGACCACTCAGCAGGAAGGCCGAGCCAGGAGCTGCATGTGGAGCTGGAAGCCAAAGAGGGCAGGACAAGGCTCCTCAGTGGCAGCCGGGGCAAGGGGGCGGACGAGCCTGTTAACTCCCCATCTGTTATGAGGGGGGAACCTCACCCTGCCAGGTCACCAGTAGGAAAGCCCCACCCAAGCCTGCACACCACTCTGACCCCGCACATCACACCAATCACACCATCCAGTAAACCATCCATCTGTTTCCAGTCTGTCTGCCTCCTCCAGGCTGAGTCAGGAGTCTCAACAGGCAGGGCAGGGTGGGCTCTATCTCCTGCTGTGTTCCAGCACCTGGCACCATGCCCAGCATGTGTTCAGAGCTCGGTCACGCCTGTTGATTAGATGGCCGGATGGCTGAGTGCGGGGATGGATGGATGGGTAGATGGATGACAGATGACGAGGGATGTGGTAGATGAATTAGAGGAATGAGCAGATGAATGGATGGTTGGATGAACGAGTGGATGGAAGGCTGGGTGGGTGGAAGGCTGGCTAGATGGAGAGATGGATGGACGGATAGGTGATGAATGGGTGAGGCTGCTAGGTGGCAGCAGTGGCTGGGGCCCGACTCCTATCTCTCCCTGTGCATATACCTGCTGTTATCCCCTCCACCAACCCCCTGGTACAACTCCTGAGAATGGGTATGTGATCCTTGACTGGGCTCAACCAGGAAGCCCTCAGCAGGCTTCTCTCCGGGATGTCTTTCCTGCACACTTTGCTCATGCTGTGCCCTGAGCAAACCACCAGCTCCTTTGCTCCCCTCCTCCCCACGCTGCACTCTCCAGCCCACCAGCTCTGCCACACTCCTCCAGCATCCACCCTTCCAAGCCTGCTCGAAGTAGAAGGTCTCTCCCAAGGCTTTCCTTGCCCTCACGGCCTGGGCAGGGCTCCCTACAGCCTCCACGACCCCTCAAAGCTCAGCCAGGGCCCCCATGCCAGGGGCGGAAAGGGTGGCTAATAAGCAGATCTTGGGCTGAAGCTTCACTTGTTTTGTTCCCACCCACTGACAAGAGGCTGACCCAGTAAGATCCCACCCCCCCACATTATCCCTGCTGCCCTGGGCTTGGAGAGGTGGCCACGTGAATGAGCACAGCCTCTTCACTCTACAAATCAGGCAAGTAGGCACAAGACTGCCTGGCCCCAGAACACTGCCGGGAAATTCCGTGAGATTCCAGCATTGAAAATTCCAACATCTCAGGGCCCAGCCTGACTGCCTCCCCTGGCAGCGCAGGTGGTGAGGCTCTGAAAGGGACAGTTCTGCCAAATGGCACAGGCTCATGCCCAGTGATGCTAGGCCATATACAGGCAGACAAAGATACAGGTATGGCTCAGCAAGGATCTTCTAATAGCAGCATAAAATTAGGCAACAAAAGGGGCCAATCATGAATATCTTCATTTGGCGGGGGGAGTGCCAATATCCCTTCCTTCCTCTAATAAGGGACCCCTGTTTTCCTCCTTCACTCTCAGACCCAGTGGTAAGGATAAGGAGAACCACTCCTGGGCTGAAAAGGGAGACGTGCAACCCAGCCTGGCCAACCAGAGCCTCCCAGGACCCAGCCTGGTCCCAGGACAGGGGGTGTGACCCATATGACCCAATCAGAGCCTTCCCTGGGACTTTTGTTGCAGCCACCAGGATGAAAGCCTGTATTCCCCCTAGGGTTGCCAGGACAGTGGGAAGCAATGTGAGGTCAACTTGACCAACCAGGAAGGAAGTCAAAGAGCTGAGAGACGGGAGACACAGATTGCAGGCGGATCATCTGAGCCCTGTATTTCATGTACCTAAAACTGGAATTCTCCCTGAACTTATTTTTTACATGAACAATGAGCTTTTATTTTTTAACTGAAGGCAGCGAGCTGAGGTTTTGGCTCCTGGAACCAACGGGGGCCTTCGATGTCAGAAGTTTCAAATCCAGGGCTTGAACTCCAGACGAGCCTCTGGAAAAACCACTGTGGAGTCAACACTTCTCCAGCTACTTCTCCCTGCCACGCACACAGCCTTCCTGCCCTGGGAGTGGAGGCGAGGATGGCTCGCGGCTCTGCGGGCCAGTGAGTGGTGACCAGACAGACAGCCTGAGCCCCGCCCGCCTGGAAGGACACAGCCAAGGTCAGCAAGCTCCCCGTGCCCCCTGCTGTGAAAGTTCAGCAACTCTAAATGCTAAAATGCTGAAAGCATGCCTAAGGCTGGAGCTGCAGGGCAGTCCAATGCCATCAGCCTCAGCAGGGAAAACACCACTCAGAGTTTCTGCAAGTGACTCACGTGGAGCATAAACATTTGTGTGTTCCCAGCCTCCCCGCCTTACGGGCACAGGGGCTGCCATTACCCCTCGCATGACAGCAGCGGGGAGAAAAGACCACGAGAAGCCCTCCGGGACCAGACTCCACCATGGCAAGCACACAGTTACGGCTTTTAATGACAGTCCTGGAAGTTTATCAAGCGGGGTCTGCCTTGGGGTCTACAGTGTGCCCCCCACATGCCCGCTGCTTCATGGGCACTTTGTAACCCCCCCGCCCCCCATTCAGGAGAACGCCCCACTCGCAGCTCCGGCCGTGGGAGATTCCGGGTGACCATGTCTGCCTGCTCCCGCTTCCTCCAGCAGACTGCTTCAAATTCTAACATCCCTTTGAGAGGCAAGCTCTCCGGATATGCAGCCCAGCCCAGCCCAGCCCCGCTCAGATCCGCTCAGATCCGTCTGTCTTTGACCCCGGTGGAATTTCGCAGTTGTGGCGTCAGAAAACGTTTTCGGCACTCGATCCTCGGGTGACCCCCCCTTGAGGCCCTTAAAAGCCCAGAGGTCCACCCCTCAAGATTTCCTCCAGGCCGAGTGCGTTCAATTCCGGAAGCCGCTTCCCTCACAGGAAAGGTCTGTGATTCCCCCCAGGTGCCGGTTACTTCCTCCTGAATCACAATATTTTCAGCAAGCGGCAAGGTGGTCCACGGGAAGAGCTCAACGGCTGGGCTGCTCGGCGAGGGGTCTGAAATCACCCTGGATGTGCCCCAAAACCCAGTCCGCAGAGGAATGTTAGGGAAACGCTCTCCTGGCCATGGGGGGATGAGCTGTGAGAGTCCTGAGCAGCCCTCTCTGGAGGGAGACAGGGAGGGCCGGGGGAGGAAGAAGGGACTGGAGACTCGGGGTTAACAAGTGTTAAGAGCCGTCTGCACAGCTGTGGAGCGGCTACCACAGGAGGAGGGGGCCCCAGCCCCCACTTCCCCTGCAGGCGGCTGGACGGGGAGAGCGTCCGCCTCTTCAGCGCAGCACTGTGACTCTGGCCCTGAACGCCACGAAGCACAGGCACAAGGGCACTGCCCACTGGCTGCTCTCTAAGGGAGGCAGATTCCCTGACCGCACGCCCGTGACCTTCTGTTTCTCTCCCTGAACCATGGCGTCACCGACCCAACAGACACGAGTCTGAGCAAACTCCGGTGGAGAGTGGAGGACAGGGAAGCCCGGCCTGCTGCAGTCCATGGGGTCACAAAGAGTCGGACACAACTGAGCCACTGAACAACAACATTCCTGCCATTAACTCAAATCAGAAGCAGAGTGACCCTGGCTCAGCCGGCTGTGGAGGGCTGTTCCAGGAGCCTCCAGTCAGGCCAGCTCCTCTGGCAAATCCATCGCAGACTGTGGAGAGAATACCTGCTAGGTTGTATCAGAGCCTCCACCGTGAAGCCCTGCCCTCAGGGAGCACACATTCCAGGGGACACGGATCCTTAAGAACACGGACTGGACCACGACCATGGGTCAGAGAACAAAGGGCCAGGCAGCAGGGTCATGGTGGACAGAGTGGACAGGCCCCAAGGAGGCAACCCTAGAGCTGTGCAAAGCTCTGGGACAGGTCACTCCAGCCAAGGGAGGGTGAGGTCAAAGGCCAGAAGGGGCGCCAGCATGCTGTTGGAGACGCAAGCTGTGGAAGTCTGGAGAGCAGTGACAGGGGCCAAGGGGCTCACATGTAGAAGCAAACTTTGTTCTGACATTGTTCTGAGAGTTAGGAAGCCCCTGGCAGGTGTCAGGCAAGGGAGCAGCCCAGTCTGATGCCCACCTGGGGAGGGTGCCACCAGCGGGAGTCAGGGGACGGGAAGCAGAAGAGCAAGCCAGGGCCGGCTCAGGGCGGGATGAGGAGAAGGTGGAAGAAAGGGCCGAACTAGATGTGGCTCAAAGGTGGAAACGTCACCGTGTGCCAATAGATTAAAGGAAGAAGGAGCAAATCAGCGCGTGCGTGGTGAGTGCTCTTGAGGAGGAGGTCAGAGTGGAGGGGGGAATCGAACTGGGAAGGACCAGGTCCTGGCTGGTGGGAGAGCAGAGGCCCTTGAGCAAGGAGAGGCGTGAGGACTTTCCAGGAGAGAGGGAGGACCTTGAGCCCTCCAGGCCAGATGTCTGTCTCTGTTCCCTGCCTCCTCTGGCTACTCTCAGACAGCAGAGACTCTCAAGCCGAGTGGGGCCTCCTCCTCCTGCCTGAGGGGTACCCCTCAGCATTCACTCCTTGGTCCATGGAAAAAGCCTTAGAACTGGCGACGCCCCGCCTGGCTGCCACCGTGGGTCAGCATGTCACACAAGTTCCACCTTGAATCTTCCCCAAACCCATTTCACAACTCACCATCTCCACGGCCTCCCACCTTGGCCTAAACCCATCCATCTCCTGCCAGAAGGACCCTTCTGAAACATGAATCTGACCCAGGCACCCCTCACCCAAACTCTACGCCCACCCCTCTGTCTCCCCTGCCTCCCTCTCACCCTCTCCAGTTCCTCTCTGCCCTCAGGATCCCTAAAAAGCCAGGCTCCTCCACCTTTAGAATCTACACGTGCCACTTGCCTGTACCCAGAAAACAGTCCACCTCTGGAGCCTCCCTTCCCCCAAGCTGAAGGCCCGAACCTGTAGCCTCTGGTCAACCTCATTTGTAAGGGGGTTCCCAGAACCTTCTGGAGAAGACAGGAATCTCCAACTTGGCCTCGGGATCATTTATGGCAACCATGGGGAAATGACGGCCCAAGGGTTCCACATGCTGCGGTGTAAGCAACCCACATGGGCTCACCCCCTCTGTCCAGGGGCCCCATATGCCTAACACCACACAAAGCGGTAGGGACACAGGAGGCAGGTGACAACTGCCGGCAGAACAAAAAGGTGTCAAATGAGTGCTGAGTGCTGTCCACAAGAGAAAGGAACTGGGCATGCTGGGAAGCTGCCCTCCCCGCTCCCTTCTCCAGGGCCTTCAACCCCGAGTCTGAAATATGCCCAAAGACCACAGGGCGGGAGTGCAGAGAAGCCCCTCTTTGAAGTGGGTGGGGAGACAGGCACAAACCTCCGACCTGGCCTCACTGAGCTCTCCCATGAGGATCAGTAATAAAAAAATAACCAGTTAAGGAAAGTGGGATGACATACTAAGCCCGCTCCCTAGAGATGGCACAATGATAGCAGAGGCTAATAAAACCTCCTACCCCATAAGTATGGCCGACAATAAGAAGGCTGTCCCCTGGGGGTTGCAGCTACCGGCTGGCAGCGGTCCAGCTGTGACATAATCAGGCTGCACAACTCGGGGCAAAGTGTGCAGTGTTCAGAGCTATTGCACATTGTGAGCTCAAGGGACCCTGCTGGCCAGGAGGTGAGGAAAGGGGCGCCTCACTCCCAGAGGCCAAGCTGAGCTGCGTGGCCCGGCCCTGAGCGCCTCCAGCTCCGCACTCCCTCCCTCGCCCCAGCCTCAACTGCCCCCACCCTCGTGCTCTGCCAAGGCCCAACAGCTCAGGCTCCACTCTGTTTCCAGAGGCCAGACTCACATGGTGCCATCTGTACTCATGCTGCTGCAGAAGCTGCCCAGACTTGCCATGTTCCGTTCTCCCACTGGCCCTGCCACACGGCCACCAAGTAAACACACCAGTGTCCTTCAAACCGCTCGAGCCGACTACCAACGACTGAGCATTCATACGTTGAGACCTATTCTCTAAAGTGATGGTATCAGAAGGTAGGGCCTTTGGGGGGTGATTGATTAGGTCATGAGTATGGGGCCCTAATGAATGGGATTAGTGCCCTTATAAAGTGACCCCAGAGAGCAGTGTAGAGCCTTCCACTATGTGAGGACACGGCAAGGAAACTGTGTCTACGAACCAGGAAGTGGCCTCTCCAGACACCAAATCTGTTGGCACCATGATGTTGGACTTCTCAGCCTCCAGAACTTTGGGAAATAACTCTCTGCTGTTTATAAGCCACCCAGTCTGTGGCATTCTGTGTGGCGGCCTAGATTAAGAGACCAGCCTTCTCTTCCCAACCTGCCACACTGGCTCATTAACAAAACCAGCCAAACACCTGAGGGTCCCTTTGTGGCCACGTGGGCAGTGGACAGAATGCTAACTGCATGAGGACTGCAGGGCAACATTGCCACCTCCACACCAACACACACACATGTGCAATATGCTGGGTGCCCTTTGAGCACTTCCCGAATGAAGACTCTAGCGCCCAGAGGGTTGCAGACACGCCCAAGGCACGCGACAAGCAAGTGGGCCTCACGAGGTGCCTGACGCTGCACATCGTGCAGAGCTCCTAGAAGCCCTGTCCCCAGAGGGTCAGACTCCTGCCTCTCCGTCTCAGGAAAAGATGACGAGGCCACAGGAACAAGAACCCTCTCAGAAGGCCGGATCATCCTCCAGTCTTTCACACAGGGGATGGGGGGCTGGACTCTTCCAGAGCCTTGGGGATGTGTGGAGAAGATCTAGGGTGCAGCCAGAGAGGGCTGGTGAAGGACGTTTAAACAAGCAAAAGCCACCAAGCCAGGAGCAGATGCTGCGGCTGAGCCGTGCCAAACTCACTCTCATGGTATCCCAGGTATGACTTCCCAGGGAAACACCTGTGGCTGGTGTGGCCCTCAACCAGACACTTCTGCCTCGCCCCCCAGGAGCGGTGTGAATCAGTGAGACTGGGCCCCATCCAGACACCTGTAGGAAAGAGGCTGAGGAAAGAGGAATGCCAAAGGCCCAGCATCTGCAGAGCCTCCGTGGCGAGAAGGCTTCTGCTGAGCGAGCCGGTCGGGTGCCTCACAGCAATGGAATTTTAGTTGCGGTGGTGCAACTCCCAGGAGAGTCCCCCTCCTTCTCGCAACACCCCACAAACTTCCTCTCTCTCAAGGAGTCTAGACCCCTGTCACGGGCCTGAGGTGGAGCTGGGAGGGGGGCTGCCGCAGAACAAGGACCTTTGGTGTGACGGAACCTTGCAGCTAGGATCCCACCTCCCCTCAGCAAGCCCCGGCTAAGGAGGCCACACTCTGTCCATCCTGGAGGTTCGGCTTGGTCATTAACAACCATCTCTGCTAGGCAATGGGTTTTTTTGTTGATCCCTCGAGATAAGAAGGAAAGAGAATAAGCTTTTCTCTTTCTTTTTCCTCCCCACTGGTTGCAGAAAAGTGAGCTTGGAACAAACAAGTTACGTAATGCTGGGGGTGTTGTTGGGTGGGGGGGGGAAACGCCATCACTCCTAAGAACAGTTCTCCGAGTTGTGGGACTGTTGGAAGGACTAAGGGAAAGACAGGAACCGCCCCCACCCCTGGCCAAATGACAAAACCCTTCATAGGACAACAAGGCAGATGCAGGCACCACCTGGAAGGCTGGGAAGCCAACCATCCTCACAGACAGGGCCAGCCTCCCCCCAGTCCTTGGCAGCCCCACTAGTCCCTCCAAGAAGACAAGGGACGGACGTGACCACCTAGAAGGGACTTCCAACTGGCCAGACTGCAAGCCCTAGAGAGCTTTCCACACTCCATTCATTCATCCATTCCTCCCACCCCACCCCTCCCTCCCAACCATATTCTTTGAACACTTCCTTCCTCTGGGCTGCCCCTGCTCCAAGCACACAAGACCAAGAGTGCACAAGACAGACATGTTCTCCACTCTCAAGGCACTTCCACTAACAAGCACACCAAGCAGGGTTGGGTGGTGAGTGCACGTTTCAGGACACACAGCAGCCACAGGACCCAGCAGTCCCACTCTTGGTACAGACCCCCAAAGAAGCGAGCACAGGTGTTCAGACAAAAACCTGTATACGCATGTGAACAGCAGCATTATCCAAACAGCCAAAAGGTGGAACCAACCTAAACGTCCTTCAGCTAGTAAATGGATAAACAAAATGTGGTATGTCCACACAATGGCATGTCACACAGCCATAGGAAGAGATGAAGTACTTACACATATGACCTTGTGAATGAACTGCAAAAACATTCTATGGAGTCAAAGACGCTCAAGGTCGCATATGGTACTGTTCTATTTATAAAACAGGGGACTTTATGGAGACAGAAAGCAGATGAGTAGTCATCAGGGGCTGGGGGAAGGGGAAGGGAAGTGACTGCTAAAGGGAAAAAGATGTCCTTTTCGGCTGATGGAGATGTTCTGGAACTAGACAGAAGTGATGGCTGCACAACACTGTGAATATGCTGGATACCACTGAACGGTACACTTTAAATTGGTGAGTTTTATGTTACATAAATTTTACCCCAAAAAGCCAACACAACAAAGTGACCAGAAAAAGTGTTCCTGGGGCTAGTTGAGCTCAGAGGGTCAGGCAGGTGCCTCTAAGAGGCCACTATCTTAGAACGGAAGGGTGAAGAGGAATGAGGTACAGGCAGGTCATGTACTGGTATGGTTGGCTTGGAATAAATGAAGGAATGAATAAATGGCCAACCCTACAAGGGCCTCTACATCTCAGAAGGATCCTTGGGAGAATCTTGTGTGCTACAATCTCTCTCCAATTCTGATCTCCTTTCTGTATGCTCCATCTCACCATATGAGGGATTCTCGCCCTTTTCCCACACGAGCATTTAAGGGATAAGGCCCTCCCCGCATCAGCTGCTCCAGACAACAGATTTTTCATTGGGATGGAGGCAAGGAGGCAAATGAACATCTCAGAGACGAGGGAGATGTCTTTTAATAAAATGCCTCCAGGGGATGTCTCTGGGGGTCCAGTGGCTAAGACTTTGCCTTCCAGGGCAGCGGGTGTGAGTTCAACCCCTGGTTGGGGAACTAAGATCCCACATGCCACAAAGCAACCAAGCCTGAAGGTTCCTTCACATCCAAAATTAAATAAATAAATATTTTAAAAAAGAAAATGCCTCCAGGACTTCCCTGGTGGTCCAGTGGCTATGACACTGCACTCCCCATGCAGGGGGCCCGGTTTGACTAAAAGATCCTGTGTGCCATAATGAAAGACGAATGATTCCACATGCTGCAACTATGAACCAGTGCAGCCAAACAAATATTAAAAAAAAAAAAAACAAGAAAATGCCTATGTTTAGAAAAAAATCTCTTAGATAGGAAACTAGAAACAAGATCCATAATGAAGAACTAGATAAAGAAGACTTCTGCAAGATGATAAACTTCTGCCCCATGAGAGATACCACTAAAAAAACAAAAAGGCAAGCTACAGGCTGGGAGACAATAGTTGCAAATAGTATATCTGATAAAGGACTTGCATCTAGAACACGAAAAGAAGTCAAGTCAAGAAGACAAGCCAAGGAAAAAATGAACAAAAGATTGGAAAAGACACTTTACCAAAGACCTGAGTGGCCACTGAGACCATGAAAAGATGTCCAACATTATGAGTTAATAAGGATATGCAAATAAAGTCAAAATAAGATACCAACGTACACTTAAAATGGCTAAAATTAAAGACTGGCTACGTCAGGTGTTGGGAGCAACTGGAACTCTTGCACATCCCTGGTATGAGTACAGTTAGGGTGCAGCCACTCTGGAAAACAACTTGGCAGTTCCTTAAATTAAACCTACAAGAGCTTGCTTTGGTAACACGTGTACTAAAATTGGAACAATATTGAAATTCACATGGCCCCTGAACAAGGATGACATTCAAATTTGTGAAGCATTCTGTATTTTTTAATCTAATCTCAAAAATATGAAACAAAAGTACAAGGATGTGATAAACTATTTTTTACATTTTTCTGGGATACAAAGGCCCTGCTTGTTAAGAACCTCAATTGTTAAGGTGAAGGCTACACCACAATGTGCTTCATTGATTTCCTCTGCTGCTTTTGCTCTGTTTTATTACAACTCCTATTTGTTCATCACTCTAGTATTTGTGGAAAGATGTTTTGAATTTTGCCACATCATGATAATAACAGTCCTAGTCTGACTGGTGGGTTTATAAGTTTAAGTACAAATAAATAAAAGACCCATTTTACCTAGAAAAAAAAAAGAAAAAATACTTAAACCTGCACCTACCATAGGACCCAGACATTCCACTCCTAGGGGATGAAAATATATGTCCACACAGGGACTTTCCTGGTGGTCCACGGGCTAAGACTCCATACTCTCAAGGCAAGGAGCCTGGATTCCATCCCTGGTCAGGGAACTACATCCCACATGTCACAGCTAAAACATCCCGCATGCTGCAACTAAGGCCCAGCATAGTCAAATAAATGTTTTTAAGGAAATTTTTTAAAAAAAGAATGTATATGTCCACACAAAGATGCATACCCAGATGTTCACTGCAACTTTATTTGCAATTGTCAAAATGGAAACCACTCAAATGTCCATCAGCCAGTAAACGCACAAACAAATTATGTCCATCAATACAATGGAATACTAGGCAGCAGTGAAAAAGAATGAACTGCTGATACTTGTGACAACACATATGAAACTTCAAAAATATTCTGTTAGGGGACCGAAGCCAGACACAAGAAGCCACACATTACATGATTCCACCCATATGAAATTTCTAAAAAGACAAAACTACAGAGAGTGACAGCAGATCAGAGTGTACCTGGGGCCAGGGTTGGGAGAAGGATTGACTGCAAGGGGCTTGAAGGAATTCATTGTGGTGATGGACACGTTCTGAAAACTTGGATTGTGTTAATGGGTACATAACTCTATAAATTTATCAAAACTCAAAGAGCTGTTCAGGTAAGATGAGCGAATTGTACAGCATGTTACTAATTATACCTCACTCTTGCCCCAGGTTATCCCTACTCAGGGCCCAAAGCAGGGACGAGGGTTTGATGTTACCTCTTATCTGTCCATTACATGCTACCTCCTGCTGGTCACCAAGTCCTACCCACTCTACCCCCCGGAATGTCTTCCCAAATCTACTGATTTCTCCCTGCTCCCCACTACAGGCCTCTAAAGCCCAACTCAAGCACCCAGGTTACCACAACGAGGACTGACTCTGTGACACACCAGTATTAACCACTTTATCGTTTAACACGTTGGCTGAAATTATTTGCTCCCATAAGCTCACAAGCAAGAAAAAGGCCAAATTACTTGCTCGGCCAGTAATGGTAGCAGGCTGTCCTGGTGGGCCTAGATGAAAGATCTAGACCATCCTGGTCTTGGGCAATGGCTAGACAGAGGAAGGTCTTGCATCGTAACACAGGTGTTCTTCCCCTCTGAGAACCCAGAACAGTGCATATAAACATCTTCAATTGCTACGCCAATTCTGGGGTTCAAACAACCATTATTAGGCCAAAGATAAAGGGGGCCTCTCTCAGACCAAAAGGGGTGAATTCTTCCACCATGATCTGAGGGCAAAACCTTACTTCAAGTTCTTTGCCCACAGTTCAGTTCAGTTCAGTCACTCAGTCGTGTCCGACTCTTTGCGACCCCATGAATCACAGCACACCAGGCCTCCCTGTCCATCACCAACTCCCGGAGTTCACTCAAACTCATGTCCATCGAGTCAGTGATGCCATCCAGCCATCTCATTCTCGGGAGTGGGAATTTACACCCCAAGAGGATTAGAGGGAGGAGCCCCAAGATGGACCCTCCTCATGTATTTTTAAAACCTTCAGACTTTTTAAACCATTCTCAGGCTTCCCAAGACCCACTTCAGCCCCTTAGGCTCTCCAGAACCCCCAGACCCCTCCCTGCCCATCAGAACTCACTGGGACCACCAGCTTCCACTTTCAGATTCTCCCAGATCCCTTGGGTCTCTTTCAGGCCCTCAGGTTCACTTGAGCCTCCTACTCCCAACCTTCCACAGTCCTCACCCACCCCAAATCCCCTCAGCACGTTCTCAGGACCACCCTTAGAAACCTCAGGGTCCTTCAGTACCCTCCAGGAAGCCCTGGGCCTCAGCCCTCAAAGCTCACCCAGTCCCCTCTTCAGAGTCCCCAGGACAGCCTCAACAACTGCAAGATTGCCTATGGCCCCTACTCAGGACCTCCCTGCCTCCCAGACCTCTTGGCATCCTCAGTTACGCATGGCCATATCACAATCAGGAGCCCCTGGGATTCCCTTCAGATCTCCATGTCCCTCAAAGCCCTCTCTGGCCCCTAAGGACGCATGCAGATGCCTGGAGGTCCCGGGGCCCCCAAGCCGCTATCAAATGCCCCATGAATAGCCCTCAGTTCCCCCAGTACTCCATGGCCACCTAAAGCCCGCAGCCCCCGTAAAGATCCTTGAGCTGGTCCAAGCCATCCCGAACCCCTCAGGACCCCCAGGACTCCTCATAGGCCACTCTTGCCCGGGGGCAGGTGCAGGTCCACCCTGCGGGCAGGGTCTCACCTGCTCGGGCGCTCGGGGCCCGGACCGGCGCCGAAGCCGCCGCCACCAGCGCCACCGCTGCCGCCGGACTCCGCCATCTTCCCGCCGCCGCCACCGCGCGTGCTAGTGACGGGAACCGCGCGCGCCGGCTCGGGAGACCAAATCGCGGGGGGTGGGGCGGGGCCTGCTCTGCGGAAGGGCGGGGCCCCAGGCGAGGGGCGGGGCCGGGCCTGAGAAGGGAGCTGGTCCTGGCCCGGGAGGGGGCGGGGTCTGAGAGTGGGCGGGGGAGGGCAAAGGCAGGAGCCGGTACGGCTCTGGGACATAAGGGGCGGGGCCTGGGGAAAGGGGCGGAGTCTGGGACGTAGTGCAGGCGTGGGTCTGAGGAGGGACGAGAGTTTGGGGGGCCAAGGAAGGGGCGGGGGACACGGTCTGCGGAGAGGCGTGGCCCGAGTAGGGGGAGGGGTCTATCTGGGAGGGGCGAGGCGAAGACAACCTGTGCTTTCATGGGAGGAGTGAGGCGACGGTGGGACGCGGGAGAAGTGGATGGAGAGGGATAGAGTTCACTCACAGAAGTAGGAGCTGCCCGATGGTGCAACACTGCAC
The DNA here is from genome assembly GCF_049115385.1 of Moschus berezovskii. NCBI lineage: Eukaryota > Metazoa > Chordata > Mammalia > Artiodactyla > Moschidae > Moschus > Moschus berezovskii. Next base: position 107,514,011 of record NC_142467.1, on the reverse strand, counting down.
TTCATGAGCGGGGTCTGTTCTGGGAAGGGGAAGTGGCGGCCCGAGCCAAGATGAGAGGAGGGACTTGGAGAAACTGATCTAAGAAATCTGAGACCCACCCCTTCTTTCCTTCCAGGGTCACTCCCTCCCCAAGACCTCCCTAGGTCTCAGGAACTCACCTAGAGCCCAGGCATCAGACTTCCAACCCAGCTTTGGGTCCCAGTCCTCCCCGATCTTCCCAGAGCCTCCTCTTTCACACCCAAGAATCTCCACCCTCGGATTGCGCTCAGATCCCCACACCTCCTGCTTAACCCTCGGCTCTGGTTCCTATACCCCCAAGCGCCTGCCCTCACGTTATCTCCCCCACCCTCCACTCCAATCCCACTCCACTCCCCCAGATCCTTGCCCACAGACCCTTCAAACCCACACTTACACCCCCAAAGTCCATTTCACCAGACCAAACCCGCTTGGACCTCCCAGCTCCGGAAGCCCAAACACCCTAGTCTTCAGCCAGGGTGCAAAGACCTGCATCTGTTTCCTTCCTTTTTCTCTTTGTTCTTTTTTCTTGCCTTCCTTTCCTCTCCTCCCTTCTGAACCCCATGGAGCTGAAAGCCAAGAAGTCTTCTGTAAAGCTTCCAGAGATTTCAAGGCCACTGAAAGCCTAGAATCTTTACCCTGCATGGGTCCAAGCTTCCAGAATTTTCTTTTCAGGCTTGAACCCATTTATTTTTTCACCTTCTGAGTTAGAAAGCTCTTCCTTGTGCAGCCACAGGCAGGGTTGTTGCTGTTGTTCAGTTGCTAAGTCATGTCTGACTCTTTGTGACTCCATGGACTGCAGCACACCAGGCTTTCTTGTCCTCCACTGTCTCCTGGAGTTTGCAAAGATTCATGTCCACTGAGTCAGTGATACTATCTAACCACTTCATCCTCTGCCGCCCCCTTCTCCTTTTATCCTCAATCTTTCCCAGCATCAGAGTCTTTTCCAAAGGTCTGGTTCTTTGCATCAGGTGACCAAAGTATTGGAGCTTCAGCATCAGTCCTTCCAATGAATATTTAGGGTTGACTTCCTTTAAGATTGACTGCTTTGGACTCCTTGCAATCCAAGGGGCTCTCAAGAGTCTTCTCTAGTACTACAATTCGAAAGCATCAGTTCTTTGGTGCTCACACTTCTTTCATGGTCCTGCTCTCACATCCATGCATGACTACTGGAAAAACCATAGCCTTGACTATACAGACCTTTGTCAGCAAAGTGATGTAATCTGATTTTTAATATGCTATCTAGGTTTGTCAAAGCTTTCCTTTCAAAGTGCAAGCGTCTTTTAATTTCATGGCTGCAGACACCATTTGCAGTGGTTTTGGAGCCCAAGGAAATAAAATCTGTCACTGCTCCCACTTTTTCCCCTTCTATTTGCCATGAAATGATGGGACCAGTACCATGATCTTAGTTTTTTGAGTGTTGAATTATAAACCAGCTTTTTCACTCTTGTCTTTCACACTCATCAAGAGGCTCTTTAGTTCCTCTTCACTTTCTGCCATTAGAGTGCTATCATTTGCATATCTGAGGTTGTTATTATTTCTCCCAGCAATCTTGATTCCAGCTTGTTATTCATCCAGCCCAGTATTTCACATCATGAAAAGCTGGGAGGGATTGCGGGCAAGAGGAGAAGGGGACGACAGAGAATGAGATGGCTGGATGGCATCACCAACTCGATGGACATGAGTTTGAGTGAACTCCGGGAGTTGGTGATGGACAGGGAGGCCTGGCGCGCTGTGATTCATGGGGTCGCAAAGAGTCGGACACGACTGAGGGACTGAACTGAACTGAACTGAACTCTGAATATATTAATAAGCTGAATAAGCAGGGTGACAACATACAGCCTTGTCATACCCCTTTCCCAATTTTGAAAGGGAAAGTAACACCTATGTCTGGTTCTAACTGTTGTTTCTTGACCCACATACAGGTTTCTCAGGAGACAAGCAAAGTGTTCTGATATTCCCATCTCTTTAAGAATTTTCCACAGCTTATTCTGGTCCACACAATCAGAGGCTTTAGCATCGTCAATGAAGCAGAAGCAGAAGTTTTTCTGGAATTCCTTGCTTTCTGTATGATCCAACGAATGCTGGCAATTTGATCCCTGGTTCCTCTACCTTTTCTAAACCCAGCTTGTACATCTGGCAGTTCTCAGTTCACATACTGCTAAAGCCTAGCTTGAAACATTTTGAGCATAATCTTACTAGCATGTGAAATGAGAACAATTGAACAGTAGTTAGAACATTCTTTGGCATTGCCCTTCTTTGGGTTTGGAACAAAAACTGACCTTTTTCAGTCCTGTGGCCACTGCTGAGTTTTCTAAATTTGCTGATGTGCTGAGTGCAGCACTTTAACAGCATCATATTTTAGAATGTGTAATAGCTCATCTGGAATTCCATCATCTCCTAGCTTTATTCATAGTAATGCTTCCTAAGGCCCACTTTACTTCACACTCCAGAATGTCTGACTCTAGGTGAGTCACTACACCATCATGGTTATCTGGGTCATTAAGAACTTTTTTGTATAGTTCTTATGGATATTCTTGCCACCTCTTCTTAATCTCTTCTGCTTCTGTTAGGTCCTTAGCATTTCTGTCCTTTATCATGCCCATCCTTGCATTAAATGTTCCGCTGATAGCTCCAATTTTCTTGAAGAGATCTCTAGTCTTTTCCATTCTATTGTTTTCCTTTTTTCTTTTTTTTTTGCATTGTTAACTTAAGAAGGCCTTCTTGTCTCTCCTTGCTATTCTCTGGAATTCTGCATCCAGTTGGGTATATCTTTCCCTTTATCTCTTGCTTTTCATGTCTCTTCTTTTCTCAGCTATTTGTAAGACCTCCTCAGACAACCACGTGGCTGTTTTGCATTTGTTCTTCTTTGGGATGGTTTTGGTCACTGCCTCCTGTGCAATGTTGCAAACCTCTGTCCATAGTTTAGGCAGGGTCCAGGGGTCCAAATGGGGCTCAGAGCCTTCCTGCAGTCAGTGCTGGGGAAAGAGAGTGGACACAGGGTTGGAGGCCCCAGAGGTAGAACCAGACGCAACTGATCCATCTCTAGCAGGGGGTCCGTACACAGTGGGTATTCAATCATTTGTGTGAGAAGTGCTCAGGGGTTGACACTGTGAACGTTGATAGACACCAGGTGCTGAAGGGCCCTGCCGACCCCTACAGCACACAATAAGCACTCAAATAAATATTGAATGTGTGGGAGCACGAGCAGCTCACGTTCCCGCTAGCTCTGTACGCACCCCCTCACCCTCCTGTGGTATGCCTGCCACTTGAGCCTTTGTTCCAGATGAACCACATGCAGGCATCAAACCCCACTCAGCAGAGACCTACAGCTCACACGCCTGACACACATACAGCTGCAGCCAATGGCATCCATATGCACGCACACTTCATAAACACCCAGATTTGACCCATATGTCAGACATGCAGTGGAAGATAAGCAAGAAGAGGATGCTGGGCCCCTGACTGTGCACTCACACATAGCACACTGCAGACACATGATCTGTGGACACACTAGGTACTTCAGGATCACAGAACACAGGAGAGTCAGTGCAAAGGCCCTGAGGTAGCATGCCTGAAGTATTGCATGTCGGGAAAAAGTGAGGGAGAAGGGAGGAGAAGATGGGGTGGGCAGCAATGAGGGGTGCTCTAGGTCATGGAGAGTCCTATGGACCACAGTGGAGGCATTTCCCCAGCGTGAAATGAGGGTGGGATGCGGGCACAAGTGAGCAGAAGGAGTGTAACCAGCACTTGCAGTTGAGGCAATATCTTAAATTAGAGACATTATTTAGGAAGCAAGATTTCCTGGCCAGAAATGGTGCTCATCCCAGGCTGGCGGCCAGGTAGGAATGGGATCCTAGCCAAGATGTACTTTGCAGGTGGAGCCAGCAGGAGCTACGGCAGGTGGTATGTGGCAGGGAGGCAGAGCAAGGCCACAGATCTCTCCCAGGTCCTTGGCCTGGCTGTGATACCTGAAATGAGACACGGGCAAGTGAGGACAGAAAGGACCCAGGAAGGTTACTGCTCAAGTGCTCAGTCACTCAGTCGTGTTGGACTGTGTGACCCCATGGACTGTAGTCCACCACGCTCCTCTGTCCATGGGATTCTCCAGGCAAGAATAATGGAGTGGATTGCCATTTCCTCCCTCAGAGGATCATCCCAATCCAGGGATCAAACCCATGTCTCCTGTATCTCCTGCATTGCAGGTGGATTCTTTACCACTGAGGCACTGAGGAACCCCAGGTTACTGCACACCGTGGTCCAAACGTGATGACCTGTAGTCTGGCAGAGTCCACAGGCAGGGGCATGGCAGGCAGCGTCCACAGGCCTGGCCGCCATCTGGCCCACAGCTGGCACGGCTCTCCCAGAGGCAAGGGCCTCACCACCTGCTCCCTGCTCCAGACCAGCTGGAGAACTCACGGTCCCAGGTCTGAGCTGGGAGGCCTCCTTATAATCCCCAGGTGTTCCAGAGGAGGAAATTGAGGCCTGGGACGTAGGGGATGTGTTGGTTTCCTCCAGCCACATGCTGGGGCCTTACCCACCCTGTCTGCTCTTCACCACTGAGTTGTCTCAGAGACTGCTGCTGGAACTCCTGGCATCACCTTCTGTTTCTCCATAAACTAGACGTGTGTGTGTGTGTGTGTGTGTGACTCAGTTGTGTCCAGCTGTTTGCAACTCCATGGACTGTAGCCTGCCGGGCTCCTTTGTCCATGGAATTCTCCAGGCAAGAATACTGGAGTGGGTAGCTATTCCCTTCTCTTAGGGGATTTTCCCGACCCAGGGATCGAACCCAAGTCTTCTGCACTGCAGGCAGATTCTTTACCATCTGAGCCACCAGGGAAGCCCAGAAACTAGAGAGGTAACCATGAAATCGGAGAAGGCAATGGCACCCCACTCCAGTACTCTTGCCTGGAAAATCCCATGGACAGAGGAGCCTGGTGGGCTGCAGTCCATTGGTTTGCTGAGGGTCGGACACGACTGAGCGACTTCACTTTCACGCATTGGAGAAGGAAATGGCAACCCACTCCAGTGTTCTTGCCTGGAGAATCCCAGGGACGGGGGAGCCTGGTGGGCTGCCATCTATGGGGTCACACAGAGTCGGACACGACTGAAGCGACTTAGCAGCAGCAGTAGCAGCAGCCATGAAATAAGTGATCTTGATGTCTGTTGCTGCTGCCTTTGGTTCTGCACCCACTGCTGGCTTTTGATGAAGTGTTTTATGAATCTTCTTTTCTGTTGGCTGCGCTCAGTGTCTGTTGCTGTGCAGGATTTCTCTGGTTGCAGTGAGCACGGCTGCTCACTGTTGCAGCGCACCGGCTTCCCACTGCAACAGCTTCTCTTACTGTAGAGCGTGGGCTCTAGGTGCATAGGCTCAGTAGTTGTGACTCAGGCCCTTATTTGCTCCAAGGCGTGTGGGATCTTGCTTGCTCCTTGGAAGAAAAGCTATGAAAAACCTCGGAAAGCATATTAAAAAGCAGAGACATCACTTTACCAACAAAGGTCCATCTAGTCAAAGTTATCATTTTTCCAGTAGTCATGTATGGATGTGAGAGTTGAACCATAAAGAAATCTGAGTGCCCAAGAATCGAGGCTTTCAAACTGTGGTGCTGGAGAAGATTCTTGAGAGTCCCCTGGACAGCAAGGAGATCCAACCAATTAATCCTAAAGGAAATCAACCCTGATTATTCACTGGAAGGACTGATGCTGAAGCTGAAGCTCCAATACGTTGGCCACCTGATTCAAGGAGCCGACTCGATGGAAAAAAAGACACTGATGCTGGGAAGGACTGAAGGCAAAAGGAGAAGGGGTGGCAGAGGGTGAGATGGTTAGACAGCATCACCGACTCAATGCATAAGAATTTAAGGACGCACCAGAAGACAGTGGAGGACAGAGAAGCCTGGCCTGCTGCTGCCCATGGGGTGGCAAAGAGTCAGGCATGACCTAATGAATGAACAAAAACAACAGTGTGTGGGATATTCCTAGACCAGGGATTGAACCTGCATCCCCTGCAATGGCAGGGGCATTCTTAAGCACTGGGCCACCAGGGAAGTCCTGCATCCACTTCTTATATGTCTTCACGCCTCGAGTGGGTTGCTCCAGCTCTACACATTAGTCTTTCCAACTTCAAAATGTCCTTGAGGGACTTCCCTGTCAGTCCACTGGTTAAGACTCCATGCTTCCAAGGCAAGAGGCATGGGTTCCAGCCTTGGTCGGGGAATTAAGATGCCACAATACCGTGCAGCATAGGAAAGGGGGTAACTGTAACTGTGTTGGTCGCTCAGTCATGTACGACTCTTTGTGACCCCATGGACTGTAACTCACTAGGCTCCTCTGTCCGTGGGATTCTTCAGGCAAGAATACTGGAGTGAGTGAAAGTGAAGTCGTTCAGTCGTGTCCGACTCTTTGCGACGCTATGGATTGTAGCCCACCAGGCTCCTCCTCCGTCCATAGGATTTCCCAAGCAAGAATACTGGAGTAGGTTGCCATTTTCTTCTCCAGGGGATCTGCCCGACCCAGGGATCAAATTCAGGTCTCCCACATTGCAGGCAGACTCTTTACTCTCTGAGGTACCAGGGAAGCCGGCAGGAGAGGGTGGGGAACCCATATAAAATGTCTTTGTGAGACAGAGCAGGGGTCATGATAAAACAAACATATACAACACTCAGGGCGGTTCAGGTCGTAGGCCTTCACTCCAAGTCTGCTGTGGGCATTTCCTCTCTCCCACACCTGCCCTTCGACCTCCTAGCCCTGCTTGATTTTTCTATCTAACAAACTCTGTACTTTAGGTTTCTCTTTTTTTTTTAATTGAGATACAATTCCCATACCATAAAACTCATCATTTTACAGTATACAATTCAATGGCATTTAGTGCATTTGTGATGTCATGCAATCAACACCTCTGTGTGAGTGTGTGCTAAGTTGATTCAGTCTGTTTGACTCCTTGCAACCCTATGGACTATAGCCCGCCAGACTTCCCTGTTCACGGGATTCTCCAGGCAAGAACTTTGGAGAGGGTTGCCATGCCCTCCTCCAGGGGATCTTCCAGACCCAGGCATCGAACCCGCATCTCCTGCATTGGCAGGCAGGTTCTTTATCACTAATGCCACCTGGGAAGCCCAATCAGCACCTCTATCTAGTTCCAAGACATTTCCATCACCCCAAAAGGAAACTCCATCCTCATTAGCGACCACTCCCCTTTCCCTGCCCCAGCCTCTGATAATCACTAATGTTTCATATCCCTATGGATTTACCTATTCTGAACATTTCCTATAAATGGAATCACATCTGTCCTTCTAGATCTGGCTTATACTTATCGGCATGCTGCTTTCGAGGTCCATCCTCGTTCTAGTATGTCAGTGCTTCGTTTCTTGTTATGACTGGCTAATGTTCCACAGTACGGATGGATCACATTTCGTTTACTCACTTGTCCATTGACGGGCATTTCAGTAGCTCCTCTTTTGGCAATTGTGACTAGCGTTGCTGTGAACACATGTGTACAAGTGTCTGTCAGAGTCTCTGTGCTCACTTTTGTAGGGGCACATACCTAGGAGTGGGCTTCCCAGGTGGCGCTAGTGGTAAAGAAACCCCTGCCAGTGCAGGAGACATAAGAGACATGGGTTTGAGTAGAATTGCTGGATGAGGAATTTTTTGAGGAGCTGTCCTGCCTTTTCTTTCTTTCTTTTTTTTTTTTTGGCCATGCCTTGTGGGATCTTATTTCCCCCACCAGGGGTTAAACCCCAGGCCCTTGGCAGTGAAAGCCAAGAGTCCTAACCACTAGACTGCCAGGGAATTTCCTGCAATTTCTTTTCTTCCTTGTCATCTCTCATCTCCACAAGGGACAGGGACTTTATTTTCTTCCTGGTCACTCCACAGAGCCCTGGGCAGCACTCAGCACGTTAAGTAAAAACTCAATGCGTAAACAAATCACTGTGACTCTTGGCTGAGCAGTAAGTCTTAGGTTCTCTGGGCCCTCAGTTTCCATACCTGCGAAGTATGAACACAATCCTTCCCTTGGTAAGAATTAGTCCCCTCTTCCTCCAAAAAAGGCTCTGAGCCTATTACTCAGATGTCCTCAGAGTAAGCACCATGGGCTGCTAACTGTCCTCGAGCAAAGAATCACCAGTTCTGCATTTCTTCCTCCCACTCCTGCCTGCACTGATGCCCCATGGCTGGGATCTGAATGGCCGAGAAGGTCAAGGGCAGAGAGGGTGAGGGACCGCTGCAGTCACCCAGGGAGGGCTTTGGGCTCTGCACCCTTAAGGAGTGGCCCATATGGAAAGCTGAGGCAGAGGCGGCTCTGGGGACCCCCACCTCGGTTGGAGCGCTGGGGACAGATGCCAGTTCACAGCCAGAACTGCTGCCTGGAGGTGAGCCAGCCCCCAGGGACCTCATGCAGGGTGGGAAAAACAGGCCCCAATAACTGATCCCAGTGGCCTCTGGGTGAGGGGGGGAATCTCAGTTTTCCCTGCTGTTTTTTTAAAGACTTTTTTTATATGGACCTGTTTTTTGTTTTTTTTGGTCTTCATTGAATTTGTTACAATATTGCTTCTGTTTTCTGTTTTGTTTTTTGGTCCAGAGGCATACGGGAATCCTAGCTCCCCAATGAGGGATTGAACCTGCACCCCCTGCGTTGTAAAGCAAAGTCTTACCCACAGGATCAACAGGGAAGTCCCCTCCTTCACCGTCACTATTAATAATGCAGTGGTCAATATGGACCAAGCATTGTGACAGGTCCTTCCAGAAGCTTCTTCCTATGAGCTAGGGGTCCCAGTAACTCCCGCAGCCCAAAGTCACTTGTGAGTGCCCAGCAGAGCCCTGCCTGAAGCCAGATCCAAATCTCACCTCATTTCAAATCCACACTCTTCACTGCTGACTCATCCCCTCCAAGCCTCAGTTTTCCCATCTGTACAACTGGCCTACACCCAGGAGAAGTGAAATCAGATGTTTAAACAGATACACACGCACACAGGTTCACAGCGGCATTAGTCACAATCACCAAACAGAGGAAACAGCCCAAGTGTCCATCCAGTGATGAATGGGTGAGCACAATGCTCTCCATCCAAACAATGGACTATTGCTCAGCCATGAGAAGGAGTGAAGCTCTGACACATGCTGTTAATACAACGCGGATGAACCTAGAAAACACGCCCAGTGAGAGGAGCCAGACACAAAAGGTCCCCTTTTGTATGATTCCATCTATAAGAAATGTCCAGAACAGGCCAATCCATAGAGACGGAAAGCAGATCAGCAGTTGCCAGGGGCTGGAGGAGGGGGTGTAGGGAGTGGCTGCTAACGGGAACAGGGATGGAAGTGTTCTGGAACTAAACAGAGGTGATGGTTACACAACATTATGAATGTACTAAATGCCACTGAATTGTTCGTTTTAAAGTGGTTAATTTTAGGGAATTATCTGGCAGTCCAGTGGTTAGCGGTTTCCCTGGTGGCTTAGCAGTAAAGAATCCGCCTGCAATGCAGGAGACGCAGGAGACATGGGAGAGGTGGGTTCGATCCCTGGGTCAGGAAGATCCCCTAGAGGAGGAAATGGCAACCCACTCCAGTATTCTTGCCTGGAAAATTCCATGGACAGAGGAGGCTGGCGGGCTGCAGTCCATGGGGTTGCAGAGTCAGACATGACTGAAGGACTCACCCACTCACGCACCAGTGATTAGGACTCCACCCTTTCTTTCACTGACGAGGGCCCAGGTTCAATACCCAGGTGGGGAACTAAGATTCTACAAGCTGCAAGGAGAGACCAAGAGAAAAAAAAGGCTAATTTTATATTATGTGGATCTCACTTCAGTGAAAACAAAAGAAGGAAGAGGCATATAGACCACTTCCTTCCAGGATCCTGAGAAGGGCTCAGTGACAGATAAACACAGGGGCCCTTGATCTTCCTCTCTCACTGTCAGCCCAGCTGGCTGCATCGCAGCACCCCCCTGAAGTCTCCACCGGATCTGCCCTCTCTCTCTAACTTTACCTTCGGGTCTAGAATGTTTCCTGCCTGGTTGCCCTCCCCCACCACCACCATAGCTGCACCTCCTAAGAGCCTACGAGGAAACTTGGAAACCTCCAGACTTTGACATTTACCCTCGTGACAGCCTTGCAAAGTGGGTAAAAGTGAGTCTCAGAGAGTGGAAGTGTCTTGCCAGGCAAGGCTCAGGAGAGGGAAATAGCACCCCTACTCTCTGACCCCAGATCCATGCCCTCTCCAAGTACCCCGTGCTGACTCCCTCTCCTTTGGTCTTTTTATTTTAATATTTATTTATTTATTTGACTGCGTTGAGTCTTAGCTTCAACAAGTGGCATCTTCGATCTCATTTGCAGTATGCTGAAAATTTAGCTGTAGCATGTGGGATCTAGTTCCCTGACCAGGGATCGAACCCAGGTTCCCTGCCTTGGGAGCACAGAATCTCAGCCACTGAACCACCATGGAAGTCCCTCCTCCTGTCTTTTATTCAGGCATCCAGCAGCACTTACTGACAGCCCCCTGTGCCCCAGACCCTGTGATAGGCACAGAATACAGGCTTCAGACAGCCCTACCCACAAGAGAACAGTCTCACTGAAAATAAATTGAACAAACACTCTCAATAGTACTGGGTTGAACGGTGACCCCCTCTCAAGACATGTATGCCTAGAACCTCAAAATAAGTCCTTTTTTGGAATAAGAGTCTTTGCAGGTATTATTAAGGTAAGGATCTCGAGATGAGATCATCTTGGATTGGGTGAGGGAGCTAAATGCAATGATTGGTGTCCTTGAAGGAAGAGTGAAATCCAAACAGAGAGACCATGTGGAGATAGAGGCAGAGATTGAAGTGATGTGGCCACAAGCCGAGGAATGCCTGGATCTATCAGAGTTGGAAGAGGCAAGGAAGGACCCTCCTCTAGAATCTTCAGAGGGAGCACAGCTGCCAGCACTCTGATTTCAGACTTCGGGCATAGCAGAAAGGATGATCAAGTTGGTCTTGCATGCCTTCTCACATTCTTCAAATCCAGCCCAGGTCTCTTCCTCCAGGAAGCCTTCCTGGCTGCTCAGTAGAGCTCCCATTTCCCCTCTGCCCAGTCTGGCTGCGCAGCATGTATTTATATTGGGGCCTTTCCAGGTACCAGCCTCTTGAATCAAGCATTGACTGGCAACGAATGTATTGGTGATTGAAAGAAGGACATTTTCTTGTGCTGGTTCTGCTCTGGCTTTCCTTAGTTGCTTTCAGCATTGCGGCCTCTCTTGGGTCTCTCAGGGTCCTCACTATCACCCCAGAACCCAGCCCTCACTGGGTCTTCCTATAGGAGGAGAGGGTCTCCACGCTGAACTCCTTATTTCTGGGAAAGAGCAGAAAAAGTCCAATATTGAAGACATATGGAGCTGGATTTGCACCTTCTCTGCAACTTTTTTTTAAAGTTACCATTTACAGAGTGTTTTTAACTCTTTGCAACCCCAGGGATTGTAGCCTGGTAGACTCCTCTGTCCATGGGATTCTCCAGGCAAGAATACTGGAGGGGGTTGCCACCCCCTTCCCCAGGGGATCTTCCCAACCCAGAGACTGGACCTGCGTTTCCTGCACTGCAGGCAGATTCTCTACCACTGAACCCCCAGGGAAGCCCCCACACCTCAATGCCCAGAACTGTGCTTTCTCATGTCTTCTCACCACACCCGTGAAGAGTCATTACTGTCCCCATTTTAGAGATGAAGAAGCGATGGCTCTCACACTCAGCTGGTGGGAATGTTGTTTGGTACAACCACTTGAGACAGCCACTTGGCAATATTTGCTGAAAGGGAGTGTTCCTACACTCTAGCAGTTCCATCCGTGGGCATTTTATGAGCGTCCTGGGGCTGCCATAACCAATGACCACAAAGGGGATGGCTTAAAACAATAGACATTTATTCTCTCACAGTTCAGGAGGCCAGAAGTCCAAAATCAAGATGTTGGCAGTGTTGGTTCCTTCCGTGGCTCTCTAGGGGAGAATCGCGTCTCTCTCCCAGCTTGTGGAGCTGTCCGCTCTCTTTGGCATCCCTTGATTTGCAGCTACATCACCCCAGTCTCTGCCTCCATCTTCACATGGCCTTCCCATTGTGCCTCTCTGTGTATTGATTTCTGTCTCTTACCAAGACACTCTCACTGGATTTTTGGTCCACTCTCATCCAGTTTGATCTCATTTGGATTCTTAGCTAAATTCCATTTGCAGAGACACTATTTCCAAATAAAGTCACATTCTGAGGTTCCAGATGGACATGAATTGAGGGTAGTAGGGGCTCCACTCAAGCCACTACAGGTATTCATCCAACAGAAAAAGGGACATGATTTCATCCAAAGATATAAACATAAATGGTCATAATAACCTCAAGCGGGAAACAGCCCACAGGTTTACCAACAGGTTGATGGATAAATGGACAAGAACATGGCCACTAGTGGAATACTATGCAGCAAAGAAAAAGAACGAACACTGCTATTAATACATGTGTCCCACAAGGGACTTCACCAACACTGAGCAAAAGAAACAAGGAGGACACATGTTGTGATTCCAGTTATGTGCACTTCACAAATAAGCCACACTAATCTACGGTGACAGAGGTTGGGCCAGGAGCCTCCTGGTGGGGATCATCAGGAGCAGAAGCGGTGACCACAGAGGGGCGTGTGGCCTTGGGGTGATGGAAATGTCCTATATCTTGAATTATGGGGCAACGGAGGGGGTTGCATTTGTCAGAATTCATTGAGCACTTACTTAAAACAGTTGCATCATTACATGTAAAGTTTGCCTCACTAAAGCTGGTATATTAAACAGAATAAGAAGCTCCCTGCTGGCCTAGTGATTAGGATTCTGGGCTTTCACTGCTGTGTCGCAGGTTCAACTGCTGGTGGGGGAACCGATCCGCAAGCCACACAGCATGGTAAAAGCAATAAAAAACAAGTCAGATGGAGCCTAGGGGTAGAGGTCAGATGTGGGCCCGCCCCTGGGAGGTGACTGGAAGGGGCACAATAGAGCCCCTGGGGATTAGGAGTACTCTGCATTTGGATCACAACAGTAAAAACAAGCGTGCTTTGTTGTTTGTAAATTACACTTGGATTGAAAAGCAAGACCCTGGGGCTCAGAGAGGTAAGGAACTCACCCAAGTTTCCAGCAGGGCAGTGTCAGAGCTGCCTACCCTAGAGTGCATCACCACCTCCTGGTCTCTTCACCCCTTCCCTCCATCCAATCAACAAGCACTTATTGGACTTCCCTGGTGGCTCAGTGGTAAAGAATCTGCCTGCCAATGCAGGAGCCACAGGTGCCACCTCTGATCCGAGAAGATCCCGCATGCCTCGGAGCAACTAAGCCCATGTGCCACGATTATTGAGCCTGTGCTCTCAAGCCCAGGAGCCGCAACTATCGAGCACATGTGCTGCAACTCCGGAATCCCGCGTGCCCTGAAGCCCCTGCTCCACAACAAGTGATGCCACCGCAACAAGAAGCCCGCACACTGCAGCCAGCGAGGAGCCCGTGCTTGCCACCGCTAGAGAAAAAAAAGCCTGCACGGTAACGAAGACCTAGCACAGCCAGTAATTAGTTAACTAACTTTAATGTTTTCAAAAAAGCAAGAACTTATGCATCGGCTATGCACGAGGGGCTAGGGTTTCAATTGTAAGCACACCAGTCATGATCCCTACCCTTCATATTCCAGAGTATTCTGGAATGTATATATCCTTATGGGAAGGACAAACCTGAGACATACAAACCAATTAAGGGCCTAGATGATGTTAATTGCCATGAAGGCAATGGGCTGAGAGTGACCGAGGCGGGAAACACTATTTTAACCAGGAGGCGGAGGAGGGTCTTTTGGAGGAAGCAATGTTCCAGCTTTAATGAAAGCATGGAGAGAGAAGCAGGGAGGGGTGTTCTGGGACATTCCAGAACATTGTGGAAGGGCCCAGAATGTTCCAGGACACTCCAGGTGGAAGTCATGGGTATGGACCAAACGGGTGCCGGAAAGAGCCCCAGGGACAGAGAGGAGACCACATTGGCTGTACTGATGTGGAGCTAGGAGGGAGCGTGTTGACAAAGATGTATTGAGGGCAGCCTCCTCAGTGTGTGGGACACAGCTGTGACCGAGACTGCTACAGTGTCGCATCTGGCAGAGGGAACATTTATTAAACCAATCATCACACAAGCAAAGAAGCAATAACTTAATTGTCAACATGATAGAGGCTTAGGGTATAGTGATTTAGCAGGGCTAGGCTGAGCCAGGAGGCCAAGGAGGGACACTCAGTGTGAAGACTCAGCTGGGAAGAGAGCAGAGCCTTCCAGCCAGAAGGAACAGACTGTGTGGGGACACTGAGAAGGGAGCATTCCAGAAGCCACCTAGAGCCTGGTGGGACTGGGTGTGAAGGGGATGGTGGGCAGCATCCTGTTGCACAGGACCCCTGGAGGTTTCAGCTTCCCTGTTGGGCTCACAACCTGGCTCCGAGCAGGGATCTGGCCTGATCCTCCCTCTTCACAGAAGAGAAAGACATGAATCCCCATCCTGCCTTCCAAGCACTTGCAAAGTGTCTCCAGGGACACCGCCTTCCCTCTCTTCCCACCCCTAAGCCCAGAACTCAGGCCTGTCGCCAGGGAACCAGGACTGCCGGTTGCCATGGCAACCCTCACTACGGACACATGGGCGCTCCTGCTTGTTGCCATGACACCAGTCACCCACCCACCCTCCACCAGGTCTGCATTGGGATGTGAGAGGAAGGCAGAGGGAGGCGCAGAGAGGGCGGCTTCCCAGCTGCCTTGTGGAGCTGGGGAGGGCAGACAAGGAACCTGAGGTTCAAAGAGCTGCAGCGAGTCAGGAGTTATCCTCAGGTCAGCTCTGCGAGCCTCTGCCATGGGAAGGAGCCTCAGATGGAGGTGAAGGGCCCCCTCTCTCCTGAGACTCCAGAAGAGTCTTCACTTGGCACTCAGGGCCCCTTCCCCAGTGAAACCCTGAGAGAGACAGGTAATGTGAATAGGTATTACTTTTCTCTGAATGCACACGCACACCTCTGCAGCTGGGACACCCTCCGTTGTCCCTGGATTCTATCCATTCTTCAAAGCCCACGTCAGCTGCCATCTCTTCCAGGAAGCCATCACTCACCACCTGCTTGGAAAAGACTCTCTCCCACCTTCACACATCCGCAGGACTCAGTTTCAACTGGCACCATCTGACATTATTCATTCCATACCTATGAGGCCTCTACTCTGGGTCCAACCCTGGGATGGTCACAGGGGTTTCAAGAATTAACGCATTAGGAAATTCCTTGGTGGTCCAGTGGTTAGGACTCTGTGCTCTCCCTGCCAGGGGCCTGGGTTCAATCTTAGGTTCCACAAGCCAAGCAGCACAGCAGAAAAAAGAAGAAAAGAATCAGTGCGCTAGACACAGGAGTGAGTGAGTGAAGTCGCTCAGCCGTGTCCAACTCTGCGACCCTGTGGACTACCAGGAGCCTACCAGGTTCCTCCACCCATGGGATTTTCCAGGCAAGAAGACTGGAATGGGTTGCCATTTCCTTCTGCAGGAGATCTTCCCGACCCGGGGATTGAACCCCGGTCTCCCGCATTGTAGGCAGACGCTTTATAGCAGCATGCAAACAAAACTCTGCCCTTGCAAAACTCTGTCTTGGGGGAGGACAGAGAGACAGGGATCAGTCACAGTTTTCAGTTCCAAGGAGCCCCACACAAATGGGATTAAGCCAAAATTCAAGGACAGTTCAGTTCAGTTCAGTCATTCAGTTGTGTCTGATTCTTTGCGACCCCATGAATCACAGCACCCCAGGCCCCCCTGTCCATCACCAACTCCCGGAGTTCACTCAAACTCATGTCCATCGAGTCGGTGATGCCATCCGGCCATCTCATCCTGTTGTCCCCTTCTCCTCCTGACCCCAATCCCTCCCAGCATCAGAGTCTTTTCCAGGGAGTCAACTCTTTGCATGAGGTAGACAAAGTATTGGAGTTTCAGCTTCAGCATCAGTTCTTCCAATGAACACCCAGGACTGATCTCCTTTAGAATGGACTGGTTGGATCTCCTTGCAGTCCAAGGGACTCTCAAGAGTCTTCTCTGACACCACAGTTCAAAAGCATCAATTCTTCGGCGATCAGCTTTCTTCACAGTCCAACTCTCACATCCATACATGACCACTGGAAAAACCATAGCCTTGACTAGACTGACCTTGGTTGGCAAAGTAATGTCTCTGCTTTTTAATATGCTATCTAGGTTGGTCATAACTTTCCTTCCAAGGAGTAAGGATGGCTTTATTGTTTCAGGACTTCTGTCAATGGCATGAAGACACTCTTTCTCCATGCCTCTTACTTCAGACAAATGCTTCGTTCTCTCAAGCTCAACAACCCCAGTTAACAGGGCATGTCTCTCTCCCAATATATCCCATCAATACCTGAGGAGGCTGGGTCATGCTGCTCAACTTCCCCTAAACCACATAGGTGTGATCAAACCAAATCAGTTCTGTTAGGAAAGAAGAGATGACAGTGCCAGGTGCCGGGTTGATTCCTACCAAGTCTATGATGGTATTCTGAGCAGAAAGTCTTGGCTGTTCATCGTGTCTGACTCTCTGACTATAGCCCGCCAGGCTCCTCTGTCCATGGAATTCTCTAGGTAAGAACACTAGAGTGTGTAGTCATTCTCTTCTTCAGGGGATCTTTCCGACTCAGGGATCGAATCCAGATCTGCTTTGCAGGCAGATTCTTTACTGTCTGAGCTACCAGGGAAGCCCTGAGCAGAAAGTGAAAGTGAAAGTTGCTCAGTCATGTCCAACTCTTTGTGACCTCATGGACTATACAGTCCATGGAATTATCCAAGCCAGAATACTGGAGTGGGTAGCCATTCTTTTTTCCAGGGGATCTTCTCAACCCAGGGATCGAACTCAGGTCTTCTGTATCGCAGGCAGATTCTCCACCAGCTGAGCCACAGGGAAGCAAAAGAATACTGGAGTGGGTAGCCAATTCCTTCTCCAGCACATCTTCCCGACCCAGAAATCAAACCAGGGTCTCCTGAATTCTGAGCAGAAGGAGCAGCTATAGCAAAGGTCTGCAGACTAGAACACTGATGCCCCTTCTGTCTTCAGAATGAAAGGTTGGGGGAACATTGGAGGCGGTGGGTGCCAGCATGGTGGATTTTAAAAGCCTTTAAAAGGTAAGCAAAGGAAATTAGGTGGTATCCAATGGCAACAAGAGCTTGTAAGAAAGGGACAAGGTCAGAGCCCACAAAGGGAATGGATTTGACTGGATGCTGCTGCTTCTGGGGTCTGACAGAGAAGCAGGAAGATACCCAATCAAGAATAATTACTGATTACCTGCTCCATGCCAGTTCGCATGTGAAACCCTAGGGAGCTGACTTTATGGAGCTCATAAAATTATGTTAAAGGAGGCTGACATTGAAACAAATAATTATTAATCAACTATAAATGTGGTCAGCACAGGGAAGACTAACAAGGAGTTGAGCATTGGTGTAACAGGGGATGCTGGCCCAGACTTGGGTGGCGAGGATATGATTGGTTGAGGAGGAGTCCTTTGTGTTGAGAACTTGGTTAGAGCAGGGCTTCAGGGGTGTTCCTGCCAGAGGGAAATGCAAGTGCAAAGGCCCTGGGGTTGGAAAGAACAAGGTAGGTTCAAGGAACCTAGAAAGAGACTGTGTGGCTGGAGCATAGTGAGCAAGGAACACAGCTTCATAGAAGTGGCTGGAGATGCTAATTGGGCCAAGTCATGGGGGTACCTGTTGGATCATGTGGATATTTGGGCTCCTCATTGTAGCACTGGAACCCAAAAGCAGGTGATGTCTAGGATTAGATATACTTTATACCAATGGATCCCCAGGTGCTGTCTGGAGCTAGAGGGTGGCCGGAAGGGAAGCAGGGAGCCCCGAGAAGAGATGGGCACATTTGTTGGGCAAGAGATGATGGAGGTTGGAACTTGGCTATTGCCAAGGAAAGCGAAGAGAATCATGTGGACTGGAGGCCAAGGGGAAAAGCGCTGCTAAAGCAGCAACATGGGGTGAGGACAGAGAGGAACCAAGATGCCGCTCAAGTGTCTAGACTCCCTGAGATGGGAGGCGGGTCTACAAGCGGAAGGGCAGCCAAGCTCCCCTTTAAGCTGGGCTAAGGGATTCAACAGCCATTTAAACAGATGACGGTGATCGCTCCGCAGCACTGTTGCCGTTGTTCAGTCGCGTCCGACTCCTTGCGACCCCGTGGATTGCACCGCGCCAGGGTCCCCTGTCCTTCACCATCTCCCAGAGCCTGCTCAAACCCATGTCCATTGAGTTGGTGCTGTCATCCAACCATCTCATCCTCTGTCGTCCCCTTCTCCTCCTGCCCTCAATGTTTCCCAGCATCAGGGTCTTTTCTAATGAGCCCAGCTCTTTGCATCATGTGGCCATAAAGAACTTAAGCTTCAGCATCAGTCCTCCCGGTGAATATTCAGGACTGATTTCCTTTAGGATGGACTGGTTTGATCTCCTTGCAGTCCAAGGGACTCTCAAGAGTCTTCTCCACCACCACAGCTCGAAAGCAACAATTTTTCGGGGCTCAGCCTTCTTTATGGTCCAACTCTCACATCACTACATGACTGGCTTTGACTATACCAAAAAACAGTTGCTTTGACTATACATACCTTTGTCGGCAAATTGATGTCTCTGCTTTTTAATACACTGTCCAGGTTTGTTATAGCTTGTGGATGAACCTATTGTCACTGAATTGTACACTTAAAAACTATACAGTTTTTAAGGGGGAGCTTCTCTGGTGGTCCAGTGGTTGAGAATCCACCTTGTAATGCAAAGAACACTGTTTGATCCCTGGTAGGGGAGGATCCCACATGCCGTGAAACAACCAAGCCTGTGGGCCACAACTAATGCGCCTGCACTCTGGAGCCTGTGAGCTGCAACTGCTGAGCCCACGTGCCACAACTACTGAAGCTCACACGTTGAGAGCCCATGCTCTGCGACAAGAGAACCACCGCAGAGAAGCCCTCGCACCACAACCACACAGTAGCCCCAGCTTTCTGCAACTAAAGAAAGCCCATGAGCAGCAACAAAGACCCAGCACAGCCAAAAAAACCCAAAAACCTGGCTAACAGACTTGCTGGTCAGTCCAGTGGTTAAGACTCCACACTTCCACGGCAGGGAGTGTGGGTTCAATCCCTGGTCGGGGAACTAAGATATCACATGCCGCCTAGCCAAAAAAACAGAAAAAAATCTGGCTAAAATGGCATAATTTATATGATGCATATTTTTCACTGCCACAAAGAAAAAAAATAGAGGAAAAACCTTAATGTACATCAACTCAAACTAAGGAAAATGAGGAGCACAATCGAGTCGCATTAGCCATATCGCGAGAGCTCTGCAACATCGTGTGGCTGGAGATGGCACAGACAGAACTCTTCTATCATCACAGAATGTTCTGCAGGGCAGCACTGGCTTGCTATCACTTCTCATTTCTGCCCAGGTCGTGTTTTCTGGTGACATTCCTAGGGGCTTCCCTGAAATCCCATGCTGGGCTCAGAATGTTGCTCAAGGGCCTAGATTGCCTCTTGGTTGAATCCCGATGTTCCTGATAACAGGCAGGGTCCAGGCAACAAGCAGGAGTCAGTCAGAATGGATGATGCAGGAGAGTGGTAATAAAGGGGATATTTGCAAAGTGCCCTGGGGGCAGGAAACTGAGGTGGGGCAGCGCAGCACGTGGGAAGGGCCACAGTCCAGAGCAATTAACGTGCCTGGGCTGACCGTGCACTTGGTGAAGCTGTGGTCTTGGGTGGGGGTACAGAGACCTGGGGACAGAACAGCCCCCCCGGGACTTCTCACCTCTTCCCTTCTGCCTCCTGCCAGTGGCCCCCTCTGGCCGACTCTAGCAGTAGGCTGAGGGTTCAAGTGAATCTGCTTCCCGGGACACTGGGCAGGATGAAGAGTGGAAGGGCACAGCCTCACTCAGCCTAATTCACCTCCCTCCACCCACCCACCCCCACAGGCCTCCATTAGCCCTTGGAAACGTCCGCCCCACTGACCACCATGTCCATCATCCCAAACTCCTCCCAGGAGATGCGGCCTTCACCAAACAAGACTCTCTGGTTGCCAGCAACAGAAACAACTCTAGCCTACTAAACCAAAAGATTTATTGAGAGGCTCTTGGGGAGTCTGCAGAATCGACAGGAAGGATGGAGGGTCAGGGCTACCGCCTCACCATGGTGGGCTGCTCCTGTCCTTCAAGACTCCTCTTATTTTGATTATTTATTTATGGCTATGCTGGGTCTTCGCTGTTGCACTTGTGTTTAGTCACCAAGTTGTATCCAACTCTTTGCAACCCCATGGACATAGCCCACCAGGTTTCTCTGTCCACGGGATTTCACAGGCAAGAAAGATTCCTCTTGAATGCAGAGTGCAGGAAAAGAATGCCAACTCACCAAAGCTGGACCCCCTGGGTAGAGAAGTGGGGAGAACCTGTGGACAGGGCCCTGAGACTGCCTCCAATGGGACAGAGCTCCATCCCCAAAAGAAAGGAGGATGGAAGCCAGCTGGTGATAAAATTAACAAATGTCCTCTTCAAGATGTGCCCTGTCCATTTCACAGGAGCAGCATGGAGGCCCGGGAAGGGGCACTGACCCACCCGGGCCAGGCAGGTGGCAGGAGCCACTTTGCCAGAGTCACCCCTAGCTAGGAGTATGATGTGTGCCGGTTCCTTTCAGGTGGCAGCTGGTTCGCACCACTCAAGCCATGGGAAGTTCCTGGGGTCCCACATCTTAGGAAGGGCCTGGTGGGCAGGGGTCATGGCCACACTCAGGTCTTCCCCCCAAGAGGCAGACGGAGAGACCGATAGCAGTAAGCTCAGTCCAAGATGGTTTTATATACATGGTTTATTCCTTCTGACCCCCATGTTGCAACACCAGCCTCATTCGCCCTCCCAGCATGGAGCCACCCAACGCCTCCTCTCTTGGGGGGATCTCCTCTCACGGGGCTATGTCTCCAGAGGTGGGGTGGGGAGAAAAGGGAGCCTTAGCACAAAGTGGCTCCTCTGTGGCCTCAGCCCCCCAGAGAGGGGAGAGAGGAGGAAGGAGGAAGGCAGCACAGAACTGGGGTTCAAATACTCAAGAAGCTACAGAATAGAAGACAAAAGTAACACGCTCTGGGGAACGGGGACAGGGAGGAACCAAGGTCAGATCCCGCCCCCCAGCAGGGGCACAGCACCCCCTGGATCCAGGGGGGAGGGGCGGGGCTGGAGAGAGAAGAATTCGGGGGAGGGAGGAGCCCAAGGATGGTCCCACCTTGACCTGGACGCCTAGGCAAAGGGCAAGTGAGGCCCCCGGAGCCCCTGAACTTGGCAGTGCCGGCCTACAGCTTGGTCAGGTCCAGTTTCAGCTTGTAGGGCGGGGGGCTGTCTGCATAGGCGTGGGACGGAGGAGGGTACAGGGACCACTCTGGCTCCACCATATAACCCTTGTGCTGCTCCAGAGTCAGGGGCTGTAGGGGCGAGAAGAGCGAGAGAGGGCCATGAGTCCCCACCCTGGCAGGACTCCTTCCCATCCCAGATCTCAGGTTGCCCCTACTAAGGGAGGGAGTCGTTCCTCTCATTTCATGAGAGTGAAGAAACTTGCCTAATGTCACATAGGAAGTCAGGGGTGCCTGTCTCCATGGGAAAGGGGGTGGCCCTGTCCAGATGAGGGAACGGTTTTCTTTCCATCGTTGCCCACGGGCCCTGCCCACCTGGAACTTAAGGTGCTGGCCGGGTGCGGTCACCAGGGTGGAGCAGCTCAGCCACAGCATCACCAGCACGGAAAGGAAGAGGCAGCAGGCCAGGATCCAGCGAGGAAGCCCCGAGCGCCTGCCCCGCCCAGCAGGCATGTTCAGGGCCCTGGCGGGACCAGAGAGCCTCTTCCCTCAGGCCCCACCCCGACACAGTCCCCAGGGTTCTGCCACCCACCGGGACATGCAGCTGAGGAAGTCATTGTCCTGCAGCTCATCAGACTCCACCTTTGCCTTGCTGCTGGTCTTGACTCGAATCTTGGCCTTCCTTACCTTGTCCAAGGGGCCTACAGGGTCTGAGAGAACAAGTCACTTTCAGTAGCCTCCAGGTCTTAGCCAAGAGGTGACAGCAGCCATGGAGAGTGAACAGGGGGTCAGGACCTGAGGCAATGGGGCATGGGGTCTTGGAATAAATCAGAACCCTGAAAGATGGACCATGGGATTCAGGAAGGTGAACCACAGAACCCTGGGAGATGGGCCATGGAACTCTGGGAGATGGACCATGGAACTCAGTGAGATGGAGCATGGAACTCTGGGGGATGGACCATGGAACCCTGGGAGAGGGACCGTAGAACTCAGGGAGATGGACCATGGAGCCCTGGGAGAGGGACCACAGAACTCAGGGAGATGGACCATGGAACCCTGGGAGAGGGACCGTAGAACTCAGGGAGATGGACCATGGAGCCCTGGGAGAGGGACCACAGAACTCAGGGAGATGGACCATGGAGCCCTGGGAGAGGGACCACAGAACTCAGGGAGATGGACCATGGAGCCCTGGGAGAGGGACCATGGAACTCAGGAAGATGGACCATGGAGCCCTGAGAGAGGGACCACAGAACTCAGGGAGATGGACTACGGAACCCAGAGAGAGGGGCCACAGAACTCAGGGACAGAGACCATGGAACCCAGGGAGATGGATCAAGGAACCCCAGGAACTGAGAGATGGAAATACCGGTCCTCAAGGGTTCATTTGCCAGGAGAACCGTTTGTGACAGTGGAGCCACCTTTGGAAGGAACACTGATCTAGGTTTGAACCTTACCAACATGCACCTCCAAAGCCTCAGGGTGGGATCCCCGCCAGGTCACCTCCACTCGCTGCAGACGGGCTCCCTCACGCCCCAGGCTCTCTACCACAGGCTGGGTCTGGGCCAGGAACAAGAGCACAGGAAAGCCCTTTAGAAAGGCACCACCTTGACCCTAGCAGGCACCTCTCTGCGCCCCATGTAGGTTACATTATCCCATGCCCAGCTGGTACCTAGTTCCACTGGGGTCGGAGAGGACATAGCTGCAGGCTGTGATATCAGGGACACTGTTCCCTGCTATTGTGGGACCCTGATCTGTCTTGACCCCATCCTCCAACACCTAAGATAGGGACGTGATTCAGGACTAGCCAACAAAATCACAGGGACTGGCCGAGAGGTCATCACATGACTCAGCCAGGGCCAATCAACTTAGTTAAAGCCTGAGAGGTTGTAGTCTAGAGCCTTAGGATCCACCTTGCAGTAAGGAGGGACATGCTTGCCTGAGAATGAGGCTGCTGAAGAGGACAGCAGAATCCAGGGGTGGAGTGAAACACTGAACCCCGGGATCCAGCTGTGCTTGAAGCTTACTGACCTGTAGACTTTGCATCCCATGAGCCAAGAACCAATTCATCCCACCTCCTTATCCTGACCACCCAACCACTTGTCTGGTGTGGCCCCTGCCAGAGCCCTCACCTGGAACACCACCACCTTCCCATTGTCAGTCTGCAGGTAGTATGTCCAGGTGGAGGAGACGAAGCCCTGGGCCGAGTTGACAAGGTCATTGCAGAGGGTGGAAAACAAGTCCAGGAGTGAGAGGGCCCCACTCGGAGCTTCCAGGACCTTTCTCTGCCAAGGGGAGGCCCAAGGCACAGAAATGTCACCAATGTAGGGTGTTAAGTGGGAGGGGAGCTGGGAAGATTCACTGTGATCAAAATTCACTAAGTGGTTTGGGGCAACAGGGCTACCTAGGATGAATAGAGATCTCAGCACTGCATTGGCTGATTGACTATGTGCCCATGGGAAAGTGGATTGACCTCTCTGAGCCCTACAATGGGAAATGACACTCTTCCTCAGGGAACTGATATGAGATTTCAACTGAACAATAGCACAAGAGCTTCCCTGATAGCTCAGTTGGTAAAGAATCTGCCTGCAATGCAGGAGACCTGGGTTTGATCTCTGGGTTGGGAAGATCCCTTGGAGAAGGGGAAGGCTACCTGCTCCAGTATACTGGCCTGGAGAATTCCATGGACTGTATAGTCCATGGGGTCACACATACACATAAAGCACAAGTGCCTAATATATAGTAGATGCTATGATTAAAAATGTTACTATCATCATTGTTCTTATTTTAACAGAATAAGAGAGAGAACATGGAATAGGGAGAAATGATGGTGCACAGGGCTTTTATGAACAGTGAAAGCCTGGGAAGGGTGGAGGAAAATGAGTGATGAGAGGAGTGGGCTTTCTCGGGAATCCCAGCCCCAGGGTTTCTGACTGGGATGAAGGATTTCCTGTGCCTCAGTTTCCCCTGATGCAGCACTGTCTAGACTCATGGAGTATGATAAGTGTACAGTTATTATTTCTCCCTGGGGTAGGGAAGGAGGAGCTATGTGTGCTTGGGAGGCTCCTCCTCCCTACACTTCCATTCTGACCACCTGTTCATCACAAGGACAGGGCTTAGACCAGGAGCTAACATGTAGGTGCTCAGAAGTCAGCTCTAGGGAGGTGAGGAGTGGTCATAAGCCCTGGTGGCACTGGCTTTAAATCCCACCTCCGCACAGTTTTGGGTGACCTTGGCCTGTTGCTCTGTGGGCATGAAATGGGGATGACACTGTCTCAGGTGTCTTGGGTGGCACAAGAAATTTGAGACAGGCTGAGGTTAGGCCTGGACCAGGAAAAAAGCTTGCTAAATTATGTAAATGGTGGCAGTTTGGGTGGGAGAGGCGGTGGGGGTGGGGGGAGGACTTCCCATGTCACAGAGATGACAATTGAGTCTTGAGATGTCATATGGCTTAATCCAGGACACCCAGGAGGCCCGGAATGGCATGGAGAGCCTGGGAGAGACTGTAGATATGAGTGCAGATTTGGGGAGGGGGTAGAGGAGAGGCAGGATGGGCCTGGGCCACAGGTGGGAGGGCGCCCACCTTCTGCTCCAGCTCAGGCTCAGGCTCCGGCTCTGGGTTCTGACTCCAGCAGCCCTCGCTGCAAGCCTGCTGCTCTGTCTCCTTCACATAGGCCTCCACACAGGCTGCAGGGGGCAGGAGGGGGTGACTGGGGGACAGTCCGTCCCAGACCACCTCTCCCCACCCTGGCCCACCCAGCCAACACTCACCTGCTTCACACTCAGCCTGGGTGGCATTGGGCTTGGAGCTCCTGGCCACGAATCGGCAGATGGAGAAGAGGCGGCAGCCTCGCTCGCAAGCGCTGGTCAGGACGGCCCTGTCATATGCTTTCGCTCTCCTGGATTGAATGGTGTCCTCCCCCAGCTCCTCCTGGAAGTGAAGCTGCGGGCTTAGGCAGGGGGAGGGGCAGGAGGCGGCCAGTGGCGCAGGAAGCCCTCGGGGAGGTAGAAGACTTTATCCCCCCAAGT
Organism: Moschus berezovskii; assembly: GCF_049115385.1. Taxonomy (NCBI): domain Eukaryota; kingdom Metazoa; phylum Chordata; class Mammalia; order Artiodactyla; family Moschidae; genus Moschus; species Moschus berezovskii. Next base: position 107,488,657 of record NC_142467.1, on the reverse strand, counting down.
CTTCTATGGGGTTTGGGGTGAGGTTGATGAGGAGGCTAAGAATATTAGTGGGGGCTGTTAGCTCCAAGGAGGAGAGAGGGATCGGGGGCTTGAGGAGAGTAAACAATGGATGCTGCTGGGTTTGGGTAATGGTTGAAAAACTGGAGAAGATGAAGGGCAATGATCCTCCCCCCCCTAAAAAAAAAAAAACCGTCCAGAGAGAAGGGGTTCTTGGGCCTGAAGAAGGAAGGGGGACTCAGAGGACGTTTTGTCATCCTTCAGGCCTGGGAAAATTGGGATCTGACTGGGGGAGGGGTGGTCAGGATCGGGGTGGGAACTGGTAGCTCTAAGGGGGGTAGGGAAGAGGATGTGGAAGATGCTTGAGTAGAGGGGGAAAAGGGGATTGTCGGGCCTGAGGGAGGTGGGGCTGGGCGCCCCCGAGGTTCTGGCCCAGCAGAGGGTAGCCAGAACCCGCTGGGTAGCAATAGAGCTTCAGTCCCCTCCCGCCTCCGGCTTGGAGGGATTCCCGGAACCCCGAATCCATCGGAAGGACGGGCATCGCTAAACCCCCGCCCCGTGTCAGAGACCCCACGGCCCCTCCCCTGCGGGAGAAACACCCCCACCTCCGTCGGAGGCACCCTGATCTCTGCGCTCGCCCCCGTCGAAGGAGCGCCAGCCCTTCCCCCACCAGAGGGGCCCACCACCACTGAAGAACCCCCTTCCCTGACCCCTTCCCCCTCCGAGGAACCCTGGCCTCCCGCTCCCAACGGAAGGAGCTGCATCCTCAACCCATCCCCCACTGGAGAGCGCTCAGGCCCTCCTGCTGGCGCTGCGCGCGCTTCACCTGAGCAGGCTGCGGTTTAGGGTAGCGGTCTCGGCACCGCAGCTGGCAGTTCTGCGTGTCCCCAAGCTGCAGGGCGAAGGGGTCGCGGCCAGGCGGCGCGGGGCTGGCGGGAGGAGGCTGCAGCAGCAGCAGCAGCAGGAGCGGCATCAGCGCGACCGATTCCATGGCCAGGCCGAGCGCAGGGAGCGCGGGGGACGCCGGCTCGGGCGGGCGCGGAGGATGCGGCGGCTGCGGCGGGGACCGGGTCGCTGACGTCACCCGAGCGAGGCAGCCTGGGAAGCGGGGGTGGGGGATGCGGAGAACGGGCGGGGGCGCGGCGCTGCGGCACCGTCGGGGCACCGGCAGGGCGAGGCAGGTGGATCGTGGCCCCTGCCGTCTGTCCCACGTCGGAGCCCCATGACACCGCGCTCGTGTCCACGGACGAGGGGAGCTCAGTCACCGCTAGGGGCCAAAAGGAAACAAATAGGATGATAGAGCTGGGGAGAGATCTATTCGCCTGGGGATCAGGGAAGGCCTCCCAGAGTAGGCGTATTTCGAGCTGGCCACTCGGGGAGGCCGCCGAGGGAACAGCGAGGTTCGGACGAGCTTGTTGGAAAAGGAAATGGGAGGGCGGTGGGGCTGTCTGGAACCCAGCCGGAGTGTGGCGATGGAGGGTCATGAGGGTCGCAGAGCTGGTTTAGAGAAGGCTTTCTGAAGCTTCATCTCTTTTGATACCCAAATCAGAGAGCTGGTAATTTATGCGCAGTTTGGCTTCTGTAGGAAGCTCTCCAAGTCCCTCCAGGGTTCCCCTAGCCTCGCCTCTCTCTGGCCCAGCCCTGATCCGCAGACCTGGGGGGTCTGGCCCCTGCTCTCCCAGACTGGGAGCCCTCGACCTGGGGCTGAGTAGGAGGAGGCACAGACGGGGCGATGGGGTGCTGCTAAAATCTCTAATTCATGTGGGAAAACACGGGACAAACAGGAATACTTCTGACTTTCCTAACTGCCGCACTTAAAGGTGACAAAGGGTAGTCCCATGAATCTTGACCTCGGAGGTCCGCCTAGCTTCCTCTTCGGCGGGCATGGGAGTGAGGACGCCCTTCTAAGTTCGAGACCCTGCAAAAGTGGCACCCTCGCCCTCGCTGGTGTGCCCGGAGCGCAGGTGCCTGCCGCCCGCGCAACCTCTGTCCACTCTCCGCCCCAGCAGACGCGGCGGCAGCCACGCGGGGTCGGCGGGTCAGAGGGCGCAGCAGGTTCCAGCCGAGGAGGAGGGGCCGGGGTCGGAGGGCTAGCGCACCCTCCCTCCCCCGGCCGGCCGCCGCGCTTTCATCTCCGCGGCCTCAGCCAGCCCCCACGTGGCTTAATCAGGCGCGGCTGTGCCTGGCGGACCCTGAACATCTGGATCCCCGGGCGGCCCCTCCCCCGCCCCGCCGCTCCCAGGCTAGGCCGCCGCGACCCTGCGGCGAGGGCCTCCAGCCTGCGGTTTGTGCGAGAGCCAGGGAACCCCGCGTTTAGCCCACCGCGCGCCAGGCCTGCGCCTTAGGGAACAGCCAACGTTCCTGACCAATACTGCCCCCCGTTTCACAGGTGGGAAACTTAGTCCCCAGGACCCCTCCGCGGAGCCAGGATTCAAGCCCACACATGTCATTTCCAGAGCCCCGCGCGCTGAAGCCTTCCACAATTACTGTTATTCATTCATTCCAAACAAAACACTTCCGCAGTATTTTCTTGCAACAACCCTATAAAGAAGAACTGGTAGCGTTATCCAATTTACAAATGAGGAAGCTAAGGATCAGATGGTCAAAGGGGGTCGGCCCAGGTGACAAGCGAAAGAAGCAAAGAGAGGTGGGCAGAACCCCGCCAAGACTGGGAGGCGGGGCGGCAGGGTAATCCGGCTTCAGGGGCGTCTCTTACGGCTCAACGGAAAGGAAGGACACCCGCGGCGTGTGTAAAGCAGAAGGGGAAACTGAGGCGGGAGGAGTTGGGACGCTGGCCTAGGTCACCGCAGAGGAGTAAGGTTTAATTGCCTCCTACTCACGCCCTTTTCCGCTGCAAAAGGCCGCCTGGGGCGGGAGCGGAAGGAGGACTTGACCCCGGCCCCCCAGGTGAGCCCCCGCGCCCCTCCTGCCTTTCCCGGGGGAGCTGGTCCAGGTGAGGGGCGGGCGGGCCGGCGGGCGGCCGGGGTCGGGTTTCAGGAAATCCGCCGACATTCCTTCGGGGCTTAAGAGGGAAAGTTGACTCGGCGCCGCCCCTCGCCCCCCCCCACTTCCTACCCCCCGGGGCGGCCCGGCCGGGGCGGCTAGCGGGGAGTCGCTGCGGCCGGCCTGGGCGTGAATCAGAGGCGGGCCAGGCGTCCGAGAAGCGGCGGCCGAGGTCAGTGCGGGCATCGGACAAACACCCTTTGTCCCTTGCCGCCCTCGCCACGACCCCGCTGACCCCCACCCCCAAGCTGGGTACAGTCTGGGGAGCCAGCAGGGCACCGTGGCGCCGGCGACTTGCTGACAGTGGGTGGGGGGAGGGGAAGGGGCACAACCGTCACCCTCCAAGGTAGCTGGCGCCTCCGGGAACCCAGACAGCGGAGGTTCTCCAGGGTGCAGAGGGCAGGGAACCCAGACCTCCCAGGCCGGGTGAACACTGGTCCTAATTTGGACATAGGCAGCTCTGCACCCCTGAGATCTCCTTTCCAATGCCTATGGGGTCTGGGTTTATAAATTACATACTGCACAAAGCTTGGGACCCCGGAATCCAAGCTCCTCCAGCTGAACCTCCAGGGTGGAAATGATAAAGCCCCACCTTCTCCTGCATACAGGTCTGGAACTTGGGTTCTGCTGCTCTGAGCCCACATCCAGGTTAGACCCTCACTGTCCCTGCTCCCTGGGAACACTGGCCTGGAACACAAGGCAGCTAATCCCAATACTGAGGGGCCCTGACCGTGTGGGTCTCAGCATGGGAAAGGCAGCTCTATGCCCTCCTCACTCCCTAGGGGACTCTGAAGGTGCTGTTACCACTACCCATCCCCAGGGGCCCCTCAGTGCCCTGGAATTCAGCAGGGAGCTGGGCTGGAGGGTCTCCCCCAAGGTAATTCTTAAGTGCAAAGTCTAAGGAGGAGCCCCTCCCCCTGGGGGCCCCTCCCTCCATCTGCCACCTCAGTACATTCCCAGCCACCTTCGAGGACTTGGGTCAATATTTGCCAGAAGTTCCACCAGAGCTGGTTCCCCTTCCTGCACAAAGAGGTGGCGGGACTGATGAAGAAGGGGTTAAGCCGCCTGGAGAACCAAGGGCAGGGAAGGATGCACCTAGAGGTCAAATCAGTTTCCTTAGAAAGTCAAAGGTATGAGGTTAAGGTCACCCTGAGGGCAGAGGGCATGCTCCAGGGAGGGACTGAGCCAACAGTGCATACCCTTCTACAGGTTAAGGACCAGAGAGGGGTGGCTACCAGGTTGGGTCACAGAGCAAATCCAGGCTCTGGCTGAGACCCAAGACAGCATGATTCACTGGGACTGAGCTTTCTTGCTACTCCAAGGGACTGAGAATTCTCCATCCTTTCTTTTTCTTTTTTTTGTAACATCCTCCCACCTCCACCTCCATCCTTTCATTTCTGCAAATGTTCACTGAGCTCTTCTACCATGGCCCTCCCTGGGCCCAGAACGGAGTCCTAGTGGCTCTCCCGATACCCACAGTGTAAAGAAAATGTCTCAAGATGATGTTTGAAGAACTGTGTTACAAAGATAATTTTAAAAGAGGAAGGGGACAGAGAGTTCTGGGAAAAGTTGGGGGGCCACCTCTGAGAAAACTTGACCTGTGATCTGATGGAAAAGAAGGTGCTAACTTGGAGAAGAACTGGGGGGAACTGTGTCCCCGCAGAGGGGAACAGCAAACGTACAAGCCTGGGGCTAAAGGAGCGTGAGGGAGAGGAGGGAAAAGGGTGAGGAGAGAGGAGAAAAGGAGTGGGGAGAGGGCGGCGGGGCAGAGAAGACCTGCTCTGCTTCTTTTAAAAGCTCCTTCTTCCTAATGTACAGACAAGGGCAGGAGGGCTTCCCCGGGAATCCTAGGAGGCTGGGCAGCACCCCAGATGGAGATGGTGGGGCCTGGACCTGGATGGGGTGGAGAAAAGAGGTCCGAATCTCAGAATGGGGCTGCGTTTTGGAATCAGAGCCAACAGGATTTGCTGATGGATTGGACGTGGGAGATGAGCAAAGGAGAGAGTTGTCAGGCGCACCTCCAGGCCTCTGGCCTGAGCACCTGGGTGGTTGGGGGAGCCTTTTCCCCGAGACTGGGAAGGACTGGGGTGGGGGGGAGCAGAGATGTGTGTGTGGGGAGGTATTGAGATTTGTTTCTCCAGAAGCATGAAATCCTCCAGGTGGGAGTCAAACGTTGCTGAACCGTTGTGGGGGAGGCTTGGGATATATCCTGAAAACACAATTCCAGCCAAGAAGGGCCACCTTCACTTAATTCTCTGGCAGGTGGGGCTGTGGCCCCATTTTTCAGAGGTGACACACTGAGACTCCAAAAGAATGTGCCCCCAGTGCCAGGCACTGTCCTAAATGTTTAGACCGTGGAGCCTTCTGCTACACTGCAACTTCCCACAGAAAGGGGTAGGCTGGCTAAGAGTCCCTCATGGTGCTGAGGAGGAAACTGAGGCAGAGGGGCCCGATTTTCCCCAGGAAATGACAGTGCACCATGCCAGGGCTCAACTCTCTCCTTCACAAACTCATCCAGAGTCCAGACTGGGCTTGGGGGGCGGGGGCACACCCGGGACTCCGTCCTTCAATCCTCTTTTTTGATAGTCTGAGGTCTGAGTTGGGGACCTCAGACTACTTAGCAGGGGTGGCGGAGGGCCGCCTTAGGCAAACGAGCCGGGAACTCCTGAGCCCTCCTCAGACATCTTTACCCCCTTGGCTAGTTAGGGAGCTGGAGGGAGGGTCCAGGTCTCTAAGGGAGACCCTGAAGGGGGAGATAGAGCCCTTCTCTGAGGGCACATGGCTGTGGGCGGGGCTGCGACTCCAATGACTGGGCTGGAGGCAGCCCCGGAACTCTCATTTCAAGCTCCCCCCTCCACTGGGGCCTTGGAGTCCAGGAGCCCTTTTATCGTGGGCGCCCGAATCGGGTGAGGACCGAGAGAAGGAGTGAGGCAGCGGGGCCGGGAGGGGTCCCGAAACCCAAGCAGTGGCCAAAAATAATAACACGGAGAAGGATCCCTGCGCAAAAAAAGGAAGACAAACTATCCGTCGCTCCGGGCAGCCGGCGTTACCTGGAGTCGGCGGGCGGCGGCCGCCCCAGCGATTACTCACTGCGTGGCGCACCCCACCCGCGGGCCGCTGAGCGGATTTTTCCGTGGGGGGTGTTAGCGAGTCGGGGGAGGGCCTGCTTACCGCTCTCCTCCTGGGGGATCCCTCCTGCCCCGCACACGAGACCCGCGCAGGCCCCGTCTCCTTTCCCACGGGGCCCATTTCGCCCCTCTTGCCCACGCGAGAACTCCCTCCTGAGGCCCCCGGGCGCCCCCACAGAACCCCAGCTCGGACCCGCTCGAGGGGGACCGCCGAGCCTGGGCGAGGTCCGGGGACTCCAAGCCCTGCAGCTTTTGCTCCTTCTTCCCTCCAGCAAAGCCTGGGGCCGAGGCTGCGCGCGCGGAGCACCAGAAGAGGCGGGATGAAAGGGGAGGGGGAGCGCTGGGCCGAAACCTGCGGGACCCGCGCGCCAGGGGCGTGGGGCGGGCCGGAGGGCGACCCTTAGGCCCCGGGGGAGGAAAGGGGCTGGAGAAGCGAGCGGGCGGGGCTCGGGGACCGCTCAGCGGGGGCGGGGCCAGGGCGGGGGTGGGGGCCAGACGGAGGGCGGGGGAGGAGCGGGCCGGCCTCCGGGCTGCGGGCGACGCCGAAGGGGCACGCGGCGGAGGGCTGGGTGCGAGGGAGCAGGCGGGGTGTGCAAACGCGACTGGGGGCCGCTGGGTCCCAGACCCGGGGTAGGGAGCCTGGAGCTGGCAGGGTCGGCAAGGGAGGTCCCAGGTCGGCAAGGGTAGGGTTGGGGGTTTGAGGCCGCGGGAAAAACGGCGCGTGCGGTGCGCGGTGGGGCGGAGGCCGGACGGGCGGGGCTCGCGGTGCCCTCCGGCGGGCGGGCGGGCGGGCGGCGGGGAGGCCGGTGCGGGGCCCGCCGCCCCCCCGGGGCCGGGCCGGGGGCGGGGCCGGGCGGGGCCAGCGGCGCATTAGCGCCTTGTCAATTCGGCTGCTCAGACTTGCTCTGGCCTCCGCGCCCGCGCCCAGCGACGTGCGGGCTGCTTGGCCCGCGCCCTCCTGCGCCCGGCCTGCGCCCCGCGCCCCTCGCCGCCGTCCGCCGCGCGCCCCAGGCAGCGCCGGCCCCATGCCCGCCGGCCGCCCGGGCCCCGCCGCCCAATCCGCGCGGCGGCCGCCGCCGCTGCTGCCCCTACTGCTGCTTTGCGTCCTCGGGGCGCCGCGAGCGGGATCCGGAGCCGGTGAGTACACGGCGCCGCGCTCCCTCCTTCCCGCCTGGGCCGAGAGCGTGCGCTCCGGGGGCAACCGCGGGGGGGAGGGGGCGCGGGCGCCACCTGGACGGCCCGGGAACAAAGGAAGGCGCCCCCGGAGCGGCCCTCGGGGCGCCCTCACCTGTGGGGCGCACGGCGCCGAAGTTCCCTGGCCCGAGGGTCCGGCTTCTGCTACCAAGGCCTTCTTACCTGGGCTGCCCTGTGGAGGACGCCCGGCTCGGCCCCAGGGGGTCGAGGGGCCGCGGCCTGGGACCCTCTGCAAGCTGGGACGCGGGGGGCGCACGCGACAGCGTCTGCTGGCTTGGAGTCGCGGAGACTGCGGGTCACCGCACCCGGGCGGGGGCGCACGCAGTAGGCGCGCTGGGTGCCGGCCCTGAGCGGGGCCCCCCCGGGTGGAGGGATGAGCCCCGTGAGGAAGGCGGGGCGGGAGGGGGCCGCTCTGGCCGCCTGGCGCGCGGCCCGGGGTCCCCGGGGACGCGCCTCTCCGCGGGCCGGCGCCGCCGCCCTCCCCCGGCGGAACCCCGCGCGCGGGGTTCTACGGAGTCCCCACCACCGGCGGCCTTTAGAACAGTTCCCGGCCACGCTGCCCCGGACTAGGAGACTCCAGCGAGAGGAATCTTTGTGAAAGAGTGGCTGAGAGGGAAAGGGAGCGGGAGCCAGCGAGTCCGGGCACCGTGGGCCCAGCCTGGGTGTGTGTGGGGCAATTACCGGGAGCCCCCCACCCCCGCAGGCCGAGAGACCCCCACCCTGTCGGGAGCTCCTGGCCTCCGGCACTCTCCGGTCCCCCACCCGATGCACACCCCCGCCAGGACACCGTCTCCACATCCAGACCCACTCTGGGACACACCCAGAGACACACAAAGACTCACACTGGCTTGTGGCCCGTCACCCTCGCCCTCGGATGCGTGCACACTGCATCCCAGATGCACATTCTCACACCATCGGGGCGCGCACACACACATTCCATCCCTGACACACACACATTCATGGTCACACACTCTTTCCAAGAGGGAGGCAACACGGGGCACACACGCAGGCACAGCCTGCCCTGGATGTTCACAATCACCCCAAGGGCCCCATCCAGGCACACAAGTTGACCAGGAGGAGCACGTACTGCTCCCCTGGGGGACCTACGCTGCACAGAGCTGTCTGCAGGCTCCCTGCGGTGCTCCTCCAGAAGGCTCAGGGTCCTGTGTCCTGGGGGCACTTGCTGAAAGCTTAGCATGCCCAAGGCTCCTGGACAGGTGAGGGGCTGCCCCAAGGCCCTCCTTGGATTCCTGACAGCTCTGCCAGGCAGTGGGCAGTACTTGTGAATGCCACCTTTAGCGGCAGGCTTTGTTTTCCAGCCAGCAGAGCAACAAGCAAAGGTGGTGGTGGGATTGTTGTGCGTGTGTTTTTTCCTTTAAGGGGGAAGAAATTAAATAAAAGATTCTCACGCCTCGGCAATATGTTTCTACTTACGGTGTGTCTTAGCACCTGACCAGCAGGCGAGCAGGTCGTAAAGTGTCTGCGGGTACCAGCAGGACAAGAGATGGGGACCCCAGGATGGAGGCCACCCTCCTGCCTTGCTTGCAGAGAATCTCACACTTTTCACTTTTAAAACACATGGTGTTCCTTTTTAATAAAGGCAGTGGCTCCAGATTGGGAAAGGGGAGAGGAAAAAGCTTTTAAAGGCCCCAGCTCTGCAGGAAAGGGCTGGGAGGCAGGGAGCATGGGACGAGGGAGGGGGGCTGTCCAAAAGCCTAGCCCAGGGATCTGCTTGGGGAGCCTTCTAGGAAGCCCCCAAACCAGGCCACGCCCCCCCAGCCTCAGTGGACTGTCCTCAGCTGCTTTGCAGGGGCTGGAATGTATGCATCCCAGTTCTGCTGAATGCCTTGGCGCTTTGTTCGTAGAGGACTGGAGAGAGTGCACCCGCCAGCCAGGACCCCAGAGCTGGAAGGGGCCCTAATCCCAACAGCTCCTCTGCACTTCAGTGTGTTGGGCCCTCTGGACATCATGAGCTCATCTCATTCATCTCCCCAGCAGGTAGAATGGATTTTCCTCCCATTTTACGGAGAAGGAAACAGAACAGGAGAAAGCAAGCCAATTGCCCAGGTGCTCCAGCTCAGATGGGCACCCACATCCTCAGGAGGGGAAGGCCTCCCTGTGACCTATCCTGCTGGAGCTTGGGTTGGGGGACCAGCCTGTCCAAGCCCGCCTGGCCTTGCCCTCTCGCCCCATCCCCCGCCCAGCCCCAGGAGGGCAGCTGCAGCTGCTGGCAGGCAGGCCAGACCAGCCCAGGCCAGGCGGGTGGGGCAGAGGGGCATTGCCCCCGCCTCCAGCCAGGACCCCCCAGAGCGCCCCCTTCCTGGCCTGGCTGTAGTGGTGGGTGGGGGACCGGAGGGGCTGGACCCACCCCTGAGGGTTGAGGATGGGCCTGGGGTCTGGGCAGGCCTGGCCGTGCCTCCCACCCTGCTGGGGGGGCCCAGGCAGGAAGTGGTGGGTGGGCCGGGGCAGAGACGCTGGCACGCCCGAGTTCATGCCGAAGGAATTCCGAATTAGCGGGCGGCTGGCTGCCTGGGACCTCCGGGGCGGCCCCCTGGCCCCCCGCCCCCGGCCGCCCCCGCCTCCCCGGCTCTGGCCCGCTCAGCCGGCTCCTTCGCACGGACGCTGAGACCTCCGGCGAGCCCTGGGCCAAGCCCCAAACGCAACTGCGATCCCAGGCTCTAGCGAGACATGGCCCTCCAAGCCAAGTTTGCCCGAGAAAGTCATCAGGGCTGGCCTGGAACTGCGTCCACCCCATCTCACCCATATGGGGCAGTGGGGGCCAGCACAGGGCAGCCGCTGGGGGCCAGCACAGGGCAGCTGCTGGAATGTAGGACGCCTACAAGGGGACTGGGATCGCCCTGTCCTTGGCTGCCAGGGAAGCTGGCCTGCCCGCCCCCCACCCCCACCCCTCTGCAGTCCCCTCTTACAGCTGCCTGGTGATCCTTTTAAAACACAAATCCCTCCCCTGCTCAACTCTGGAATAACTCCTCTCTGAAGGTCTGGCCCCTGCTGACCTCGTTTCCTACCACCTGTACCCTGGGGTCTTTGCACTTGCTGCTCCACTGTCTGAACACCCTCTTCAATACATTTTCATGGCTACTTCTTCCATTTCATGCACCTCCCTGGTGGCTCAGACAGTAAATAATCTGCCTGCAATGCAGGAGACCCAGATTTGATCCCTGGGTCAGGAAGATCCCCTGGAGAAGGGGATGGCAGCCCGCTCCATTATTCTTGTCTGGAGAATCCCATGGACAGAGGAGCCTGGTGGGCTGCAGTCCATGGCGTCACAAAGAGTCAGACATGACTAAGCAACTAACACTTTCATTTTATTCAAATGCCACCTGCCCAGACAGGACTCTTGGGTCAGTTAGCTGCCACCATTGATTCGTGCTTTATTTTCTCCCTTGTCTGTTCTCTTAGATATTTGTGCTTTTCCTGCTGCTCCCTTGGACTCAAGTCCCACAAGGGCATGAATTTTGAGTGTCTTGGTGACCATTGTGCCCTCAGGTCCTGACACATTGTAGATGCTCCTTGAATTAGTGAATGAACAAATGAATCCTTACAACCACTCTTGTTGGGGACAGAGAAACCTCAAAGGCTCAGAGACGTAAAGGAACTGGGTCAAACTTCCAGAGTGAGCTGAGGGCATTCGAAACCAGGTCAGCCTGGCTTAAAAGTCCCACAGAGTTGTCCTTAAAAATTTCACTCTCTCAAACAACCCCATGTGGTGAATACCATGATACCCATTTCCCGGATGGGGAGACTGAGGCTTAGAACGACATCTAGGACTTGAACTGGGCACCCTTCTCCCTGTTCTGTGCCTTGATTTCCTCCTGGATAAAGACAGTTTCCTCTTAGATTATAATCTTCAGAAGGAGAAGCCATGGGCTGCCCCAGTGGCAGTTGGGAGGAAAGGCATCAACCATGGCCTCCCCGAGGTTCCTGTGCTCAGAACCCAGTTCACACACGACCCAGTTTAGGAAGTCACTTCCCATCTGATCTTTCCAAGGGCCCTGAGCCCTGTGAGCTTTCTTGTTCCTATTTTGCAGATTTGGAAAACTTGAGTTGAGGGGAAGGATGATGATGATGGCCAGACCTTTTGGATGAGGGTTGGGAGCATAGAGCTTGCCATAGCCACCTTCAGTTCTGGTGGCAGTGTGGAGCAGAACTTTAGAGACTGATGAATACAGGTTTAGTGTGCCTGCCTTTTATTTGGTGACCATAGGCAAGGGCCTTGATCTCTCAGAGCCTTGTTTTTTTCATCCATAAAATCAGCAGGATTCTAGTAGGGCACCTCTTTTTAGAAGTGCTTTCCTCCCCCTAGAGACATCTACAACGTGTGAGGTTCTGAGGGATATCAAAGAAAGAACACACAATCTGTTATTTGTAATTGTCAAAAATAAAATGAAATTTAAAAGAAAAAAAAAGCAGAGTGCAGTGTTTGTAAGAAGTGTGTGCAAAGTAAGAGTTCCTTGGATCTGAATGAGGTTTGTCACCAATCAGAAAAAGCCCTGAGCAAGTCAGTGAGGAACTGGCTTGGAAGGACTGAGTTGTGAAATCAGACAGTCCTGGGGCTGAATCTCAGCTTTCCCGCCAACCTTAGGTTGGTCACTTGACCTGATTGAGCCTCAGTTTCCTTCTCTGTAAAATGGGCCACAATCATAAACAGCTCCTTTGCAGGACTGCCATGAGTCTTGGAGGTCCTCGGATGGTGGAAGGCTCAGGGCAGTTCCATCCCAGCCCTGACAGGTGTTCCTCTCTGACCCCAGACACGGCTGTGATCAGTCCCCAGGACCCCACGCTCCTCATCGGCTCCTCCCTGCAGGCCACGTGCTCAGTGCGTGGGGACACCCCAGGGGCCACCGCCGAGGGCCTCTATTGGACCCTCAACGGGCGCCGCCTGCCCCCTGAGCTCTCCCGAATGCTCAACGCCTCTACTATGGCCCTCGCCCTGGCCAACCTCAATGGATCCAGGCAGCAGTCAGGGGACAACCTTGTGTGCCACGCCCGTGACGGCAGCATCCTGGCCGGCTCCTGCCTCTATGTTGGCCGTAAGTGGACACCCAGGGGCAGATCTTGGGGGCAGCATCTCCCTCTGGAGAGGGGTGTGAATCATGGGCCCTCTGGGCTTGGCCTGAACAGTGGGTATACTGGCAGAAGTTGAGGGGCATGGGCCCCCTGGGTGGGAATGAGATCCTGGAGGCTCCCATACACCATCCTCAAGAGAGCTGTGCGGGTGGTACTGCCCACGTCCACTCTGTCCATCCTCCTTCTGCTCCAAGGGTGGGGGGCCCTGGCTGGCAACCAACAAGTCCTCCTTCCAGCTGTCCGTGGCCAGCCCAGACCTCAGCCCCCATACCCGCTTCCCCAGTCCCCCCAGAGAAACCCTTCAACATCAGCTGCTGGTCCAGGAACATGAAGGACCTGACATGCCGCTGGACGCCGGGGGCCCACGGGGAAACCTTCCTCCACACCAACTACTCCCTCAAGTACAAGCTGAGGTTGGTGGTGGGTGATGTGTCCCAGCCCGGCTCTGCAGCCTGGGCCACCCTCTCTGAGCTCCGGTGTCCTGTCTGCACCTCTGGGCTGGGATGGGGAGGTCTGGGGGCCCCTCACGTGTTCTCCTCCCCGCCTGTCCCTGCAGGTGGTACGGGCAGGACAACACGTGTGAAGAGTACCATACGGTGGGACCGCATTCCTGCCACATCCCCAAGGACCTGGCTCTCTTCACGCCCTATGAGATCTGGGTGGAGGCCACCAACCGGCTGGGCTCGGCCCGCTCTGACGTGCTGACGCTGGACATTCTGGATGTGGGTGAGCCCCGCCCCTCACCGAGGCCAGCGTGGCCCACCTGCGATCCTCACCTCCAGGCCACTCCACACACACCGGCCCAGCCATGGCTGCGGCTCAGCTGAGGTCTCATGGACCAGGCTGGTCGGGGAAGGGAGGAGCGAGGCATCCACCCACTGGTCCCCAGCCCCCTGCAGCAGCCAGGATACCCCTACTCTGCGGAAAACACCTGGCCTGGCTGCCTCCCCCAGGTGTGCGGGGAGAGGGCCCTGGGGAGCTGGGAGGGGGCGCCCAGGTCGGGAGGCGCCCCAGGAAGCAGCAGCCTGGAGCTGAGAGGGGGTGCAGGCAGGAGGCAGGAAGTGGATGATCCGCGAGCAGAATTGGGCCTAATCTAATTAGGGTGTTTCTCAGCCCCGAGCAGGCCTGTGCCTTAACCCTTTCGGCCCCTCACCGAGGCCTCAGGGGAAGAGGCCAGCCCTCCTTGCTGCCCAGACTCCCAGAAGGATCCCTGGGAGACTTGCAGCAAGTCCCTCCTCTTGCTTCCCACTTTGTTTCCTCAAATCCTGAAGCTGCTGTGGGCATGACCCAGTTGTCCCTTTGCACCTAGCGTAGCAGTCACATTGATGACCTTTGTGAAGTCGGAAGCAGCAGGAGGTAGACAGTGGAGGGGGCGTGTCAAGGGGTGCTTCCCAGGGGTCTGGCAGCCTCAGGGCCCGCTGCACTCCTGGGCATAATAATACTAATATCATCATCCAGGCAGTGTCTGCTTTTTACATAGTTCCCTGAAAATAGGATTATGTTTCTCCTGTCACAGATAATTGTGGTGGGAACAGCTAACATTAATTGAGTGCTTCTAGGTGCTGAGTGTTACCCGAATATTATCTAATATAATCCACCCGTCCCAAGTTGGGGGAGGGAGGAGAACGGAAGCAGGTGCCATCTAAGCCATGTGCTCTGGTACTTGGAGCCAGAGGGTGCCAGCCAGGTCCAAAGAGACCCTGGTGACAAAGGCCTGCCCTGCCCCCTAGTGACCACCGACCCCCCGCCGGACGTGCATGTCAGCCGCGTGGGGGGCCTGGAGGACCAGCTGAGTGTGCGCTGGGTGTCGCCGCCTGCCCTCAAAGACTTCCTCTTCCAAGCCAAGTACCAGATCCGCTACCGCGTGGAGGACAGCGTGGACTGGAAGGTGCCCGGCCCCGTTCCCGGCCCGCCCCCCACCGCCCCCCGTGGCACTACCCCGCCCCGCCTCTGACCCTGCGCTGGCCGCCCAGGTGGTGGACGATGTGAGCAACCAGACCTCCTGCCGCCTGGCAGGCTTGAAGCCCGGCACTGTCTACTTCGTGCAAGTGCGCTGCAACCCCTTTGGCATCTACGGCTCCAAGAAGGCCGGGATCTGGAGCGAATGGAGCCACCCCACTGCCGCCTCCACCCCCCGAAGTGGTGAGCACCCCAGCAGGGCTGGGTGGGCCTGGCACCAGCTCCAAAACAGCCGGAGCCTCTGTTTCCTTATTTCCTTCGGGAGAGTTGAGGTCTCAAACTCGGCCCTGGGGGGGCCAATTGTGGCCCTTGAATCTATTTTCTTAGCCTGTCATTTTGGAAAAAAAAAGTTTGAACTACTTGCAGACCTTTAAAAACTGTAAGTTTTAACCCAAATACCCTAGATTCCCTAGAAAAAATTGTCTAGAAAATGTAAGTTACTCCACAGCCCTCATTAGCAGAGGCTGCCCCTCAAATCATGGCCCTTGCTCTTTGGGTTGCGCTATCCCCACTTGGCCATTGCACCCACATGGACCCCTTCCCTACCCCCTAAGGGCAAGTGAACTTGAGACCCTTGCTTCTCTAAAACCATGGGCTGCCAACTCTCCCTACAACAGGCTTTGGTTTCCCCTTCAGATCAAGGTAGGGGGTTGAGATGATCAGACACCTGGGTCTGATTTCCTTTGCCATCTTCTCTCCTCTGTGAAATGGTATGAAATCTTACTTGGTACGTCTGGCCTTAGCTTTCCCATCTGAAAAGTGGGGATGACAGTCATGCCTGCCTCAGGCTATTGTGAGGGCTAGATGAGAGATAACCCATGGAAAGTGCCCTCACTTTGGTGGGTGCCAACCAAGTGTTTGCAAGTAATAGTTACTGAGGCTCCTATCGCCTGCTCCCCACCATGGTTTCACCCAAGGGAGGCCCCCTTTTCTCAGACGAGGACCCCAAGCCCCCAAGAGGTGCAGCCAGCCCCCCAAAGTCACACAAGGATCTGAACGCAGTTCCCTCGAAGTCCAGGCTCACGCTCTTGGAATGATGGGGAAACCAAGGCCCAGAGAGGGTCCCAGAGTCAGGGAGTGGCAGAGCAAGGCTCCAGCTAGTTCCCCAGCCCCCATCCGGGGCCCCTCCAGGTTCAGGGGTGGGCGGGAACTAGCACAGCCAGGAGGAGCGTGAGCCTTGGCCCCTGCTCGTGCCCAGCACCTGCGATTCTTGCACGGGAGCCAGCAGGCGGCTGCGTCCGCTGGGGAGGCTGGGGGAGGCCGCCAGGGGCAGTGGGGGCCGGGGCTGTGCCAGGGCCTGTCAGCGGGTCCCCGGCATTATTTATGACGTGAGGCCGACGTCCTTATCCGCCGGCCCGCTCAGGCTGCTCAGGGCTGGCTGCGGCTGGCGGCTGGCTGGACAGGCCGGCCTCCCACCTGGCCCTCCTGGCCCACTCCCCACCCATCCGGCTGTACCCGCAGGCCTGTCCTGGGGGCTGCCCCTTCCCGCAGAGTCGCTTCCAACTGTCTGCCGCCTTTCATCTGTCGCTCACTCTCGTTCCGGTGTCTGCCTTTCTTGGTCTCTGCGTCCCTGCACCCCGGCGTCTCTGGCCCTTCCTGTCCTGGCTCCCTCTGCATCTCTCACCCTCTGCAGCTCCTTGGCCGTCCCCCGTGGCTTTCGCTCTCCCTCTATCTGTCTCTCCTTGCCTCCTTCTCTTTACGTCGGCCGTGCTCTCTCCAGCTTTCTCATCAGCGGCTGTCTCCCTTCCCCTGCCCCCTGCTCCGTTGAGGTTTATCCCTCTGGCCCTGGCCCTTCTCCCCACTCCCCCGCTTTCACTCACACCTGGCTCAGGCCACAAGAATCGGGTGCCTGGAGATGTGGAGGAGGAACCCCTTCCTCCCCCTGCACCCTGTCTCCTCGGGGGCGCAGCTGGGCTGCAGTGCTGGGCCGGGCTGTGGGGTCCCCGAGGTGAACGCGGTCCTGCAGCGCGAGGGAACCTCCCTCTCCTGCCCGCGCGCGCCCTCTGCTGGCCGCGCCCTGACGCTGCCGCTCCGCCCCCATTAGAACGCCCGGGCCCGGGCGGCGGGGCTTGCGAGCCGCGGGGCGGTGAGCCGAGCTCGGGGCCGGTGCGGCGCGAGCTTAAGCAGTTTCTGGGCTGGCTCAAGAAGCACGCGTACTGCTCAAACCTCAGCTTCCGCCTCTATGACCAGTGGCGAGCCTGGATGCAGAAGTCACATAAGACCCGCAACCAGGTAGGAAAATGGGACCCCCGGGAGAGGGGTGGCGGGGTGGGGCCAGGGGGGCAAGGGGGATGGGAGGTAGGTCCACAGCCCTGACACTGCCTCCTTCCTTCCAAGCACAGGACGAGGGGATCCTGTCCTCGGGCAGACGGGGCGCGGCGAGAGGTAAGGGGGAGCCCAGGGGGGTGGGCAGGCCGGGAGACAGAAGCCCTCCTGGTGACCACAGGCCGTGGGCCCTCCATCCTCAGCCTTAGAGTTGCTGAGGTACAAGTCTTTCCTCCAGCATTTATTTATCAGCATTTACCTAACACCTACTGTGTGCCTGCCCCTGTGGCTTTTAGCCAACTAACAACACCCGGACCCCTTCAAAATGTCCAGAGGGGAATATCGTCCTCAGGAATGAATGCACATAGCCACCTGTGGAGCATGTATGAGCACCTACTGCATACTGGCCCTGTGCAAGTGTGTTACCTGCAGGACAACCCATGGGATGGACAGACATTACTTCTCAGGAAAACCCCTCTCAGGGTCCAGAGAGGGGCAGCTGACCAAGGGCACCCAGCTGAAAGTGGTGGGCCCAGGACCCGGACTGGGGCCTCGTTTGCTCTCTGGTCCTGGCCCCTCCCAGGCTTCTTGCTAAGCCTGGTTTCCCCTCTGCCTGCAGGTCCTGCCAGATAAGCTCTAGATGCTGGGGCTGCCCTCCCTGCTGCATGGAGATCCAGGGGCCACCCCAGACTGGGGGCCATCTCTGTACCCTCACCTCAGGGTGCACTGGCCCTGTCAGCAGCAGCGGGGTCGAGTACTCTGAGCTCTGAGGGCCACAACAGCTCTGGCCTCCATGTGAGGTGCACCCCAGTTGGGGGAGGGGGTGTATGAAGGGGGGCTTTGCTTCCCAGAGCTGAGTGTGAAGAAGGGTTATTACTCCCCCTACCCAGGACTCCCTCCAAGGAATCTTTTTAAATAAAACTATTTAGGTGCCCTGATTGTGAAGGTGAGTTTGGGGCTAGAGTGGCCTAGGGTGGGGGGCTGTGGGGCTTAGGGGAGGCACGTGGAATCCAGATGACCCTTTGGGATGGGAATCTTCACCTCCCAGAATTTCCAACTCTCTCCATGATCTGAAATATCTGGTTCTAAACTCCTTGGAGAGTGGGCTTCAAAACACCAGAGTTTCTACAGTCATGCAGTGGGGGGTGGTGGGAGGGATTCTTGCACCCAGCATCCCTGGCTTTGTGGGACCCCACCCCAGCACCCCAGGACACAAGAGATAGTGGAGCAGCTGCAGACAGGTTCTTTAAGCTCTTTATTGTGAGAGGTGAAGTGAACTCAGGGAGGGTCAGTGGCCCGGTGGTGTGTGACCCCAGCCAGCCAGTGGTCAGGGCAGGGCGCCATATGCCCCATTTTCCATCTCTTTTGTCCCTGAGGAGCCACCATCACTCCGCAGATTCTGCATCAAACCTGAGGTCCTGGAGAACCTCACTGATCGCTTCCATGGTTTTAATTACCCTACAAGAGTGGATGGGAACTATAAATAAAACCCAGATGGGGTGAATTAGCCGCCGCAGTGCAGCTCCAAGGGGGCTGTGGCAAGCCCCAGGCCCTCCTGCCTGCCGCCAAACCTCCAAGCAGCACTAGCAGTGGGAGGACCATTTAGGTGCCAGGGAGAAGCAGTGGTCCTGTGGTTCAGAGTGGCAGGAGGAAAGGTCATCTTGGGTGAGTGTGTGCCATCAGGAAGGTGTGCAGGGCAACCGTGGCAGATGTCTAGTGGGTGTGCACGTGTGTGTGTCTGGCAGGCTGAAGGCGGGAATGTGCAGGTGTGTGCCTGGTAGGGCCTGGGCAACCATGTCCAAGCTCCAAGTCGAGTCATGTGAGCGGGATCGACGGGTGTGAGATATACAGCTGTGTCCTGAAAATACACAGTGAATCTGGTATGAAATGGTAGGGCATATCCACTGGGGCATGCCTGTTTGGGGCTGGGTGCCCAAGGATGCCTATGCAAATCTAGCATGGTCAGCCCACTGGGAGGCAGCACTCACTTCATCTTCAGCTGGTGCATCTGCAGGCTGTCCTCCTGCCCAGTCAGCTCTGGTGTCCCCATCAGCTGCAGCAGGGCTACCTTTGGGGAATGGGCAGCAAGGAGGACGTCAAGGTTGGCCGAGGCCATGACCTGACCTCCCACACAGGAGGGGGAAACACTGATGCACCCAGAAAGGCAGCGCAAGGGGGAGGAGGGGCAAAGCAGGCAGGAGTCTCAAGGGCAGTGGTACTTTTAACGCTGGAGGAATCTAGGGTTAGGTTTAGAGGGGCTCCTGACCAGGGGGTCCGAGTGGGTGGGCCCCAGAGTCAGGGTGCAGTGTGGGTGTGGCCTCATGTCGGCGGGGGAGGGGAAAAGGGGTGAAATCTCAGCCAGGGATTGGGGGACAGGAGTGGTGCAGGTGGGGGTATAAAGTAGGCGTCATCTTTTAGTCTGAGATCAGCCAGGGCGTAATAATCCCAATTTGGAAGTAGGCCAAAAACCTAGGCTTGGGTCGGGTCTCTAAAAGAGGGTGGCCTGGGAATCCCTGCGGCGAGTGTGGTGTTGGCGTGGCTTCACGTGGCCTTGTATCTCGATCAGGATTGGCTGTGAAGGCAGAGTAGGCCGGGTCACAGGCCCACAGCTTAGGCTGGGATCTAGGGTTACTAGGGAGGGGACTTGACCTGGAGTTTCATGGCCCCCAGTCTGAGGGCTGAGTAACAGATCTGGGGCACTGGGACAAGGCAGAGCGTGGAGGAGCGCTGTAGAGGTCGGGTCTGGGATGGAGCGGGCGTGTCCTGGATGACAGTGGGGGCAGAAAGGAGGGGACTAAGCCTGGGACTCTCAAATAAAATCTTAACGTACGACTTATCTGGGGCATGTAGAGGGGGCTGCTGGGGCGCCAGGGGCGGGGTTCGAAGGGATGGAATGCGGCCCCTCCCCCAAGGGGTGCGCCATGGGCCAAGCCCCGGGAGTCACAAGCTGTAGAGCGGGCGCGGGGGAAACGGCCGGAGGCGGGGGCTCACCGTGGTCAGGCGCGTCTCCTCCAGCTGCTGCAGGCTGCGCACGTGGCTCGCGAGCAGCGGCTGCACTCGGGGTCCGGCTAGCTCGGCCTCCACCGCCAGCACCTCTCTCGAGGCGGCGGCGAAGACCTGGGTCACCTCGTGTACCGTGCTCCGGTAGCGCGGAAAGTCATAGGGCGGGCCGCTGCTCAGGTACTGGCGGTGGCCTCTGCGGCAGGTGGGGGTCCTGAGGCTACGGCCCCGGCTTTCAGGCCTTGCACCCGCATCGACCGCCTCAAAGCCGCCCAAGAATTGTCCCTCTACCCCAGAGTGTGGAGGACGTTCTGATCCCCGCAGGGTAACCCGAGACGAGCGCACCCCAACGCATAGGGAAGGGAGCGATATGGTCTCCCCGCAAACCCCGCTCCACCTTCGACACTGAGGCGCGCGGGGACCCAACTCCTCCCTCAAGGCTCGCCCATCCCCAGAGTGGGCTGAGGGCCGAACATTGGGACCCCTCCCCTCCCATACGCCCACACTCACTCCTCCAGCCGGCGGAAGGCCTGCGCGCGCTCAGCTTGCAGCTGGTGGATGCGCTGTACCAGCGCCCGGATCGGGGCATCTTTCTACGGAGCGGGGAGCATGGCTAGGGCATGAAGCTGGCGCCCCCGGGCCTTCACCGCCCGCCCCACTCATGTTCCCGCTCGGGCTCGAGCTCACCCAGGGCCACACCAGCTCCTCGCGCTCTGGGACTTCAGTGGCGGCCGTGTCACCGGGCACCCCAGGGACAGTGGACTCTGATGCGGCCTCCGCTGTGATCATGACTGCGCAGCTCTGGCCCCGCCCGGGATCAGGTTGCTACGATGCGCCTGGCGCCCCCTGCAGGCCTGGAGGCCTCAGACCCTAGCCTGTGGTGACCCCCCAACCTGGAGGAAACCCCGGGGGAACAATGGGAAGCGAATCCTGGAGGGCTTCTCAGGCCTGACACCCTCTACCCACCCCACCCCGTGCTTATTCCTGTCCAGCGCTTGCCTTCTTAAAGTTTTTGATCTTGAATATAAGGTTCTATATACAGCAAGGTTTTGTTTCTGTACAACTGTCAACACACGAAATCTGGGAAGTGGTATCAGACACAAGGTTGTGTCAAGAGTGGGATCTGAATGCGGGTTCTGACATTGGAAAGCTCAAGCCGTTGGAACCCAGCCCACAGCAGATTCACTAGCAGGTCCTACGTGAACTGGTTGGAAAAGGAAAGTGAAAGTGACTCAGTCCTGTCTGACTCTTTGCAACCCCATGGGACTATAGTCCATGGAATTCTCCAGGCCAGAATAGTGGAGTGGGTAGCCTTTCCGTTCTCCATGGGATCTTTCCAACCCAGGTCTGCAGCATTGCAGGCAGATTCTTTACCAGCTGAACCACAAGGGAAGCCCAAGAATACTGGAGTGGGTAGCCTACTCCTTTTCCAGATCTTCCTGAGCCAAGAATCAAACCAGAGTCTCCTGCATTGCAAGTGGATTCTTTACCAACTGAGCTATCAGGGAAGCCCCGATTGGAAATGAGCTGAGAAAGAGCCCCTGAGATGAGACAGGGCAGGGAGAGGGTGGTGGCAGTGGCAGTGTTTCATGTTAAGAGAAGGCCTGAGAACTGGACACACACTGCCTAATTTGAACTTCAGAACCTCCCTCCTCTAGGAGTGGACAAGTGGGTAGACCAGGAAAATGGTGGCCTGGCCTTAGGGAGGAAGGGGCGGCTAACAAAAAATGAAACTCGACTACCTGAGACATGAAGTGACAGCCTTTAACTGGCACTCCAGGTCTCAGCTATTCTCAGGCATCACTGTCTGGGCCTGAGTTGTCACCTACATCAAGCCCCAGTCATCCCAAGACAAATAAAAACATGGCCTTGCCAGGGCACTGCAACCTCACCTGACACACTTGGGTGGGCCCAGGAGCTCTAGTGGTCAGGCAAAATGGAGAAAAGGTGTTATTACACTAGGTGGGGTGTTCCATCCTATCCATCCATCCACCCACACCCAAACACCTCCAGGGCCCAAACATGAGGGGCTGTTAAATGCACCTGACCAGGGCCCACCAGTCAGTTGGTTGAAGGTCTTTATTCTCATATTTCAGATGATAAAACCCAAATGGGTGGGCTCACTAGGTTATGTGCCAGAGGACCAGGTCTGAGACTTGCCTGTGCTGTGGTTATGACAACTTCAGATGTGAAGGGTAGGGACCATGGTCCAATTTACAGACAAGACAACTGGAACTCGGGACCCAGGACCGTCAAGGGCTATGAAGAGCCGAGTGACAATGAAGTTCCATAGATGTCCACACCTCAGTCACCTCCCCACTGGACAGACCAACCACAGGGACACCAATTACTGCTCCAGTCAACGAAAGGGAAACTTTATTGAGGCCCCAGGACCATGAGGCTTGGGCAGGAGGCTGCCCTGCGGGCAAAGGAGAAGCTGGTGGAGGAGCTTTATTTGACTTTCTTCTTGGGGCGCAGGTTGTTGGTGTGGCCGCACTTCTTCTTGCGGCAGTTGACAGCACGGGGGTGCAGGCGGGCGTAACACCTGTGCAAGGCACCAGGGAACGGTGAGGGCACATGCGGACCACCCCCAGGGCCAGCCCCCGCCCCCCAAACGTGAGCACATACTTGCGGCAGATCATCTTGTCGCAGTTGTATTTCTGAGCGAGCTGGCGAAGGGAAGGCTCAATGATGCCGCCTCGCAGACGAAGCACCAAGTGCAGGGTGGACTCTACAGGAAATGAAGGGCAGAGACATTGAGCCTCGCCTCGCCGCTGCAGTCCCAGGGGCAGGGGCCGCCTGCAGACCACAGCTTATCACATGGGGCGGGGCTACATCAGACTCCCTTGGGTATGTGCAGATGGACATGAGCCCCACAGAACCTCCACCTGGTCATGGCCCACCAGTCCTCACAAAATCGGAGACTAATATAAATATACACCAACAGCGGCATCCATCGTGGTTTCCCCACAGGCAAGGCAATTTCTAAGAGATGCAAGGATAACCTTTTATTTTGCTAGGGAAAAAGTGGTGATTTCCTTTACAATACTTATAACATTAATACACACGCATAGGCCTGGTCTTAAAAGAAAAGTGACTAAGAACATGAGAAACCACGGCCATCTGGAAAACACTGATGGAGATGCTTTTCAGAAATGAGAACAGCACTTTACAGAGTAGCACTGCCTAGCGCCATCTGAGCCTCACCTCAAGGACCATCCTCCTCTACAGCTCCCTCTTAGTGACAGACTATCAGCATTCCATCCTGGGTCCTAGGCCTCGCTGAGGTCCTGTCTAGCCACCCCACCCCCGTACCTTTCTGGATATTGTAGTCTGACAGAGTGCGGCCGTCCTCCAGCTGTTTGCCCGCGAAGATCAGACGCTGCTGGTCAGGGGGGATGCCTAAGGAGAGAGGACCTCCATTACAGAGGCTCTTGCAAGCACACTGCTGGCAGCTGCCGCTGTGCTCTCCCCTCCACCACAAGGCTGTGCCAAGATTACCCCAATCTGTCAAAAAGGAAACTGAGGTAGGGAGGGCAGGCTGCCTTCCCAAGGTGACACTGGAGAACACTGGCATGGCTGCGATCTGTTGAAGCCTATCCCACTGCACACAGGACAGCAGATACCCAGGGCTGAGGGGTTCCTCCTCGGCAGAGCACTCAGACTCAGCCCAACTCACCCTCCTTGTCTTGGATTTTGGCTTTGACATTCTCAATGGTGTCACTGGGCTCGACCTCAAGGGTGATGGTCTTGCCCGTCAGGGTCTTCACAAAGATCTGCATCTCTGCGTCTGCTGGGGAGAGAGGGTTAGCATGGATAGGGGGAGTGGTGATCGCTAAAGGTCTGAGCAGCCCCAGCTCACACGCTGACCAGGACTAAACCTGGTCCCTGCCAGCCCCGTGCACACTTCGACCTCAACTCCTGGCCCACCTCAGTGCCTGTTTCCTTCTGCCCCTCTGAGCCTGCATCTTCAACATAAGGGCACCACCCTGCCAAGCATATTTTCTTCAAGCATCGTCTGGAGGTCCCACCCTTCCTCTCCTTGCCAGCCCCCGCTCTTCCTGCAGCCTGGGTGAGAATCTCATCTTAGTAGCATCCCAACATGCACACTTTCCTCCCTTTTCCTCTCCAATACCAGGCTCAGACACCCAAAACTCCGGCTTCCTTCTGGGTTACACCCTAATACTCAAACTACACTTCCTGCGTTTTATCCAATCCATAAATAACAACTGCTAACCACGTGCTTGGTACTTGTTTACATAGGTACCGTTTTCATCTTCCAAGTTAAGAAAACAGCTGCTACTACCAGACTCTCTTTACAGACTTAGAAAAGGAGATAGATGGAAACCCAGCTCAGGGCCTTCACATTTTCGAAGGGACTGGCACAACTTCCGCCATGAGAAAAAATTAGTTAATATCCCTCCGCATTAAATTGAATCATCCCGGAAGGACACACGCTCTCCCCGCAAGGCCGCCTCAGATAGCTGGGGCCGGCGGAGCGGGCAAGCTCCCCTTCAGAATGCCGATTTCCCTCGGGGGCCCAGTTCGGGACCGGAACCCGGCCCAACGCGCCTTGCTAAGCCATACCGCAGAACCTGGCCCGCCGACACAGACTCCAGGCCGCGCCTCCGTCCCCTAGTCCCCCAGAGTCCCCCGCACCCTACAAACCAACCCGGCCCACCGCGAACCCGCAAGACCTCCACCACCAACCTGCTCGGCCGCCTGGTTGAAGAGAAAAAGGGCGGCGGAACCGGAAACCGCCGATTCGCCGCCGAAAGCGCCTGCGCACGGAGCACGCTGCGTGCTTGCGTCACAATCCGCGCCGCGCGTCGTGCCCCGCCCTCGACCCCGCCCCGCCCCCGTGGTGGGTGCTGGCAAACGAACTCGCGGCGCCTGAGTGGGACCTTCGCCCACTAGTTTCCGAGTGTGCCCTACCCATCGGGTCACGTAGTAAGACTGCCGAACCTTTCCAGGTGTTACTGCCGCTGTCTCCAAACCTCCGGGAAGACGGCCCGCACAGAGCGGGTGCTCCGGCAATATTTAAACAGAGTAGGAGAGACCTTTGTGCTGAAGGAAAGGTATTAAGTCGCAGGTCCAAAGACGCAGGGCTCGAGGCGGGAGTCGGCGCGGGGGCTAGACCCCTGGGAGCCGCTGGAGGTCCTCTGGCTGCTGTGCATAAATGGATATCAGGGCGGGTGCACACAGGAGCACGGAGAGCAGGTGGGGTTGGTGCATTCACTCAAGGAAATGAGGTGGGACCCAGGGTCTGTTTTGGATCTGGGACGGAAGAAAGTTAAAAACTGCTTGGCGCTGGGAACAAGTGAGGACGAAGTTACCCGTGGGTTTGGCAGCGTGTTATGCTAAATCGCTTCAGTCGTGTCTGACTCCGTCCCTATAGACTGTAGCCTGCCAGACTCCTCTGTCCATGGGATTTTCCAGGCAAGAATACTGGAGTGGATTGCCATGCTCTCCTCCAGGGGATCTTCCTGACCCAGGGATCGAACCCACATCTGCACTGCAGGCGGCTTCTTTATAGTAGAGCCATTGCTCAGCGTACCTTCCTTCATTGAACACTTCCCTGCGCCCCCTATGGACCAGGCAAATGCAGACACTCTGAGGTCTGGGGAGAAACCTTTAATAATTTAATGGAAAGTGCTTCAAAGGTGAGGGGACTCTTGACAGTGTCTGATGGGGAATGGGACCCCGTCTAGCTCCCTGAGGAGCCCATTTTGGGGCTGAGATTTAGAGGAATTATTCAAGGAAGTTAAGGAAATGATGTTGCAAGCAGTGGGAAGGCCTCTGGTGATAGGAAGTGGGGTCATTATGGTTGTCACCACTGGGGACCCCCACCCAAAGCAGCCACATCTCTTTCTAGGCCAGTGGTGCCTGGCAATCCATAACCAGTCTGTCCCACATGCAGCACCTGTCCCTGTTTTGGGATGCTGGGCCCAAGGATGGAAGGAAGTCACTGCTAGATGCACCCTCCCCTTTGTAGTAACAGAGTCTCTTTATTGATAACTTCCCAACAGCATCTGTAAACATCGGGTACAAAAATATTCCACTTAACTCTGTTCTCCAAGATTGCTTGGCTTGCTCCACAAAGGCCCTAGGAGAGGCTTGTTAGGCCCTAGAGGTCTACACCTCCAGTCAGAGAAACAGGGCCTAACCAGGCTTGGGGCTGAGTGGATGGCGAATCTCTGTCTTAAGCCTTCTACAACTGTTTCAGAAACCTCCTTGAGATAATGATTGGAGAAAGGATTCAGTACTTCGATTGGAAAGAAGACCAGAATTAGTAGGCGCAGGGATGGGCTGGGTGAACTCATATGACAGTGCTTGACTGTCTTGAGGGGGTTCTGACCAGGGGGCTGGGGCAGGGGACATCTGGCTCTAGTCTCTGGGAAGCTTGAAGTGTTGTTCAGAGTAGACCTAGGGCCTGACTCTGGATAAGCTCCCTGTGCCCAGCCCAACTCCGGATGGACTGGTCATCTCCAGTCTGATAGAGGGATCTACAGAAGAGAGATGTTCTCAGTGAGGAAGGAGCAGGAATGAAAGATCCCCAGGAATTCTAGGGTAGGAGCCTTGTCCCCTTGGCGAGCCCTAAATGACAGACTAGGGTGGCAAAGCTGAGTATCTCGAGGCAGGGTTCTCCGCTGCCACTTCAGACATCTGGGGAGTGACGCTGCTGCTGCCCTGAGACCCCCTTGGAGCTCCTGGGAGCAGGGCTACTCGCCTGGCATCTCCTCGTCATCTGTGTGGCTGTGACCGTTGATGGCGGGAGAGCCAGGCCGGACATGGGACAGGTCCTCGAAGCCAGGGCTGAGGGAGGGCGAGACAGTGTCGGGGCTGGTGTCACACGAGCCTGTGCTCTGTTCCGAGGTGGCGATGGTGGTGGTGGTGCTAGGCGGAATGGGGTCTTCATCTTCATCCTCCAAGAGGGATGCCTCTGGGATGTCTGGGGAAAGGAGAGCCAAGAGTCGGCTGAGTCACCGTCATCATCGGGCACTGTGATGAGGGATTAATTGGGCCCGTGATCCCTGACAGCTACCTCCACCCCACAGGACAGGACTTTGTTCATTTTACAGAGGACGAAACTGACGCCTTGGCAGGTCAGAGGCCTCTCTTCAAGGTGAAGGGAGGTAAGGACTCGGGTTCTCCGGGGTCTGGCCTACATGGGCCCTGGCCGGTGAGCCTGAGCCTGGCTCTGCCCTCGTGACTGTGTCACCTGGGCCTGGCCCCTCACCTGCCTGTGCCTCAGCTCTCTGCTCTATAAACTGGGAAATGATGGCATTGCCTTTGTGCCTGTGGTTTTAGCAGCCCTGCGGTGGGGAGCTGTTGGCCCATTCAGCAGACTGGGTAAAGTGAGGCTCAGCATGGATGATGCTGTGCTTCCGCTGCCAAGTCACTGCCCCTCTGGGCACAGCCCCCACCTCACACGTGGCTACGGTAACAGCCTGCCTCACAGTGGGTACATGACACTCACTGGGCTAAGGACTGTCATCCTTGTCAAGATCCCATTGTTACGACCTCCGCCAAAGGAGGAGATTCTGATCTCAGCACCTGCTCTGCAGGTTGCCAAGAAGACCAGGCCAGACCCCTGCCCCACATCTCTCTGGACCCACGACCCACCAGGGCCTGGGCCTGGTGTCAGCCCTTGGGATACATTCCAGAAGCCAGCCCTGGGCTGAGGGCACTGACATCGAAGGGTGCAGAGCCCAGAAGTGGGATGCAGGAGTTTTGGGTGACACTTACGGCTGAAGGCCTCCGGGTGCTGTCTGGCCAGCTTCCCTTTCAGTGTCCTGTGGGGGAAGGGAAGGCACACAGGGCTGAGCCTGCTGAGGAGACAGGCTGGGCCTGGTGCAGGCCAGGAGCCTCCCCGCTCACTACTTGTCACACCTGCCCCCAGGCTGGAGGGGGGACTGGGCGCTCAGCCTGCGGACCCCCCAGCCCCATGATGGGTGGTGGCTGCTATCCTGCTGTCACCCAGCTTCCACGTGTCCTTAGTGCTGGACCTGGGCCCCCTAACTGTAATGCCGCATGTCTCACCCTCTTCTTCCAGGACCACCTTCCAGGAAGCTCCCCTTCCCCTTACCTCAACAGCCACTCCTCTGGGGGACTTGTCCCAGCCTGTCTTTCCATCCTGGGGTGAGGATGTCTGTACAGGGGCCAGGAGGGCCTGCCTGTCCATGCCCCAAACACCGGCACTCATTAAACTGAAGTTCACAGAGAGGCACCTGTTTCCCTTTTTTAACTGTTGGTTTTTTCTTTGTACCTGAAGTAATGGCAGTTCTGTTTGGGCTTCCCTGGTGACTCAGATGGTAAAGAACTCGCCTGCAATGCAGGAGACCTGGGTCGGGAAGATCCCCTGGAGAAGGGAATGGCTACCTATTCCAGTAACCTTGCCTAGGAAATCCCATGGACAAGGAGCCTGGCGGGCTCCAGTCCCTGAGGTCGCAAAGAGCCGAACCTGACTGAGCAACTGAGATTTTCACTTTTCCAATGCAGTTCTGTTTACACAGAGTTACAAAAGGGCCTTCAGAGCAGTCTCTCACCCTTGCCTCTGGTCAGCCAGCACCATCCTCCAAACCCTCCCCCCAAAGCACCACTGCTGCTGCGTCCCTGCCTGGGCAGACACACTCATCTCCTTCCTGAGGGACATCGGGGCTTCCCTGGTGGCTCAGACGGTAAAGAATCTACCTGCAATGCTGGAGACTTGGGTTCTATCCATGGGTTGGGAAGATCCCCTGGAGAAGGAAATGGCAACCCACTCCAGTATTTTAGCCTGGAGAATTCCATGGACAGAGCAGCCTGGTGGGCTACAGTCCATGGTGTGGCAAAGAGTCAAACAGAACCAGCTGACTAACACTTTCATCTTCACTGAGTGACCCAGATACATGTCAGTCTTTGGGGTTCCTGCTCTAGCCCCATCCCTGTGACACCACACATGGGTGGGCAGCCTGGTGAAATGCCCCAGAAAAGATGCCCTCTTACATAGCATTTATCTGGCCTGTTTCCTGATTTCTGCACAGAGCTCACTCCAACCCGTTGCCCTCAATCTGTGGCACCTACTTTGGCAGCAGACATGGCTGCTCCTGAACTAGCGAAAGCAGCACTGCTGGTCAGGAATGCCGCTGTAGCTGGCTCCAGGCCCAGGCACCCCAGCTGTCAGCGGCGGCGGTGTGAGCTCGGGGGTCGGCGGGTGGCGTCAAGCGCTCTGTGTGGCTGAGGACTTGGACACCGTCTTTCCCTGTCCTCATGGAAACCAGCTCGAGAAGGACCCACAAAACCCGGGAACCTCATTTTCCTCTTGAGACAAGACCTGGGTGGAGGCCAAGGCAGACAGGAGGCTGGCCTTTCACTGTCTGCTCCTGCCTACCTTTTGCATTATGGGTCTGGTGCTGTGTTGCATGTTCAAAAAGAAATAAAACCTAAGTTCAGAAACTCTAAGGTTTTCAGTCCTTCTCCAATACTACGTGTGCGATGAAGCCTTGTAAACAAACAAGCTGAGTCTCGCACCCTGCTATGCGGAGAGGACGGCCCTCATGGGAGAGAAGAGGAGCCCGAGGCAAGGAGTGGGAGGCGGAGGCTGGAGGGGGCACCCACCTGATTCTGCGGAAGATGCTGTCCAAGTCCCGCTTCATCTCCACCAGGGTCCTTGTGTGGTGCAGGAAACGCTCATTCATCTGCTGCAGGCGGGCACTCGACAGGTTGTTGAAGTTCAGCAGCATCTCGTTGGTCTTTTCAAAGCGGTCCAGCCTGGCAGCAGAAAAAGGGCACCGACTCCTCTGCTCAGCCTCCAGGGCCCTGCCAACTGATCCTGCTAGGCCTTTTCCCGCTCCGTGACCTCGGTGTACATCATTCCTGTGTCCTGTGGAGATCTACCTGGTGTCTGAGACAGCTAGCAAACTCCTATTCAACTTTCAAAATCCTCCTCAAGGGTGCCCTTCTCATGTAGCCTTCACCCTCTCCCTCAAGCAGACTCTTTGACTCTCCTGCTTCCCCAGGTTCTTTCTCTGGTCCAGTCCTGATACCCTGAGGCCAGGAAGATTCAAGTCTGATTTTGTCTCCTCTCAGCCTGGGAGTTCCCCCAGGGCCAGGTCTGAATCTGACCTTAAGACCCAGGAGGGAGATGGGTGCTGCTGAGACCCAGGCAGATCCAGCACCCTTGTCACAGGACGAGAAAGGTAAGGTATCAGGTCCATGCTGTGCCATAAATGGAATGAAGAACTTTTAGCTTAAGGACACAAAAATAAAGCCCCAGGAGACTGATTCCACCCCAAGATTGTGTCAGAGAGCATGCTGGAATTAGGGGGAAGTTGTGGTGGCTATAGTTCCAAGCCCTAAAGAGGGCAAAGGGCATTCCCAGCCCTTCCAAGTGACCCTGCATGCACTGCAGAGACAGTCTAGACTGAGAACAGGCGCCCAACAGGAAGTGAGCCATGGCTCCCTTAAATCCCACAGCCCCTTCCTTATCCTCCCCCCAACCCAAGTCTCCCCACCCCAGGCCTCGGGATACGAGCTGCTGCGGCCTCTGCCAAACTGTCCACAGCTGCAAAACTGTCCCAGAGTCCTGCTTCCTGTGCCAAGGCCTCGCCTCCAGGCCAGGAAGGAATTTACTTTGGAGCCAGCCAGAAGATTTGCTCATTTCCTTCATTTTATCACCAGTGTGGGACCACGATAGAGGCGGGCAGGGCAAGAATGTTGGTCAGCAAGTGGATTCCTTCCCACGCCGGGGCCCCAGGGCCCTTGGCCTCACTCACATGTTCTTCTGGGCCAGGATGATGGCGCTGACATCGTCCGCATTCACCATGCTCAGGATGCGGCTACAGAAGACCCTCGAGGCCGAGTCCGGGGGGTCCATCTCTTCCTCCTCCTTCGCTGCCTGAAACAGGCAGGAAGGAAGAATTTTCGGTCAGCATCAGAAGTGGGGGAGGTGGGATGGATAAGAGGGTCTGGGAACCCCGCAAGCCGCATGAAGTGGGTCATGCCACCTGAGCCTCAGCTTTGTCATCCCAGAAATTCAGGAGTGTTTTGAGAATCACCAGAGTTTGTATTTATAACTTGTATCCAAGCACACCAGAATCCCGTCACCCCTTCTACCTGCACACCCCCAACTCCCCATGTGCCCAAAGTCACAGGCAACTTCCTCCTGCATAGATCTGCCACCTGACTTCCACATCCCCCTGCCTTTGTACCTGCTGTCCCCACTGGGAGAATATACATGGCTGTCCCCTCAAATCATCACCCCCTCCAATGTCTTCTCTCCCAAGAGACTCTTTGATGACTACCCCCACTCTGGTCACTCTCATCACGTCACCTTTTTAAAATGGTTCCACTGTCTCGTCTCTTCCTGAAATTATTTTAGTTATCAGGTGACCAATTTGCCAGTCACCCCCACAATGTCTGCTGCAGCAGAACAAAGGCAGGTCTTTCTGGCTTGCTGCTGTCTCCAGAGCCAAGCCCAGAACTCAGCTCACAGCAAGGGATTGCCAGAATTTAATTTGGTGAGAGCAAAACAGAAACTTTCAAACTCGGCTCTGAAGCTAGACTTCTATTAGCAACTTAAAGCCAGGCAGTGAGCCCCAGCAACCCAGATGGCTCTGCAGCTCCCAGCTTCTCTGGCACACAGATTATATCCCAGCAGGTGGGGACTTCCGAGACCATGCTAGGGCAGGAGGAGCCACGGCTTCAGCACTGGCTCTCCTAAGGAGATTCAGGAAAAACCCAGAATCCTGACATAGCTTGGCTCTGGGGTCTGCACATTTAATGGCCAACAGAAAAGCCCACTTGCAACTGGTTAACATTCACGCACAGGATCAGGAAGGGCTTTCAGAGTCCAAATCTACCCTCCTCTTTATTGAGCATCTACTCTATGCTAAACAAGACACCAATTTCAAACACCAGCAACTGTTATCCTTATTTATGTATGAGGAAAATGATGCTCAGAGACTGAGGTACTGGGCCATTGACACACAACCAGTAACCATGGGTCACAACTCAAATGCCCACAGGATCCACAAATGTGTGACTTGGATGTTCAGTATCTACCTCTCACAGGACAGCTGCTTCTTACAGTCGCAGATTCCTAACAGACTTCTGATTCTTTCCAGAAAAAAAAAACTAAAACATGGATTTCTTGTCCCTGTGAAATCACCTCATTTACAAATGGCAGCAACTAATATTTACCCCATAGAGGCCAAGAGTACATTTCTCTTTGTGCTGAATCTGGCTATTGGTTTGCAGCCCCCACCTGCTTTCCGGAGATAAACTGTCACACCTGATCAAATATAACCACCCTCCCCCCACCCTCCAGCGCCAATCAGCATGCTTACTGAGCTCCTACTAGGTGCCAGCTATGGACACCAAAGAAGATCATGTACAAAGGGGACACTTGGGCTCTCAAAAGGCAGTCGTGGGGTGGGATTGCCGCAGCTAGAGCCTGGCAGGCACAGCATTTGGACCTGTGGAAAATGGTTCTGCTTCAAGGCAGGGCTCCTTCCTGTTTCTGGCTCCCAGATGTGAGGGCTGAGAGATTCAAGGCACACTCTCCCACCAGCTGCCTCGTGGAGGAAGCCTTCCCCAACTGCTCCTGCTGCTGCTAAGTCACTTCAGTCGTGTCCAACCCTGTGAGACCCCAGAGACAGCAGCCCACAAGGTCCCTCTGTCCCTGGGATTCTCCAGGCAAGAACACTGGAGTGGGCTGTCATTTCCTTCTCCATCCCAACTGCTAGTCTGGCCTATATACAGGGTGGAAATGACCCAGCATAGGCTCTGGTCCTGCTCCAAATATATTTATGGGGAAAACACGCATAGAGAGAGGCTGTGTGACCTGGGAAAGTCATCTCACCTCCTAGATCTGTCATCCACAAAGTAGGAATAACAAAGAATTAGAATCTCACAATGCTGTTTGTGGGGACTGAAACCAACAGTGATAAGAGGCGCTGGGTTCTGGGCAGGGAGTTTCTCCGAGGGCAGCGTGAAGAAATCTAAGGATGGCGTCCCCAGTGCTTTCAATAATAAGAACAAACACTTTTATAGCACTTCATTTAATCCCCAATTCCCCCCACAAGGCAGACACCACCACCTCCGAGGGCCACACAGGGGTGGGCTCCATCGCCCAAAGTCACACACCAGTGCGGGGAGGGGCCGCTACTCCACCTAGGTCTTTTAACAGAATTTAAATGGGCTTCCCAAGCTCAGCAAAACTCGCGAGTGGGGCGGGGCTCCCCAATCCCCTCATGCCCCGCCCTTGTGAAACCGGGAAACTGAGGCCCAAGCAGGCCAACGCCCGGTTTTGGTGACAAGGCACAGCCTGAATACAAGAAGCCCCAACTCTCGCGCCCCGGATCCGGATCCGGCCCACAGCGCCACCCGCGCATCCAGGGCACAGACAGGGAAACTGAGGCCTGTGCGCAGGAGGGGTGCCCAGATGTTGCCAGCGGCGCGCCCCACCCCACGACAGCCCGGGGACCGCGCCCAACCCGGCCTGGATCCCCAGAAGCCCCTGCGTCCCCAGCCCCACCCTGAACTCGGCCCGGGCGTCGGTGGCAGCAGCACCTGCACATCTGGCGGCCTTGCTCGCGCTTCCGGGATGGCGCCCGCGCCGCCGTAACGTCACCACGCACCCTGCGTGCGAGCGCGCGCGTGGCGGCGACGTGCCGAGGGCCGACTTGCGTGAGTGGAGGCGTGGCAGGAAGGGGTAGGGCTTAGGTGTAGCTTCTATTTGCGGGCTCATCGCAACAAATAGCCAATTAAACAGTCCCTCTCGCGCCGGCGTAGTTTGCAAAAACTGAACACCGCCGCAGCCCAGAACCGGGAAGGGATGTAGGAATAACGTAACCTTTTCAATAAAAGGATATAATCAGCTTCTTTCTTAGGAAAATCATGCCTTTTAGTAGTCTCAATGGCAAGCCACTCCAGTACTGTTGCCTAGAAAATCCCATGGATGGAGGAGCCTGGTAGGCTGCAGTCCATGGGGTCGCTAAGGGTCGGACACGACTGAGCGACTTCACTTTCACTTTTCACTTTCACACATTGGAGAAGGAAATGGCAACCCACTCCAGTGTTCTTGCCTGGAGAATCCCAGGGACGGGGGAGCCTGGTGGGCTTCCATCTATGGGGTCACACAGAGTCGGACACGACTGAAGTGACTTAGGAGGAGGAGGAGGAAGCATATTAAAAAGCAGAGACATTACTTTGCCAACAAAGGTCCGTCTAGTCAAGGCTATGGTTTTTCCCGTGGTCATGTATGGATGTGAGAGTTGGACTGTGAAGAAAGCTGATCACCGAAGAATTGATGCTTTTGAACTGTGGTGCTGGAGAAGACTCTCGAGAGTCCCTTGGACTGCAAGGAGATCCAATCAGTCCATTCTAGAGGAGATCAGTCCTGGGTGTTCATTGGAAGGACTGATGCTAAAGCTGAAACTCCAATACTTTGGCCATCTCATGCGACGAGTTGACTCACTGGAAAAGACTCTGATGCTGGGAGGGATTGGGGGTGGGAGGAGAAGGGGACGACAGAGAATGAGATGACTGGATGGCATCACCGACTCGATGGACATGAGTTTGAGTGAACTCCGGGAGGTGGTGATGGACAGGGAGGCCTGGCGTGCTGTGATTCATGGAGTCGCAAAGAGTCGGACACGACTGAGCGACTGAACTGAACTGAAGTTCCTGTAAACAAACTGCACATGGCGACCCCTCCCCCACCTAGCTGCTTCACTATTCTCGCCCTTCCCTTAAATTAGCCGATCGCGCTAGCTTGTGAAACCACGCTAAATAGAGCGGGCTTCCCTCTCTATGCTTGCCGGTCACACTTGTTGGTTGTGCATCCTTCTGCAAAAGTAAAGTTTGCCTTGCCAGTCCATTTTCGGAGCGCGCGGCGCCGGCGGAAGACATTTCCGACAATTTTGGGGCTCGTCGGGGATCCATGTCACCTGGAGGGGTCGAATGAACCCCCTCCCCGCCCCCCAGGAGATATGTCCCACTGTCTCGTTATAGTGGCCTCCAGGGACGGGAAATCTGCTACCCCTTGGGTTGAGAGCGGACTCCGGGTCGGAAATCCATCGGCAACGCAGGGGAGGGGCCCAGGCAGGCACATTGGCAACCGGGTTACTCCGTGCAGGGACCAAGGTAAGAAACGTCACGTGCGTGCTAAATCGCTTCAGCGGTGTCTGACTCTGTGTGACTCTATGGACTGTGTAGCCCTCCAGACTCCTCTGTCCATGGGGATCCTCCGGGGAAGAATACTGGAGTGGGTTGCTATGCCCTCCTCCAGGCATCCAACCAGCGTCTCTTATGTCTCCTGTATTGGCATGTGGGTTCTTTTCCACCAGCGCCACCTGGAAAGCCCTAAGAAACGTCACAAGAGGTGACAAACTATTTCCTTGGTGTCCGGGTCATCCCGGAGGCTGTCTTGTGTGCATGGGACCTGTGTGTGGAAGCGAGTGTGGAGTCCTGATCCATAGTTCCGTTAATATCCTTTGGTGATTTCATATGGGCATGAGGCAGTCTTTTCCGACCTAATCCGGGGCTTATACCGACCTTCCAGTAGCTAAGAAGCTAAGAGCAGAAATATCCTCTCTTCTGGGATATTTCTCCCTTGAGGGAAATGGCTAGAGATGCGTCCCATTCGTCCTGAGTGGAAGTGACTCGGGAAGAGTGCAAGAAACCTCCGAAGAAAGAAAAGGGGGATTGAGCCTCTAGTCAAGAGCACACAGTCAGACAATAGGGATGGGTAATGAGAATCTTCTTTAGGCAGGAAGGATTCCGAGGGGAGAAAGACCAACAACGAGGTTCCCCCAGACAGTCCCCTAAGACGCACGCTCCAATATTGGGGAGATAGTCCTAGGATGAAAGGGAAAAAGAAACAACAGATGATAAAGTATTGCTGTTTCTTTTGGACACAAAAACCTATATTGAAACCATCAGTATTTAGGCCTAAGTTTGGGTCTGATGAAGATTGGATCTGCCAATTGCTTGTACAGTATGTTAATGACAAGAGTCCAGTTGCCCAGGAAGAAATAGATTACGCTTTTTGATGGAGAAAGGGGCTGGTGGTTCTGTTCCCCTTAAAGATGGAACTAGATAAAGACAAGGAGAAGGAAAATAGTAAGTGGGATCCTCTTGACTATTTGCCTCCTCCTTCTAACTCAGGAGGCCTACAGCCTTGACTGCCCCAGG
The DNA here is from genome assembly GCF_049115385.1 of Moschus berezovskii. Taxonomy (NCBI): domain Eukaryota; kingdom Metazoa; phylum Chordata; class Mammalia; order Artiodactyla; family Moschidae; genus Moschus; species Moschus berezovskii. Next base: position 107,452,844 of record NC_142467.1, on the reverse strand, counting down.
AATAGCCTAAACTGCCGCAGGAGAGGAAATAAGAACAGAAGAGAGAGAACCCAAGCTGGCCGCCATAGCCTTGGCAGCCTGTCCAGCACGGTATCCCTCCCTTCCTCAAGGACACAGAACAATGTAAAAAGGACATTCAAAATTTACCCTTCCCTCCTGAAAGAGAGGAATCTTAGGCCTTCTAACTCCTCCAAGAGGATCCCCTAAGAGGAAGGGGACTTGGATTTGTGAGCGACCCCCCACCAGCTCTGAGGTTTGAGAATTGAAGAAAGAACTGAAGCCCCTATTAGAGAATCCCCCTGGGGTCGCAAACCAGTCAGATCAGTTTTTAGGCCCTCAAATTTTCAAGTGGGCTGAGTTTATATCTATTTTAGGCATTCTGTGTTCCAGAGAGGAAAGATCAATGATTTGGAGAGCAGTGATGGCCACTGGGAAAGGGAACACTCAGCTGGCCCAAATGTCTTAACAGCTGAAGTAAAATTTCCTAACCAAGAACCACAATGAAATAGTAACAGTCCTGAACATATGGGTCATACGAGAGATCTCAGGGACCTAATTATAAAAGGGATCAGAGAGTTCCCTGATTCCAAAACATTACTAAGTCCTTTGACATACAGCAAGGAAAAGATGAAGGGCCAGTCAAATAGGTTGAAAGACCAAATAAGAAAATACTCTGGATTGAACTTAGGTGATCCTCTTGGCCAACGTATGTTAAAATTCGTTTTGTAACTAATAGTTGGCCATATATGTCTAAGAAATTCCAGAAATTAGACAATTGGAAAGACAAAAAAGTTTAGAAGAATTATTAAGAGAAGCCCAGAAGGTATATGTATGGAGGGATGAAGAAAAACAGAAACAGAAAACGAAGATTATGCTTACTACCATAGAACAGGCCACTCAGGGAAGAGGTGGCCCCAAGAATCAAAAACAAAGACCACCTCCAGGAAGATTTAATGGAAGGGGGGTCCAGGGGCTGTTAAGGGAAAAGGGGAAATCAAGATGTGGGAAGGAGGGACATTTCAAGAGGGACGTTTCTATCCTTAGTCAAGGAAAAAAGAAAAAGTCCTACCTCTCATGACCTTTGATGAGGAATAGGGGGGATCAGGGGCTCTTTTACATTGAAGGGTCCTACCAACAGCTCTTGATCAATTTAGAGGCGGGACCTGAGAAAGAGGAGGTCACACCTTCCTGATTGCCTCTGGAGTGGCATGCTCCTCTCTAACATGTCACCCTCCTTACCTACCTCTGTCCAATGAGCATTTATTAGTCTCAGGGGTAAAAGGGGAAGGTGTCAATATTCCTGTCTTTAAAGAGACTCGAGTATAAGACTAGGCAAACTCAGACAGAATTCCTCTTTGTGCCCAACGTGGGGACTAATTTAGTCCTAATGACTAAACTAGGAATCAGTTCAGTACAGTCGCTCAGTCGTGTCCGCATCTTTGTGACCCCATCGTCTGAATCACGCCAAGCCTCCCTGTCCATCACCAACTCCCGAAGCTTACTCAAACTCATGTCCATTGAGTTGGTGATGCCATCCGACCATCTCGTCCTCTGTCATCCCCTTCTTCCGCCTTCATTCTTTCCCATCATCAGGGTCTTTTCCAAGGAGTCAGTTCTGCCCATCAGGTGGCCAGAGTATTGGAGTTTCAGCTGTAGCATCAGTCCTTCCAATGAACACCCAGGACTGATCTCCTTTAGAATGGACTGGTTGGATCTCCTTGCAATCCAAGGGACTCTCAAGAGTCTTCTCCAACACCACAGTTCAAAAGCATCGATTCTTCAGCAATCAGCTTTCTTCACAATCCAACTCTCACATCCATACATGACTACTGGAAAAACCATAGCTTTGACTAGACAGACCTTTGTTGGCAAAGTAACGTCTCTGCTTTTTAATATGCTTTTGGTTGGTCATAGGTTGGTCATAGCTTTTCTTCCAAGGAGCAAGCGTCTTTTAATTTCATGGCTGCAGTCACCATCTGCAGTGGTTTTGAAGCCCCCCCAAAATAAAGTCTGTCACTGTTTCCCAACTATTTGCCATGAAGTGATGGAACCAGATGCCATGATCTTAGTTTTCTGAATGCTGAGTTTTTTCACTCTCCTCTTTCACTTTCATCAAGAGGCTCTTTAGTTCTCCTTTGCTTTCTGCCATAAGAGAATCGTGTTAACAATCACTCACAAGAAAATTTGAGTCTCACTTAACTTTCTGTCTGCTCAGGAGGAAAAGATTCTCCCTGACATCTGGACCAGGGAAGAAAACCACAGGGGACTGAATATTCCCCCGATTCACAATGAGTTTAAGGATTAAAGGGAAACAGAAGACAATATCCTACACCCCCGGTAGGGAGATTCAGATTAGAACCTATTATAGAATGCCTGCTCTGTGACAGTCTCCTTGAACCCTGCATGTCCCCATTCAATACTCCAATATTACCAGGAAGAAAACCTGATGGGTCCTAATTATTTCAGGATTTGATGGTAGTAAACCAAGAACTACTCTGAAGTAGACACCCTGTGGTTCCCAACCCTTATACACTTCTCAGCAAAATACCTCATAAACATCGGTGGTTTAGTGTTGTAGATCTGAAAGGTGTCTTTTGGACTTGACCTTTAGCTGAGGACAGGAGAGACCTATTTGTCTTTGAATGGGAAGATCCTCAAACTGGAAGGGAGCAACAACACCACTGGACAGACCTTCCCTAAGGATTTACTGAGTCACCCAACTTATTTGGCAAGTCCTCGAACAGGTACTAGAAAAATCTGAGGTACCCACTTCACTTAAGACTCCTTCAATATGTAGGTGATGTGAAAACAAGGAAGAGGTCACCAGTACTAACACAGACTTACTTAATTTTCTAGGACAGCAGGGTCTGAGGGCCTCCAACACCAGATTACAGTTTGTTGAAGTCAAGTATTTGGGACATTTGATCAGCGAAGGGAAACGGAGACGGCCCCAAACAAATCTCGGGGAATACCAGTATGCCCCTTCCAAACACAAAAAGGGAACTCAGGAAGTTCTTAGGATTAATTGGGTACTGTAGGTTATGGATAGATTCCTATACACTCAAAACCAAAGACCTATATCTCAGTCTCCTGGCAGAAGAGCCTGACCCTCTCCTCTGGAGGCCTGAGGAGATACAGTTGATAGGTACCCTCAAACAAGCCTTGATCACTGCCCCCGTGCTGGTGCTGCCCTCGTTAGAAAAACCTTTCTGTCTATATGTTAATGTAGATAAGGGGACTGCCCTAGGAGTCTTGACCCAGGAACACGGAGGTAAGAGACAACTGGTGGTGTATTTATCTAAGTTACTAGACTCAGCAACTAGGGGTTGGCCTAAATATATTCGATCAGTAGCAGCAACAGCTATATTAACCGAGGAAAGCAGAAAATGGACATTTGGTGGGGCAGTGATTGTCAGCACACCACATCAGGGCAGGGCAATTCTCCATCGGAAAGTAGAAAGGTAGCTAACTGATTCCAGGATACTGAAGTGTGAAGCTATCCCATTAGAAAGAGATGATCTAGTCCTCACTAATGACAGCTGTCTAAACCCAGCCTAATTCTTGACCAGAGCTGAAACACGGGGTCCTGTGGAACATCACTGTATAGATCTCATAGATGACCAGACTAAAGTTCGACCTGACCTCAAGGAAACTCCTTTTTCCACAGGGTTTCAGCTCTCTGTAGATGGCTCCTCCCAGTGCTGGAAGGGAAAAGACACAATGGGTACTCTATTAGAGGGGGAGCGAGCCACAGTTATAGAATCAGAAAGATTACCGGACAGTTGGTCTGCCTAGATACGTGAATTATTCGCCCTTATCCAAGCCTTAAAATTCTTAAAAGAAAAGAGGAGACCATCTACATAGACTCTCAATATGGCTCTGGAGTGGTACATACCTTCAGAAAGATTTGCACTGAATATGACCTTATTAATAGCATGGGATGGGACCTAATTCATAAAGAGTTAATCACCTAGGTGCTGGAAAGCTTAATGTTACCCGAAGGAACAGCAGTAGTACATGAACCTGGACACCAACGGGGCTATTCTATGGAGACACAGAGAAACAGACTGGAAGGTGGAGTTGCTAAGGACACGGCCCTCATGTCAGAGGCACCAAATTTCCACTTTACCCCCATCCATCCTGCTCCTTCCATCGCCCTGGTTTTCAAACCCTGGGAAGAAAACAATCAGCCAAGCTGGGAGCCTCTAAATCCTCTGAAGGGAAATCCTTCTACCTGACAGAAAAGAGATGCTCTCTAAAACGGATTATGAGAGAATTGTTAACTCAAGTTACATAGAGGAAGTCATTAGGACCCACACACTCTGTGTGACTCTGCCTTAAGAGTTTATGGATAACAAAGGTATATATACCATAGCTAAACAGGTGAATGATAGTTGTATTACTTGCAGAAAGGTAAATAGTGTTAATAAAACAGCCCTCGGTGGGGAAGAACCTGAGTCTGAGGCCATTTCAGAGTATCCAAGTTGACCATACGGAGGATGCCTCGAGTTGGTCACCTCAGGTGCCTCTAGCAGACCATTTAACTAATGGGGATGAAGCCATCCCGTTGCCAACTGCCATGGTTAGCAATGTAACTAAGACACTATTAGAGGTCATAATTCTCTGGTTTGAATTGAGAACATAGATTCAAATAATGGAAGTCATTTTATTTCTACTCCTGTCAAGGAACTTACAAAAAGTCTGGGGATAAAATGGGAATAACTTGCTAAGGCAAGGTAGAAAGGATAAACCAGACACTAAAGAAACAAATAATTAATGTTAGAAACTGAACTTCCCTCGACCAAGTGCCTCCCAGTTGCTCGTCTCAGAATCAGAACTGCCCCTTATAAGGATATTTGATGATCCCCTTATGAGATGCTGTATGGGTTACCATATTTGGGTCAAACTGCTGACCCATCAACCATGGAAACTAAAGACCAATTTCTGAGAAACTATATACTTGGTCTCTCCTCTACTCTGTCTTCTCTTAGGTTGCAGGGCCTGTTGTGTCAGGACCCACCCCTTGGATTTCTGGTGCATCTTCTTCAGCCTGGTGATCATTTCCTGCTAAAGACCTGGAAGGAAGACAAACTTGAACTGCTCTGGGAAGGACCTTACCAGATGCTGCTCACGACTGAAACAGCTGTTCGCACTACAGAGAAAGGCTGGATTCATTACATGCAAGTCAAAAGGACTGAAACCCCTAATCAAGAGAAACAATGGGCCGTGGTCCAACATCCCAATCCTATAAAGCTGACTTTGAAAAGACTTTAATACCCCTCTTGGTCATTCCGTATACCAAGATGCAGACTGTTGGGGGCAGCCCTTACCTGGTCAACTTAATTATTAATGTGTATCATAAAAGAGGAGAAACTTGTAGGAATAATGTTATCTTTTCTATCAAAGAATTATCTTAGCTTCCTTCTTAGGAAACCCACACCATTTTGTAGTCTCTAAGTTCCTATGCCTGAAGAATGATGGGTGGAGGTTCGTGACATTGTTACAGGAGGTGGTGATCAAAACCATCCCCAAGAAGAAATGCAAAAAGGCAAAATGGCTGTCTGAGGAGGCCTTACAAATAGCTGAGAAAAGAAGAGAAGCAAAAGGCAGAGGAGAAAAGGAAAGATACACCCAGCTGAATGCAGAGTTCCAGAGAATAGAAAGGAGAGATAAGAGAGCCTTCCTCAGTGATCAATGCAAAGAAATAGAGGAAAACAATAGAATGGGAAAGACTAGAGATCTCATCAAGAAAATTAGAGATACCAAGGGAACATTTCATGCAAAGATGGGCTCAATAAAGGACAGAAATGGTACGGACCTAACAGAAGCAGAAGATATTAAGAGGAGGTGGCAAGAATACACAGAAGAACTATACAAAAAAGATCTTAATGACCTAGATAATCACGATGATGTGATCACTCACCTAGAGCCAGACATCCTGGAGTGCTAAGTCAAGTGGGCCTTAGGAAGCATCACTGCGAACAAAGCTTGTGCAGGTGATGGAATTCCAGCTGAGCTATTTCAAATCCTAAAATATGATGCTGTGAAAGTGCTGTACTCAATATGCCAGCAAATTTGGAAAGTTCAGCAGTGCCCACAGGACTGGAAAAGGTCAGTTTTCATTTCGATCCTAAAGAAAGGCAATGCCCCAAAATGTTCAAATTACCGCACAATTGCACTCATCTCACCCACTAGCAAAGTAATGCTCAAAATTCTCCAAGCCAGGCTTCAACAGTATGTGACCTGAGAACTTCCAGATGTTCAAGCTGGATTTAGAAAAGGCAGAAGAACCAGAGATCAAATTGCCTACATCCGCTGGATCATAGAAAAAGCAAGAGAATTCTAGAAAAGCATCTACTTCTGCTTCATCAACTACACTAAAGCCTTTGACTGTGTGGATCACAATAAACTGTGGAAAACTCTTAGAGATGGGAATACCAGACCACCTTACCTGCCTCCTGAGAAACCGGTATTCGGGTCAAGAAACAACAGTTAGAACCAGACATGGAACAACAGACTGGTTCCAAATCAGGAAAGGAGTATGTCAAGGCTGTATATTGTCACCCTGTTTATTTAACTTACATGCAGAGTACATCATTCGAAATGCCAGGCTGGATGAAGCACAAGCTGGAATTAAGATTGCCAGGAGAAACATCAATAACTTCAGATATGTAGATGACACCACCCTTATGACAGAAAGAGAAGAACTAAAGAGCCACTGGTTTTGTTGGAATACCTATGATTATGGGCTTCTTTAATATTTTCTCACGATTAGACCGAAGTTGAGCCATTTGGGCAAGAACCCCACAAAAGTGACACAGCATCCTTCTCAATGCATCCTGCATCAGGAGGCACTGGGATGTTGCTATGTCTCATTGTTGGTGATGTTGACTTCAATTACTTACTTAAGGCAGTATCTTCTTGTTTCTCAACAGTCAAGTAACTATTTTTTGCAATTAATAAGTATCCTATGGGGGATACTTAAGAGACCATATGAATACCCTTGGCTTTAGTTCTGTTTTTTGTTGTTTTATTTTTAACATTTTTTGCCTTTTAGTTTTAACACTCATCCATCGCTCCTGACAGCAATAATTATTACTATGGTTGTTTGCATAAAGGTGGCTTTTAATGTAATTCTATTGTAAACAAGAGCTGTCCATTTGTCTCAATTATGTATTTATTCCAGTGTTTATATCACCATGAAGTCATGAGTATTTATTCTGTGGCTTATAATTAATTTCTATATTATTTATTTTGCTGCCCCTTTAAGTTAGCTTCTGTGTCCTTTTAATATGTTTCAGTGTTTCTGTGAGTCATTCCTTACTTTTGGCACCACGAGATTTTCTGTGCTTACTTTGGGATATCCCTGCTATCAGTCTTTTCTCCAAGGAGCCTGGTTCCTTTTCTTGGAGAATTGTATTTAGACACCAAGATCTAGGTGCTGGGTGTGCTGCTGCTGCTGCTGCTGCTGCTGTCGCTTCAGTTGTGTCCAACTCTGTGCGACCCCATAGACGGCAGCCCACCAGGCTCCCCCGTCGCTGGGATTCTCCAGGCAAGAACACTGGAGTGGGTTGCCATTTCCTCCTCTAATGCACGAAAGTGAAAAGTGAAAGTGAAGTCGCTCAGTTGTGTCTGACTCGTAGCGACCCCATGGACTGCAGCCTACCAGGCTCCTCCGTCCATGGGATTTTCCAGGCAAGAGTACTGGAGTGGCGTGCCATTGCCTTCTCCGGTGCTCCCTGCTACCCAGGTGTTATTACTTAGAAACTCTCTCATCAGTCAGAATTAGGAAATACATGTATGTCTAAAAAGCCATGCATACACACATCTATTTTTAGTTCTATTACCTGTCCCCTTGTGTCTATACCAAAAACCATGATTCATACTGAGATAGGATGAACTCTTAAGTTAGATAACCCAAGTTAAACACATGAACTAAGTAGAGCAAATAGAAATTGCTAGATAAGTGTTGTTGTTTAGTCACTAAGTGGTGTCTGACTCCTTGTGACCCCATGGATTGTAGCCCACCAAGCCCCTCTGTCCATGGTATTTCCCAGGCAAGGCTACTAGAGTGAGTTGCCATTTCCTTCTCCAGGGGATTTTCCCAACCTGGGGATCAAACCCATGTCTCCTGCATTGGCAGGTGGATTCTTTACTGTGAGCCACCAGGGAAGCCCTAGATAAGTGTTAGCAAGCATCATTAGTTATTGAAGTCTTATCATGTGTATGCTCTGTATTACATGTCTAATTTTTCTGGGTCTCAATTTGTTAACTGTGAGTCTGGGTAACACAGCATCTGTCTCTTATGGTTGCTAAGAGCTTGAGAGATACACACATGCCCTTGGGCACAGGGAAGACTCTTTGAGAGCCCTAGAAATGGACATATCTGAGTTAAAATTCCAGCTGTCACATCCTAGCTGACTGTCCTTGAGCAAGTGGCTTAACCTTATGAATCCTTCAGGATTAATTCCTTATAACACTTGGCCCACTGTAAGCCCTTGATAAACTGAGGGTTATCTGTGGGTAAACTGTATTATTACTCCCATGCTCTCCTGCCTTCATTCACTGAAAAGTTAATGCTGGTGAGGATTCTTATGTCTTCTTATAGTTCAACCAACAATTTAAAAAATTATTCAGCGGAGAAGGCAATGGCACCCCACTCCAGTACTCTTGCCTGGAAATCCCATGGACGGAGGACCCGGGTAGGCTGCAGTCCATGGGGTTGCTAAGAGTTGGACACGACTGATCGACTTCACTTTCACTTTTCACTTTCATGCATTGGAGAAGGAAATGGCAACCCACTCCAGTGTTCTTGCCTGGAGAATCCCAGGGACAGGGGAGCCTCGTGGGCTGCCGTCTATGGGGTCGCACAGAGTTGGACACGACTGAAGCGACTTAGCAGCAGCAGCAGCAGAGAGAAGGAAGCAGAGAGGAAGGAGCAGATGGGTTTAAGAAAGCAATAATTTTTTTTAATCTCAAGACAGTAAACTATGAATAAATCACAAAGGTAAGTAAATGATCACCAAAAACAAAACCTCTACTATTCACCCATTTGGAAATACACAACAAAAAATACCTCTGTTTTATATAAAAAACTGGAACAGTTCAAGAATGCGTTTGTGTGCATATGTGTACTATTTCTCCACGATACTTAGAATTGAGAGATGGATTAAAGAATGTAAAGTGTAAAAATTGTATGATATATATTGTCAGATTTCCCTCTTAAAAGTTGTATCATTTTACACTCCAACCAAAAATGTCTGAAAGCACCCATTTGCCCTGCTTTTACCAATGCTGATTGTTATTAAGCTTTCATTTTTGCCAATCTGAGACATGTAAAATGATCTCTTCTATTTCCCTGATTGCAAGTAAAGTTAGTGATTTTTTTCCCATGGTAAAAAAAAAAAAATTATTCAGTAAACTCTAGCCACCCTTTCGGGGTTTGGCCTGTATTCTGACGATCCAGAAAATACTCAGTCCCTGCCTAGCCTTGGATAATGAAGCAGAGTCCAACACAGACACTCCCAGCCCTAAAGGAAACAGTGCTGGACTAGAGGGAGGAGAGACTCAAAGCTGGAGGAACCTGAAGAATTGGGTATGAAGACTTTTCAAGGCCAGGAAGCAGGTACATCTGAATGGAGTGTTTGGTTTTTTTAAGAAATGGCAGCTTTGGGACTTCCCTTGGTCCTGTGGCTAAGACTCCGTCCTCCCAATGCAGGGGGTCCGGGACATATCCCTGGTCAGAGAACTAGATTCTGCATGCTGCAGCTAAGACCCAGCGTAGCCAAATGAAAAAAAAAAAAAAAATAGCAGCTTTAATGTGCATGTTTTGTTCAGAATAAGAACAAAAAGGAGGCAGACTCTTCAGGAACCTTCCCCTGATTTCCTAGCTGGGGTCTCTAAAAGCCCATTTCCAAGCATCTTTGTGGGATAGATCTTGGGGGTTGGGGAGGTCAGTATGCAGGTTCTCCAGATGCAGGGGCCCATGTGGGGGACACTGGTGGTCCAAGATGGTGAGCCCTGCCTCCAAGCGTGTGCTCACTGTTGTGTCCCATAGGGAGCCTGATGGCCAGAGCAGCTCTGCCAAGTCTTAGCTGCAGCGCATGGAATCCTCAATCTTGGGTGCAGCATGCAAAATCTTAGTTGCAGCATGTAGAATCTTAGTTGCGGTGTGCAAACTCTTAGTTGTCGCACATGGGATTTAGTTCCCCAACCAGGGGTTGAACCCGGGCCCCCCTGTGTTCGGAATGTGGAGTCTTAGCCACTGGACCACCTGGGAAGTTCCTTGGATGGAGTTTAGAGGTAGGATTAAGAGTTTTCTGGGTGCTGACAATCATTCAGGGCTGAAGGGATCACAGGAACAAAGACAGGATGGTGTGAAAGCATGTAGTGTGGATTGGATCTTTTACGAATATTGGAACTCCATGAGTCAGACAGCAGCCAGTGCTGAGAAGAGTCTGGGTGATGGCTGCTGGGAAAAGCAGAACCATGACTCTGTCTGCAGGCTGTAGCAGAAGAGGCCCAGATGGCAGAAGCTTTTCAGTAGGTCTCTTGGGCTTTGTTGGAGGCCAGGAAACATTTACAAGGGTCCTGGAAGGGGTGGGGGCTGCACATGGAGGCCAAAAAGGACTTGCCTGGCTCCAAATGTTCTGTGAACAATGGAGTAGAGAAAAGAAAATATTTTCCTCTTTTGTGTATTTGAGAGAGAGGGTGGGAAGGGGTGGGAATGCTCAGTCAGCTCAGTGATGGTGACATTGGTTAGGGGAAACCTAAGGCTGGGGACAGGAAACCTTTCTCTGCTACTTTTTTCAGTTTTATTTCCTGTACAGCACTCACCAAAGTTGCAATTATTTATCTCCATTACTGTTTGTGCAATATCCGGCTGCCTGGCTGGAAGAGAAGTTCAATGGGTAAAAAAGACCTGGCCCATCTTATCCTTCATTAATCCTTGCCTCAGTTTCCCTCTCTGTAAAATGAGGATAATAAAGAGTCTTACCAAAACATTCACATCCAATCCTAAAGAAGACAAGAGAGAGAAAAATTAGGTGGCAAAAAACATATAAAAAGGCAGATTTAAGTGTAAATATGTCTATAATTACATTAAATGTAAACAGACCAAATGCCCTAGTTAAAAGGCAAAGATGGGCAGACCAAATAAAAAAGCAAAACCCAGTTCTTTGCTGCTTACAAGGGGCACATGAATAACACAAGGATACATAAAGGTGGAAGGTAAAAAGTGGAAGAGAATGGAGCATTTGAAACACACACCAATGGAGAACAAGTGTGTGATTTTTACATCAAAGTCCACTCTAACGCAAGAAGCATAAAGAGGGGCATGTCATAATAATAAAAAGCTCAGTTCACCGGGAGAATATGACAATTGCAGCTCTATACACAGCCAATGACGTGGCTTCCAAATATCAGAATATTTGTCTCACAAGGCTGATGTGAGGATTGAGAACACAGTAAAGTGTTTGCCTACATCTGCGACACCTGTCAGTCAATATTATATTACCATAATTGTTGATGTTATTACTTTATATTTGTTCATTTTGTTTTTGTATTATTGTTGTTAACTACAGTTCCTTCTGCCCCTATAACAAGGGTGGGACTGGTTGGGTAAGTGACTCCATTATGCAGATGAAACAGATTCAGAGATGAGCAGAGATTAGTCCAAGTCCCTCAGAACCAGGACTAACCCAAGGTTTATTTCATATTGCTTCCATATTAATTTCACTAATCCTGCTGCCTTACTGCCTCTTCTGGCTGGCCAGCGTTCCTTGCTTCCATGATGATTTCCCTGAATACCTCTCCCTGTTTTGTGCCAGGCACTATCACTATGTAGGTCTCAGGACTAAAACGATGAGAAACAATATATTCTTCCCAGATTTGGTGGTGGTTTAGTTACTAAGTGGTGTCCGACCCTTGCGACACCATGGACTGTAGCCTGCCGGGCTCCTCTGTCCATGGGATTCTCTAGGCAAGAGTACTGGAGTGTGTTGCCATTTCCTTCTCCAGGGGATCTTCCCAATCCAGGGATTGAATCCAGTTCTCCTGCATTGCAGGCAGATTCTTTACTGACTGAGCTATCACCGTGTAGGTCTTAGGACTAAAACAATGAGAAACAACATATTCTTCCCAGATTTGGAGGGTCTTCCAGTCTACTGCGAGAGGCAGAAGTCAACTGATGGCACAGACAGAAGTGAATCACTGATGAAGTATACCAAGACTGCACCAATCAAAACACCTAGTCTTGCCTTAGGGAGGTCAGGGAGGGCTTCCAGTAGGAGGTGACCTCAGAGCTCATATCTGACAAATTATCTCCAAAAGCGAGTTACCTCCCACAATGTTCAGTTCAGTTCAGTTCAGTTCAGTTGCTCAGTCGTGTCCGACTCTTTGCGACCCCATGAATCACAGCACGCCAGGCCTCCCTGTCCATCACCAACTCCCGGAGTTCACTCAAACTCATGTCCACAGAGTCGGTGATGCCATCCACAATGTTAGCTACTACCAAAAGCCAGTGTTTCATTTATTCATTAATTCATCCGTTACTCATTCCTCTGTTGAACTCCCATAGACCCTAAGCATCATTCAAGGAGGTGGTAAGGATAAAACAGGCAAAATTCTTTCCAGAATGGAGCAGAGTTGGGGGAAGCCAAAGAATTAGCAAGATCATTCTGGAAGGGGGTAACTGCCGGGAAGAAAAAAAAAATAGAGTGAAGGAGGAGTAAGTGCCCCCCTTTCAGAACACGAGCCATAAAAACCCTTCTAATCAAAGCTGCCACCTTCTCCTTGGGGCCATGGGCACCTTATCATTTCCAGCAGGGGAAGAAGGGAGGCGGGATTCCTCCCAGTGGCCCTGCTCTTTCAGCACTTAACATCGCCACTATTGAGTTCCTCCAGTTTGCACCAGGCAACCTTCCCGGGATTAGACAGACCACGTCGCGCCGGGGGTGGGGGTGGGGTGGGGTGGGGGAGGGGTACCAAGGTTCCGTGTGCTCTTGGGCACGTCGCTCTTCCTCGGAGCCTGTGATCTACAGAAGTAACTAGGGATTCAGGGTGGGTTACCCAACAGTCTCAGAACTGCCCTGACCCGCAAACCTGAGTTCCTTAAGAAAGTACCATTTAATGCTGTCCTCCCAACAACATCCCTCAAGGTGAGAGAGTGCGTCCACAGAGGTGTTTATTCCCATTTCGCAGATGAGCCGAATGTCAGACAAGCGGTTAGTCTGGCCAGGCTGCGCGATGCTGACCTGTGAACTGACTAGGATCTACAGCACCCCCACCCTTACCCCGGCTCCCACCCCCGCCCTCTCCCCTTCCCCCGCCCCCGCCCCCGTTCGAGGGGCGGCGCGGCGGCCTCTGCCCCTTTAAGAACGCCCCGCTGATACAAGCAGGAAGGGGGCGGTGCCTGTGCCGGAGACGGATGTGCGCGCAGACCAATGGGCGCTGTAGTCACTGCGGCGGCGTCCAATGGGTGCGGTGAGGGCGGGGCTGGGCGCCAGAGCCTGGTTCCCGAGGCGCGGCGGCCGCGGCTGGGGGCGGGGAGGGGGGCGCAGGACCCCAGGTTGGGGTCCCGGAGCCGGAGGCACGTGTCCCGGGGCGCCAGCGGGGCCGCGTCGGCCCGAAGCACTGCCCGGGCCTGGGCTAGTCCGGGGCCCGGCGCGGCGGGGGCTGTGACTGCTAGGCTGGGTGAAGGGCCGCGGGGGAGGCGAGCCGGGGGGCGCGGGGGTCGGAGTGCCCGAGGGGGTGCTACCTGGTGGCGGCGACCAGGTGTGGGGGCCACGGAGGGTCAAGAGCGGCGGGTGAGGGCGCTGCCGGCAGAGTCGTGCAGGGCCGGGGGTGCCCGAGGGTTGCAGGGGGTCGGGAGCCCCAGACTGGTGGCGTCAAATAGGCGTGGGGCGTTGGGGACCGGGGTGGGAGGTTGACGGAGGGCCAGGCCGGGACAGGGGGCGTCTGGAGAGCTTAGGGTGTTATGGGATTGGGAAGGGGGCGTCTGGGGAGATCCAAGTGTTTAGGGGCGACAGACCAGCTGTGGGGGAAGCTGGCCGGGGCTGGGGGCGGTGGTTGGGGTGGGGGGAGGGCTATTTATGCGAGCGCAGGGGATTGTGGGGGTTGGGGCTGGGAGGGTCTCAGAAAATGGGACCCGAGCCCGGAAGGAGCAGGCAGGTGAGAGTTAGGGAGGAGATGCTGTGGGTTATAGTGACGGCTTTACCACCTCCAGAGCTTGGGGCCTAGGGGAGGGAGTCAGTTCTTGATGGTCCAGGGAAGAAGCCGTGGGGGTCTCGACCATTTCTGTAAGGGGGAGGCTACTTCGAAGGTGGTCAGAAGGCCTGAGGAGAGGAGAAGGGACTCCTAGGGAATGGTTTGGGACAAGGTCCCTGGTGTTGGGGGCTGGTATTAGGTTCAGGAAGCTATTGCGAAGGAATGCCTTGGGGTTTCTGGGAGGCTCCCCCTAGGAGACGGGACAACTGAAGGTGGGGAGCCCTGGTAAAAATTCACTTTATTTTTCTCTCGGGCTCTAAAAATAGCCTCCCCAAGATCTCAGGGGTTGTCCCCCAGAAAAAAATCCCAGCACCCACTCTGGGCAGATAAAGCCCCAGGTTCCAAATCCTGCATCCTGTGGTTGGCTTGCTCTGTGACCTTGGGCAAATGGCTTTGCCACTCAGGGCCTCAATTTCCTTTTCTGCAAGGGGATGTTCTCTACTTCCCAGGGTGTTTATAAAGATTAAATAATAATTACCTCTAATAATAGCTCCTGCTGTTTGAACCTGATGCCAGGGTTTGGTGAGTGGGTTGTTAAGTCCTTGGAACAAACCGGGATTTTTATCCTACCCACTGTACAGATGAGGAAACTAAGGCCTGGAGCACCTGAGTCACACAGCAAATGATGGGCACCATGGGGAGTGGAGGCAGAGGAGATTTGAGGGGTGTGGTGGGATTCTTACCCCCATCCATTCCCCCAACCAGGGCCAGTTCCCATCCCCCCAGCAGCATGGCATCCTGTGCTGAGCCCTCTGCTGCAGACCCTGAGCCCACTGCTCCGCCACCTGCTGGGGTCCCACCACTTGAGGACTTCGAGGTGCTTGACGGAGTGGAAGACGCTGAGGGCGAGGAGGAGGAAGAAGAAGAGGACCTGAGTGAGCTGCCGCCACTTGAGGATGTGGGGCAGCCCCCACTGGAGGAGGCTGAGCAGCCTGGGGCCCTGGCCCGAGAGTTCCTGGCTGCCATGGAGCCCGAGCCCGAGCCCGCCCCCGCCCCCGACGAGTGGCTGGACATCCTGGGTAAGGAGCAGGGGTGGCTCGGGTTGACCCATGGCGCCCAGACAGCTCAGGTTCGGGAGTGACCTTGGCCTAGGCCTTCTCCTCTCCCGAGCCTCGTTTCCCCATCTCTGTCATGAAGGAGATTGCAAGTAAAACGTGGTAACCACGGTGATCACTAGCCACAGGCAATTGCTTGAGACACTTCATGTTTATGAGCCCTTTTCTTGTCTCTCTGTCACACATACACACACATAAGACTTGCTTTCTCAGAGCTGCTAACAGGACTCAGAGACGCTGAATCACCTGCTCAGAGCCACACAGAGCTCTCAACCCCCATTGCTTTTCTTGGCATTTGTCTGACTGGTGCCTGTCCCCCCGCACCAAACTGTGAGCTAAGGTCAAATAGATCTGTGGAACATCCCATTCATGGTCTTCATTAGTGTGCTCAGTGTTCAGAAGAGTCCTGGAAGAGAGAAACTAGGAGAACCTATATGTGCTGCTCCCCCCACCATATACTCCATCACAGCCACTCTGGAAAGTAAACATCGTACTGCTAGTTCTGATACCTAACACGCCAGATGACGCTGATGTCCACCCAGACAACAGCGCATCCTCACCATCACTGTTAATGCTAAGTAGTATCAAATGGTGTGGACACTGGTAAAACCAAATTGGTACTGATTTCACCTCCACCTCAGATACAGACTTTACTATGCCTAAAAAAACAAACACCAGGTGATGTTTACTAAGCAGTGGTTCCGTGCCAGGCCTGTGCATCCTCTAATTTTATCCTCACAGCAACCCCGTGATATAATTCCTACTATATTCCTGTTTGACAATTAGGGAAACAGGCTCAGAGAGGTGAAGGCACTTGTCCAAGGTTGCACAGCCCCCTTGGCTCTATTAAAGTTTGAGAAGTTCTTCTCTGCTGATGGGAAGGACTGCCCTGCTCCCTTTGTGAGCATGAGGATGGCTCTGTTTGTTTATATTCAAGCCAGCCACTCTGAGGCCAGAATTCAGGCTTCTAGACAAGGAAACAGGCCTTGAGAGAGGCTGTGATTTACCCAGAGTTTCCCCAGAGATCCCTTGGCATCCACTAGATAAGTTATTCTGAAACTGGAGGCAGGTGCAGGTATAAGTTGGGGAACACTGCAGAAATTTGGAACACTCTAGAATATTCCACAATATGAATAGATCTCCCTGCCCATTATCTTTAGACTAGGGTCTGCTCAGACTCATGGCAGTGTTTTCCAGACCTGGGGACTTATAGAATACAGGTACTTCTTATACACTGGGTGGCTGCAGATGACGTCAATCTCTTGTGCCCCATAGGTATAAGCCCTCTATCACCCCAGCAGTTGTAACGGGATGACTGTGGGTGTCATCGTTGTGGGGGCTCCTTGAGTGGATTTGTGAGGGCCTGGGGCCTTGTGCCTGGTACTCAGTAGGTGTTGGCTGTGGCCATCTGGCCATCCCTAGAATTGTTTGGGGTATGGGGAGGAACATAGTGGTCTCCTTGGTGGCTGGAGGGGGAAACTAGGGGTTACTTTTGCTTTTAGGTCTTTCCGTGTTATGTGCTTTAGTCAGGACACACTCCTGGCATCACAGGTACTCTACTAACCAAGCAAGCTACTCACTGGGTGTTACCAGGAGAAGCCCCAGCCACCCCATTTCATGGCTGGGTAAACTGAGACCCAGATGTCTCAGGGCTGAGATTGGAACCAAGGGAGAGAGGACAGGGTAGCGCTCCAGAGTCTCTTTTCTGGGCATCCCTGCTGCCTTGATTGTGAAAGGCAGGAGGGCTTTTCTCAGCCCTTTGCCCTCACTGAGCTGAGATTTTTCTTCTTCTTCTCCTCTTCTTTTGGCCGCTTGTGGGATCTCAGTTCCCTGACGAGGGATTGAACCTGGGCCCCAGCAGTGAAAGTGCAGAATCCTAACCATTAGGTCACCAGGGAACTCCATTTTCTTTTTAAAAATTATTTTTAACAATTAACTAGATTTATTTTTATACCGAAGTTTTCTTTTTTAATTTAATTAATTTGTTTTTGGCTGTGCTGGGTCTTCATTGCTGCTCCGGCTTTACTCTGGTTTTGGCAAGCAAGGGCTATTCTCCAGTTTTAGTGCGTGGACTGCTCATAGCTTTGGTTTCTGTTGTTGCTGAGCACAGGCTTCGGTAGTTGCAGCTCCCGGGCTCTAGCGCACAGGCTCAATAGTTGTGGCACACGGGCTTACTTGCTTCGTGGCATGTGGTATCTTCCCAGATCAGGGACTGAGCCCATATTTCCTGCATTGGCAGGTGGATTCTTTCCCCCTGAGCCACCAGGGAAGCCTCATTTATTCATTCTTAATTTTTGGCTGTGCTCGATCTTCACTGCTGTGCACAGATTCTTCTTTGTTGTGGAGTGTGAGCTTCTCTAGTTGGGGTGAGCAGGCTCAGCAGTGGCAGTCCACGGGCTTAGTTGCCCTGCAGCAAGAAGGATCTTAGCTCCCCAACCAGGGATCAAACCCTGCATTGGAAGGTGGATTCTTAACCACTGGACCTACAGGGATGTCCACCCCCACCCCACCCCCAATTTTCTTAAGATAACAGACCAGCCAGCATTCACTGAGCCCATCCCAGGGCCAGTATCGTCAGTCCCCAAATCAATACTTTCATGCCCGGTATCCAGCCAGGGACACTGGGGCCCAGAGGCATGGGATCATCTGCCCAGTCAGTGGGAGAGGGGCCACTGAAAACTCAGCTCGTGCCCTGGTTCTGTGCCACCCCCAGGAGAGGCAGAACTGCTGGTGGGGGGAGAGTTTGCCCAGGGGGCAGCCACCCATCTTAGCCACTTGGTGACAGGCTGTTTATTCCCTTTCCTTGGCAGGGAATGGGCTGTTGAGGAAGAAGACGCTGGTCCCAGGCCCACCAGGCTCCAGCCGTCCGACCAAGGGCCAGGTGGTCACTGTGCAGCTGCAGACCTCGCTGGAGAATGGCACGCGGGTCCAGGAGGAGCCGGCGCTGGTGTTCACCCTGGGCGACTGTGACGTCATCCAGGTGAGAGTGGTGGCGGGGCTGGGGGAGCTGCGGGGACGTGGTGGTCGTGGTGGGGTGTGCAGGCACTGCTGTGCTGCACCTCGACCCACTCCACTAGTTCTGCTCCCCCCACCCTCCCAGGCCCTGGATCTCAGCGTCCCGCTCATGGACGTGGGGGAGACGGCTATGGTCACTGCTGACTTCAAGTATTGCTATGGCTCCCAGGGCAGGTGAGAACCTGCTGCTTACGGGGTCCCTGTGGGGACACAGAAGGGGGTGGGACAGGTTGTTCCCCCATTGCATCCCATCTGCCTGCACACATTATAGAAAAGGCATCTGAGGCTCAGGGAGCGGAACTCCTGCCCCAAGTCAGGAGTTAACTTCCCTTGTGTTTTACTGAGGAGGGGATGACAGCCCTTTCCTGCCCACTCCTGAGCCAACCCAGTGTACCTTGGTCACGGTGGCCGCTGGGTCTGAGTGCTATCCCCACCCCATCCCCTAGCAGGAGCCCATACATCCCCCCACACGCGGCCCTGTGCCTGGAGGTGACTCTGAAGACTGCTGTGGATGGGCCTGACCTGGAGATGCTCACGGGGCAGGAACGTGTGGCCCTGGCCAACCGGAAGCGGGAGTGTGGCAATGCTCACTATCAGCGGGCCGACTTCGTGCTGGCCGCCAACTCCTATGACCTCGCCATCAAGGCTATCACTTCTAGCGCCAAAGGTGACTGCCAGGTCGAATCCCAGCACCTCCCTGCAGAGCCATCCCCACTAGTGCTAGAAACTTCAAGCCTCAGATTCAAAAATGTTCTAGAAAATTCTAGAATCTGGGTAGATGTTCAACTCTGCCTAGCCTATAGGTATCACTGATGGTGGAGGTTTAGTCACTAAGTTGCAGCCAACTTTTTTGCGACCCCATAGACTGGCCCACCAGGCTCCTCTGTCCATGGAATTTCCTAGGCAAGAATACTGGAATGGGTTGCCATTTCCTTCTCCAGGGGATCTTCCCGAGCCAGGGATCGAACCTGCGTCTCCTGCTTGGCAGGCAGATTCATACCACTGAGCCACCTGGGTGACTAAGGCTCCTTAGGTATCTCTAGACTTACATCCCAGGGCAGTGGAATGTTATGGAGTGCAGATAGGTGTTAAAATGTGGTTGACTGCAGACATCGTCAGTCCACGCGTCCTGTGATCAAGCCCTTGTTCACTTAGGCTCCAGTTTGTAGACTCCTTGGGAGTGCCCTGAGGATGGTGCTGGTCTTGGCCTGTGTTAGGATGGGAAAGCTGAAGCCAGAGAGGTCTGAGGTCCCCTCAAGGAGTAGGTGGTAGAGGTCCCATAGCGCTGGGAACTTGGAAATCCCCTGTCTCCTGTCACTGGGACACTCAGAGACCCTCCCCCCGCCGAGTCTCTTCCACTGCCAGGTGCGGAGGGCGGGCTTGGTCTGGGCCACTTAGTCCCTCTGCAGCTGGCTGGCTGGGGAGGGCTGGAGGCATGGTGACAGCAGCTGTGGCTGAGTGCTGTCCCCCCTCAGTGGACATGACGTTCGAGGAGGAGGAGCAGCTCCTGCAGCTGAAGGTGAAGTGTCTGAACAACCTGGCGGCCTCCCAGCTGAAGCTGGACCACTACCGCGCGGCGCTGCGCTCCTGCAGCCTAGTGCTGGAGCACCAGCCTGACAACATCAAGGCGCTCTTCCGCAAGGGCAAGGTGAGCTGCAGCTCACAGGCTGCCAGTGGGCAGGCTGTCCCCCATCCCAGGGCAGTGAGGTTGGTCTCCCACCCCAGACTTGAGAAGGTCATAAGCATCAGCCAGCCAAGCTCCCTGGGGTACAGATGGGAAAACTGAGGTTCAGATAGGTGCAGGGGTGTGGCTTGGGTCACAGCAGTTCCTTGACTGAGGCCACGTTTGAGCCAAGCCCTGGGTCTTAGTTTCCCTCTGTTCCCTGGCACTGCCACCTGGCCCATCCGTAATTGTTCCTCACATATAACCCTTTGTGACTGCCATTTCCCTCAGTAAAAGCTGGGTTCTTCTCGTGGAGTTGAAGGCTGTAAGCCATCTGGTCTTTCCCCCTGCCATCACCTTCCAGGCTACTCTTGGTTGTTACTGGGGCTTGGTCTGCTGCTACCCCAGTGCCTTTGCACGGGCTGTTCATACCGTTTACTCCCATGAGTCCTTTCCTCATCTCCTTCAAGCCTTTGCTTTGATATCATTTCCTCAGTAAGGCCTCCCTACAACCCCTCTGCCTTGTCTTCCTGTTTTCCGTGTCACTGTCAGCATGGGCAGGTGTCATGTCTCTTGTCCATTTCCCTTCCCAGAAGGTGGGGATTTTGTGTGTCGTGCGTGCTAAGTCGCTTCGGTTATGTTCGACTCTTTGCGACCCTGTGGACGTAGCCTACCAGGCTCCCCTGTCCTTGGGATTCTCCAGGCAAAAGAATATTGGAGTGGGTTGCTGTGCCCTCCTCCAGGGGATCTTCCTGACCTGCATTGCAGGCGGGTTCTTTGTCCCTGAGCCGCCTGGGAAGCCCTTTGTCAGTCTCATTCACTGCTACAGCTCTAGCCCTGCAAACAGAGCCAGGCACACAGTAGGTGCTGAGTAAGTGCAGGTGGAACGTGGGGGGACTTGGCCTGAGTGGACCTGACCTGAGTTGCTTTTGTCCCTCCCTCTCTCATCCTCACTCTGCTGGGAGAGGGGGTGCCTTCAGCATTTTTAGCAGTAAACTGAGGAAACTAAGGCATCAGCAAATGCTGGGTCATTTAGTGTTTGTCAGAGACCTGAGCAGACCAGCCAGCGTTTTTAAAGTACTTTTTGGGTATAGAAACTTGAGGAGAGAAAAGCTGCTGTCCCTGTTTCTCAGGGTTTAGAAAGAATCCTCTTGTGGGAAATGAGACTGTCTGTTCTTGTAGCCTCACACCTGTTTGGGTCTGCTGGTCAAAGGTGATGGAAACCCACTCAGAGTCAAGCAGAAGGAATTGATGGCTTTGGAACTGCCAAGTTTCAGGCCTAGCTGGCTTCAGTCACGGCTGGATCCAGGTGTTTAGCAGTGTTGTAGAGATACCTGTGTCTGCCTGCTGTGTTCATTTCTCAGGCACACTCCTCTCTAAGATGCTCCCTCCTGCTCTGCCAAAGGTGCCAGACCTCCATCCTTTCCACTAAGCAAACTGGCCTCCCAGAGCTCCCAGCATATTTCCGGCTGGATCTCATTGGCTGGCTTGAGTCACACGCCTGGCTCTGAACCATTCACTGTGGCCAAAGCTTTGGCAGCATCTGGTTGGCTTCTCGAGTCAGCCAAGGTGGTGAGGGAGGAGGAGAGAGCAGTACCTGGGCCACTTGGATATGGTGAAACCAGTATTCGTGGGAAGGAACACTGAGCCTGGTGGGCCTCAGGTAGTCTGAGGGCTCCGGGGAGCAGTGTAGGGGTGACTGGAGCCCTGGGGCAGTTGCTGGAGATAGACTTGGAACAAGTCAGATGACCGGGAGCCTGGCAGGGCTGGGTCTCTTGAAGGAGAATGTGGCCCAGCTTGGGTCCAAGTGATAACTCCCCACTTGCTCCCACAGGTGCTGGCCCAGCAAGGCGAATATAGTGAGGCCATCCCCATCTTGAGAGCAGCGCTGAAGCTGGAACCTTCCAACAAGGTGAGCAGAGTTGGGGCACCCTGAGACTTGCCATGCTGACCTGTCAGGAAGTTCCTCTTGTGGTCTGCCCGTTATCTTTCTGTGGCTCTCTCCTACAGAGTTTCTATCCGGGCAGTAGCAGGGGAGTACATGACTGAAGGGCCCCAACCTGCCTGCTGAGACCCTTTTTGACCCTTGCAGAGGCAGTCTGGGCTCTCACCCTCAGCAGGGGTTCCAGAGGTCAAGGGTACTGCCAGCCTGGCCAGTGTCAGTGTTTTCAGCTTCCTTCCTGGAATATTTCTTCTCAGAGACTTTCTTCTGGCCACCCTTGCTCCACCCCATCTTCTGGCTTCCGTGGAGGATGCAGACAACACCCCCCACTTTGCTAATGCCCGGAGAGCAGTAGACAACTCCAATGTCCCAGTGGTTCCAGCCCCACCGAGCCCCTGGGCTCCGGGAGGCAGGCTGCTAGCCACAGTGGTTGGCTTCTGCTCTCAGAAATGCCCCTCTCACAGACGATCCACGCGGAGCTCTCAAAGCTGGTGAAGAAGCACGCGGCCCAGAGGAGCACGGAGACCGCCCTGTACCGGAAGATGCTGGGCAACCCCAGCCGACTGCCTGCCAAGTGTCCTGGCAAGGGTGCCTGGGTGAGCAGGGGCGGGCAGGCGCAGGGAGGCTCCCAGAGGAGGGCTGTGTGCAGGGTATGCCATGCAAAGGGAGTCGCTTCATTTTGCAAACATCAGTGTCTTCCTGAACTGGGCCGTGCTGGATCATGCTTTGGACACAGACACAGAGAATCCCCAGCACTGTGTGATCAGAGCCAGAGCAGAGGATACAGCACAGTCAGGAGGGCTCACGCGCAGAGTGCTGGCTCCTTCAGAGGGGAAGGGGAGGTGTACCAGAGGCGGGGAGACTTTCCTTGAGTTTTGATGCAGGTGTAGGAGTTTTCCAAGGCCAGCAAGGCGTTTTCAGGCAGTGGTTTCCTGGGAGGCCCATTGGGACCATAGTTGTTAGCTGAGGTGCCAGCCATCAGTCTTGGCCACTGTCTAGCCTTCTTCTCCCTCTTCTTTCTCCACAGTCCATCCCATGGAAGTGGCTGTTTGGGGCAACTGCTGTCGCCTTGGGGGGCGTGGCTCTCTCTGTGGTCATCGCTGCCAGGAACTGACTGCCCAGGTGGCTGCCATCCCCTCCACTCACCATGGACCCCACCCTGTGCTCCCTAACTCCCCCAGGCTCCCTGTCCACTGCCCTAACTGGCCTAGCCCCCTCCTCTGGGGCGGGGGCAGTGAGGTTTGGGGGTCACGTGGCCCCGCGAGCAGGAGGGACTGAGCCCTATTGGAGGAAAGTGAGGCAGGGCCCGGGCCCCACGCCCAGCCCGGAGCAAGGGGGCCCTCATTGCTCCAGACCTAATTCCCACCCCACCCCTGGGGTGAGGTCCCAGCAGGGATCATCAGTCCCAGTGTCCTCTTCCCAACAGGCCTGGGGGCAGCCCTCCCCCTGCCCAGCCCGTTTCCAACCTCCAGCCCCTCCTGTCCCGCCTGCTGCCCTCTGTCCAGGCCCCCTCCACCCACACACAGTGAAATAAAAGCCTCCCACCCCGCTCCCTGGTCGTTCTGGAACCTTCTTTCAGCGTCACTTGGGACTGAGCCGGAGGCCTTCTGTGCCACATCCAGGGTCACAGAGGACGGTGGATGTGGCCAAGCCGGACTGGAGGGGGCTTGTCTGCTCTCAGGCCACAGCAGACCCTTTGTGCTGAGTGGGAAGCAGACCTGACCTCGTGGGGCCTTGTCCTCAGGGTGCCTGGTCAGACTCGGCGGGAGCTCTCCGCTAGGCGTGCTCCTTACCCCACCTCTCCACTGTGTCGCCTCATCTGCAGCGGGGGCCCTGATGGACCTCGCTGGGGGCTGTGCTGAGCCTTCAGTGACCACAGAGGTCCGGCTGTGCAGCAAGCAGACAGACCCATTTCTGGGCAGCAGCATAGCCGGTGTAAAGGCCCTGGAGCAGGATGGAACCTAGTATGTTCAAAGGTGATAAAGGTGGGTGCTCAGCAGAGCTGGACCCTGCAGGGCCTCCAGGAAAGGGTGGGGTTGATTCCAGGAGCCGCGTCCCATCTCCTTTTCCCGACAACCCGGGGCTGTAGGAGCTTCTCCCCAAAATGCTGCCCACATCCCAACCAGATAGCCAAAGCCAGTATTTGGCACCTTTATCAACCTGAGTTCCTTCTTGCTGCTTCAGCCTGCCTCCAGGAAAGGACATCTCTGAGGTAGACCACACAAGTGTTTGGCTCATGCCCACTCCCTTACTAGTGCTTCCCAGGTGGCGCTAGTGGTAAAGAACCCGCCTGCCATTGCTGGAGGTGTGAAAGAAGCAGGTTTGATCCCTGGGTTCAAAAGACTCTCTGGAGGAGGAAATGGTAAACCACTCAAAGTATTCTTGCTTAGAGGAGCCCGTGGACAGAGGAGCCCGGCGGGCTACAGTCCATAGGATCACAGAGTTGGACACGACTGCAGTGACTTAGCGCACACCCCCTTACGGTCCAGGAGGAGAAGCCACTGGCCACAGCCATCCAGCAGAAGGTGGCCGTCAGGCCTTGAAACTCAATCTTTGCCCTGCTTGCTCCAGGCCCTCTCAGGGCCACCTGGATTACTCGGGGCACATCTGGCTGTGGCTTGCAACTGATACTCTGCACCATTCAGTCCCCTTAGGTTTCTACCTTGGCCTCTGACAGGAACGGGGTTCCATGGGAGGCGCTGGGGTGGGGACCATGGATTGGCCAGGCCTAGGAGGCCTGTATCTCAGGCAGGATACCCGCTCTTTGCTCAGTCTCCAAGGTTTCAGGCTGGGAAGCTGGCCTAAGAGGGGGCAGCCAGATGGACTGTGGGCTGGCTGGGGCGACTTTCTGGCCTGGCTGTGAGGGTCGTCACTGCTGTCATTCCTAAGCACTGATTGTGCAGCAGCACTGGTGTCTGTCCATTGTGGACCTGCAGCAGCCTTGTTCTGTGCCCATTTTATCATCATACACTCTGGGGACAAGTCTTTGGTCAGGTGTGTTGTGAATATATTTCCCACTTTGTGTCTCACTTTTCATTTTCTCACATATTCATTTGGCTGTACCAGGTCTTAGGCGCAGCATGTAGGAGCTCTTCACTGTGGCATGCTAACTGTTGGTTGTGGCATGTGGGATCTAGTTCCCTGACCCGGGATCGAACCTGGGTCCCCTGCACTGGGAGGTTTAACCACTGGGCCCCCAGGGAAGTTCTTCACTTTTCATTTTCTGTTCATTCAAAGAACAGACATTTAAAATTTAATGCAGTCCAATTTGTCAATTTTTTTTCTTTCATTCCACATGCTTTTTGTCAATACTTGCTGAGCTGTTTGAAAAGATTTTCTGGTTTTTCTTTTAAACCTCTTATGGCTTTAACTTTTACATTGAGATCCAGGAGCCACTTTGAGTTAACCTTTCTAAGTGGTGTGAGGTTGGGGTTGAGGTTCATATTTTTCCAAATAACCATCCAGTTAGGCTTCCCAGTGGTGCAGTTGGTAAAGAATCTGCCTGCCAATGCAGGAGATGCAAGAGATACCAGTTCGATCCTTGGGTGGGGAAGATCCCTGAAGTAGGAAATGGCAACCCACTCCAGTATTCTTGCCTGGAAAATACCAGGGCAGAGGAGGCTGGCTACAGTCTGTGGGGTCACAAAGAGCTGGGCACAACTGAACACGCACTCATGTGTCCAGCTGTTGCAGAAACATCTGTGGGGAAGACTTTGTCTCCCCTAGTGAGTTACTATGATAGCTTTGTCAAATAGCAACTGAGGGACTTCCCTGGTGGTCCAGTGGCTAAGATTCTGCATTCCCAATGCAGAGGCCCAAGTTCAATACCTGGTCAGGGAACTAGATCCCACAAGCTGCAACTGAGAGTTTGCATGCCACAACTAAAGAGTCTGCATGCTGCAACTAAGACTAGAGCAGCCAAGTAAATAAATATTAGAAAAAGAAAAAGCAACTGACCACACACCTGTGAATCTTTTCTGACTCTGCTCCATGCTGAGGGTCTGTGTCCCCTTGGCAGGTTTCACGTGTCCTGAAGTCTAGCTTTTTAGAGATGATGGAGTCAGGCTGGTTGTGCCTCCTTCCTTTGCCCCTCTTCTTCATGGTTGCTCTGGCTGTGCCGTTATTAGCTGAGCAGATGAAAGCTCAGAGAGGAGACAGATCCTGCCCAGGGTCCCACTACCTGGAAGTAACAGGTATGCTTTGGCCCAGGTCAGCCTGCCTCCAGAGTCCATGCAGCTGTTTCTGCATCTTACTGCAGGTTAAGGCCAAGAGGTGAGAAAGGCCTTGAATGCCAGGGCCAGGTGGGGACTTTAGTGTATCCATCCCCTGGGTCATTCCATCCTCAGTGGTGTGAACAGGGCTGCGATAGGGAGCCAGAGGGGCAATGAAGTCACCCTAAGGACACAGGAGGCCTTTGGCGGGTGTCAGACGGTGCCTGCTCCTGATTCAGGCACAGTATGTGCAAAGGTGGGCTGGCTGAACAGTGTGTGCTGTGTTCAGAGACTGGATGGATGGATTTTCTTTCATATCAAAACGTATACCAGTGCGTTCTGTGTACCCTGCCTTGAGTGATGACTCAGCCTAGCCCTTGCCCTCAAGGGGTGCGACTTGCAGTGGGCCATGAATTGGAAGTGAACACGGAAGAATGAGCTTTGTGTGTGAAAGCTCACGTCTCCGGAGCACTTCAACAGGGTGTCCTTTGCACGCCTCCATCTCACATCTTCCCTAAAGGACAACCTGAGTGCTAGTTGGGGTCACCCAGTGAAGCATCCTCAGTGTCTGTGAATGCCTGTTGTCTATTTCTCCAACTGGTAGAACTCGCCTTTACTCCTTACCACACCAATGGGGCTCGTTCCCCACCAGGCTTCCAGGGTGGATCCGCAACTCAGGCCTGACCAATTAGAGCAGTCCAGCAGCCTGGCCACAGTGATTGGCTCCTGGGCAGTCATGTGACCCACAGTGACCCAATCAAGGCCTTCCCTGGTACCTCTGCTGGAGCCAGGAGGGCTCTTAGAACCTGATCCGTAGAGCAGTAAAGAAGTTAAGGCGTAGGTTGTGCAAACCCTGCACATTTAAAGGACTGGCCCTTAATTGGCACCTGGGAGGTCACTTCTAGACTCTTGGAATGTCCTGACTGACAAGAGGATCAGTTTACCTGAGGCCATGGGCCATGCCAAATAGTCCACAATAACAATATGATTTAGGGTGGGGGAGACTTACCTGATGGTTCAGTGGTTAAGACACCACACTTCCAATCCAAAGGACATAGGTTCACTTCCTGGTCAGGGAACTAAGATCTCACATGCCATCTGGCCCCCCACCCCCCACCCGCCCAAAAAAAAAGAGAAAAATGGGGTAGGGGTTTTTGGTCACATGGTATCAGCTCAGTCTCTGGATGGGTGATCAGCCATATCTGCATGACTAACCTCTCCTCCTCCACAAAAACCCTGGACCAGGCTTGAGTGTGCTTCCCTGGATGGCAGTGTTCTGTGTGTGTTGCCACGATGGTTGCTGGGAACATTAAGCGCTGTCTGCAAGCAGAAGCTTATGCCTGGTTCCTCCTGGTTTCTGCCTTCTGCATCCGTTTCCTTTGCTGATCCTAGACTGTATGCTTTCATTGTGACTAACACAGCCACGAATATAAGATCTTTTCTGAGTTCTGTGCATCCTTCTAGTGAATTACCAAACCTGACAGTGGTCTTAGGGATTGCTGATGACAGATGTCTTTGGCCTCATCCTGAGAAGAGATGTGAGTCTCCCTATTGCACAGATAAGCCCTAAGCGCCCAAAGGTGGACTTGCTGGCTCTGAGGTGGCCAGCTAAGAGAGCGGTGGAGCAGACTGCTTGCTGACCACCCCACCATGCAGAGGGGCCAGCTCCAAACAGAGTTCTCAGGGATCTTCATGTTCCTTCTGTTGCAAAACTGTTTGCTTCAAAATCCCCAAGGTCCATTTGCTCTGACCTAGCAACTCAACTTTCAGGAAGCTGTGGGACAGATGTGCAGCAATGCGTCTCTAAGGGCTATGTGTTGCAGAAATTTTAAGGCGTTCATGAGATTTCTCATCCTGCATCATCCCTGGACGGGGAATGCGGTGTATCTCGGTCCCACGATTGTGTTGTCACGGGCATGGATGACCTTAAGATACGGGGATAATCTGGGTAGGCCCAACCCTGCTGGCTATAGAAGAGGAAGTCAGAGGGATTCAACACAAGGGAGGTTTCTATTACTGAGATGTAGGGGGCCACATGGCTAGTGCCTGAGATTGCCCCCCAGTGACAGCAAGGAAGTAGGGACCTCAGTCTTACAACCACCAAAAAATGAGTTCCACCAACAACCTGAAGGCGCTCGGACACACAGCCCTCTTCAGGCGAGCTTCTGGGTGAGGACATAGCCCACCCAACATCCTGACTACAGCCTCATGGGCCCCTGAGCAGAGAACCAGTTAAAACATCCCAGACTTACACTCAGGAAGCATGAAACAATAACTGCTCCTTTTATTAAGTCACTTTGTTATGCTGTAATAGGCAGCAAGAGCTAACTAATATATATATATATATATATATTAGCAGTCTCCAGCTAATGAATAGTGGGGCTCATCCCAGTGTGGCTTAAAATTCCATGAACTGCAAACAACATAAATGCCTAAAGGAAAGGGATTATGTAGATTAAACGCTTGTAAAACCATTAATAATGATCCCCATGATAATGGCATCTTCTTGGTCTAGGCCTAGGCTCTTGGGTAAATGCTGTTATTATCCCTATTTTACGGATGAGCAAAGTGAGGAAAAGAGAGGGCAAGCCACATCCCAGGTTCCGTAGGGTGAGGGTCAGGCCAGGGTCAATGGGCTTGCTACGTGGACTGTATGTTGAGAGACCACCCCAAGGTAGTCAACTGGCTTCCAATTTTTTGGGTGACCTAGTTCTTAGAGGCTTTTGGAAAGCATGCCAATGCCTGATGATTTCCTCCATTATTGTTTCCAGGGTCCTCTTGGGAGCCACTGGGGCATTAAGTGTAAAATGGAAAAATAATTGTTGCCAAGCAGCACAGCCCATAGTTGCAGTCTTCTTAATTCTTTTTAACTTCTCTAAGCCCTCAGTTTCCCCATCTGGCAAATGGGGCCAAACCACAGTATCCACCCCAAAAGGCAGTTGTGAGGGTCACTGAAAACAGAGCTTGGTACATTTCATTGTGGGGTGGTTGTTATTAGTGCTGTTGTCTGTTTCTCAGCTGAAACCACTTTCAGCTCCAGGAGGGGAAGTGTCTCTCCTTAATGGCACACACAAGCTGGTCAGTACTCAGAGCTGGCTCCTCCCCTGTTTTACTCGGTTCAGCAGTTTGGCTGTCTGTCCCCTCTCCATCTTCTAACTCCAGACCACTTGGTTTTCAGTTGCCCTTCCTGCCCTTATGTGGCCCATCTAGGGGCAGTGCATCCCTGGCCTGCTCCCATATTTACCTGGCCTAGCCTCCAGATTAACAGTTGGGCACAGCAGTGGGCAAACCTGTCAGCATGTCTGATCAGTAACAATGGAAAAAATTCTGGAAATGAACAATGGTGACGGTTGTAAACAATGTGAATTACACTTAATGACACTGAATTGTATATTTTTAAATTGTATATTTTAAAATCATGAACTGATCCCAGATGAAGGGTGGTGGATCCCATAACTTCGGCCCTGAACTCAGACAGGCTGGAGTTGGAATCTCTGTAGCAGTATGAATACTCAGAAGAACTATATATAAAAGATCTTCATGACCCAGATAATCACAATGACGTGATCACTCACCTAGAGCCAGACAGCCTGGAATGCGAAGTCAAGTGGGCCTTAGGAAGCGTGACCACGAACAAAGCTAGTGGAGGTGATGGAATTCCAGTTGAGATATTTCAAATCCTAAAAGATGATGCTGTGAAAGTGCTGCACTCAATATGGCAGCAAATTCAGCAGTGGCCACAGGACTGGAAAAGGTTGCTTCTCATTTCAATCCCAAAGAAAGGCAATGCCAAGGAATGCTCAAACTACTGCACAATTGCACTCATCTCACATGCTAGCAAAGTAATGCTCAAAATTCTCCAAGCCAGGATTCAACAGTATGTGACCCGAGAACTTCCAGATGTTCAAGCTGGATTTAGAAAAGGCAGAGGAACCAGAGATCAAATTGCCAACATCCTTTGGATCATCGAAAAAGCAAGAGAGTTCCAGAAAAACATCTAATTCTGTTTTATTGACTATGCCACAGATTTTGACTGTGCGGATCACAATAAACTGTTGAAAATTCTGAAAGAGACGGGAATACCAGACTGCCTGACCTGCCTCCTGATAAATCTGTATGCAGGTCAAGAAGTAACAGTTAGAACTGGACATGGAACAACAGACTGGTTCCAAATAGGAAAAGGGGTACGTCAAGGCTGCATATTGTCACCCTGCTTATTTAACTTACATACAGAGTACATAGGCAAAATGCTGGGTTGGATGAAGCACAAGCTGGAATCAAGATTGCCGGGAGAAATATCAGTAACCTCAGATATGCAGATGACACCACTCTTATGGCAGAAAGTGAAGAACTAAACAGCCTCTTGATGAAAGTGAAAGAGGAGAGTGAAAAAGTTGTCTTAAAACTCAACATTCAGAAAACTAAGATCATGGCATCTGGTTCCATCACTTCATGGCAAATCGATAGGGAAACAATGGAAACAGTGACAAAAGTTATTTTTTTGGACTCCAAAATCACTGGAGACGGTACCCGCAGCCATGAAATTAAAAGATGCTTGCTCCTTGAAAGGAAATCTATGATCAATCTAGACAGCATATTAAAAAGCAGAGACACTACTTTGCCAACACAAGTCCACCTAGTCAAAGCTATGGTTTTTCCAGTAGTCATGTATGGATGTGAGAGTTGGACTATAAAGAAAGGTGAGTGCTGAAGAATTGATGCTTTCGA
Organism: Moschus berezovskii; assembly: GCF_049115385.1. Taxonomy (NCBI): domain Eukaryota; kingdom Metazoa; phylum Chordata; class Mammalia; order Artiodactyla; family Moschidae; genus Moschus; species Moschus berezovskii. Next base: position 107,421,965 of record NC_142467.1, on the reverse strand, counting down.
ACTGTGGTGTCGGCGAAGACTCTTGAGAGTCCCTTGGATTGCAAGGAGATCCAACCAGTCCATTCTAAAGGAGATCAATCCTGGGTGTTCATTGGAAGGACTGATGCTAAAGCTGAAACTCCAATACTTTGGCCACCTGATGCGAAGAACTGACCCTGATGCTGGGAAAGATTGAAGGCAAGAGGAAAAGGGGACGACAGAGGATGAAATGGTTGAATGGTAACACTGACTCAACAGACATGAGTTTGAGTAAACTCTGGGAGTTGGTGATGGACAGGGAAGACTGGCGTGCTGCAGTCCATGGGGTCACAAAGATTTGGATTCAACTGAGCGACTGAACTGAACTGAAAGTGTACAATACTATACCATCTAGTACATTCACACTGCTGTGCAGCCACTCAGTTCTCAAACTCATGTCCATTGAGTCAGTGATGCCATCCAACCATCTTATACTCTGTCGTCCCCTTTTCCTCCCACCTTCAATCTTTCCCAGCATCAGGGTCTTTTCCAAGGAGTCAGTTCTGAGCATCAGATGGCCAAAGTATTGGAGCTTCAGCATCAGTCCTTCCAATGAATATTCAGGACTGGTTGGATCTCCTTGCAGTCCAAGGGACTTGCGAGAGTCTTCTCCAATACCACAGTTCAAAAGCATCAATTCTTCGGTGCTCACCTTTCTTTATAGTCCAACTCTCACATCCATACATGGAAAAACCATGACCTTGACTAGACGGACCTTCGTTGGCAAATTAATGTCTCTGCTTTTTAATACGGAGAAGACAATGGCAAGCCACTCCAGGACTATTGCCTAGAAAATCCCATGGATGGAGGAGCCTTGTAGGCTGCAGTCCGTGGGATCACTAAGGGTCAAACACGACTGAGCGACTTCACTTTCACTTTTCACTTTCACACATTGGAGAAGGAAATGGCAACCCACTCCAGTGTTCTTGCCTGGAGAATCCCAGGGACGGGGGAGCCTGGTGGGCTTCCATCTATGGGGTCACACAGAGTCGGACACGACTGAAGTGACTTAGCAGCAGCAGCAGCAGCTTTTTAATATGCTATCTAGGTTGGTCATAACTTTCCTTCCAAGGAGTAAGCGTCTTTTAATTTCATGGCTGCAATCAGCATCCGCAGTGATTTTGGAGCCTAAAAAAATAAAGTCTGACACTGTTTTGTGTGGTAGTTTGAGCCTTCTTTGGCATTCCCTTTCTTTGGGATTGGAATGAAAACCAACCTTTTCTAGTCCTGTGGCCACTGCTGAGTATTCCAAATTTGCTGGCATATTGAGTGCAGCACTTTCACAGCATCATCCTTTAGGATTTGAAATAGCTCAACTGGAATTCCATCACCTCCACTAGTTTGTTTGTAGTGATGCTTCCTAAGGCCCACTTGACTTCACATTCCAGGATGTCTGGCTCTAGGTGAGTGATCACACCATCGTCGTTATCTGGGTCGTGAAGATCTTTTTTGTACAGTGATTCTGTGTATTCTTGCCACCTCTTCTTAATATCTTCTGCTTCTGTTTGGTTCATACCATTTCTGTCCTTTATTGAGCCCGTCTTTGCATGAAATGTTCCCTTGGTATCTCTAATTTTCTTGAAGAGATCTCTAGTCTTTCCCATTCTATTGTTTTCCTGTATTTCTTTGCACTGATCATTGAGGAAGGCTTTCTTATCTCTCCTTGCTATTCTTTGGAACTCTGCATTGAAATGGGTATATCTTTCCTTTTCTCCTTTGTTTTTCACTTCTCTTCTTTTCTCAGCTATTTGTAAGGCTTCCTCAGACAGCCATTTTGCTTTTTTGCATTTCTTTTTCTTGGGGATGGTCTTGATCCGTATCTCCTGTACAATGTCATGAACCTCCATCCATAGTTCATGAGGCACTCTGTCTACCAGATCTAGTCCCTTAAATCTATTTTTCACTTACACTGTATAATCGTAAGGGATTCGATTTAGGTCATATCTGAATAGTCTAATGGCTTTCCCTACTTTATTCAATTTAAGTCTGAATTTGGTAATAAAAAAATTGTACAATTTAAATGGGTTAAATTTATGATATGTGACATTTTTTTAATGGGAGAGCTGGATAACCACCATCTCTCAGGGTCCTTTGGGGATATAGGATTTTATTCTATAAAAAGTCTACTCTTACAGAAGTTCACTACCCCCACGACCCCCCAACAGCCCCGGGCCTACCTTAGGGAAGACCCACCAGCGCAACCCAGCGTCCAATTCGGGCTCGGTTTGCATAGACACGCCCACTCACCCAGCCAGCCTCTGCTTCCGCGCCCCCAAGTGTTTTGCCCCGCCCGGTCCCCTCCACGCCCTCGCTGGGGCTCTCCACAGAAGCCAAAGACGGAAGACTAAGAGAGACCTCATAAATAATACATCATGTCAGCGGCTGGTGGGGCGGGACTTCGACGCTCCTGGCTGAGTCAGGGTTATGAATAATACACATTGAGGCGGGGCCTGAAGGAGTGCGCGGGTCGGGGCGGAGTCCGGGCACGGAAGTGGACGCCTCTGGGGCCTTGAGAGGTGGGGGCCATCCATGCTTATGAATATGCAGAAGAAGGGGCGGTGACTGCGGTCCGCCTTCGGCCCGTAGCGCGGCACAGCCAGCCGCGTCTCATGAATAATGCAGCACGTCGGCGGGCAGCGCGGCGCCAGACCGGCGCTTAGGGGGCGTGCCCAGCCGCGTCTCATGAATAATGCGGCACGTCGGCGGGCAGCGCGGCGCCAGACCGGCCCTTTGGGGGCGTGCCCAGCCGCGTCTCATGAATAATGCAGTGCGTCGGCGGGCGGCGGGGTGGGGCGTGGCCGGCGCGCCGCTGGCCCAGGAGCCGGGAAGCGGGGGGCGGGGGAGCGATGGTCGCAAGATGGCGGCGCTGAAGGAGGATCGGAGCTACGGGCTGTCGTGCGGGCGGGTGAGCGACGGCAGCAAGGTGTCCGTGTTCCATGTGAAGCTCACCGACAGTGCTCTGAGGGCTTTCGAGAGCTACCGCGCCAGCCAGGTGAGCGGCGGACTCGGCGCGGGCGTCGGGGCGCAGGTCGGCCTCGCGCGCCCCTCTCCGCGGCGTCCTGGCTTGGGGGTGCGGGTCCGGCGTGTGAGGTGTTGCTCACGGGTTTCTGGGCCAGCGGGGCGCGGGGTGGGCGCGTGTCCCACCCGGAGAGCGGGGAACCTCGGCTCGGGGAGGCGACCCTGGCGGGCGGCCGAGGGCGGCCGAAGGGCCAGAACTCGCGCGCCTGATCCGGGGGGCGTCTTTGTCGGCACCTGGAGGCGTCCGGGGCCTTTCCGGACTCACCCGGCACCTGGGCAGGAACTAGTTTTCTCACCTGACCAGGGGAGGGGTTGGAGGTAGCGCTGTCCGAGCACCGGAGGTGGGGGGTTAGGACTTCTCTGTCTGGCCGCTTGGCAGGGAGACTGGTAGGGATGGCTGACTGCGCTCCCGGGAACAGCTTTTCCGTCTAGGTTACTGGCAGGGTGGGTCAGTGGGTCACCGCTGTCGGGGCGCCTGTGGGGTCATGTTCAGTTTGTGTGGGGACGTCATGTCTGCACTTGCGGGCCGTCTTTGACGCTTTCCATTGAGGCTCCTGAAGTTGGGTTCACTCTTATTTCTTGGGAAGGGAAGTTTGGGCAGAACTTGACAGCGTTTCCCAGCTCCCCAGGTGACCCTGAATCGCTGGACACCTTTAGGAAGAGGGAGTCTTTTTGAGGGGGGGTTGCTGGCATGGAGCCTTTCCTAGGCTAGGAGCCTGAGGTGGGCACCTGGGGAGGCACCCTGGCCACCGCACCTGGCCGCTGACTCTCACACTTCTCAGGGGCCGATTTGGGCCCTTCTGGGGAAGTTGGAGGCGTTTCAGTTCTGCCACCTGGCTCCCCCGGGGAGGGGGTGTTGGGGATGGACTTCTGTGCACCATCTCTCTAGGCCTGACTGGGGAGCACATCTGGGCCCGTGGTCAGAAACTGCTTCTTCCCATTTCTGTTTGTGTCATGGCGCCCTCCTCCTGTGTTGGGACAGAAGTTGCAGGTGCCCGATGGTCAGTTCCTGAGGGGAAATGGTTGTGGGGGTCCTTTTCCTCTTTGCCTGGAAAGTAGGGGCTTCATACCCAGTGGTTAGGGGGTTGGGTCTGGTGTCAGGTTCGGGGAGGCCCTGCCCTGTGTGTGTGTGTACTGAGGATGGGGGGGCCTCGGGCGGGTTAGGAGAGAGACTAACTAGGAAGGAATGTGGCTTTCTTCCTGCCCTGGACTTGTTCGGCACCATTGGCCAAGCCTGGAATTTCTTTCCCTGTTTTGTTCCTAGTGCCCACCCTTCCCGCCCTTCTTCCCACTTTGGGGGGCAGTTTCCTTCCTGTCCTCATGTCTCGGTTTCCCCTTCATTGAACTGGGAATTCGTCTATTTTGGAAGAGCGAGTGCCCACCTTGTCCAAAAGGGATTCCCCCAGGTGAGGCTGGGGTGCCCCTGCAGGTGAGGAGGAGGGGATCGGGTGGCCAGCTGGAACCTCCCTTCCTTGTGGAATCCCAGCCCAGAGTCTCTTTCCCCCTGGGCAATTCTGACTCGTTCTGCAGGAAGGCGGGCTTTCCTTGAAACAGCTGGGGGAGAGCTCCTGCGCCGAGTAAATAAGGTGAACTTGGCACCTGGTCACGGTGGCTTGGGAGCCCCGCCTTCCCTGCCATGCTGCCCTCCCTGGCTCCAGTCTCCCGGAAGGCCCGCCTGTGCGTCCACCTCATGCTGTCATGCTGCTATTTTTAATTTAGGGTGTTGGTTACATCCCTTAAGCTGGATCTTCCTCCTGTGAGGGTGAAGGTATAACTGCAGACTCAAGTTCGTCCCACGCAGAGCCCAGCTGTGTACGTCAGTGTTGATCAGCCAGAAGGGGCTCCCTTGCAGAGCTTCTCTTGCAAGCCGGTCGTGTTAACCTGACTGGTTGGGCTGAGTTTTGGGGGTGACTCAAACTTTCATTTTTCTCGGAGGCTGACAGGTGATTTAAGTTTCTTGGCAATTTCGTATTTAACCCTACCAGACAGGCAGTGTCGTGGACTGAGGTGAGACCGGGGCAGGTCGGGCACTCAGTGTTGTTGGGTGGTGGGCATGGAGAAGGTGGTCTGATGAACCTGTGTGACTAGAAAAGTGTATTGACTATTAGCACAATATGTGTTTTGTTGCTTTCTCATTTGTATGACCGTCACAGTTTAGAGTTTTCTCTTCTCTCGTCCTGCGACTCTATGGTTTGCCAGCGGCAGCTTGTGGAGAGGGAGGGTTTTCACTTTTACTGTATGTTGTTCTTTATGTTTTACTTTAAGTTGCCCCTTAGACAGCACGGTTTTGAAGTGCCCACTTATACATGGGTTTTTTTTTTTTCCCACCAAACACGTACCATAGTACTAGGTTGGTTGACTCTGCACATTGGAACTCAGGATATGGAGGGCTGACTATAAAGTTTATTCAGGATTTTCGACTGCTAGGGGCTTGGTGCCCCTAACCCGGGTGTTGTTCACAGGTGAGCTGTAATGGCAAAGAGGTTTTACAAACTCGGATGTGGCAGGGGACTGGCGAGGCACTTCCTTCAAAGCTTTCTCTGTGGCTCCCAGGAGCCTGTCATCCTAGCTGTTGGACTGGCCCAAGTTGGAGTCCCTGACAGCTTCCATCTCCTGAGGGGTCTGGAGTCTGAGCTGCCTTTGTATAGACCCAGTGACCATTCTGGAACCTGGTGGAAGGTAAAGGTGAAGTTACGTGTGGCTGCCACTGTTCGGACTGGGGTGTCGTGCAATTTCGAGTGTGTCCCAAGGCACTCTCATGGATCTCCCTTTTTGCTGTGAAGGGTTACTTCCGGAAGAGGAGAGAGAGGACATGTAAACACAACCCATCACTCCAAGATCGTATCATGGGTCTGTTCAGAGAAGTGTCCCTGATAGTGACTCCGAGGAAGTGACCTTTGCTGGGGCACCTTCCTCGATCACGTGGATATTTCATTGTCAGATTTGATGGGTCTGTTGCTGAGTGATCTTCTCCTCTCCTGGATTACAATAAGTTTCTTAATGAAGAGGAAGATGTTGTTTAGGGAAAATTGAGGGCTCAGGGAAGGGCCCAAGAAACCTGCGGACTAGAGCCTGTCTGGGTTTGAATCTCTGCGTCTCAGGTGTGCCTGCATGAGCCCTTGGTTCTTTGCCTGACCCCTCCCAGTCCAGCTCCTCCTCAGAGCTCTGAGGATCCCAGTGGCTGCTCTGAATACTTCTTCTCTTTAGGATTATGAGTGTCCCAGTACCTGAGCCCTCTTAGCTCCTAATCCTGCCCTCAGGGTTGGGGGTGTCTCAGCGCCCAACCCTCTCTGAGCTCTGGATTCTTCTCTCGGGACTGTGAAGGTCCTAGTACCTGAGCCCTCCCAGCACCCAGTCCTTCTCTTCAGACTCGAGGATCTCGGGCCCTGCCCTTTCTGAGCTCTGGCTCCTCCTCTTGGGGCTGTCAGGATTCTTTTGGTGTGCGTGCAGCCCTGATCGCTCACAGGTTCTCAGCACTTGGTGTGGGGACCCAGGGCCAGTTCCCATCTGGAGGTTTGAGCAGAGACTATGGGAGACTATCTTCCTAAATCTGATTTGAGTGCCTGGTCTGTACAGGGACACCAGTCAGGGGCTAGATGTTTACCAATGACCAGAATGTGTCCCCAGGCGCTCTAGCTGGCATGCTAGAGGCAGGAGACAGATAATGAACAGGGTGGCACCGAAATCAGCATGAAGAGCTTGTCAGCGGTCAGTGTCAGGGAGGAAATAAAATGGGGCGGTGTGAAAGGGCGCTGATTAAGAGAGGCATGTTTAGGGCATGCCAGAGCTGAGGTCTGCCAGGCGAGGGGTCCCCGGGGGGAAGGAGTAGGGGTTCCAGGCATGGCACATGTACAGGCCTTGAAACATGAGGGGCTGGGGGCTAGGTAAAGGGGTGGAGGCGGCTACAGGGCTCTGTCCTGGGACGGGCGTAGGAAGCGGGGCTCCGCAGCAGATAGCGTGAGACTGTTGTGGCCGCATGCTGGGGCTGCGTGCCTGCTGCTGAGGGTCTGGCCGCGTGGGTTTCAGCCTGGACACCAGGGACAGGAGGAGCTGCTGTAGCCTCTGCTCCTGCCGCCTTGGTGGGGCCCCAGGTGGTGGGTTCGTCTCCTCTTCCTGCAGGGGCTGCCCCACTTGACCCTAACTGGTGGTGGCTCTTGCCAGCCATGTCTGTCTTTCATGGGCTGTCTTCAGGAATAGCGACTAGCTAAATTCGCTGTCCCTCCTGGCTTCCAGCCAGGTCTCTGTAAGCCCTTTGTCCAGGCATATATCACCTTCTTGACAGTCTTGGCTGGTAGACCAGCTTCTTGTTCCATCTGTTCTTTGTGGGCCGTTGAGGCTCTGAAGGGCAGTGTTGCTTGCTGAGGTCACTTGGATTGTCCTCACTGGCCCAGGCTGCCTCTCAAGTTAGGGAATTTGAGCCACTGGGACCTAGCTCTGTAAGGGAGTCCCACTGTGGTCTCAAGTCCTTGTGAAATGCCAGCATCCTAGGCTCCTGGGAGTGCTGGTGGCTTGAGTGGCCACGCAGGTGCCTGAAGTTCCCAGCTTGACTGGCCTGTGTCCCCTCGCCGCTGAGAAGACCCGCAGGTAATAACCAGTGCCTGCGGATCATGCCCCACATGCGAGCGCCGGCCTGAGCTGTACGTGTGACTTCATCTTGTCTCCTGGCTGTCAGCCCCAGGTGGGGAGCGGTTCCCATTGCTCAGGTGAGGACACAGGTCAAGACTCTAGGAGGCCAAGTCTCCAGAAGGAGTCTCGCACCTGAGATGGGGCGAGGAGTTGGGCACCTGGCTAGAGGGCAGTGATGCAGTGTGTGGCCTTGAGCTTTGCCCCCTCTGAAGGGTGGGGAGTCCCTCCCAGAAGGCGCATGCCTCACAGGTACTGAGGGCAGGCAAGCAACCTGGGGTGTGGGGTGAGTGCTGGCCGTTTCTGTGGCTAGCCTGTGAGGCTGTGTGTGAGGGGCCAAGCCCCCGTCAGCCGCTGTGACCCTTGACTAGGTTTCCGGCAGTCGTTCGCCATGGTGACTGTGTAAACAGTTGCGGGCTCTCGGAAACGCATCCTCTGTTGACTCATCGGCAAGGCCAGAGTTCATCACCCTTGAAGTAGTTTTGACATCATACCCGGATTGTGACATCTCTGGGAAATCCTTGAAAAACAAGACAGCTTCTTCTGGTCCCAGAGCAGACCTTGGTTTTGAGAGAGCTGCTTCTTTGTGGCCACAGCCCTGCTCGACGTGCCCGGCTGTCAGTCCATCCTGCGCCTTTGGGTTTGCTTCCCCTGGGTTCCTTATTTGCAGGGCCTCGCTCCCTTGCTCTGCCTATATGACTTTCTTTTTGGTCTTCTTTCTTCTCGGTGACTTGTGTGACCCGGAGTTGTCTGAGATCTCATCTTTTGCAATACGTGGCCACTCTGCAGTCACCCAGAGCCCAAAGGATATATTCTGGAACAGTTGCTCCAGAGACAGCCTCTGACCAGTTGTGTAGTAAGTGGCACAGACAGCCACGATGTGCAGTTCTGTCACTTTGCTTTTTAATGAAGAAGTTGGTGTCCAAGTAAAGCATCCAGGGGGAGACCTCCTGTCCCCACACTAAGTGGCTGCACTGGAGTCTGATGCTAATTATATCCTCCTAACTGGGCCCTCCCTGGCCACACTGAGATGTGGCTCCTGGCTGAGTCACCAGGTCAGAGGGATGTGTCGGTGACTCGCCACAAACCCTCCAGAGGGGAGGGGACCTCACAGGTTTGGGAAGTTTGTGGGGTCACTGAAGTGAAGTGAAAGTCGCTCCGTCGTGTCTGACTCTTTGCGACCTCGTGGACTCTACAGTCCATGGAATTCTCCAGGCCAGAATACCGGAGTGGGTAGCCTTTCCTTCCCCAGCGGATCTTCCCAACCCAGGGATCGAACCCAGGTCTCCCACATTACTGGCGGATTCTTTACCAGCTGAGCCACAGGGGAATCCCAAGAATACTGGAGTGGGTAGCCTGTCCCTTCTTCAGTGGATCTTCCTGACCCAGGAAATGAACGGGGGTCTCCTGCATTACAGGCAGATTCTTTACCAACTGAGCTATTAGGGAAGCCTGTGAGGTCACTGAACTCCTATTTAAAAGTGACGTGTGTCAGAATTTCCTTCTTTTTACTGTGAAAGCAGTGTAGCTCAGTGATGAATGCTAGTGACTCCCTGCTCCCATGGGTTGTTGTTGACACCTTGGTGCCTTCTTTTTTCTTGCATCTAGGCTCTGAGTTATCACAGTGGTGATCTCATATAGTCTTTTTTTTTTAATTTAAAATTTTATTGATAAAAAATATTTACTTTTAGCTGTGCTGGGTTTTCGTTGCTGGGAACGGGTTGCTCTTTAGTTGTGGCTTGCAGGCTCAGTAGTGAAGAGAAACTAAAGAGCCTTTTGATGAGGGTGAAAGAGGAGAATGGAAAAAACTGGCTTAAAACAGAACTTTCAAAAAGCTAAACTAAAAAAACCCAAAAAATTTAAGATCACGGCATCTGGTCCCATCATTTTATGGCAGCTAGAAGGGGAAAAAGTGGAAGCAGTAACAGATTTTAATTTCTTGGACTCCAGAGTCACTGCTCAATAGTTAACCACTCAACCACCAGAGAAGCCCCTTATATAATCTTAGGTCTCAGTTCTTCTCCCAAACTGTATAAGCTTTTTATTTTTCCCTTTAAATTACAGAGCTAAGCTTTGCTTTTTAGTGGCTGCATTTCCCCCTGCAATGCAGACTCTGAACAGGTCTGTAGTCCTCTGGTGTCACACCGACCCTGGGGATTCCCAGGTGCCTGAAGCCTTGTTCTCTGTCCTGTGCTGAGTAAGGCTGTGCAGAGATGCAGAATTGAAGAGAGGAGCGGAGCCGAAGGCTGCAGGTGCTGAGCGACTGAACTCTCGTCTGGCGAAGTCGAGACCCAGGAGGAATATGGTCTGTTTGGTGGTGTTGGACTGTCAGCTCGGTCAGGCATGGAGCAGGGGAGACTGGGGGTAGAAACTCGGATGCCTGAGCTGGGGTCCTCTGGGACCAGGCGGGGGGACAGATGTGGAAGGATTGGGCTGCCACCTGTACCTGGTTGGGGAAGGTGGACATAGCTCACCTTTCCTGACTCTGGGCACAGAGCAGAAATGCCTCTGTGCGCCCGGCTTACTGTCATGCTTGAGCTAGGTTTGTGAGAGTCAGGCTATGCAGGGCTTTTAGAGATGCTGGTGGTCGCCTCTGGAGTAACTCTTGGCAGGGGAGGAAAGGTGGCTGTGGCTGTGGGCCTGCGGAGGGTGAACGACGGGGCAAGGTGGAGGTGTGTGTGCGCACAGCCCTGGCGACAGCCGCTGCAGGGCCTATGTCTCTCTGGGTTGCTGCCTTTGTCTCAGGGTGTGGATGTCATGAGCTTCTCGCCAGGGTCCTAATGAGTGCAGTTTAGAGGTGGTTTTGAATGAATTTTGTGGCAGCCGTGGAAGCCAGCAGCCTTTCTTTTTCTGGTTCTTGGATTGTGTTCGTGGCTCGGGGGCAGTTGGATGGCAGGTTTCCTCGATTGTGCTGGCTTTGACCAGCTCCTGGACACTGGATGTTCTGGATGCTGGGAGAGCTACGGCTGTGCCCTGGGCCTGAGACGGCATCTGGGGATCAGTGTTACCCCTAGTTAGCTCCCTGGGCAGACAAGCAAGTGGGCTATGCTGTCCATGCACGGAGAACATTGGGTCAGAGGCCCAAGGCCTGCTTATCACTTCTCAAGGTTCCTAGGCACACTTCTAAACAGGCGGTCCTAGGGTAGTTCAGTCTGCCTTGGCCTGCTCTGCTTTTGAGAAAGTAATAAGCTGCTGGTGACTGAGGGCTGAGGTTAATGCTCAGCGTTGTTGGCCCATCATCAGTGTTCTCCTGGTAGACCTTCAGCAAGGGAAATTGAAGCGCGGCACAGGGACGCCTGTCCCGAGTGTGTGCTCTCCCAGCACCTCTGGTCTCTACACCTGCGCCTGTCAGGAGGGTGTCAGCTCCTCGTGGTTTGCCTGGCTGCTCTGTGTCCATCTTAGATGTGCCGGGAGGACGTCCTCACAAGGAGGTGTGTCTGTCGAAGGAGGCTACGTGTTGGGATCAGGTGGCCTGGCTCCAGCCAGCTCCTGCTGACCACCTGGGGGCCCTGGGCTACTGGCTTCTTCCCCAGCCTCAGTTTCCCTGGTTGAAGCCACCCTGCAGGTGTGCTGGCCTCCCAGGTCAGGCAGGTGAGGCATATGGATGCTGACCACCCCTGCCTCCCCCCGTGTATGTGCATGCTGCAAATGACCTGAGAACATGAGGGCCTTCAGAATGCACAGTACCAACTTCTCTGTCTATACTGTCAAAGGTTTCTTTGTAAAATGAGGAATGACTAGATTAAGTGAATTGCCTCAGTCTTTTTGAGCTGTGTTCCTGTGCCTTTGTCGACGGAGTTGGAGGGAGCTGGGCCCCCTCGTACCTCTCTCTTCTTGGTCCCTTCTGTGGTCTCGGCGGACAGGGGTAGTGGAGCAGAGCATGGCTGGAGTTGAGGGGGACGGGAGGACATGACCAGGTTTCTGGAGCCACGTCTGGCTGGGCCGCAGGCTGGCTGCTGAGCCCTCTGGGCTGGTGGCTGCTGATGGCGGAGCATGAGGAGTCAGGCCCAGAGCCCAGGCCGTGGTGGCTCTGTCTTTGCCTTCAGGTTGTACCTAAGTGTGTGGCCTTTGGGGAATCACACGAGGGCAGCCTCGAGGGGTCAAACTTTCCTCCATTCGAAAATGCTGGTCCTCAGGTGTGTTGTGGGGAGGGGGGAGTGCTCTCCTCCATCAGCGACTTGGCTGCGTGTGGCCCTGGCGAAGGTGTGTAAAGCTGAGCAGCGCAGGCCCACCCCTGCCCTTTCCTGGGCCCTTTGGCTGCTTCTGGGCAGGAGGCAGGCCATGGGCATGAATGGCCTGAGGAGCCCCTGACCTACCTCTCTGCCCACCTGGCCGTGTGCCCGTGGCCTCCACGCCCTGTTTGTTAGATGGACTGAGTTGGTTTTGCCCTGCAGCCTCCGCATCCCTGTGGGGGAGGCCAGTGGAGGGCGTGGTGATGAGGCGGGAGAGAGAGAAACAGTGGCGATGGGCAGGAGGTGCCCTGGGGATGCAGGGCAGGTGAACCCCCATGGGGAGAGCCAGGAATGTCTGTGTGAGACCCGAGAGAGCAGCTGAAGGAGGGAGGCTGGGAGTTGGGGGGCAGCCGGAGGAGGTAGGGTAAGGGGTGCCTGAACCGGAAGCTGGGGTTAGTTTCATCATCCAGGGATGCCCTGAGTGAGATGCTGTGGCTGCTCTTCTTTTTGTGGGTGTAGATGGCTACTACCTCTTCCTGGGCTCCTTGTGGAAGCCTCAGCCGCATAGCTGACTTCACTGTGTGTGTGAACTTTTTCCCCTGGGGGCTTCCTCCTATGACAGTCAGGACTGGGGGCAGGTTGTGGTCAGGGAGGCCTTGCAAGTGCTAAGCCCAGTCAACCCCAGTCTTAAACCTGGGGCCTCTCAGAGCCTTACCATTCTTTTCATTATTGTTCACATAGCATATATTTGCCATCTTAACCATTTTCAAGTAAGCAGTTCAGTGCCACGAAGTACATTCACATGATTTTGCAGCCATCACCATCATCCATCTCCGGAGCTTGTTCATCTTCCCATTTTTTTTCTCCCTCAGCCCCTGGCAGCTGCAATTCTGTTTTCTGTCTCTAGGAGCTACAGTTCTATTGTCTGTCTCTTCAAGTTTGCTAGGCTCCCAGGTGCTGCTAGTGGTAAAGAACCCATCTGCCAATGCAGGAGACTTAAGAGACGCTGGTTTGATCCCTGGGTTGGGAAGATCCCCTGGAGATGAAAATGGCAATCCACTCCAGTCTTCTTGCCTGGAGAATCCCCTTGGACAGAGGAGCCTGGTGGGTAGACATCCTCACCAACACTTGCTATTTTTCCTTTTGTTGGTAGTAACTATTCTGACGAGTGAGAGGTGGTCTTGGAGCCTTTAAAATGCATTAAGATACTTGTGACTCTCTTACGAGAGCTGCAGTCTAAAGGGCCTCTGGCGCTTGCTGAACCGTTGATAGGCTTAGGAGTTCCCTGGTTGAGGGTGACAGAGGACCTGGCCCCAGCAGAACAGAGGCGTGTTGGCAGCCACACTTGAGGTAGGCTTGGGCTGGCTTCGGGGGCTTCCCAGGTGGTGCTAGTGGTAAAGAACCCCTCTGCCAATGCAGGAGACATAAGAGATGTGGGTTTGATCTCTGAATCGGAAAGATCCTCCCTGGAGGAGGAAATGGCAACCCACTCCGGTATTCTTGCCTGAAGAATCCCATGGACAGAGCAGCCTGGCGGGCTACAGTCCACAGGGTCACAAAGAGTTGGACACTGAAGTGACTTAATACATACATGACTTCAAGGCCTGCCTGAGGGATGATCTGGAGCAGGGTCACCTGGGAGCAGATGACAGGAAGGGCAGGGAGAGCAGGTACGGCCCCGCCTTGAGTGAGAAGCTGTGGTCAGATGGTGGTGACAGTGACAAGGGGAGGAGAACAGTGATGAGAAGGCAGTGACGGAGCGTGGGCCTGGGCCAGTCAGGACCTGGATCACCTAAGTTGGGAGAGCTAGTAAATACCTTGGGTTATCTTCCCTGGTGGCCCAGGCAGTAAAAAAATAATCTGCCTGCAATACAGGAGACCCAGGTTTGATCCCTGGGTCAGGAAGATCCCCTGGAGGAGGGCATGGCAACCCATTCCAGTAATCTTGCCTGGAGACTCCCATGGACAGAGGAGCCTGGTGGGCCACAGGCCACTCTTGTCTGACTCGCGAAGAGTCAGACACAACTGAGCGACTAACACTTTCAAGTTTTCAACACTTTCAACTTAGGTGGTCTAGAAAACTTGTCGGGAGGGGCCAAGCAGAGCGGGGTGAGGGCCAGGAAAGGGTGGGAGTGTGTGTGACGTGAGTCAGCACAGGCATCTCAGCTCTCAGCCACCCTCTGTACTGCCTGCCATCCCAGAGGCAAGACTTCTGTGCTCCCCACTCCCCGAAATCCAAACGGAGGTCCTGAGCTCATGTGACAGGGAGGGGCTGGGCACCTCGCTACAGGCACCTGAGGCTGCCGGACCCTTCCCTGGTCCTGGACCTGGATGGGTCAGAATCTGCTGTGCTTTTGTGAGTTGAGCAGTTTGTGGCCCGTGTTGAATCACAGGGGGAATGTTGGAAAATGGGCTCTCTTCCAGGTGGGAAGCGGCCTGGAGACCCCAAGGGCCTGGAACTGCCCTGGCCAGGTGCAGGCTGAGCCTCGGTGTTCGCGATGTCTAGTGCTTCCATCCCACGCCCCACGCCCATGCTTGGCCTGGCCTCGGGGCCTGGGTGAAGGCACCCAGGGAGGAAGGCGGGGCATGGTGCTGTCCTGGGCCCTGCGGGCAAGCCCCACCCGCTCACCTCCAGGTGGAGGGGCTCCCGAAGGGGAAGCGGGCCCCTGGCTGGTCCTGCTTCTGCCACCCCTCCTCTTGCTCGCTGTGTGTGTGTGTATGGGTGGGTGGATGGGTGTGTGTATGCGCGCACCATGGCCACACACTTTTGGTTTGCTCGGTCCAGGGGAGGCTGGTCTGAGGGGACCCAAGGGCCCTGGCTGGGGTGACCACCTTGTCATGTCTCCTTCCTGGTGACTCTACCGCTGGGGCCAGAGGCACTATGCCCTGTCCCACTGCCTGAGGAGGGTAAGTAGGCCAGGAGGTTCCTTTTTCCTTTTCCCTTTAAAAAAGAAACGATTTACTTACTTATTTATGACTGTGCCATGCAGCTTGTAGGATCTTAATTCCTTGACCAGGTTTCTTTTTCCTTTTCCCTTTTTTAAATTGATTGACCGATTGCCATGCCGAGAGGCTTGCAGGATCTTAGCTCCCCAACCACGGATTGAAGCCAAGCCCTGGCAGTGACCCAAGTCCTAACTGCTGGTGGTGGTGGGTGATGGTTTCGTTGCTAAATAGTGTCCGACTCTTGGCGACCCCAGGGATTGTGGTCTGCCAGGCTTCTCTGTCCATGAGATTTCCCAGGCAAGAGTATTGCAGTGGACCTCCATTTCCTTCTTTACCTAACCACTGGACTGCCAGGAAATTCCTCCCTTTTTAAAACATATTTATTTGGCTGCACCAGGCCTTAGTTGCAGCATGTGGGATCTTTCCTTCTCATTACAGCCTCTGGTGGGATCTTGAGTGCAGTCTGGTTGTCAGACCAGGGGTTGAACCAAGGCTCCCTGCATTGGGAACACAGTCTTAGCCACTGGATCAGCAGGGAAATACTCTCCCCCACTTTTTAAAAAGTGACTTATTTATTTTTTGCTTAACTTTTGTCTGCTGGGTCTTTGTTGCTGAGTGTCAGCTTTCTCTAGCTGCGGTGAGTGGGGGCTCCTTCTCCTCGTGGCGCTCAAGCTGCTGCTTGTAGTGGCTTCTCTTGCTGCGGAGCTCAGGCTCTGGGTGAGCGGGCTTCGGCAGTTGCAGCATGCAGGCTCGGCAGTTGTGGCCTGTGGGCCCTCGAGTATGCTGGCCTCAGTAGTTGTGGCCCACGGGCTTAGTTGCCCAGTGGCATGTGAATCTTCCTGGACCAGGGTATGAACCCATGTCCCCTGCATTGACAGACGGACTCCTATCTTCTGTACGCAGTGACTTTTTTGGGAAGTGCAGCCTCCTGCTGTGGACTTTGTGGCTCTCCCCACATCTGGAGGAAGTGATTTAAGGGTCCCAGTGCCACACTTCCACCAAGGGGAGCAGACCCGAGTTACAGCAGCCTGACTCACGGGCCAGAGTGGGGGCAAGCTCAGCTGGATCTTGCCCGTGTGGACTGGAGCTTCCCTGCCACATTCTCAGGGTCCTGACAGTGAGCCTGTGCCATGTCACCCTTTGGCTGCTCCCTTTACCTGTGGGTTGGTGGTAGAACCCCCGGGGCCATTTTCTGCCCGTGAAGAAGCTGAGATCTTGTGCCCAGTGTTGCAAAACCGAGGTGCCGGTAGTCTGGCACCATGTTAGGTGAGCAGGATCAGATAAGGACGCCGACGGTGTGCACTGTTACGGCGTGTTCCTTTTTCAGTGCCAACCTTAGAGTCTAAACAGAGGGTGTGTAAAGCAAGCTTTATTAGGATGCAGTGGCGTTGTCACGTTGTGACAGAGGCAGAGTTTTTCATCAGGGACCGTCTGGCCCTTTACGGAGGAGGCCTGCAGTGATGGGTCTGGAGTGTTGGGAAGGGTGCATGAGTAAACTGCGCTGTCCTGGGGCAAAACTCAGGCCCTTGGCCCCTGTGCCATTGTGTGCAGCCCCATGATCCCCGGCAGACAGCTTGGTGTTGTCTCAGGGCTGGCCCACGCTTCAGGGATTCTTTTGGTCCAGCGCCTTCATGTCATGAATGGGATGTCTAGAGGGTGGTGGTGAGCCTCAGACCTGGGGGGCCTGCCTGCACCCCCTGTTTCACGCAGTTTGCGTGCTTTCCGCCCCTCGTGGGAGGCGCTGGCCTTCCTGGTAGCAGCTTTCCTCAGCTCAGTGTCGGGCTCGGCACAGCTCCCAGTGGGCCTGGCCTCTCCGTTTGTGGCCTTCTGGTGAACTTGGGAAAACAGGGTTGTGCAGCCCGGGTGGGAACAGCTGTGTGCGAGTCCCTGGGAGGGCGGGTCGCCTCTGGCTGGGCCAGGCCAGGCTCTGCCTCGGCTCTGGGGGCCGGGCCGGGCTGGTGTCCAGCACTGGTCAGTTGTTCACACAGTGTTTTCGAGTGTGTGCTGCCCGGCCCGAGGAGCAGTCAGGCAACAGTGCTTTCAGATGCACCCCTGTTGTGGCAGCAGGCGTCTCCTGCTCTCCAGGAGAGAGTGCTCACAGGGCCCGCACTTGTGGCTTTGGTGACCCTTTGGCGCTTTCTCAGTTCTGGGCCAGTGCCACCTGTAGTTAGAGTCTGATGGGCGCCATCTGTAGGTGATTCTGAACTAGATCCTGGAGAAGGCCTTCTTGGGCAGGCCTCTGCCAAGGGGCTGTGGTTTCTGGGTTCTGTTCACAGAAAAGACATGATTTTGCCGTTATCTGATAGCGTCACTTCCTATTTAGAATTGGATGGGACTGTTGAGCTGCTGCAGGACGTGCAAGGGTGGTGTAGGAGGGAGTTTGAGGGGAGGGGGCGGTCCAAGCAGAGATGATACGGGGGACACCCCAGGATGGAGAGACCGCTGAGAGATGTCTGAGGCGGGGGCAGGCCTCAGCTAGGAGGATGTGTTCCTTCCTCCCCTGGTTGTACTATTTTTGGTATTGGACGCTCACAGATGCCTGCTTATTCCAGCAAAATACACTCAGCTCACAGTAGATCTGGCAAGTGGGACAAGGACAGCCAGCCCCGGCGGCCTGTGTCCAGCTTGTCTCCAGCCTGCTTAGGGGAGGGCACCAGGCCCCGACTTGCTCCCTTCCCTGCGCACAGAGTCCTGCTAGTTCAGGGCCATGTGTGTAGAGATCTGGTGATCTGGGCCAGCTTCTCCTGATAGGAAGTGGAGCTGTGTTAAGAAGGATTCTGAGGTGGTGGTTGGCTTCGAGTGTAGGATGAATGGCACGTGGCCCCTGGCTCTCCCTGGTCTTAGCCCTGCCATCTATTGTCTCTGTGGGGAGGGCTCCTTCTTGTCATTGGGTGGGTGAGGTTAATAACTGATCCCCCGCCCCCGGCCAGGTGAGCTGGGCCATGAGAATGGGGCCAAGAGTGGAGTCTCCCAGTGTGTGCAGAAGTGCACAGGGTGAGCTCATGGGCTGTCTGCAGAAGTGGGGCTGATGCAGGGATGCAAAGGCACAAGACTCCGGACCCCTTTTCCCACAGGGGTTGAAGGTGACCCTTCTGAGTTCGTGCTCCACAGCCAGGCCTCTGCTTGTCCCTCATCCTGGGACCTTCACACAGCTCCTGCCACCTGCCTCTGCTCCTCCTGATTTTTGTCTCTCATAGGAGAGTTCAGCGGCCCAGACCCTGCGTGACAGGAATTGCCAAGGAGGTGGCCTTCAGGGCAGAGCTCAGCCCAGGTGCGTGGCTGGCCTGAGTGAACGTGGTGTTGCTCCACGCCGCCTTCTTGGAGCTTCTGCTGCTGCTGTTCCTGGCTCTCAGCCACTCGAGAGCAAGCTCCTAGGGTGATGTCTTTGTTACTGCACAGCTCCGGAGGTGGGCAAGCTCAGAAGCGCTGAAGCAGGTCCCTGGAGGACACATGGCCCAGGCCTGGGGCAGGCAGCAGGATGCCTCACACTGGCTGAGCAGGGGCTGCTTCTGAGCCAGCCTGCCGACATGGGTTGGCGGCCTCCGGCTCCACGTTCTGGTGGGCACCCCGCAGGCCTAGGTGCAGAGGCTCTGGGTGTCTGAGCTCTGTCCCTCTGTCAGTGAGGGCCAAGGTAGGAGACCGACTGTAGAGCACACGACAGGAGCCAGACCAGGAAGAGGGGCTGACTGGACTCTGGACCTCAGCTCAGCCCCCTGCGAGATGGTGGTCGTGTTGTGGGGGTCTGGCCCTTCCTTCCAGGCCACATACCTTGCTATCTGCAGAAAAAGTCAAGGCCTGAGGTATCTCTGAAAGGAGGCATTTGCTTCTCTGCTGGAGCTCTAGGCCAAGAGTCTCCCAGGTGCCAGCATTGTAGACCTCAGATCAGCCGACTCCTCTGCTGCTCAAGGTTACAGGGTCTTTTTGGGCCCCTGGAGCCTGTTGGCTGGGCTGGTGGGTGGCTGGACTTGGTGGTGGCTGTACAGGGCTTTGCAGAGCAGGCAGTGTGAGTGGCATTTCCCATGACAGCACTTGGAGCATTAGAGGTGGGGAGTGGGGACTTAGCTCAACGCACAGAGCTTTGTGAATCAAGGCCTTAGGCAGGATGTAGCCTGGGGAACTCTGTTTAAAGTTGGGCCTCGTATTTTTTGTTGTTACTTGTTAATCCATAGATTAAAACGTGGGGGATACCGAGCTAGTGGTAGGCCTGGCTGCTGGAGTCCATAGGCCTGGCAAGCTGGCCAGTTCTGGAGGGCAGAGGGTTGCTGCTGCTCTGAAACCGGATGCTGGGATTGTGGGTTCTGGAGTCTCAACTTGCTTCCCTTTCCGGCCCAGTCATAGATGAATGTGGCAGAAATCAGATGTGCAGCGCAGTTTCATGTAGGCGTCCAGGAGGAATCCTGAAGTCTGCGGAAAATTTAGGGGAAATTTAGAGCAGCGATCCCTGTGTCATCATTTCACTCAGGATGTGCTCTGAAACTTTGGTAACTCAGAGAGTCACAAGACGGCGTTGAAAAAACAGAACAAGAGTGGCATCGGCCAGCCCACGCGTGCAGATCCCTCAGCAGGGTGGCTGGCCTCCTGCTCCTCTGTGCTCCCAGCACTGCCCCAGCTTGTCTGCACGGTGGCCGAGCACTTACCTTCCAGGGCCTGAGATGAAGCAGTGTGTGTATGTGTGTCCTCTGCACATGGCAGCCACCTGACAAGCCCTCCCCAGACTCAGAGACCCAGGGGAGACCCTGACTGCGAGGAGTAAACCAGTGGCCTAGGGACGTGGGGGGTCCTGGTCAGCCCCGGGCATCTGGCCCAGAGCACCTGTTCTCCACTTTGGGCAGGCTGCAACCAGGCCCCTGGAGTGGCATCCTCAGTTTGGGAGTGCCTGGCCCAGTGCCAGGCCGCGTGGGTTCTGAGTGAAGAGCAGTAGTTCTGTGGGCTCAAATTCCACTGCAGGGCAGGAGGGCTTGCTGGAGAAGGAATATTTGCTGGGACCTGTTGAAAAGTGGAGTTCCTGGGGCCAGAGCAGGTGGTGAGGAAGAGCCTCCACTCCAGGAGGCTGTGCTGATGGGAAGCCCGTCTCTCTTCCAGGAGAGCCAAGATCAGGGTGAGAGGCCAGAGTGTTGGGGAGGGTGGCCAGTACACACCACTGCAGGGCAGAAGCTTCAGGAAATGGCCTGTGTGCCTGTGCCTCAAACCCTTTTCTTCTGGGTTTTTATTTATTTTTTTTGTTTAAACTTTTTATTTTGCATTAGAGTATAGCCAATTAACAGTGTTGCCATAGTTCCAGGTGGACAGCAAAGGGGCTCAGCCAAACATACACATGTATCCATTCTCCCCCTAACTCCCCTCCCATCCAGGCTGCCACATAACATTGAGCAGAGTTCCCTGTGCTTATACAGTAGGACCTTGTTGGTTATCCATTTTATATATAGCAGTGTGTACGTGTCCATCCCAAGCCCCCTATATTTTCCCCCAATTTATCCCCCAGGCAAGCAAGTCTGTGATCCCTCTAGGTCTTCCTGGGCTTCTCCCTCCTCCCCTTGCAGTCTATTTTCAGAGGTCTGCTTCTCCATGTGCCCTCAGCGCTCAGAGTGTTCTCTGAGAGACGTCTGGGGCCGCACTGACACACCCGCAGCAGGGTGAACCAGGTTCTGTGAACTCGCGGGGGGACCATGTTGAGGAGGGGCGTGGGTCCCGTGTGGTCCCTGTGTCCCGCTCACTGGGCACAGTCTATTCTGTCGTTCCAGGGGCCAGCGTCCTGCTCCGGATCCAGGATGCTGTCAGCTCAGCTTCCTCCGCAGGGAGAGCCCTGCCCTGGAGGCTGGGAGTCTTCCCGCTGCGGGGCTCTCCTCAGTTGCCTGTGTCTGATTCCCTCCCTTCCTGGTCCTCCAGCTCTGCCAGATTCCTTTTCCAAAAATAAAAGCCCCGCCCCCTCCTCCTCACTCGCTTTATCCCAGCTCTCACCCCAGGGTGGTGAAGTGGAGGTGAAGTTCCCGCTGGAGTTGCACAGGGCAGCAGTGCGGGGCCCTGGGGTGGAAGGTGCCTGGAAAGCTCGCAGACCACTGCTCACAGCACTTGCCCTGTGCCTGGCCTGTGATGCTGATTTTAACGCTTTTCCTTTTTCAGCTGGCTTCCCTTTTTACCAAATAAAATCAGTTTTATTGTTACTTATTTTAAATATTTATTTATTTAAAAAAAATTATTTATTAGTGGTGGCATGTGGGATCTTGTTCCCTGACCAAGATCACACCTGGGCCCCCTGCATTGGGAGCACAGAGTCTTCGTTACTGGACCACCAGAGAAGTCTCTTGTTTATTCATTTTTATATTTTTGTTTTTGTCTGTGCTGGGTCTTCGTTACTATGCAGGTTTTCCTTTGGTTTTGATGAGCGGGGGCTGCGCTCTAACTGCAATGGGGCCCCTAATTGCGGTGTTCTCCTGTTACAGAGCCTGGGCTCTAGGGCACTTGGGCTTCAGTAATTGAGGCTTCCGGTCTCCAGAACACAGGCTCACTAATTATGGCTCATGGGCTTCGTTGCTCGGTGGCATGTGGGATCTTCCCAGATCCGGGATCAGATTCTGAGCCACCAGGGAAGCCCAGTGTTTATATATTCATTTATTTGCTTGAGCTGGTCTCAGTTCCAGCCCCGTAGGACCTTGGTTCTTCGTTGGGACGTGTAGGATCTATAGTTGGAGCACTTAGCTGCACTGGGCGGCCAGGGAGTCCCTCAGACCAGCTTTAACGCACCACTTTATAAAGCAGGTGATGGGCCACCCTGGTGGGGGCCAGGGAGTCCTGCTGGGTGGCCCGTGCCCTGGGGGTTGGGGCCAGCTCTGCCCAGGAGCTTGCGGCTGTTGGTGAGATGCTGCCTCATGGGGTCCCAGGCAGTATCCTCCCACTGCCGGGTGCTCCAGCCCCTTCAGCCTGCCTGTGGTGGAGGTACCTCAGATGGCAGCCATAGGGCGTCTGCGTGGAGCCCTGTATCGTTCCCAGTGACCAGGCTCCTCCCTGGGCATCGCAAACCTCGCCAGGCTGCTGAGTGCTTTCCCCTGCAGGGGCTTTTGGATTCTGCATTTATGGCCCAGAACCTCTTCCCTCAGTTGGCTCAGAAGCAGTTTCCTCGCAAAGTGTTGCCCGTGCCTTGTGCCCTGTGTTCCTGCTCCTCTGTTCTAGAGATGTGGGCTGTGGCAGGTAGTGTCACTGCTGTTTGTCTTCCTTCATGGGTTAGGGTTTTGGGAAACCCCAAAAGCCTCTGTTTGGGGTCCTGACATGTCCTTGATGAGCCTCTACAGGTTTGCTTCTAATTTGACTGGTTGCAGGGTTTTCTGTGGTGGGGGAGTCCCCATTTGCAGGGTTGACTGAGGCAAGCTCACTCTGGTTCCAGCTGCCCCAGCGGTCTGCAGCCCCGCTGTCACCAGCATGCCACGGGGCGAGGCTCGCTGCTCACGAGGGCCTCTGCCTGGAACAGTAGGTGCAGGCCTGCACCCCGCCCTCCCTGGGGGTCTGTGCCCCTTGCCCCTACACCCTGGATGCCCTCTGTTCCCTGCTGACTCCCTCCTGTTACACCACGACTCACGGAAAGTGCTCTGTCAGCATAGCGCTGTGGTCGTGGCTCCCGGAAGCCTCTCGAAACCCACAGACACGGGGCCTGCCTTGCATTCTCATGGCCCATCACCCTGGGATCGCTATGTCTCTTCTCTGGGTCTGCTGCTTTCCTGGAGCCCCCATGCGTCACTGGCCATTGGACTGGGTTTGTGGATTCTTAGCGGGATATCCAGTCACAGTGATGGGGCCCCTCCTGTCCTGCAGAGCTCCGGGGCATTTGGTGGCCTAATGTGGAGTGTCTGCCACCTGTTAACAAACCCCTCATCTCAGCCAGCTGGGCGGTGGTGCAGCTTATGGCTGCGGGGGACCCTTGCAGGCCACTGGCTGTGAGTCACGGTTCCTGGGGTCCCGCTGCTAAGGTCCCAGCGTTCTCTCCTCGGCTGCCCAAGGCTTTCTTTGAAAATTTACTGGGGAATTCCCTGGTGGTTCCATGGTTAGGACTCTGAGCGCTCACTGCTGGGCATGTGGGTTCGATTCCTGATCAAGGAATTAAAACCCCGCAGGCCTGTGCCGCTTGGGGTCAGTGCCCTTGGTGCCTCTCCTCCTCCTTGCCCACTGGGAGGTGCCCTCCAGGAGCCCTGGTGCTTCCCAGGGACAGAGTGCGTGAGAGGGCCTGGCGCCCACCAGGCCTTTGCCACGAGCCTGTGAATTTGACTGGGCCTTCCCTTCCCGGATCGGTGGTTTCCAGCTTTGTTTTGCTCTTACACAGTGCAGCCGGCTCTTCGACATCAGCCAGGTGTGTCTGATGGACCAGCGGGGAGTACCTCACTCCCCCAGAGCACGCCCTGCTGAGTGCCGAGGCCCCTCGGGTCCCAGCCCAGGACTCCAGCTGAGCAACCGGCATGTGCCCAAGATGTTTGGCCAGCCTGACCACAGACTTGAAGGAGGGCCGGAGGGGGCTCCGCCAGTCTGTGGGTTGTACTTTGCTCCCCACCACCCCTCCCCTCCCCCAACAGCAGCTGACTTGCCTTTAAAAATTGTTTTTAATTAATTTATTTTATATTAATTATTTATTTTTGGCTGTGCCTAGTCTTCATTGTTTTGCATGGGCTTTCTCTAGTTGGGGCGAGCAGGGGCTGCTCTTCATTGAGGGCACTGGGCTTCAGTGGTTGCGTCACGCAGGCTCAGTAGTTGTGGCTTGCCAGCTTTAGGGCTCGGGCTCAGAAGTTGTGGTACATGGGCGTAGTTGCTCCAAGGCATGGGGAATCTTCCTGGACCAGGGATTGAACCCATGTCCCCTGCATCGGCAGGCAGATTCTTATCCACTGCGTCACCAAGGAAGTCCAACAACAGCTGACTTTTCTTGCCACCTCTGTGAGTGTGTCCCAGGATGTTTCCCACGTCCTTTTGCACACCAGGTTGTCTTATTCTTCCTAATTTTATAGCAGTGCTGGACAAAAAAAAACTCTCATTTTTGTTTCCTTGGTGACTTTTCCTGTGTTTCAGCCACTTGCACTGTCTTCTCAGTCTGTACCATGGTCATCACCTTTTCTTGTTGGGGTGTGTGTGTCTCTTACTGGGGCTCACTCCAGTGCAGATGGGCCTCGTCAACTCTCTCACAGGGTGATATGCTGTCTGCTCACCAGGATGGCACTGTGGCGTGGTCATTGCTTCTCCCAGGAGGGACCCATCACATTCACGACAGAACAAGATCACCTCACCTGCTGTGAGTTTTGGCCTGGCTGTCCCTGTGAGCAGTGCTTACTCATAGGTTCTTCTCTGGCAAGTCAGATGTGTGAAGTTGGAAACCAGCTGGCCATTTGTCACTTTCTTAAGTGTGACCGTGGACCCAGCTGGCTGATGACCTTGAAGCACTTAGATGTATTGTTAGGCTAGTTTTCAGGGTCTTGGATTTGATTGCATTTATGTCCGTGACATATTAGTGGAAAAAACATGACTCTGGATTGGAAGATACTGCATTCTGTATGACTCCCGTTATTCTATTATGTAGAATATTTATATTTTCTATTTATACATAGAAAAGTTATTCTATGTATGTAGAGTGTTTGAGCCCATGCCAACCTCAGGAGGCGGGAGCGGTCAGTTAGGGGGACTGTGCCAGGTCGTGGGAGGTGTCCTGCCTGCCCCTGGGTGTGGTGAGGGCTCACCGAGAAGCCTGGACCCTAGTGCCGGGCTGGCCTTGACTGGGGCGAGGACACACCATCCATCAGCCCCAAGACATCACCGCTTCCCCGAAGGCAGCCATGACTTCCCCACCATTTGGTCCTGCAAGGGTGGCTCCTGTTTCTGCCTTTGTCAGAGTTGCTTCCTTGAGGAGGACTCTGCTGACAGGTCTTGCTTGGAGAGCACTGGATTTGGCCTGCAGGCTTGCAAGTGTCATGACAGAGGGTTGATGAGGGCGCTGTTGAAGGAATCCATGTCAGATGTCTGCATGGTGAGTGCTTGGTGAGCACCTTCCGAGGGGAGCAGGCAAATGCTGAACGTGCGCTGGGGTCCTTGCGGAGTTGCCCACCACATGCATGATCGATGTGGAGACAGAAAGCGGGAGTGCAGCCAGTCATGTTTTACTTAAATGAGCACTTTTCTTTCTTGCTTGCTTGCTTTAAGTGTTCTGGCCATACCATGTGACATGTGGGACCTCAGTTCCCTGACCAGGGGTTGGACCTCTGCCGGGCACGCCCTCCCCCGCTCTGCCTGCATGCACTGGAAGTCCTAGTCACTGGACCAGCAAGAGAGAGTGAGAGTGAAGCCGCTCAGTCGTGTTTGACTCTTTGCGATCCCATGGACAGTAACCTACCAGACTTCTCCGTCCATGGAACTTTCCAGGCAAGAGTACCGGAGTGGGTTGCCATTTTCTTCTCCAGGGGATCTTCCTGACCCAGGGATCGAACCTGGGTCTCCCGCATTGCAGGCAGATGCTTTACCCTCTGAGCCACCAGGGAAGTCCCTCAGTGAGCACGACTGAGTCGTCACTTTGTTGGGTGTTATTTGAGGTCATGAATACAGTTTTGGAAAAGGTTCTGTGGCTCTGATGGTTCTCTTGGTTTGGGGGCGGGGTGCTCCCTTTGTCTGAGTCTGTCTTGTCAGCTGTCCCTGGTGGGGCCTACCAGTGTGCCTAGGGCCTTTAAGTCCCTTTCTCCCAGCCCTCTTCCCCTGAGGCCAGTCATTTCCCTGATGGGAGAGCAGACTCAGTGAGATCATATGACCCAGGCTACCCCTGCAGTGCCCTTGCTGCCTTGAAAGGCACGAACAAGGTCGTTCCCATTTCACAGATGAGAAAACTAACTAGCTCAGACATGAAGTCTGTCTTCCAAGGCCATACGGCTGCTTAGAGGATGGGCTCCCTCACCCTGAAGGTTCTTGGAGGCCTCTTCTCCTTGCCTTCTTCCTGGTGTCTGGGTTGTTGTTGTTTTAAAGAGTGTTGCAGTGGTTTATTTAACAGCATTCAAAAACTGCTTCTGTTAGGTCCATACCATTTCTGTCCTTTATCGAGCCCATCTTTGCATGAAATGTTCCCTTGGAATCTCTAATTTTCTTGAAGAGATCTCTTGTTTTTGTTATTCTGTTGTTTTCCTCTATTTCTTTGCATTGATCACTGAGGAAGGCTTTCTTATCTCTCCTTGCTATTCTTTGGAACTCTGCATTCAGATGCTTATATCTTTCCTTTTCTCCTTTGCTTTTCACTTCTCTTCTTTTCATAGCTATTTGTAAGGCCTCCTCAGACAGCCATTTTGCTTTTTTGCATTTCTTTTCCATGGGGATGGTCTTGGTCCCTGTCTCCTGTACAATGTCATGAACCTCCGTCCATAGTTCATCAGGCACTCTATCAGATCTGGTCCCTTAAATCTATTTCTCACTTCCACTGTATAATCATAAGGGATTTGATTGAGGTCATATCTGAATGGTCTAGTGGTTTTCCCTACTTTCTTCAATTTAAGTCTGAATTTGGCAATAAGGAGTTCATGATCTGAGCCACAGTCAGCTCCTGGTCTTGTTTTTGCTCACTGTATAGAGCTTCTCCATCTTTGGCTGCAAAGAATATAATCAGTCTGATTTCGGTGTTGACCATCTGGTGATGTCCATGTGTAGAGACTTCTCTTGTGGTGTTGGAAGAGGGTGTTTGCTATGACCAGTGCGTTCTCTTGGCAAAATTCTATTAGCCTTTGCCCTGCTTCATTTCGTGCTCCAAGGCCAAATTTGCCTGTTACTCCTGTTTCTTGACTACCTACTTTTGCATTCCAGTCCCCTATAATGAAAAGGACATCTTTTTTGGGTATTAGTTCTAAAAGGTCTTGTAGGTCTTCATAGAACCGTTCAACTTTGGCTTCTTCAGCATTACTGGTTGGGGCATAGGCTTGGATTACTGTAATATTGAATGGTTTACCTTGGAAACGAACAGAAATCATTCTGTCGTTTATAAGATTGCATCCAAGTACTGCATTTCAAACTCTTTTGTTGATCATGATGGCTACTCCATTTCTTCTAAGGGATTCCTGCCCATAGTAGTAGATATAATGGTCATCTGAGTTAAATTCACCCATTCCAGTCCATTTTAGTTCACTGATTCCTAGAATGTCTACGTTCACTCTTGCCATCTCCTGTTTGGCAACTTCCAATTTGCCTTGATTCATGCACCTAACATTTCAGGTGGCAAGAATACACAGAAGAACTGTACAAAACAGATCTTCACAACCAAGATAATCACGATGGTGTGATCACTGACCTAGAGCCAGACATCTTGGAATGTGAAGTCAAGTGGGCCTTAGAAAGCATCACACGAACAAAGCTAGTAGAGGTGATGGAATTCCAGTTGAGCTATTTCAAATCCTGAAAGGTGATGCTGTGAAAGTGCTGCACTCAATATGCCAGCAAATTTGGAAAACTCAGCAGTGGCCACAGGATGGAAAAGGTCAGTCTTCATTCCAGTCCCAAAGAAAGGCAATGCCAAAGAATGCTTAAACTACCACACAATGCACTCATCTCACACGCTAGTAAAGTCATGCTCAAAATTCTGCAAGTCAGGCTTCAGCAGTATGTGAACAGTGAACTTCCAGATGTTCAAGCAGGTTTTAGAAAAGGCAGAGGCACCGGAGATCAAATTGCCAACATCCGCTGGATCATGGAGAAAGCAAGAGAGTTCCAGAAAAACATCTATTTCTGCTTCATTGACTATGCCAAAGCCTTTGACTGTGTGGATCACGATAAACTGTGGAACATTCTGAAAGAGATGGGAATACCAGACCACCTGACCTGCCTCTTGAGAAACCTGTATGCAGATAAGGAAGCAACAGTTAGAACTGGACATGGAACAACAGACTGGTTCTAAATAGGAAAAGGAGTACGTCAAGGTTGTATATTGTCACCCTGCTTATTTAACTTATATGCAGAGTACATCATGAGGAATGCTGGGCTGGAAGAAGCATAAGCTGGAATCAAGATTGCCGGGAGAAATATCAGTAACCTCAGATATGCAGATGACACCACCCTTATGGCAGAAAGTGAAGAGGAACTCAATGGCCTCTTGATGAAAGTGAAAGAGGAGAGTGAAAAGGTTGGCTTGAAGCTCAACATTCAGAAAACAAAGATCATGGCCTCTGGTCCCATCACTTCATGGGAAATAGATGGAAAAGCAGTGGAAACAGTGTCAGACTTTATTTTTGGGGGCTCCAAAATCACTGCGGATGCTGTTTGCAGCCATGAAATTAAAAGATGCTTACTCCTTGGAAGGAAAGTTATGACCAACCTAGATAGCATATTCAAAAGCAGAGACATTACTTTGCCAACAAAGGTCCGTCTAGTCAAGGCTATGGTTTTTCCCGTGGTCATGTATGGATGTGAGGGTTGGACTGTGAAGAAAGCTGATCGCCAAAGAATTGATGCTTTTGAACTGTGGTGCTGGAGAAGACTCTCGAGAGTCCCTTGGACTGCAAGGAGATCCAACCAGTCCATTCTAAAGGAGATCAGTCCTGGGTGTTCATTGGAAGGACTGATGCTAAAGCTGAAACTCCAATACTTTGGCCACGTCATGTGAAGAGCTGACTCACTGGAAAAGACTCTGATGCTGGGAGGGATTGGGGGCGGGAGGAGAAGGGGACGACAGAGAATGAGATGGCTGGATGGCATCACCGACTCTGTGGACATGAGTTTGAGTGAACTCCGGGAGTTGGTGATGGACAGGGAGGCCTGGCGTGCTGCGGTTCATGGGGTTACAGAGTCGGTCACAACTGAGCGGCTGAACTGACTGAAAACTGAGAGGTGGGAGCTGGAGCTCATGTGTGGCAGAGCCGGCTTGTGCTGTTCCGTGTGCAGTGTCAAGCAGCTGCTGAGTTATTGCCAGCCCCGTGTGACCAAGTCAGAGAAGTTAAGTGTCTTACTTAGGTCACACAGCTTCTAAATGGCAGATCCTGAAGTGGAAGTGAGTTTTCTGATCTTAGTTCTGGGCCCCGAGACTGAAGTTTTGTTTTTGATTCACATCAGCTGTAGAGAGCCCCAGTGTGTTCTGAAGCCTTTGGTTGCAGCTCTGCGGGGACCGGTTGATTGGTGTGGAGGCTGGGCCGGTGCCCTGCTTTGATCTCCTATTAGGAAAGGACGGGACCCCTCCTGGTACTGCCTCAGCTTTCAGGCAGCACCCAGCCCCTCCCTGCACCCCAGCTCTGGCTTGGGTTTGAGCGGCTTGGAGTGGTGTGGAGGAGGGGCCCTTGGGCCTCGGGTGGGGTGGGGGTTAGCACCGTTTGCCTTATCCGTCCTGCCGTCAGGCTGTGAGTTTCATGGTCTCCTGAGCCCGGCCCCTGGGGCAGCGTGTTGGTGATGTGAGGCTGGACCAGCCCAGGGCCCCCAACTACCTGACTTCTTACCCTGTTTGATTCTGGGTTCTAGCTTAGACGCTCAGAAAGGGTTTGGATTGTGCCGTGCAGCCACTGCCACCACACACAGCTGTCAGCTCCAGCGGGGCCGTCCCGTCTTCCTTTCCTAAATAGACCTTCTGGTCCTGCTTCCGCCGAGGCAGCTGGCCTGGGAGTCCCGCCAGGTTCTACTTCTGTGATGGCGCAGATGGTAAGCTGCGCCCGAATCTAATTTCAGGCCCGAGATAAAATGGTTTTTGTCGACTTGGGCTTGATGAGTAGGAAGGCGGGCGGCTTGAGCTCTCCTTTAAGGTGTTTTGTGATGTTTGCTCACTCAGAAGGCTCGGTGTTCTGGCCACAACGAGAGGCCACTGCGCTCCTCCTGTCACTGAGGCTGGCCTCACTGTGTCTCCTACCCAGAGTAACCTTCTAGTAACTTGAATAAAAGTTAATTCTTACACCTGACCTGGTTTTATTTATGTTCAAGCCCAGGAAGGTGGGCTCTGTCACTCACAAGTGTGGCGTGGGGCTGGGTCTCTCAGGTCTGGCCCGGCGAGCAGTCGAGCAAGGCGTGGAGGGTCACTCCTTGCGTGGGTCACCCCTCCGGAGGCTCTGCTGCTTCCTGAGTATGGCAGCAGCTCTGGCTCCAAAGTCTCCAAGATCACAGAATGCAGCAGGAGCCTCCTGCTTCATTTGGAATCTCAGCCAGTGCCTTCACTCGAGGGCCTCCTGTGGGCAGCAGAGGCGTCTGGGCAACGTGGACTCTGCTCCCTCTGGCGCGCCGTGCACTCAGGCGCGGCTTCTACAGCTCGAGGCCATCACGAGCTCATGTTTGGCTTGGTGATGCTGAAAGGCCCCTGAGGGGGGACCTGGCCAGTCTGGGTTGAGTCCTCCTTTCCCCTGTCATGGGGCTGAGGTCTGGCCCGAGCCTCAGTTTCTCTCTGGGTGAGGAGTGAGCAGTTGCCCCTGCCCTGGAGGTAGAAACGGATTGAGTGGAAGGTCAAATGAAGGGTGAAGTGTAGAGGCTTCCTCCGCTCCCCACTGTCACCCTGCAGAGAGGATGCCCTCGGCCACATCTCCACACCTGTACCAGCCCTGGAGGTCATCTGCTGGGGTGTCCAGACGCCCGCCATCAGGGCAGGAGAGGCCCCTTCGGGCACATGCAGGGGACTGTGCTCCTTGGCCTGCCTCCCGAGCCCCACTGGCCCATGCTCGGGTCAGAAGGTCCATGGAGGCTCTGGCCAAAGCGGAATCTTCCTCACAGCCCAGGCTGAGGAACTAGGGGCCAGCCCGCCCGTCCCCTCCCCTGGTGCAGACCCCCTGAAGTGGCTGTGCGGGGGACCTGGCTTCTGTCAGCCTGGCCTTGGGCTGTGGTCCCCTCTCGCCCTCCCCTGCCACTGCTCTGCTGGCTCAGCCTCCTCAAGGCTGGTCTCATCTAGGGCCCCCGCCTCCCTCCCTCTCTGCAGGGCGAAGCTAATGAGGACATGAGTGAGCAGTGTTAGGGTCTAGAGTCGCCCTTCCCTCAAAGGAACAGAGGATACTCACGATAATGCCGTCGCCCTTCCCCCAAAGGAACAGAGGTTGGGACCGGGCAGAGGCCTGTTTCAGTCCCTCTGGTTGAGGACCTGTTTCAGTCCTCCCCTCTAGGAGGTGGCCAAACCTCCTGCCACGGCTTTTGTGCCAACCTCGGTATCGGAGGTTGTCTGTCTCTTTGAGGAGGGGTCTTGGAATCCCAGACGAGCCCCCAAATGTTATGCCCAAGCCGCGCAATCCCCAATAACTGCTGCAGGAGCCGTTTTCCGATGCAAGTGCATAAGGGTCGGTTTATTCAAGCTCGAGCAGGGACCCCCACCATCACCAGCGCAGCGGATCCAGATAGGAGCCCCGATTCTCAAAATACAGAGGTTTATATAGTACGTTGCGCGCAAAAGAACTACAAAAGTTAGTGACTGTTACATCAGCCTGGAAGTGATTGGTTGACTTTACCTAAAGAGCACTTGTTGCATTCTGACTGGACTCTTTAGGTTTACACAACCTGGTGCCTTACTGTTATTTTCTGATTAGCCCTGAGGAGGGAGTTTCTCCAGGTTGCTGGTCTTTCCAGGAATCCTCACTCATCCTTACTCAACAAACAATTCTAGGAATCTTTACTTAAAAACAACCTTATCTAAAATGGAGTAACTTTGGTTCTACAAGCAACAAGAGGCAAGCAAAGTACAGAAGCAAAAATGCATTGCAGGAGCATTAAGTTTTACATTAGGTTCTACAGCAGGAGATGCAAAGCCCAGCATCTCCCATCTGGGGCCCCCTGCTGCCTATCCACTCCTGTCCCATGCCCCAGCTGCCCGGAGCCCTGGTTGACGTGGACAAGGGACAGAGCACTGCCCGTCTGGGTGCTCAGGCCCTTCTCTCCCTGCTCCCTTTACCTGGCCTGGCCTCCCTTAAGGTCTGTGCGCCTCCCATCCTTCTGGTCTTGGCTCATCATCACCTCTCACCTCGTCAGAACAGCGTCTCACAGTGTCACTCTATCGTCCGACTCTGAGACTGTGCTGAGGGGTCCTCAGTGGACAGGGCAGCATCTCTCTGACTGGCTGCTGGGCCCCTGCCTCCTGCCTCGGTCCTTGTACCTTGCTGCAGTGCTTCTGCTGCTTTTGCTAGCTATTTATATTAAATCCTAGGCGAGCTGGTTCTGAGATCGCACCACCTGTCCAGGTGCTGCCGGCTCAGGAGGTGGAGGAGGGAGCGGGTTCCAGTCTGGCATGCGCAGAGCTGACCCAGCTGTGAAGCTGCAGATGACGCTGGAAGATGCAGTTACCTGATCCAGCACCAGGATGCTGGCAATGGGTGTGCGGTGGCAGGAGGGGGTCGAACTGGGCAGAGACAGGGAGTTGGAAATTTTCTTCTGTGGTCTTTAGTGCCAGGCAGCAGAGAGGAGGGACGAGGCTAGAAGGTAGAAGACCTGGGGGATTTCAGGGGGGTCTTTGGGGATCCTCTTGCCCTGGGATAGATTTCTGGTAATGATTTTTGTTTCTGACTCCCTGCCTGGGGAGAGGGGCTTCGCTTTGCTTTTGTAGGACAGATCACCTTCTGGGGGTCTCTGGGACTGTCCCCTCTAGAGGGCACTTACGTGCTGGGACCAGAGCAGACGAAGTGCTGGGAAGAGTGGTCAGTGACCCAGCACAGCTTCCCAAGGCTGCAGGGTAAACAACGATGTTTCCCAGGGCCCAGGTGGCGGTGGGCCCCTTCCCTTTGTCTGCAGGACTCTCCAGTTGTGGCTGTCCTGTTTGTTGGGTCATGTGGGTAGGTTAGAGGTGGGAAAATATGACATATTCTTGTCATTTCGTCCTCTTGAGTGGGGCATTTTGCTCCCATTTAATGATCTCTGCTTTTGCTCAAGATGAAGCACCACGCCTTGCATGCAGGGAGCCCAGCTCGCTCTGTTCTGGTCAGCAGCCTCAAGGGACAAAAGCACCGTTACGCTATCTAGAATCAGGCAAGCGCTGCAGAGCTACAGTGCAGTGTTTTCCAGAAGATTCTGGTGGAGCTTCCCAGCCTGGCCTGGTGGGCAGTTCTGGTGCCAGTGACCCCCTTCTCATCACCGAGGCCTCTGAGCTGCCCATTACAGCCTCCTGCTTCTTTCCTTTTTAATTTCTCATAAAATCTCTGGGCTGACAGAAATGGTTTGTGTTTAATACGTGCCCCCCGCCACCCGCCTTCTCAGTTACCCTCTTGGTCTGTTCTTGGTGCTGAAGGTGAAGCCTCTGTTTGTCCACATTGGCTCTAGAAACCACACTGTGGACTTCCTCAGTGGTCCAGTGGTTAAGAATCCTCCTGCCAGTGCAGGGAACGTAGGATTGATCCCTGGTCGGGGAACTAAGTAAGATCCCTCATGCTGTGTGACAGTAAGCCAGAGAGCCACAGCTGAGACCTGACTCAGGCAAATAAAAATAAGGGGAGGAAAAACAAGGAAACCCTACCAGATCAGGAGCAGCAGTGTCTCTTAGCATGCCCTGTGAGGTGTTTGGAGCCCTGCTTTTCATTTGGGGGGTGGAGGGGAATCAGGAACCGCTGGGTGTGGGGGGAGCACGGACTTACTCTGGCCTTTCCTGGCATCATCTCAGCCCAGCTGGTGGAGGCCAGCATATGGGCTCTTCCTGCCTGGCTGTCTGGGGAGATGGGGCAGGAGGGACAGCCGCTCCTTGGAGCGCAGGACACAGGGCGAGGAGAGACAGCCTGACCCTGAGAAGGGCGCCCTGAGTGAGCATTTAGAGAGGGGCTGCTCAGTGGGCATGCTCCAGACAGGCCCCTGGGGGAGGGGCGCTCACTTCCAAATGTCCTCTCTGTTGTGTGACCTTTTGGGGCACCTTTGCGCACCTGTGTTCATGAAGTACTAGTGAGATTTTAAATGACTGGAACCCGATGCTCCAGAAGTCAGCCGTGTGTTCCCTACTGCATGGAGACACCCCCGCCTCACCCCCGTGGGCATCGGAAAGCCCTGGGGGAGTTAGCCCCCCAGCAGCGCTGGTGTGGGGGTGGGGTGCTGACAGTCCACGCCCAAGTTAGCACTTTATGTGGCTTGTCTGGTGAGTCCTCACCCCCTCCCCAGCTTTCTGAGGCCAGGAGTAAATAGTGTTTTAGAAAGGTGGAGGAGCCTCCCTAGTGGTCCAGTAGCTAAGATTCTGTGCTCCCAACACAGGGGGCCTGAGTTCGATCCCTAGTTGGGGAAATGGATTCCATATGGCGAAACTAAGGCCTAGCGCAGCCAAATAAATAAATTAGTTGAATGTTTAGAAAATTAAAAAAAAAAATAGTACTAGGGTCTTCCCTAGTAGTCCGGTGATTAGGAATCCGCCTTCCGGTAGAGGGGACACATGTTTGAGCCCTGATCCAGGAGGATCCCACGTGCTGCAGCAGCTCAGCCTGCGTGCCACAGCTACTGAGCCTGCGCACTGGAGCCGTTCTCTGCAACGAGAGGCTGTCACAGCGAGAAGGCCGTGCACTGCAACCAGAGAAAGCCTGTGTGTAGCAAGGAAGACTCAGTGTGGCCAAAAATAGAGTTAAAAAACCTTTAAAAACAAGGAGTTATGACCTAGTACAAGTTTATCATGTCATCGTGTTAAGTAATGAGATGAAGCAGAGGATTTTATTGCTATAATTTTGAAATGGTGGTGAGCAAAAGTGGCATTGGCAAACAGCAACATAATGTCATTTGATAAAGCATATCAGAGTTGATACTGTTCATAACTGCTGAAGGAAATGCTAAGAAGAAAGATGCTTTGCTTCCCACCCAGATTCAAGGACAGCCCAAATGGGAGCCCTGTTCTGTCCATGTCCTCCGATGCAGGGCCCTCAGTGGCTCTTCCCGGCGTGGACTTTTGTAATCTGCTGTGATGAATGAGGAAGCCTCCCAGCTTCAGTCTTGGAAGCGGGGCTCTTTTGAGAGGTGGTTGACCCCATGGCTCTGGTCAGATCGCTCGTGGTCCTCAGATGTTAGAGAGGGCTCAGAGGAGGGCGGGGATGAGTCGGCAGCCAGCACCAAAGGT
The DNA here is from genome assembly GCF_049115385.1 of Moschus berezovskii. Lineage (NCBI taxonomy): Eukaryota > Metazoa > Chordata > Mammalia > Artiodactyla > Moschidae > Moschus > Moschus berezovskii. Next base: position 107,387,243 of record NC_142467.1, on the reverse strand, counting down.
CCAGGACCAGCCCAAGACAATCTGAGTATCAGGATGTGTGCTTAGTTGCTCAGTTGTGTCTGACTCTTTGTGACCTTGTGTACTGTAGCCCGCCAGGCTCCTCTGTCCATGGGATTCTCCAGGCAAGAATACTTGAGTGGGTTGCCATGCCCTTCTCCATGGATTTTCCTGATCCAGGGATTGAGCCGGCATCTACTGCACTGCAGACAGATTCTTTATTGTCTGAGCCACTTGGGAAGCCCCGAGTATCAGGATAACTAAGGACTACAGTGCATTTGAGACCACTGCGAAAGGAAGTCCATGAGTCCGTCAAGGTTCTTCAGAGAAACAGAAACCAATAGGAGTGAATGAGTGAGAAGAGATGCGTGCGCGCGTGTGTGTGTACACGCGAGCATGTGTGTGCGTGTGTGCATGAGCGTGGCGTGTGTGTGTGCGTGCGCACTTTTCTTTTTGGCCATGCTGCATGGCTCATGAGATCTTACATTCCCAAACAGGGATTTAATCTGGGCCACAGCAGTAAAAGTGTGAAAGCACCGGGCCTCCAGGAGATTGCATTGTATGTACGTGTTTTTAAGTAATTTTGTCTGTTTAGTTAGTCTGTGCTCTTTGGTGCTGTGTGGACTTTCTCTCTAGTTGGGGTGTGCAGGCTGCTTGCAGCGGCTTCTCTCGTTGCGGGGCATGGGCTCTAGCATGCTCGGGCTTCAGCAGGTGCAGCAGGTGGGCTCAGTAGCTGCACTTCCCAGGCTCTAGAGCACAGTCTCAGTAGTTGTGGTGCCCGCGCTTAAGTTGCTCCAAGGCATGTGGGATCTTCCCAGATCGCCTGCATTGGCAGGCAGATTCTTTGTGACTGAGCCACTGGGGAAGCCCCCCTTGTGTGTGTGTGTGTGTGTGTGTTTAATTTTAGAGAGTGAAGTGTAATTGACTTACAGTGTCGTGCTGATTCCTGCTGTACAGGAAAGTGATTCTGGGGGTGTGTGTGCACATTCGTGTTTTTCTTATTGATTTGGCTGCATTGGGTCTTAGCTGCAGCACATGGGTGCTCTGGTTGTGGTGGGGGCTCCAGAGTGCACGGGCTCGGAGTGCGGCACGGGGTCTTACCTACTTCATGGCATGTGGGGTTCTTTCTCCCCCACCAGGGATCAAGCCCACATCCCTTGCATTGCATGGCAGACTCTTAACCACTGGACCACCAGAGAGAAATCCCTATATGCTTTGTTTTTAAAATACGTTTCCTATTATGGTTTATCTCAGGTACTGAATATAGTTCTCTGTGCTATAGAGCAGGACCTTGTTGCTTATCCATTTTATATGCAGCAGTTTACATCTGCTAACCCCAGCCTCTCACCCCAACCCTTCCCCAGTCCCCTTCCCCTTGGCAGCCACAAGTCCGTTCTCTGTTCGTGAGTCTGTTTTGTTCGCAGATTCATTCGTGTCTTAGCTTAGACTCCATATATAAGCGATATCATATGGTATTTGTCTTTCTCTCTCTGATGTACTTAGTACGATAATCTCTGCTTGCATCCATGTTGCCATAAATGGCATTAGTTCATTTTTAATGGCTGAGTAGTGTTCCGTTGTATACACATGCCACATCTTATCTGGTCATCTGGCAGTGGACATGTAGGTTGTTTCCATGTCTTGGCTGTTGTGAATAGTGCTGTTATGAGCATAGGGGTGCGTGTATCTTTTTGAGTTACAGTTTTGTCTGGTTATGCCCAGGAGTGGGATTGCTGCATCATATGGTAATTCTGTTTTTAGTTTTCTGAGAAACCTCCATACTCTTTTCCATAGTGGCTGCACCAGCTTACGTTAGCACCAACAGTGTAGGAAGGTTCCCTTTTCTCCACCCTCTCCAGCATTTGTTTTTTGTAGAACTTCTAATGATGGCCATACTGACCAGTGTGAGGTGGTGTGCCCCAGTGTGGTTCTGATTTACATTTCTCTAATAGTTAACGCTGTTGAGCATCTTTTAATGGGTCTGTTGGCCAGTTGTGTTTGAGAAAAGACAAAGAATCGGCTCATGCATCTCTGGAGGCTGTCAAGTTCAAAATCTGTAGGGCAGGTTGACAGGCTGGAGACCCAGGGAAGAGCTGAAGTTGTATCTTGAGATACTGATTGGGAGACTTGTGGAAGCTTTACTCAGAATCTATTGATTTAAATGTTAATCTCGTTTAAAAAATGCCTTCACTGCAACTGGTATTTGACCAAACAACTCAGTTCTGTGACCTAGCCAAGTTGACACATAAAATTCACTGTCACACTGCTGATGATAGCATGTAAATAATTTAGGGAAATGGGAGGGCTCCTGCTTATGGTGGGATGCTGAGCACGCCCCCCGGGCACCTTTCTGAGGAAGCCTCAGTGGAGGAGGCAGCAGGCTGGATCCAGGGAGGAATGCCTTGGGCAGTGGCTTGGTGGGGGGAGTGTTCTCGCAGTGCTGGGTTTGAGTGTTGTGGAGGGGGTCACCACGGGCCCCCGGGGCTGTGGGGTGTGCTTCAACGGATGCTTGAGCGTCCGGGAAGGACTCTTCCCTTGCAGAGGAGCAGCTCACAGAGGATGCAGCCCACAGAGACAGGAGCTGTGTTTTACAGCCGCTGCCATAAACCTGTGGACGGTGGACTTGGCTGAACCTGGGCTATGGGTGGGGAGCAGGCATCTGTTGTGAGCTGCACGGGCAGAAGGCAGGCCAGACAGGTCTGGGTGGTCAGAATTCACGGTACTGTAAGGACAGGCAGATCCCTCCGGGAGGACCTCTGGGCGGGGTGCCACTGAGAAGGATGGTCCCTTCCAGGCACGTGCCTGGAGCACAGCACAGTTCATCACAGTCATACTAGGTGGACCCACAATACTGGGTAGCATGTTCCACTAAAGGGGGGTGGGCGGAATCCTCCAAAAATGTCTGTGTCTTAAACGTCAGAGAACAGCCAGGAAGCCTCCAGGATAACGGGGGCTGGTGAGACGGGGCAGCTCCATGCTGTGTGTGGTTCCCTTTGCTGGAGGGAGGGCAATGGGAGGGCACCACTGAGCCAGGTGGCAGCGTGGAAGGGAGACAGTGGTGCGGAGTGTCCTGTCGATAATGGACACAGTGCAGTTGGTGGCTGGCGTGTGGCTTACTCCTCAGAAATGCAACATGTGTTTAGGGTGAAGTGCAGTGATGTGTGCAGCTCACTCTCAACTGGTTTGAGGAAGCAAGTAGATGCACCCAGATCTGTATGCCCTGGGGTGCGTGCGTAGGGCAGAGAGCTCCTGGGTTTAAAGGTACTTGGGTATTCGTGCCGTGGCAGCTTTTCTGCGAGTTTGGGATCATTTCCACATCACATCTAGGAGAGAGAGCCAGGCAGGGGTGTTTGTTCCCTGCTCCTGGAAGCAGCACCTCGCCTGCCATGCCGCGTGGTCAGGGTCAGCTTCCGGCTCTGCTCTGCAGGTGGCTGAGTCCCGAATCAGGTGACTTGGTGCACGCCCTGGAGACCAGCAGTGGTGGGACATCCTCCCCTCTCCTGGGACTCAGCTTCCCGTGGGAGAGACCAGCCCAGCATGTTGGTCAAGTCCTCCCCTGGTGGCAGGGGTCCGAGTGAGCACGCCCCCTGGGAGCCTTTCTGAGGAAGCCTCAGTGGAGGAGGCAGCTGTCTGGATCCAGGGAGGAATGCCCTGGCTTGGTGGGGGGAGTGGTCTCACAGTGCTGGGTTTGAGTGTTGTGGAGGGGGTCACCACGGGCCCCTGGGGCTGTGGGGTGTGCTTCGATGGATGCTTGTGAGCGTCCGGGAAGGACTCCTCCTTTCCGTCTGCTCTCTGTTCTTCCGGGATCTGCAGTTCTCTCCGCAGCACTCTAGCTCCCTCCTGGTTTCTGGGGCACCTCAGCTCTAGGCAGATACACAATGCTTGATCTTGTCACTCTGAGCCGAGATTAGTCACTTGTTTTTCGGCAGGTGACAAGATGTTCTGTAAAAAGGTGGCTGATGGTTTCAGACTTCTGGCTCATTTGTGCTTTGGGGCAGAGCAGGCTGGGGAATGAAAACAGACCTGCAGGAACAGGAGTGAGTGCCCAGCTCTGGCAAGGGCTCTGGTCAGCCAGTTGAGGAGGAGACAGGAGTGTCCAAGGCAGCATGACCCCCCCCCCCAATTAATGCTGAAGGAAAGGCAGACTGGGGAGAAGTTCTGTCCTAAAGTAGTAGGGGGCTTGCTGCCTCCTGATTTGGAGAGGGGCAGTCCTGGGTTCGAGTGTGGGCTCTGCTGTTTCCTGAACTGGTGACCTTGAGCAGAGCTGCTGGCTTCCCTGAGCCCCAGTTTCCTCATCCACTCCGAGCCGGTTGTCTACAGGAGGTCCCCAGAGTCAGGCTCCTGAGGGTCACTGGGACACCAAGGTCCTGGCAGAACACACACTGCTCCCACCCCAGAAGAGACCAGCATCGCTGCCCCATCAGCTCTGCAGGACGGGCCGTTTGGTGACGTTTCTCATTACGCAGTTCACTCTGAGGGCCAGTCATGCTCTGGGGAGCAATCAGTTGGCAGACCTGGGTGGACACCAAGGTACAACTTAACCCAAGAATGGAGCTGATCCTTTCCTGATGAGAGCCAGGTGGCAGCTGATGTGCATGGAGGGGCAGCCCACCAGATGAGCAGGGGCCCACAGGCACGTTTCTCAGAACTCCAGGGCAGGTGGAGGGCGGTCAAAGCCACCCACCCGGCCAACTCTTTCCACTTGACCCATATGTGCCCCGAGAGCACCATCCTTACACCTCCTGGGGGCAGCAGAGAGCCCCTTGAGGGCTGGGTATGAGCCAGTGGCTGGGATGACAGCTGGGTGGGCAGCCGGGTCCCCACCCTCCTTGGGCTCCAGCAGCTCGTGAGTGTCCAGAGTTGTTCCAGGAAGGTCTGTTCTGTCTGCCGGCTGATAGAGGACCCTGTTGTTCCAAGAGACACCTGGGTCTGTTGGAGTCCAAGCAAGGATTGGAAGGAAACAGTTCATTCTTGGCTCTGGTAGGGATGAAGCCTGAGCCTCTGACAGCTGCTCGGTAACTCACCGTGGAGATGCTGTGCGAGTGTAGGACTCCGGGCAGTGTTTGGTTCCTGGGCCTCCGTATGGGTCCAGCATAGCCAGCCTCAACCAGGTCAGGAGCTGTTTCTCAAAGCAATTTCAGGTAGCCTATTCCGTGTCAGACCCTGTGAGGGTAAGGACTTTGTTGGGACAGGTAGCTAGTAACTGGGGACCCACATTTGAGCCTGCCACCTGGCTGCTCCAAGCACTGTCCCGAACTGGAGGGTGCTCCCTAGCCCAGCTCTGTGCATGGCTCCCTCGTGCTCTGCCAGGAGAAAAAAGAGCACGGACTGAGCTCAGCCGGCCAGCTTTCTGAGACATGGCTGCCTTCCACATGTTTGTCACATTTGTTCTGCTCTCCTCTGCCCCACACATTTGAGGACTGGCCAGGCTGAGCCCTGTGCCCAATCAGTGCCCGCTCTCTGTGCCATGGAAGTGCACCAGTGACCAAGGGGCCTGTGGGAGGGTCCTGAGCCCTGATCATCTTTTCTCCCACATTAAGTGTGTGTGTGTGTGTGGATGTGCTGGGTCTTAGTTGCAGCATGTGAACTCTTAGTGGCCACACGTGGGATCAAATTCCCTGACCAGGGACTGAACCTGGGGCTCCCCTGCATTGGGAGCTCAGTGTTAACCACTGGACCACCAGGGAAGTTCCTTCTCCCAGATTTTGATGGCTCTTTGAAACTTAGTCTTCTGGCTTAGAATATCAGAACTACTTGAAAGAGAACGTTACCAGCTGTCTGGGGAGGCTGACTTGTCCAGCCATTTCTCCATGCCTGTGGGATGTCTCTGGAGCCCCCAGGATGGGTGTCTCAGCCTGTGGTCCAAGGCCACGTCTCTGGCCTGACGTTGTGGGGAGGCAGCCTTCACAGCCCAGCTGGTCCAGAGTTGGGTTTGCTCGGAGGCAGTCCCCTTTCCTGGGGTCCGCAACTAGTGAGTGGTGGGGTTTTCAAGGCAGGGTCTGCATGATGGGTCCTTCTCTGTTCCTGAGCAGTTAGGATTTATTCCAACGCAATGGTGGCTTCCCAGGGAGCGCAATGGAAAAACCTGCCTGCCAGTGCAGGAGACGAAAGAGATGCTGGTTCAAACCCTGAGTCTGAAAGATCTCCTGGAGAAGGAAATGGCAAGGCACTCCAGTATTCTTGGCTGGAAGATTCCATGAACGTGAACAGAGGAGCCTGGCAGGCTGTAGTCCATGGGGTTGCAAAAGAGACACAGCTAAAGCACAGTGCAGCACTGCAGTAATGGTGGAAGTGGCGGAGCGTGTGGAGCATGGCCTGGAGCCGATGCCTATGGCTGCTCAGAGGCTGCTGGGGTGCAGAGGTGCATGCACTTGGAGCGTGTCCAAGGTAACCTCGTGGGGCTGATGCTGAGTGAGCTCCTAGGCTGGGAATGCAGGTCGCTGACCCGGCAGCTGCTGGCTTTCTCTGTGTGTGTGCGTGCTTTGAAAGTGGACGCAAGAGAGTGACCCTGCTAGAGGCACCAGCTGGAGGCTGTGGGGTGGGGTGGAAGGAGCTCATCCTAAAGGGGAGAGTAGGCTGAGTTCTCAGCCACGGCTTTTGTTTTTCTGCGACTTGTGCCTGCATCTCCTGGGACAGATCGGTGGCGCTTTGTAGAAGATGAGAAGGGAGAAACGTGAGCTGAGCCCTGTGCTGAGATGCAGAGCATCCGGGTAGCCCACATCCTGGGCTGCGCCCCCAGAGGGCCTGGGCCATCTAGGTCAGGCCCTCAGCCTCCTCTGCTGGAAGATTCCATCCTGGTCACCGCTGTCTGGGCGGGGTGTGTGTGTGCGCGTTTCCTTTGTCACGGTGCCCCCAGGCTGTGGGCGAAAGACAGGTTTGGGCAGAGTGAAGTTTGGTACCAAGCTCAGGGCCTGTTGATGAGTTTTAGTGAGCAGTTAAAAAGGAAAAACAGGACTTCCCTGGTGGTCCAGTGCCAGTGCAAGGGACACGGGTTTGATCTCTGGTGCGGGAAGATCCCACAGCCTGAGGAGCACTAAGCCCGTGCTCCACAACTCGAGAAGCCCCCCCAGTGAGAAGCCCACACACCGCAACTGGTGAGTAGCCCCGCTCACAGCAGCTGGAGAAAGCCCATTCGCAGCAAGGGAGACCCAGCATAGCCACAAAGAAAAAAGAAGGGGAAAAACAAGCCCACTCAGCACATAGGCTCCTGGCAAGGCACATCAGGGGCACATCGGTGCAGAGCACCCTGGGTACTGTCCTGCCCACTTGTCCATTTCCCCAGGGCTCCCGTTCTCCTCATCGGGCTCCCAGGGAGAGCATGGGATGAGGCCAAGGACTCACTGGGGAGGGCCTCTGCTGGGAGGGCGGCTCAGGTCCCGGGGCTGAACCAGGGCGCGGGCTGCAAGCCCCAAGACTTGGTGCCGTTCGTGCACAGCTCGCTCCGTGCGCACAGGGCCTGGGTGGCAGAGGAGACGAGACCCGCAGTTTGGCCGCCTGCACTGCCGTGGGGGCCAGGGACTGAGTCCAGCATGTGGACCTGGCCCTCCACAGGCCGTGCCCAGTGCTGCAGGCTGCGTGTGCTGGGGGCGTGCAGCAGGTACTGACGTGGGGCAGCGGCTTAATTTTTCTATTTGAGGAAAGGCAGATGGGAAAGATGAAATAGTAATGAGGCAAAGGTGTTGGAAAGAGGGCCTGGTGCAGGCGTGGGTTGCCGAGCTCGGCGCGGTGGCAGGGGTTGGTGGCTCATGACAGCCACACTTCCCTGGAGCCAGGCCTGGGACGTGCTGCCAGCAGCCATGGGTGGAACAGCTCGGTGGAATAGAACCACTTAAAACTACGTGTTTGTTTTTATTTATTTGTTGCTGGCTGCTCTGCGTCTCCATTGCTGCCTGCGGGCTTCTCCCCAGGTGCAGCACAGGAAGCTCCTCTCTGGCTGTGGTGCACGGGCTCCTCCTGCTGCGAAGCACAGGCTCTGAGCGCAAGGGCTCCAGTGCGTGCCGCACATGGGCTCAGAGCTTTGGCCACGGGCTTAGTTCCCTGGGGCATGTGGGGTATTCCTGGGACCAGGGACCGAACCTGTGTACCTGGCGTTGCAAGTGGATTCTTAACCACTGGACCACCAGGGAAACCCTAGAAGCACTTTAATGTGAAGAATTAATTATTTAGCGAATGTTTGTTTCATCCTGTTACATCATGTGTGTTTAGCAAAGAATGGATAAATCGTAGAACTGGGATACGATCTGATGAACTGTGTCAGGGCCCGTGACTGGTCTCCCTTTGAGGTTGGGGTCAGCTCTGCTGGGGAAGTGGGGGCCTCAGCCCTGCCCTGGGACCGCCAGCAGCCCTGTCCCCACTCTGAACTTCGTTGTCCTCAGTCATGACAACAAGAACCCTGATGTCTTATGAGTAGTCGAAGATGAGAGTGAGTTTCCTGATGGAGTTGGCTGTTCTTGATACCACAGGTCATCATGTTCATTTGGCTGTGATTTCCATGAGGAGCCTGTGCCCAGCGAGTCCGTGCATCCCACCTCCAGTCAAGCTTCAGATGCCTCCCACCCACCCACATCCAAGTTGAGCGCTTGTCAGGCACTGCTGCCCTGTGGTTCCTTTTGCCCTCCCGGTGTCTCGACAGCCCCTGTGGTGCAACGTACCCATCTATAGAGTCACTGCTTTGGTTGCCTGGGGCAGTTGATTGGGCTGACACACTGGGGACACCGGAGGCCTGGCGGCGGGGGGTGTCTTGGTTCCACATGTCCTAGGCCTAGACTTGTTGACTTTATTGGTGTGTGAGCCGTGGAGTAAAAAAATTGTCAAGTGCCACTTTATCAGAGTCTGTAATTGCTCTTTGAAGGACATTGTTAAGAAAATGAAAGGACAAGCCACAGACTGGGAGAAAAATCTTTGTAAAAGTTATCTGCTGAAACTGGAGTATCTGGAATATATGAAGAACTCTCAAAATGCAGTAGTGAAAAGTTGACCCAATGTTTTAAAAACATGTTGGAGATTTGTATAGCTTCTCCATAAAGGTGCAGGATGGCAGATTTGTCCATGAGAACATTCTTCACGTCATCAATCATTAGGGAAACGCAAGTTGAAACCGCGGGACACCACTTTCCAGCTAGGAGAACGGCTCAGATAGAAAACCCGAGAACACTAAATCCTGACATGGATGGGGGGAGCAGGTGGGACTCTCCTTCCTTGCGGGTGGGATGCAAAATGGACAGCCACCCGGAAGGCCGTCTCATGAAGTTAAACATACACTTGCCACTAAGATCCAGCCTGTGCTTCTGGCTGTTCATCCAGTGAGATGGAGACGCACGTCTGCACAGAAACCTGCATGTGAATGTGTACAGCACTTGATTCATTAGCCCCCAAGGTGGACGTGACCCCAGTGTCTTCTAGTCTGCAGGTTGATGAACAGACTGTGGTATAACATGGTGGGTTCATACTAGGCAGTAAGGAGAAGTTCCAATGATAGCAGCATGCATAAATCTCCAGCACCTTACGCTAAGTGTGCTGTGGTCAGCTGTGTATATTGTTGTTCAGTCTCTCAGTCGTGTCCGACTCTTTGCCATTCCATGGACTGCAGTGTGCCAGGCCTCCCTGTCCTTCGCCACCTCCCGGAGCCTGCTCAAACCCATGCCCATTGTGTCAGTGATGCCATCCAGCGTCCCCTTCTCCTCCTGCCTTCAATCTTCCCCAGCATCAGGGTCTTTTGCAAGGAGTCAGTTCTTCACATCAGGTGGCCAAAGAATTGGAGTTTCCAGCATCAGTCCTTCCAATGAATATTCAGGACTGATTTCCTTTAGGATTGACTGGTTGGGTCTTCTTGCAGTCCGAGGGACTCTCAAGAGTCTTCTCCAATACCACAGTTCAAAAGCATCAATTCTTTGGCACTCAGCTTTCTTTATAGTCAAACTCACATCATACATGACCACGGGAAAAACTGTAGCTTTGACTAGACAGACCTTTGTTGGCAAAGTAATGTTTCTACTTTTTAAAACACCGTCTAGGTTGGTCATAGCTTTTCTTCCAAAGGGCAAGCGTCTTTTAATTTCATGGCTGCAGTCACCATCTGCAGTGATTTTGGAGCCCAAGAAAATAAAGTCTGTCACTGTTTCCATTGTTTCCCCGTCATTTGCCATGAAGTGATGGGACCAGATGCCATGATCTTCGTTTTTTGAATGTTGAGTTTTAAGCGAGCTTTTCCCCTCACCTCTTTCATCTTCATGAAGAGGCTCTTTAGCTCCTCTTCTCTTTTCTGCCATAAGGGTGGTGTCATTTGCATATCTGAGGTTACTGATATTCCTCTGGGCAATCTTGATTCCAGCTTGTGCTTCATCTAGCATGATGTACTCTGCATTTAAGTTAAATAATCAGGGTGACAATATACAGCCTTGATGTACTCCTTTCCCAGTTTGGAACCAGTCCATTGTTCCATGTCTAACCGTTGCTTCTTGACCTGCATACAGGTTTCTGAGGAGGCAGGTAAGGTGGTCTGGTATTCCCATCTCTTGAAGAGTTTTCCACAGTTTGTTGTGATGCACACAGAGGCTTTAGCGTAAAGTCAGCTGCATAAGGACCCCCAGTAGATGTCCAAGTCTTAACCCCTGGAACCTGTGAATTTGGTCTTACATGAAACAAAGGACTTTGCAGATGAGAAAACGTGAAGGCGTCTTTAGCTGATTCAGAGTTACAGAGCGCACACTAGTGGTGGCCAGAGAGGAGAGGGAACAAGGGGGCAGACGGGCACAGGGGCTGCCCCGAAAGGGTTGCTACGGGTTATAGAAATCGTGTGTATGAAACTGAGAATTGTAAAGCACCGCTGAAGTTAAAGACTCTCATTCAGTTTGTTGTGTTGTTCAGTCGTCAAGTCATGTCTCTTTGTGACCCCACGGACTGCAGCCCACCAGGCTCCTCTGTTCTCCACTATCTCTCAGAGTTTGCTCAAATTCATTCAATAAAGAGCTTTAAAAAGTTAAAAAAAGATATGATACATGTAAATCTATGTTTAGATGCCAAAAAAAGCCAGGAAAAAAATTTTTAAGTTAAGCGTTCAGAGATGGGATTATCCAGGATTCTTGGACCCTAAATGTGATCACAAGTGGTCTTTAGAGAGCAGAGAGAGATTTGAAGCAGTCAGAAGAAAAGGAGGTGCTGTGACCCTGAGATTGGAGTGGTGTGTCCAGAAGCCACGGATGCCTGGGGCTGACAGAGTCGGACGAGTCAGGAACACGCCTCGGGAGTGCTTAGCGGGAGTGCAGCCTGCTGATGAGAGCCCGACCTCAGTCTCTAGGACTCAGGGAATAAATGCATTTCTGTTGATGTAAACCACCACGTTTGTTGTGACTTGTTCCACAACCACAGAAAAACTAATACAGTGTGATCCCATTTATGTGACCATGTAGAAAAGGTGCACCCATAGGGCCAGGACACAGGTTGGAGGTCGCTGGGGGTGAGGGGAGAGTTAGAGTCCAGGTGGGCCCGTGGAAATTCCAGCAGAAAGGAAGGTGGACCGTCCAGTGCTGGCTGTGTTTATTTGCTCATCCAGGAAGAGCAAAACGGAAATGCACGGCAGGGTGTCAGGGCCAGTTATAGGTGATTTACATCTGTTTTTCTAATCCTCAAGATGTCTTAAAGTTCTTTCCCTAAGCTTTCTGTGTACTTCGATGACACATATTTTGACACAAATATTTGTTTGCAGGCAACCAGCACAGGTCCTGATTTACACCTGGCTCCCGCCAGAATCCCTTTTTTCTTGCCTTAGGTGTCCCTTCACTTAATGGTGAATGTTGTGCCCTCCTGCCAGCTAAAGGGAGGAGCTGCTGTGAGCCCTGGTGCTGGCCTGCCACGCCCTTGATCTCTGCCCTCAGCCAGGAAGGGAAGAATCTGTGTGTCCACTAAGGTTTCCCAGCCTGGCCCTGAGCTGACCTCGCCCACTGCACTGAGCTGGGGCTGCATCCCAGGCCTTCCTTCCTGCCTGTGGTTCACAGAAAGGCCCCCCTCTTGGTCCCTGACGCCACAGTCTAAACTCTCCACAGCCTTACCATCCCCTTGGAACCTGCCAGGAAGCCGCAGGAAGGATTCCTGAAAGACGTTTCCCAATCATCTCTGCTTTACTGGAAATGGGTGTGTGGGGTGGTGGGCAGTTGCCAGGAGGTTAGCAGCCAGGCCTTGTCTCAGGACTTAACCTCCCCCTTTGCTGGCCACACACTGCCCAGGGGAAGGGGCATCCCAGCTCCGAAGAATCAGCTCAGGGACTTCTTTTTGCTTCTTAGAATTGGAAAGACAAACTCTTCAAGGAGAAGCAGAAGCCTTCACCTTCATCTGTGGGCCTCAGGCCACAGGGAAGGTGCTGCCTGGGCACGGTTGCCACCCCCCGGTAGGCAGTGGAGGACGCGGAGGGCGGTGCTGGGTACCGCTCGCCACGCTCAGTCAGCGCTGAGTGTCCTGCCACTGTGTCCAGATCTGCCCTGACGGCAGCACTCCTTCCGCCTTGCCCCCTTTCTCCCTGAGGACACATTGGTCTGTGCTCACAAACAGGACCCTGCCCCCCGTCTGCTCTGTGTGCCCGTCTGCTCTGTGTGCCCGTGAGTGGGTGGGCGGGTCTTGTACATACGCACTTCTTACTGTAAACCTTGCACTTGGGAGTGTTCTTGGGTTGATGGGACAGACCTGAGAGCAGCTGCCCCCTGGCTGAGACTCGGTCTCACCCTCTGAGCTTTGACCTGTCTTCTCTCAGCTTTGCCCGGTGCCCTGGCCTCCCCATTTTTGGTTCTTTGGTTTTGATGGAACATCTCTGGAACAGTCCCAGGAGTCTTTTCATTTCACCCGTGGCTTTCTTCAGTCACTGTGTCGAATATCAGGAGCTAGAGACATGTGTGTTTTAGGCATCGCCTCTGTGCAGCTCCCTGAGAGCACCCTTGCTGGGACTAGTTCAAGTAGTGTCCACACAGAGCCACTCGGGACAGTCATATCCAGTCTGTGGTGGTTTATAGCGCTCTGCTCTTCTTTCCCTGGAGGCACTCATCTGTTGAAGAAGCTAGCTCATTGGTCCCGTGGAATCTCCCACGTTCTGCTCTGCCAATCGCTGTCCTCGTTGCTTTCCGCCTGGCCAGCTCAGAGCTTCTCGGCCTTGGCACCACTGCCGTATGGGGCTGGGTAGATCGGTGGTGGGGCCGCCCTGTGCTCTGTAGTCTGCCAGGCAGGCTCTTCTGTCAGATGCTAGGAGCAACGCCCCACAACCAAGTGGTGACATCCAAACATGTCTCTGGACGTGGCCAGTGTCCCTGGGGCAGAGTCACCCAGTGAGGCCCACAAGTGTAACTGGATGCCTTGTCCACCGCGCTTCCTGCAAACTGGTCACTAGACCTGGAGGTGGATTTCATAAGCCACTTCCTGTTGCTTCACCCTCGAAGCCGCCTTCATGGGGAGAGGAGGGATTTCGGCCATCAAGTTCCTCCTCACCCTCTCCTTGCCCCATTGTAGGCAAGAGGAGTCTAAGGTCAGTGCTCACACCTCCCCGCCCCCCCGCCCCGGCCCACCTGTTTGCCTGCCCAGCACTGTCCTCTGCCTGCCCCGTATTTTTTTTATATCAGTCAACATCTTTATTACATGGATTTCTTCATCCAAGTCATACGGAGTAGCCTGGGTGCCGAGTGACTTCATGGTGTGGACACCCCCTGCCCTGCCAGGCCTCCCAACTTAGCCCTGGCTCTCAGCTGCACCTTGGCACTCGGAGTGCCGCTGGCCCTGAGAAGCTCCTAGTTTCATCCCCCCTGCACTGCTAATGGGAAACGGTGTCCTGCCACTCGGGGTGCTGACAGGGCCCTGCGGGGGTCAGCGCCTGCTGCTCAGGTGGTGCTACATTGGACAGCCTGGCCCCAGAGGGGTGTGTAGCCTGTGAGCCTGCGGTGAGCAGTGTGAGCCCTCAGGGTCTCAGGAGACTTCGTGTGTCGCGTGTAATGCTGCCAGCCTGAGACGTAGCCCGTGCAAGTGCCAAGAGTGAGAGGCATGGAAATCGGCCGTGTTGAGCCCTGGCGGGGGTGTTGCGGGAATTACATTACCTGCCCGCTTGCTAGTCACAGTCTGGGGCTGACCCGAAAGCTGCCCCAGGGAGACAGGGAAATGAACAGTCTGGGTCCACAGACCTGTAGGGAGGTGACGGGGGCGGGGCACCCGAACAGGCAGTGTGTCCCTGACCCTGTGCGCTGGCAGCCCCTGAAGCAGAAAGGAAAGGGCCATGTTTGCCTGGTGAGCCTGTGCGCCCCTGGTGTCCTGGCCCCGGGGGGCCAGGCTGTGTGGGTCTGGAAGGTGACCCCGCTGCTGCTGTAGGGACACCGCTGAGGCGGGCTCTGCCTGCTTCCTCAGAAGAGCCTGGTGGTACATTTACCTTCTTGGGGCACGAGCCCAGGGCACCTGTCCCCTCACATCGCGGCTGTGCCTTCTCACCCATGGCCGCGGCCTCTGCCCCCCTAGCTGCCTGCAGCCCAGCTCAGTGTCTCAGCTGGGTCTCATGCCGTGCGCGTCTGCCTTTAGCCTCAAGGCTTGCGCAGTACCCCTTGAGCGCAGAAACAGGAAAATGATCCAGCCAGGCCGGAAGTGTCGCATTCAGCGTGTCCAGCAGGCAAATATTTGAGTCCGTCTGCTCTGCACCCTGGAGCCGAGGTGCAGGGAGATCAGGGTCAGCTCTGGAGCCCGACGACTGCGCCCTCCTGTTAACCTCTGGCTGTGGGTCAGACGGTGTCAGGACCCTGGAACAGTCTGCTGCCATCCCCCCACGCCCCATCCTTGCACCCGGTTGCCACCCATTGAGTGCTGCACGTCGTTCTTTATTTACACCGTAACCTGCCGTGCCTTTTGCAGAAGCATCGTGAGAAAGAAGTCTCCATATTCACGCACGCCATAACCCAGCTGCCACATCTGCCTGCCCATCTGCTGTCACCATCCGTTCCTCCCAGAGAGCGTCCAGAGCCTTCCTCATAGCGCAGAGGTGCTGCAGGCAGAGTCTCTCCCCCTTGTCTGAGCCAGCCTGGACGCTGCCTCCTCGCGCCGTGTGCGGGCCGGTGGGCTGGCGGTCTTGTTTGCCACGTGGCTTGCAGGCGTCTGCTGTGGCCTCTGAGCTGCTTCCTGACACTTGGCCTCCTGCGCTTTAGCTTCGCCTCTCTGACCGTGGCGCCTCAGTCAGCTGCTGCGCATTTGCACAGCGTGTTGCCGCGTGGCTCTCTTTTCCTGCTGGAGCTTTTTACATCTGTGGGTTTATAGTCTTCGTCACATTTGGAGGTTTGAGGCCATTACTTCTTTGGATACCGTGCCCTTGGGATTCCAGTTACATGTGTAATGGATTTTTTAGTACTGTCCAGCAGTTCACCAAGGCTTTGTTCCTTTTCTTAATAGATTTTTTCCTGTGTGATTCATTTTAGATACATTTCTGTTGTCGTGTCATCAGATTCACTAACCTTTTCTTCCACAGTGTCTAATATTAATCCCACTCAGTACCTCAAGATACTGCATTTCTCAGCTCAAGAAGTTCTGTGTGACTCTGGAGCTCTGATACTTGGTATTCGTCTTTGCATCAGTTCAAGTTTCCCTTTAAGTTCGCAAGCATTTTAAATTTAGAATAGTTGCTCTAAAGTGGAACCCTCGTCTGATAATGCCATCTTCTCTGTCCTTTCTGGGTCTGTTTCCGTTGACCACTGCTTCTCACATTTTCCTCCAGCTTCCCACATCTGAAGGCTTTTGGCCTGGGGTACTGAGTGTTGCAGAGTCTATAGGATCATGTGCTGGATTTGGTTGTCTTTTCTTAGAACCTGACAGTTCTTCTAGCTGCTGACAGGCAGTTTGATTAGCGGTGGATCAGCTGATCTTGCGGAAGCTTGCTTTTGAAATTCCTTAGTAAGAGGAGTGAGAGAAGCCCTTAAATGAGGGCTCTTTTAGCTCCACTACTGAACAGGGTGCAGGTAGGACTCCTCTGGGCTGGCTGTGGATGGCACCTCCTGCCCCCAGGCTTGGGGCCCCACCTCAGGGAGAGTTCTGAAGTCTTCCTCTGGAGCAGCTCAGGCCCCGTGCTGGTGCCAGCAGCAGTCTCTCTGCATCATCTTTCCTTCGTGGGCCTCTGCCTGTACTTCCGGTACCGTCAGACTTCCCAGCCCACAGTCCAGAGGCTTCTCTAGGCAGTGAGCCCAGCAGCCTTAAGAGGCTCCCTTGGCCCTTTCCCTTCTTGCAGGCATTTCTGGCCTGTGCCGCCCGTGTTCACTTTGAGAGCATGGTTGTGTGTTCTCTCCAGCACCCTAGTTGTCACCAGTGGATGGCTTGTCTGGCCCTGACGTGGGTGCCTACTTGGGAAGAAGCCAAGAAGATTCAACAGGACTGCTCTCTGTCCGTTTGCTCTTCCATCCATCCATCCAGTGAATATCTCCTGGGCTTGGGTGGCCCATCATGGCCTCCCTGGGGTGGAAAGGGCCTGCCCCTCAGAGTGGAGGGCGTGCATCACCGACCTAAACACAGAAATCTCCAGATAAAAGGTGGGAGGTAACTGCAGCTGTGTCCTCCTGGGCTCAGCTTCCAAGTCCTCCTCTGAGAAAAGGAGGCTGCGAGTGTGTGTACCATCCCTGCAGAGAACCTTGGAGGTGGCAGGTGGAGTTGGCTCCAGGCCCTCTGTGGGTTTGGGCAAGTCCTTTGACCTTTTCTGATACTTGAAGTTTGTGATAGAGTTTAGTGATAACAAGTCTAAAATGCAGCTGTCAGCCTGGGACCCGCAGGCCGTGCTCCCGGGGGCCATGTGCCCTGGTCCCAGGGTGCCCCCTCTCAGGAGTTCTGGGGGTCCAAGCCGTCACCAGCCATGGAGGCTTAAGTCAAGGGAGGTACAGGCAGTCTGTTTCTCAGGGATCCTAGGCCTTTGGCTTTCAGTGTCCTGCCTGTAGGAGTTTGGAAGTTGTTGACCTGGGGCCTTGAGGCTGCTCTGCCCAGGGTTTTCCAGAGCCTTCAGGAACAGCCTGCGTCAGACCTGCACGCGCGCGGTACAAGCAGACCTGCAGCCGCTCCTGCCCCCACTGGCCCAGTGGCCAGCCACTGGGGTCAGGCCCAGGCCTGTGATGGTGGAGTTTGTGTCCTGAGCACACCCAGTGGACACCCAGCAACTCACGTGTAAGTCCCCATTGGCACCTCCTGCAGCCTGCTGGTTGGCGCAGGAAGAAACCCAGGTGGTGCTGCCCTGCTTGGTGTAACAGCGGAGGGAGGAAATGGGGCCACGTTCTCAGGGGCTGGGAGCCCCCTCTGACAGTGTGACCGACCCATATGGCAGAGGGGCCCATGGCACTTGGGGTTCCCCTTAGCCTACCTGCCCCACTTGGAACATGACTCAGAGGGAAGGGAGAAAGCTGGCAAGTTGTCATGCAACCAACTTCCTTCCAGTAGGTTCTTGGAGGTAATAGAGCTGGATGCACTTTGAGTCATTTAGATGAAGTATATTCGCTTCACAGTAAATATCTGTAAACTTTGGTTTGAAAAAATAAAAACCTGGAACTTCCCTGGTGGTCCACTGGCTAAGACTGTGCTTCCAGTGTGGGGGACCTGGGTTCAACCCCTGGTCAGGGAACTAGACGTGTCACATGCCGCAGCGAAGATTGAAGATCCTGAGTGCTGCAGCAGAGACCTGGTGCAGCCAAATGAACAAGCATTAAGGAAAGAAAGGAGAAACCTTACTTGGATCTAAAACAGATCCCCATCTTCACAACAAAACAGTACGTGCCAAAGGCCACTTTGCTCGATGTTGAAGACACACAAGTAATTTTAGTACATTTTAGAACTCTTTAGGAAATTCTCTTTTCTTGTAATTATTTTAATTTTGTTGTGCTTCATTAAAATGTCATTGGGCCTCTGAGCTTGAGAGTTTGACAGGTGGGATGGTCACATGCCAGTGTGAAGGATACTCTAAAAGCAGAGACTCCTGCAACCCTTGGAGAGGCGCCCTGGCCAGTGCCAGCGTTTCCTCCTGGAAACCTGGTTGGGGGAGCACAGTGGTGAGCAGGCAGCTTACTGACAGGCACCCTGGGTGGACCGGTTGCCCCTAGGACCGAGGAGAACCCATGGGCGAGAGCCATAACCAGCGGCGCTCACCCGGATGGCTGAGGCTGGACCCTCTGGTACCAGCAGATGTGTTTGTGACTGTTGTTGAGCGGCAGGGGCTGAGTGCCATTAGAATGCACCTCAAGAGGGGAAATGACCTGGTGGACCAGTGGGTTGAACTCCACGCTTCCACTGCTGAGGGCCCAGCCACAACCCCCGGTTGGAGAACTGAGATCCCACAAGCCTCCAGCTGCAGCCAATCAATCAGTCAATCAATGAACAGACAGACAAGCACATACCTCAGGGGAATTCCCTGGTGGTCGAGTGGTTGTGAAGTGGAAACATCACGCTTTCACTGCTAAAAGTGTGGGTTCCATCTTCGGTCAGGGAGCTGGGATTCCACAAGCCACGGGGCACGGCCAAGACAAAAGAACACACCTCAGTCATGGACCAAGTGTTATTGACTCCTCCGTTTGTCCCACGATCTTCCAAATGGGGCTCTTGTCCTCTGCCTGACACAGGGGCTGGTGTAATTTAGGTTTCTGCGTGGTGTCTCTTTTGCTAATGGCTGTAGACAGGTGACTTGTTTGTGTGGGTCGCTCGTGTGTGTGTTTGTATCTGCACGATGGTATGAGTGAATTGCTCTGTAGTTGACAGGACTGACTGGGCCTGGTCCTCCTGCTGTCAGGAGGAGACACTACGAGAACCCATGTGGCCCAGAGCCTGGTTCTGTGATCAAAGTCAGGCGACACGGGGACACACACTGGAGACCGGCCCTCTTGGCATCACGATCCTTTTAGCTTGAGCTTTTAGCCTTGGCCAACTTCCCTGCAGTATAAAATCTCACTCACAGTGCCCTTGGTGAATGACTAGGCGTGCTGCAGTGAACCCCAGGCTGAGCTCTGCATGGAGGGGTCTGGGCTGAGGGGGTGAGAACCGAGTGCTGCACGCCCTTTGCTCCTGGGTCACCCCCTGTCTCTGCTCCAGGTTACACCTGCTGTTCCGCAACAGGAGCGCCCTGCCTTCTCGGCATTCAGGGCCAGGTGATGTCAGTGGGGAGGGAGCTCCATGAGGATGGTGGGCATGCAGCTTTGCTCTGGCGCTGTCTTGGCTGCCCTGCTGTCTCCCTTCCAGTCACTTTACGTCACTATTGACTGAAGCTGGTTAACCGACGAGAGTCTCCCCCTGCCTATTCAGTAATTCTCTGTATGTTCAGCTGACATTCCTCAAAGCCCACGTGAGGCTTCGGGGTCATTTGCAATCCACAGGACTTACATCCGTCTCAGGCGTATAGAGAGTGTTAGCGCCACCCGAGGAGTTCCCTCCGGCCCATCTGCAGCCACTCCCTGCTTCCAGGCTCGCACAGTTGTGCTCTCTCATTAGTTTGGCCTTTTCTGAAGATTCCCGTAGGTGGAGTCATCCGTTGTGCAGTGGTGTCTATTGGGTTTCCCTCCTTTAGCTGGCGGCTTTAAGGTTCGTCCATGTCCTGTCCACTGGGGAGTTCATTTCTTTTTATTTCTAGGTAGTATTTTGTTTCTCTACCAACTGATGGACATTTGGGTTATTGGCTATTTTTTGGATGTTGTTGTTTAGTCACTAAGTCCTGTCTGACTGTGCCACCTCATGGACTGTAGCCCGTCAGGCTTTTCTGTCCATGGGGTTTCCCAGGCAGGCATACTGGAGTGGGTTGCCATTTCCTTCTCCAGGGGATCTTCGCGATCCAGGGATGGAACCTGTGTCTCCTGCATTGGCAGGTGGGCTCTCTACTGCTGAGCCGCCAGGGAGGTAATGCGTATTTCTGCTGTGCCCATTTATGTATGTTTTTGTGTATTCCTATGTTTTCATTTCTCTTGGGTATATATATCCCTAGGAAGTAGAATTGGTGGGTCACATGATAACTGTGTTTACCCTTTTAAGAAACTGCCAGGGGACTCCCCTGGTGGCTCAGTGGTTAAGAACCTGCCTTACTGTGCAGGGGAGGTGGGTTCAGCCCCTGGTCAGGGGACTGAGCTTCCGCACGCTGTGGAACAGCCACGCCCGTGTGTCACAGACATGGAGCCCACATGCCGCAGCTGGACTCTGTGCACTGCAACAGGGGTCCTATGTGCTGCGGCCAGGCCCTGATGCAGCCAACTTAGTGGGTATTGGAATACCTGCTGGGCTTCTCCACAGGACCTCGTATGCTCCCACCAGTAAGGGACGAGAGTTCCTGGTACACACCTGCGTAGTCTGCACCACACTGATGGGACATGGCTTCTCCCGTGCTTACTGGCCACCTGCAGGTCTTCTTTTGCGCCTCTGTCTTTAACCTAGTTCCAAGCAAAGGCTGCTTAAATGTTGCATCTCCAAGGGCCCAGCTGGATGGGGCCCCCCTGGTGCTGCCTCTCTAAACCTGTGAACTGCATTCCAGGCAGCAGGCTGACCATGGTTTAGGGGGCAGGTCATCTGGTCTCGAGGCTGCCGTGAAGGTAGCCTGGCCTCTGTCTCAGCAATGCAGCAGCCCTTGCACCTGCAGGGGCTGGAGGACATCCTGTATCTGCCCACCTGGCAGTGAGGTGTGATGTGCTTTAAAAGTGTGGGGTGGGGACTTCCCCAGCGGTCCAGTGGTTAAGACTCCATCTTCCAGTGCACAGTGCGTGGGTTCGATTCTCACTACAGGGGGCATGGGTCAGGGGGCTGCTGCTGCTAAGTTGCATCAGTCGTGTCTGACTCTGTGCGACCCCATAGACGGCAGCCCACCAGGCTCCTCTGTCCCTGGGATTCTCCAGGCAAGAGTACTGGAGTGGGTTGCCATTGCCTTCTCCGGTCAGGGGCTAAGGTCCAAAACATAAAATAAATCCTTATATTCTTTCTCAGATTTAAAAAAAAATTTTTTAACGTTTTCAGTCTTTCTCAAATTAAAAAAAGTGTGGCTGGCTTCTGGGGTGTCTGATTCCGTGGAGGTGAGTGCCGGAGCTGGGTGTGACTGCTCAGGTTTGCTCCAGGTGTGTGAGTGAAGTCCTTGGAGACTCTTGGCCAAAGGGGAGGCCCCTGTAAGCCGAGCGGGGTGAGCATGTGGCCCCTGTGGTCCAGGCTGGCCGAGCACGGTCCCCCTCACCTGTGGACGGCCGCCCGGTGGTCTGACAGGGTCATGGGCGCTGAGAGGCCAGCCTGCCCGCTGGTTGGCTCCCCCCGTGTGTGCAGCTGCTCTGCCCGCCCAGGGCCCATGGCGGGCCTGACATTCTGGGTGCAGAGCAGACAGGCAGTTATTGCAGACTGGACCTGAGGTCCAGGTAGGGGGCCTCCCTTAGGCCTGGGAACGCTGGGGCGGGGGCCTGAGAAGCGGGCTCTGTTGGAGACAGGCAAGCCCAGGATCCAGGCTGCCACGAGGAGGAAAGCTGAGAACTGCAGGCCCAGAGGCTGATTCGGGCGCTGTGGGATTGAGGGTGGAGGGGAGGGGGTCGTCGTGACGAACCAGCACCACCCCGTGAGGTGGGGTCTGTTACACAGGAAGTGCCAAGGGCCCGGGATAAACGAGAAGAAGTGTGACCCTCCATCTGGATCCGTGTTTTTCTCAAATTCCACCAGAAGGCTGATCTCTGAATAGCTCAAGCTTAAATTAGTAGAGTTTTTTGGTGTATTTTTTTCCTGTGACATTTGAAAACTCTGTCGCCCCAAGCACAGGGACAAGCTGCTCTGAAACTGTGACGTGGGAGCTGGGCAGGCGTTGGGCTGTGTCTTGTCAGGGCCTTGGGGTGGGGGGCATCACCTCATCAGCGTGCCTCCTGGCGGGTGCTGCTCACCCCGCTCAGTTCCGCTCCCCATGGAGTACTCTGAGCCGGGATGGCCTGGGCTGGTGCTGGTTTGCAGGAGGATGGTGAAGCGCCGTGCACTGCCTCTCGTGTACCTTCAACCCTGGCCCCTGGCCCATCTGAGGAGCTCTTACTGATCCGTCAAAGCCCTGCTCCGGTGACTTTTCCTGTCATTTTCAACACGTGTAGTTTATTCTTTTCACCCCTCCTGAAAACACTGTCTTTATCCTGCTCCTTGTATGACTGGGAAGTGAGTCTTTGGATTTCTAGATATTTTTTTTTCCCCAGACGTTAAACTTTTAATTTAGCCGATTAACAATGTTGTGGTAATTTCCAGTGAACAGTGAAGGGACTCAGCCGTACATAAACGTGTTTCAGATATCTTCATTGACATTTTCCCGTTTTGCTTTTTTGCAGGATTCTGTTTCACTGAGACCTTCGATCCGATTTCAGGGAAGTCAAGGGGTGAGTCTTTTTTTGGTCTTAATCATACTTATTTAGAATTGTGGCTTGCTGGGCACAGCAGCCCGCTGGGAGCAGTGTTTTGGCCCCATCCCCCTCTGTGCCAGGCAGGGCCCTCTGCTGAGCCACGGTCTGCCTCTGGTTGTCTCCAGGCTGGCCCCATGGCCCCTGATGTCTCCAGGAGCCACATCAGGAGGCCCTCTGTGGGCTGAAGGCAGCTCTTCTGTCCAGCAGTTCCTGAGTTCCCACTTCCTGTCGTTGCCAAACTCCTGTTCTGACTTGATCTTTGTGCTGATTGGAAACTATGCCCCCCTAGCCCCGAAGGGCAGGGTGCTTCTCTTTGTCGGTGGACCTGGGACCACAAGTATTTAACTTTTTAGTACCGGGAAGTATAGAAACTCAATACTCAAGTTTTTTCATGAAAGATACTTTATCATAAATGGCCATCTTACAGAAACGTTGAGGAATGGGAGGAAGGGCATGTTGTCCATGGTCCTTGCCACCCAGGTCCTAGGGCCCCCGTATCGTCCGCCCACTAAAGATGCTTTGGAACACTTTAGGTTTTTTCCTAGTCTTTATTGCAAGTCTTTTTTTTTCTTTGAAGAGTCGCCACACGCGTTTTAAGTCAGTTTCCACCTGATAGCTTGCTGGCTTCTTCCAGAATCGGGGAGATCTGTAGGTTTCGCCCCAGGCAGGGTGCTCCAGAGAGACGGAGCCTTGAGATACATGTTTGCAAGTGCAGACACAGTGATACCAAGAGATATTGCGAGACGCTGACACACAGGCTTGTGGGGCCGAGGAGCCTAAACTCCATGCAGCAGGCAGGAGCTGGTCCCAAGGTTCGTGGGCGAGCTTCTTCCTCACTAGGGAAGCCTCCGTTTCCCTCTTAAGGCCTTCCACTGATCGTATGAGGCCTGCCC
The DNA here is from genome assembly GCF_049115385.1 of Moschus berezovskii. Taxonomy (NCBI): domain Eukaryota; kingdom Metazoa; phylum Chordata; class Mammalia; order Artiodactyla; family Moschidae; genus Moschus; species Moschus berezovskii. The sequence goes on along the minus strand of NC_142467.1, from coordinate 107,364,007 downwards.
AGACCTGGTCATGGGTTCACCGCATCTACAGAGTACCCGCACAGCACACCCAGGTTATACCTTTCATGGAGTCACTAGAGGCTGTGGCCTGGCCAAGGGAACACCATCACACCAAGACCAGTCAAGGTCAGTGAGATGCCCCTAAAGGCCCCAGAGCACACGCCCTGCCCGTGCCTTCTCTGGAGCGTCCATGCCTCCTTTGGCCCTGGCCGCCTGCTTCTCCTTTATCCCCTGCGATGTTTCCCCAAGGGGCAGGGCCGGCCGGGCTCGCTGCCAGGTTGGCCCAGTGGCGCCCTCCTGTGGCCTGTGGTCACAGTGTGCCCTCAGCAGCCGTGGGAAGATGAGGAGGCCAGGGCACAGGTTGCTGTTCCTTTATCCATGAGCAATGCTGTCTAGTCAGCAAGACACCACTGGGATGCTCTTAGAAGTGCTGTGAGGGTCTCCTGGGATTTACACTGTGTCGCCCAAATCCCTGTGGCAAACTTAAGAGCCACATCCATTCAAGAAAGGGTCCCTGCCTCTGAGTTGAGAATTATGCTTTGCCCACGTTTTTTTCCTTCTGGGCACTCTCATGTGTCATGGACTTCCTAGAAGGTGTGGAGGGTGTGGAGGCTGTGTGCTGCAGCCAGGAGCAAGCCAAACCGTGAGTCTCCACTAAGAGGCTCTTCCCCAGGTGGGACTGTGTGAGGACTGGAGGAGGCCTGTGGCAAGGGTTGCTGTTCTTTCCCAGTTCACTGTGAAGGACCAGGCACTCGTTATGCCCCTCGTGACCTCTGGGTCTTGTCCTTCTCCTGGGTGTTGATAGAACATGACCATTCCTCCCTGCCAGGTGTGAGAGGCCTGGCCTGGGGCCAGGTGCACAGCAGATGCTGTCGTGGTCAGGCACAACTGTGTGGTCACTCGGAGCAGTGTGGGGAGGAGGCAAGGCCCTTGCTCTCTGCTCCTGGTTCTCCTGGTTGTACCCTCCAGCCTCGAGGCTGGAAGCAGAGCTGGAGGTGGGCAGGTCGAGTTGGCCCAGCTCGTTCAGCACTCCTGGTGCCTGTGCTGACACCATGTCTGGACCCTGGGTAGGCTGGCAGGGCCTGCTTCCCAGAGGCCCATGAAGCTGGCAGACTGGATTGAGGCCCTCTTTGCTCCTTCACTCAGGAACCTCGGCCAGGTCTTCTTCCTCTGGTTGTTGGCCTCCCTGCCCAGGAAAGGGGCCGTGCACCTAAGGTCTGGATGCAGGTTAACGTGGCCTTAGGAGGGGGCCTTCATGGCGGCCCAGTGGCTGAGACTCGGCACTCCCAATGCAGCGGGCCTGGGTTCCATCCCTGCTCGGGGAACTAAATCCCATATGCCTCAACTAAGAGTTTGCGTGTCGCAAGTGAAAACCCTGCCTGCCGCAGTGCATATCAGAGATCCCAGGTGCCGCAGCCGGGCCTGAGAGTCCCTGCGCAGCCAACAAAATGAACCATGGCCTGAGGAGAAGCAGAGTCCCGCTGCGGTCCAGAGCACGCTCACTTGGTTCCTGGCGCTCGACCCCCCGATGTGAATGCAGCCCAGCTGGCAAAGGGTCTCGGTGTCCCCCAGCTCCTGGGGTGGGAGGCAGGTCCGACCTGGCTACTTCCCCACCCATGCAGAGAGTGCTGCGACGTCTGGCCGTGGTGGTGTGCGGCCAGGCCCTGGTGTTGGCTGGTTCCTGGGGGTGACCATACGGCAGCCTGTAGCACGCCCAGCTTTGGGGCAGCGTCATCGGAGCAAACGCTCACCTTTGTTTCGTCTGCCAGGGCCGTGTGTGTGTGTTCTCTGCTTTCTCTCAGACGCTGGGGTGGCTGCCCTGGGCCCCTCTGCCATCAGGCGTTACTTCTGAGCTCTCAATTCCTGACAGCTGGTGAAGCATCAGCCTCCCAAGGGGAAGAGAAAACCCCTGCACGGGCCGGCCCCACCCCAGACCTCTTTAGTTGATGAGGAAAGAAAGGAAGGTTGGATCGGTGTCCAGGGCTGTGTGAGGCATCTCTGTGTGCTGCAGCGGGAGCCCAAAGGCAATTTCTAGAATGAGGTTTGACGGCCCTTGTCAGAGGCCTTCACCAGTGTGTGTCTGCGGTCCAGGCTCCTGCTCTGCGGGAGTCCTCAGGGCCAGCTAGAGCTGGAGCCCAGGGCTGCTGGTCGCTGCGGGACGGGGCTGGCTTGGAAGCCTGGTGGGGGCGGGCGGGCTCGGCGCCCTCCCTCTCCCTGTCCACAGTGCGGGCGGGCAGCCCTCAGACAGGAGGCAGTGGTCAGAAAGCGCCCGGGGTTTGGGGCTGAGGGCACGAGGGCACAGCCCTCGGAGAGGAGGCAGCGCTCAGAAAGCGCCCGGGGTTTGGGGCTGAGGGCACGAGGGCGCAGCTCTCGGAGAGGAGGCAGCGCTCAGAAAGTGCCCGAGGGCCTGCCAGGGGGCGGAAGAGGCTGCTTTGCTCTTGGAAGGCCTCTTCAACCATCCAGGGTGTGTGTGGTCACTTGTGTCCGATGCTGTGGGACCCCCTGGGCTGTAGCCCTGCAGCTTTTCTGTCAGTGGGATTTCCTGGGCAAGAATCATGGAGTGGGCTGCCATTTCCTCCTCCGGAGGATCTTCCCACCCGTGCAGCCGTGCAGTAGTAACACTTCATCCAGAATATATTTTATGCTGAGGGTTCCCTGAAAATAAAAATAATAAAACAAGTGTTCCCTGAAAACCCTTTGGCCAGAGTCTGGCTAGGCAGTGTTTGGTTCCTGTGTGCCCGTTTGGTCTTGCTCTCTTCTGAAGAGGGTACCAAGTGCGTCCCCCACCATTTCTTCATGCCCACAACCTGCTTGGGGCTTCATTTGTCTCTTTGAAGCCCCTACTTGCACTACAGACTCATCAGGCCCCACGTACATGGGGTTAGGGCTGCCAACCTGACTTGGGATGAATTTCACAGGGGCTTGACCTACCCACGGTGGAACCAGCACCCTCCTCGGGCCTCAGGATTGGACATCAGCTGCTCTGGTCATCCGGGTGGGACACAGCTCTTTGGAGGTCCAGGTCTCCCTGTGCATCTTCGTACTCAGGCACGTCCATGAGTCTGTGGCACCTCCCTCAGCCTCCTCATACCAGGAGTTAGGGCTGACATCAGATGCACTAAACTTGCCATGCTCAGGCCTGCTGTGGGCCCCGTGGTGGCCTCTAAGGGAGCCAGGACTTGGTCTAGAAGATTGTGGCGCAGAGGCCGAGTTTCAGAACACATGATGCGCTCTCTGCCATCACAGAGAAAGCGAGGCATCCTGGGTCATTCGTGCCGAGCAGGCTGGTTTCCCTCACTGGTTCCCAGGGACTGGTAGCCATTAACCAACATCGTAACAGCCCGTTAACCAGAGGATTCCGTGTGCTCTGGTGCCAGAGAGCTGGGGAGGGGCTGGGGCTTCAGGACTGCTGTGGCAGGCTCCATGCAGGCCTTCCCCCCCTGTCTTGCTGCCCCAGTGGCTGCACAGACCCTCCTCTGGGCACTGGGCTGTGTCCCCCCGACTCGAGGATTTTGAAAGGGCCAATATATACCCGTGTGGAAAAGTCGTCACTGGGCTGAAGAATCACAGGGAATGATCCCCCAAGCCCCTGCCCGGAGAGGAGCACCGTGGTGTCGGGACCTAGGCTGTACCCTTCTCCTTTACTCTCCTTGACGGGGGCTGTGGCAGGCAGTCAGGGCAGCCGCTGCCCTCTGAGCAGCCGGAGATGGAAAAACGTTGCCGGGGGAGGCCAGGTCTGCGCCAGAGTCAGCACATGGTGAGGGAGAGGCTCAGGGTCGGGTGTGGGGAGGAGCCGCGTTTCAGGTCTTAGGCTCTGTCAGAAGCACTTTTGATTTTGCTGACATCATGGTGCACAGTCTTCCCGCCGCGTTCTGGGTGACTGCGTCAATGTGTACCTGCCTGTGGGGGCCTCTCCCGCTGTGACCCTCAGGAGCATCTGGGCGCTGGGTGTTCAGTTACTTCCGTAATGGAGAGCAATAGTCACGTCTGCCCAGGAGTGCGTGCGACGGTGCAGGGTGGCTGCCAGTGCTGGACAGTGCGATGCTGCACATGGACTCCAGTGTGTGTGTGTGTGTGTGTGTTCACATAGGTGTTTTCCTGCCCCAGGTGAGGCATAGCAGGCAGTCCAGGTTTACGGTATAAACACACTTGCCAAGCGTGAGCTGCTTCGTTCCCCTTTTGACCCTTACAGAAACGTGTGTGTGTGGAGATCAGGGTCTGTGTGGCTGGCCAGGGCTGACCTGGCGTTGGCACCCTGCTGGTCTCCCTGCCACTGGCTGCACGTCCTGACCAGGCCCTCCGCCACCTGCTGCATGCACAGAGGGATGCTGGAGGGCCAGGAGAGAGCACTGGGCAGACACCAGCTATGGGGTGGGGCCGGTGGGGCGGGGAGCTGGGGGACAGCGTGATCGTCAGCCCAAGGTCGTCTGCAGTCCCTGGACAGCCGCTGCAGACTGCCCCTTTCTCCCAGGCCAGGCTCTTCCTGTCCCGAGTGGCTGGGCCTGGGGGGCACTCTCTGATGCCTTGGCTCTCCCTGTGAGGGGAGGGAGCCTTTCCTTGCAGCAGGGACTGGCTGTGCATGGAGGGGGTTCTGCGGCATTTGGAACCAATCCTGGGCTGCATGCCCTCCCAGCTTCCCTTGAGGAAAGCTCACACGCACCACCCCCTCTACCGAGGGCTGGGGCGGGAGAGCTGCTGCTCTCACTGTGGCCAGAGCTTCGTGTCCTTGATCACACAGACTCGACTCAGACAGACCGAGCTGACTGCGTTCGCATGTAACAGCTGGGCACGGGGCAGGAGGCGTTCAGCTCAGGGTCGCATGCTGTCCAGCGCCGATGGGGCGTGCTGGTATCCTCACGTCACCTCAGGAGGCGTCCTCAGCTCGGCTTGCAGAGGTGGCACGACAACCCAGGGACAGCTTGCTGCCCCCTCAGCCCAGGTGCTGCCCCTTCTTGTCGATCGTTTGTGACTCCTCCGGGTGTGTCTCCCTAACTGTGACAAGCCTTGGTGCTCCAGCCCAGGGCGGACCTTAAGGCTGGTCTCCTCTGGCGACAGGGCTCTGGAGGCCCTTCCCGGCCCGCCCAGGGGCTGGCAGCTGGAGCGTGAGGTTTTCCTGTCTGTGTTTCTCAGCAGCTGCTGGCCGTCACCCAGGGTGGGCAGGGGGCCGGAGGGTCGGCCTGGAATGAAGCGGCCTCTGGGTTTCCTGCCTTGCACTGAGCCCTGCGCCTCAGCCAGGACTAGTGGCCGGCCAGGCCATCTGTCTTTCCTCTCCGGCAGCAGTGGCTTTGCCTAGTTAGGCTACAGTGGTGCCGTCTGTGTCAGGGTTAGGTGAGCCATGTGCATGCATCCCGTGTCGTGGTCGGCAGGGGCAAGTGCTGCCCATCTGTGAGCCCCTTGGGGCCCGTGCCTGCATGCCTGCCTTCTTCCCGGACACCCAGGTAGAGGGTGGCTCTGGCCTGGAGGAGGTGGAGAGGGCCTCGCCACGTGGCAGAAGGGGGAGTGTGTGCCAGGGTATCTCGGTCGAGCATGCCAGCCCGCTGCTGACGCCCACCTGTCTTGCCCCATTTCAGCTTTAAGGGTTGTCTCAAGCCCAGTCTGCCCGGCTTGGCGGGGGAACTGAGTTGTGGCCTAGATTGGAGTGGGCCCCTGCCTCCGGGTGTGTGCCAAGAGCTCGTGCTCCTGAGCCCACAGTGCCATTGCCGCAGACATGGGAAACCACACGCCCAGCCTGCGCCACTGTGTGGGGCCCAGGACCCAGCAGCAGTCTGGCCACGGTGACAGGCTGGTCTGTCAGGAACAGGGAGACAAAGGGGATGCATTCACACATTACCAGGGACGGGCCAGGATCGCGTGCTGGCCCCGCCTGTGGGCGCCCCAGTGACACCCCCTCTCCATGCAGCACATCTCCATCCCCCAGCCTGACTGCCCCACGGAGGCACGCACGTTCTCCTTCTACCTCTCCAACGTCGGCCGTGATAGCCCCCAGGGCAGCTTCGACTGCATCCAGCAGTACGTCTCCAGGTGAGCCTTGCCCAGACTGCCCCAGCTCTCACGATGGCCAGGCCCACCTCCCTTGACCCCCACTGTGGCGTCCCCCACGCCAGCCCGCCATGCGAATGTTTACTGCCCCAGCTTTCCTTCTCAGATGAGCTGTTCTGGCTCTTACAGCGTGTCCAGGGTACAGGTGTGGGTCTTGGTGTGCCCCCTCTTGCCCAGGAACCTGGGTTCCCTTGCTTCTTTCAGGTCAAGATGTGCCTTGCAGAAACCCCATTGCCCAAGTCAGCACAGACCCCGTTTCCTAGCTGGGAGTGTCGGGTGGGGGCGGGGTCGGCCCCGAGGCCACCTCTCCGGTCACCCTGGGAGCTTGCCTCACCTTCTGGCTCTCATCTTGCAGCCGCGGGGATGTGCTCCTGGACTGCCTGGGCAGCGTCCAGGACAAAATCACGGTGTGTGCCACAGATGACTCCTACCAGAAGGCGCGGCAGAGCCTGGCGCAGGCCGAGGAGGAGACGCGGAGTCGGGGCGCCATCGTCATCAAGGCCGGAGGCCGCTACCTGGGTGAGGATCAGGGGCCGGGGCGTCACCTGCGGGGGTCTTGTGCCTGCTGGGCAGATGTCAGGAGAGTTGGCGAGTCTCAGGGCCTGTCAGGAGCAGGAATAGGAGTGGTGGGCTGACAGAGGCCAGGGGACCTGGGTCCTTCTTGGGTGGTGTCTGCTGCACTCTGCATCCAGGGTGGATTAGAGGGCCTGAGAGTTCCGGAATTCTGAATTGCAGGGCCCCTTCTCCAGGCTGTAGCCTCGGGTACGTCTGCCTCTCACCATGCATGAAGCCAGAGCTTCAGCCTGTCCTTCAGTGGCCACCCCTGCCCTCACCTGCCCAAATGTCTCCTTCCCATGGCTGACCTGGCCAGGGCACAGTGCAGATGGCAAGATGCACTCTGCGGCGGGCAGCCTGCTGCTGTGTTGGGGCCAGTGAGGGACCATGGGGTGGAGACCTGGAAGGAAATGCGTTGATCCCTGTTTCCTAGGACCTTCCAGCCCCTCAGCATCTGCTTGGAAACAGTTTCAGAGAAATTGAGACACTGACCACATTAAAAGTGCGGTGAAAAGTACTGTTTATTTAGAAAGCTCCATCATGCTGCCTCAGTCTTGCCACCTCTGGAGGTAGACATAGTTAAAGAATCCAGTGAATTCACTGTCAGGCAGAAAAGGTCTGAGAAAGGCACGAACTGAGGGAGAACCTTGATGGCTTTGGGAGTTTTTTTCTTCTTTAAGGAAAAGTCAGTCTTTCACGTTGCTCTACGGAGCATGCAGTCTCCCTGCCTAGTGGTGGGGTTGGCTCTGAATGAAACCCAGATTGTGCTGGCCCTCCTGTCAGCGTGGGGCCCTGGGGGGCATGGCAGTGTGTCCCTGGGGGGCCTGGGCCCCGGGCTGTCAGCTGCCCAGGAGGTGCCGGCCAGAATCCCAAAGGGTTATAGCTGCCTGCTACTGCCTTAAGATGCAAATATGGACATTTGTACACATTTTAATAAGTTTTGGGTGGGTCTTTTAGCCAGAATTTATTTTACTGCTCCACCTAGGGTACAGTGAAGGCTTTTGCATTGGTTTGTGTTCTCTGGCCTCAGAAGCCACAGACGTGCAGTCCTGGCTGTGCCAGGCCTCTCCCCAACTCCATGTCATCAGGGTTCTCTGGAGACGAAGTCTGGCCCTGCAGGTTCTAAAAGCACTCCTCTGTGTTCATTTGACAAGTCAGAGTTGAGGGACACGTGCAAAAGACAGTTGTCATGGAGAGGTTTGTGGCCCAAGGATTTAAGACCTGCACTGACTTCGCTCAGAAGTCCTCCTCCTTCCTGCGGTGACAGGGGTGTCGTCCAAGGTGGAGTGAGCGACTTTGGATGGAAGCCCCCTCTGTTGAGAGCACCCCGGGGGGCTCCATGGAGGACCCCCTTGCACGTCTCTTTTGCACCAGGAGGGTGGGAGAGAGGCCTGCGGCCCCTGGGGCTCCGAGCACAGGCAGGTCTGCCCAAGTAACCTGATGCTTTTATTTTCTCCTTGGTCATAAAAGAGCATGGCGGGACCCAGGGGACCAGCAGAGAGCTGGGAACTGCAGGCTCTGGGCTGGTCCTACTGCTGTTCTGGGACTCCCTTTTAACTAGCCATCAGCCCCCTTCCCTACAGGGACCAGGGGTTTAGATGAAGTTAGTTAAGGCTCTCAGCCCACTTCTGAGACTGGGGACCCCGCAAGTGCCCATTAATCTGCTTGTGGTCAGCAGGTGGCACTCTCACTGGGCAAGTGGGGCTGCACGAGGCTTAAGGTGCCTTCCTCTTGGGCTTGGTGAGAGCTCGGCGCTGTCGGCTGTGGGCCATCCATGGGTGTCCGTGTGCTCGCTCAGGAACGTGCCATCCGCTCCAGGCAGGGGGACACGGCGACCACCCCTCAGCCCTTCCCATCCCTGACACCTGGCTCTTACTGTAGGCAAGAAGATTCAGTTTCGGAAACCGGCCCCGGGGGCAGTGGATGCTGTGCCCTCTCGGAAGCGGGCAACCCCTATTAACCCGGCCAGCGCCATCAAGAAGTGCAGCACTGGCGGGGGCAGCGGGGTGTCTCAGCGGCCCTTCAGGGACCGCGTGCTGCACCTGCTGGCGCTGAGGCCCTACCGGAAGGCTGAGCTGCTGCTGCGGCTGCAGAAGGACGGCCTGGCGCAGGCGGACAAGGACGCGCTGGACGGCCTCCTCCAGCAGGTGCGTGCTGCCCAGGGTGGGCGTGGGGCACTTTTATTGTCCAGGGCTCCACTCCTCGCAACTGTAGGCTTGCAGGCAGTGGGCGTAGCATGGGGGACCCAAGACTTCAGATGCACGAGGTTTCTGGAATTGAATGAAGCCTGGGGAATCCACCAGCGCAAGTTAGCGAGAACTCAGGCTTCATGTCAGGTGGGTCTCCTTGTGACTTATCAGTTGTGGCGCTAGGCAAGGGGCTTCATATCTGGACCCTCAGGCTTCTGTCTGTGGCTGGGGCGTGACTGCAGCACCTCTCTTTGGGGTCAAGAGCTAATCAGGCAGGAAGGTGGGGCCAGCAGGCAGAGCCTGCTGTTAAACAGCCAGGGCTTTGGAGCGACAGCGCTGGTCCCAGAGCTGCCTTATGTCTGGAGGCGGCAGCTCACGGACTCCTGAGAGGGTGAGTGGCTCACTCCCGATTCACCGCCTTAGCTGGGCCACGTGGATGCCGCTTGGCCGTGAAGTGGCACCAGGCCACCTCAGAGCGCTGCTGCTGCAAGGATCTGTACCCAGCGGCAGTCACACCAGTGTTCTGGGACGAGCTTTGGCCTGCCTCAGACACTCTGGGCTCTGGGGTGCTGCCTCCTATGGTCAAAAGTTGGCGCCATGACCATCCGGAGCTGTGTCTGAGGAGTTTCCGAGAATTTCTGAGGATTTCCGATTGACCGAGTTCTCCTGTGGGCACCCTGCTGCCCCTCTGCACCTCCCTGAGTGCAACCCGAGGCTGGGGTGACCACACACACCTTTGGTAGGAGAACGTCGGCATGGCTCTTGTCCCCCCGTGCTCAGACTGGCATCCCTGTGTCATCATCGCCCCCCAGCGAGTTCAGGGCACAGGGCAGGGGGGAAGAGGGGCCTCGGTGACCAGCCCTTGCACTCCGAGCACGAGTGCTGATCTGAGGCTGGGCCCGCTCCCCTCCCCTTCACCATGGAGAAGCCCCCTGTGTCCCGAGGGCTGAGGTGCTCCCCGGAGCCTTCGTTCCTGTCAGAGGCTCCTCCGTGTACTCACTGGGGGCCTTTGTGCAAACTTGGCCTCCTGAGCCGCCGCCCGCCACGTGGAGGTTGTGCTGGTGAGGTCTGAGCTGCAGTGTTTCTCCTGGCAAGCTCGGGAGTTGGCTCGGGGCCTAGAGAAGACAGATAGAGTACTCTAGTCCAGGGGTTTTCTCTGGGGCTTGCTAGAGCATCCAGAAAACTCTGGAACCAGGAAGGGCATTTCCCAGGGTGCTCATTTCCTTGGAAAGTCACATGTGTTGCCTCACTCTTGGGAAATTGGGGGAAGCACACAGGAGGCCCTTTCCCTGGGCTGGGGGCCACCCAGAGCTGCCTCCTGCAGCATAGGGTGACTGAGGCAGGGCTAAGGGAGCTGGGCAGGGTCGTCAGCCGTGAGCCAAGACTGAGGGCAGGGGTGACAGCCACGCCTGCCCCGGCTGGTGCCTAGAGCATGAACCACTGTCCAGCCAGGTCCTTAGTCCCTGGGGTAGCGTTCTGAAGATTGCCCTTGCTCCTGCTCTCCAGTCTTGTTCTGTTGGGGCCCAGAGTGAAAAAGCAGCACATGCAGAATATGAACCTTGGCCGACCCAGCGTTTGATTGCACCTGAGATTTACCCACTGGGTGACCCTTAGACGACGGGGCACCAGGCTTAGTGCTCTGGAGAGAGAGGGGGCTGGCGGTCTGACCTGGGTCTGCCTGGGGCACCTGCTCCATTTGTAACCGCCAGGGTGCTCTCGTCGCTCCTGCTCCTTCCCTGGGGCCAGAGTGGCATCGTGCGAGGTGCCCGCTTCCCCAGTCAGCTTGGCTTCGGCGGCTCCCCAGGGTGGCCCAGCCCAGGCTGTGTCTTGCGCTAGAGCATCCTGGGTGCCCACTCTGATTTCTCCCATTCTCTGATTTCCTGTCCCATCTGCCTTGAGCTTCTGTGTTTGCTACCAGACTTGTTCTCCCCAACAATTGTGGGAGGGGCATTGGGCCCCACCGGCGTGAGGATAGGAAGGTGTAGGGGCTGCACCTCACTAAAGATGCTCATTTCTTAGCCTTCCTGCCCGGTGACCAGGGACTCCGACGAGCGGCACTGACTAAGCAGCACTGTGCAGAGACGCCTCCTCTTTTACTTCTGTGAAAGCATCCAGAGAGAAGATTTGAGGCGTTCCACCTTCCTGGTGGGAGTGTGGATGGAGGGGTGGCTCCTCTGGAGAGCATTTTAGTGAAGCGTCTCAGAAGCCATAAAAATGTTCAGAGCCTTTGACCCACTAATCCCACTTCTGGGAAGCCAGCCGAAGAAAACCGTCACCAGCATGGAAAAACCTGCACAAGTGACATCTGTTTATGCTCCAGAGAAGCTGGAAACAGAGTCCGCGTCCAACAAAGGAGAAGGCATTGAGTGAATCACAGTGCAGCCTCTTGGTGGAATATTACTCAACCATTAAAAAATGCTCTTTGTGAAAACCGCCATGACGTGGAGAATAAATTCATAGTCTCAGTTGTAGTGAAAAACAGCAGCTGTCGTGCCAATCACACAGTTCCGCACGCGCCTTCTAAAGACCACAGTTCCTGACAAGACACTCAGGAAAGTGCCCTCTGCGGGTCAGGGGCCTGAATTCCTTCAAGCACATTAAGGCAAATGTTCTAAATGCATCTTTGCACAGAGTCTTGAACTCAGCTTGTGTTAACCAGAAGCAGCAGGGCTGGCTGGTCAGGGAAGGTGGGCTCAGCTTGGGCCCTGAAGACCCCCTTCCTCCGGCTCCCCCAGCTCGGCTGACTTTGCCACAGGAGCTGTGAGTTTGAGAGCGTGTGTCTTAGTCCATGCTGCTGCTGCTGCTGCTGCTAAGTCACTTCAGTTGTGTCCGACTCTGTGTGACCCCATAGATGGAAGCCGACCAAGCTCCCCCGTCCCTGGGATTCTCCAGGCAAGAACACTGGAGTGGGTTGCCATTTCCTTCTCCAATGTGTGAAAGTGAATTCGCTCAGTCGTGTCCGACCCGTAGCGACCCCACGGACTGCAGCCTACCAGGCTCCTCCATTCATGGGATTTTCTAGGCAAGAGTACTGGAGTGGCTTGCCATTGCCTTCTCCGGATCTTAGTCCATAGGCTACTGTTATAGAACACCATGGCCTGGGTGGGTTAGACACCACAGACCGTCACACAGCTTTGGAGACTGGGAGGCCCAAGATCAGGGCACCGGGAGACTGGGTGTCTGGTGACGGCCTGCGTTCTGCCTTCTCATAGTCATCCAGGGCAGAGGGTTGAGGAAATTGGATTCTCTTTTATAAAGACATTTGGGCTTCTCCGGTGGGTCAGTGGTAAAGACTCTGCCTGCCCGTCCAGAAGACACGAGTTCAATCCCTGATCCAGGAAGATCCCACATGCTGCAGAGCAGCTAAGGCCCTGTGCCACTGCTATTGAGCCTGTGCTCTAGCGCCTGGAAGCCACGCCTGCTGAGCCCATGCACCGCGACTGCTGAAGCCCAAGAGCCCTAGAGTGTGTGCTCTGCAACCGAAGCCACCGCGCTGAGAAGCCCACATGCTGCAGCTAGAGTAGCTCCCAGCTTGCTGCATCCAGAGAAAACTCACAGCAACGAAGACCCAGCACAGCCCCTCCCCCAAAAGACACTCCCTCATGGGGGCTCCATTCTCATGACCTCATCACCTCCCAAAGGCCTCACCTCCTAATACCATCGCCTTAGGTTAGCAGGGGGTAAGACTTGTTTTGTGGAGGACAAAAATGGTTCAGTCCACAGCAGGGGGATGGACTGCTGATGGAGTCTTGGACATGTAGATGGCAGCGCCCCTTTGTGGAGCCAGTCTGGCTTCCAGCAGCATCTGGGCCTGCTGCTCTGACCCTTCTGCATCCCAAGGGCCACCGTCCCGGCCTGCAGAGGAGTTGGGGGGACAAGTGTTGGCTTGGGGCAGAAGTGTGCTGTCCTCTTTCCCCTTTAATGTCTGTCTCCGCCTCTCCCCGCACCACCCCGCAAAATGTTTTCATGATCATGTCTGTCTCTTGGGCTACACACGAGGTGCCCCTGGCTCTGTCTTGCAGGTGGCCAATGTGAATGCAAAGGATGGCACCTGCACACTGAAGGACTGTGTGTACAAGGATGTGCAGAAGGACTGGCCCGGCTACTCGGAGGGAGACCAGCAGTTGCTGAAGCGGATGCTCATCCGGTAACACTGCTGCCCCATCCGTCCATGAGTCCCCATCCCCTGAGCCTGGGGCACATCTCATCTCCAGGAGGCTGGGGCGGCCTCCTGTGGCACCAAAGCCCATAGGGCCTGCAGGCAGGTTGGAGGGGTCTGTAGAGACTGCCTGGGTAGCCCACCGTGGCCTCCTGTAGGGAAAAGGCGAGCCTTGCTGGGTGGGGTAGAGGGCGTGAGTTTCTGTGTTGAACATGAGAACTTCAGGACAGAAGGCCCCAAAGCAGCCATTCCTGCTGCCCCTCCTGCCCCTCCTACCAAGGTCCTTCTGAAATCTGCATGTCCCCACAGGCTACTGCTGCAGGCCGCCTCTTTCTTAAAAAGAAAGTCTCAAGGACTGGAAGCAGAGAGGAACAAAGCAAAACAAACCTTCCCACAGACACTATTAAGCAGCATTAATTAAGCACATCCCCTCTCGGGTTAATGGGGACCCCAAGTCAGGAGTAGCCAAGGTGGCCCTGGGGAGACGTGGTTAAGTCGGCCCCTGTCTAAGGCGAGCAGTTAATGATTTCCTTCTCAATTGATGCCTGGGAGCCCTGGCTGTGAAGCGCCCTTCAGAGCAGCCTGAGATGCTAATTAGTCCTTAAGTGGTTTCTCAGGGACTTGGAGCAATTTATGAAGTGTGTTTTTTTTTTTTTTTAAGTTGTTTAAAGCAGTAACTGCATCTGGAAATCAGATCCAAATTGGGGCCACTCTAGGTGAACCATGAGTTCCTCCTTGGCCCTGCGGGGTGCTCACCTGCTGTTCTGGGGTCACTCTTTTGGCTCTCTGGGCGTCGTCTACTGCCCACCAAGCACGTCTCAGATAGACACTGTCACCTCCCACAGGTGTTCGCATCAGCGGTAAAGAATCCGCCTGCAGTGCAGGGGACGCAGGTTCAGTCCCTGGGTTGGGAAGATCCCCTGGAGGAGGGCATGGCAACCCAGTCCAGGATCCTGGCCTGGAGACTCTCATGGACTCTAGTGGCAGGCTGTGGGGCGTGGGTTTGCAAAGAGTCGGACATGACTTAAGCGATAGAGCATGCGTGCATGCGTGGCAGTAGTGTTGAACTAGTAAGTTACACCCACCCACGTGCTTTGAGGAGGCAAGGGGCACATGGGGGTGGGGCGCCTTGAGGCTGCTCCCGCCCTTCCTTCCTTCAGAGCCTCTCAGTGCCCCCGCTGATCTCAGGCCCCCAGGCCTTGGCCTCCCAGAGCTCTCCAAGAGGGGCATGGCCAGGAGCAAGCAGCCTGTGTGGGTGTGGTCCCTAGGAAACTGGGCTGAATATTGAGGGGTATCAGGTGGGAGGTTCCTCGGGCTCTTGACTCCTGGAGCTCAGGGCCACGCCAGCCAGGCTCTTCTTTCCTCCCTCGTGTTTGCCCTGGGCCGCCTGGGCACTCTCCTCTCGGGCTGCATGGGGCAGCTGGGGGGTGGCCTGGCACGATGCCTCTTCAGAAGCTGACAGCATCTGCTGCTCTTAGGAGCATGACCTGTTTGGTGGGCAGAGGTCAGGGTCAAGTGTCACTGATACTGACGACCCAGCGCTGCTCTGCACATCTTTTTTTTTTCCATGTTTAGGTTGCTCCCTCCCTGAAGAACGCCCTCATTACAACCACTTTTCATGCCATGGGTCTCATGGCAAGGAGAAATGAGGTCTTAGGGTGTTCCTCTTGTTACAGGCTGGGTGTGGGGGCTCGTGTTACCCAAGGGGCTGCAGCCTTCCTTTAGAACAGCTTGTTCTAAACTTGTGCCTGAGTGGAGCACGCTTGTGCTTCCAGGGTCTGCCTGGCCCCCATGGCTTTGCTCTGCAGACAGGCACTAGGGCTTCTCGTTGCAGAGGCCTTTCTTCGTCGCGGAGCGCCAACTCAAGGGAGTGTGCACTTCACTGGGTGCAGCACTCGGGCTCTGGAGCACGAGCTCCGTGCTTGTGGCACATGGACTTAATTGCTCCTCAGCATGTGAAATCTTCCCGGACCAGGGATCACACCTGTGTCCCCTGCCTTGGCAGGCGGATTCTTAACCACTGGGCCACCAGGGAAGCCCTCAGCTGTTTATTTGGATGCTTCCTCCGTGCTTTCAGTCCCCATGTGTAGCGGCGTAGTCCTGGCCTGTCCGAGGCAGAGTCTGGATGTCCCAGTGCAGGATGAGGCCTGGACCCCACATGGCCTTGAAGTCAGTCCCCTGACCTGCCCTGCCCTGGCCTGGCCTCCCCTCCCCCAGGGCATAGCCTAGATGGCCCCAGCCTCGGTCTGTCTCACAGGCGGTGCACTTTGCCTGTAGTTGGTAACCTGCTCGGCCAAGTGCTCAGCCTTCTGTGTCCTTCACATCCAGCCACAAGCTTCCTCTGGTTGTCTCATGGCCTTTCATCACTTCCAAGGGGCCAGGGCTTCTGCCTCCCTCCCTCGCAGACCCTCCTGTTTCCGGGTCTGGGATTCTGCCCCGATGCTGAAGGGACCCAGCTCTTGGAGTGTCTCTCCCAGGAGAAGGCTTTGGACGTCTCTCTGCCACAGCTCCACACCTGGGTGGCCAGCACACTAGTGGGCAGTTAGCCACATCTAGCCTTCTCGATTGGAAGGAGCTTTCCTTCCACATTGAAGGTCTGGCCGAGGATGCTTCATCAGTCCCCTCCCTGGCCTGCGCGTCCCTGTGGCCACAGGGTGGTCTGGAGGGCGCCCTGGCAGTCCGAGCGCTCGCCTGGCCCTCTTTGTCCTCTGTGCGGCTGAGAGGCCTCAGCATGCTCCCGCAGCTCCCGCAGTCTGCCCTTGGGGGCCGTGCTCCCACTCCATTCACTGCTGTCCTCCTGGTTGTTTATTTTTATTTCTTCTACTTTGGGGAGATTTCTTCAGCTTCTCCCATCTGTTTCTCTTTTTGCCATCATTTCTAGTTCCCACGGTGCAACCATCACCTCCATCTAGTTCCAAACCATTTACCCCAAAAAAATCCAACAACCTGCATTAGCAGTCACTCCGCATCCCCCCTTCCCCAGCCCCTGGCAGCCGCTAATCTACTTCTGGTTGGATTTGCCTGTTGTGGACACTTCTGATCAATGGGATTACGTGCCATGTGGCCTTTTGTGTCTGGCTTCTTTCACTCATTATCATGTTTTCAAGGTTTCTGCACATTGCAGCATGCGGCAGAGCTTCGTTCTTTTCTACAGCCAGGTTTTTGGTTCTTTTCTGTAGTCTGTTGTGTGTGAGTTTTTGCTTATTCATTTTTCTGTCAGTGGACATGTGAAATGTTCTCACCTTTTCGGGATTGTGTACAGTGATGCTGTGGAGGACACAGATATAACTGACACTGATTTCCAGTTCTCTCAAATATGTCCTGAGGAGTGTAATTGCTGGGCCTATGGTAATCCTGTGTTTAACTTTCTGAAGAGCTGCCAAACTCTTTTTCGGAGTGGCTGCCCCATTTTACATTCCCACCAGCAGTGCCCAATTCCAGTTTTTCCACAGCCTCACTGACACTTGTTATATAAATATATATTTTAAAATTCTAGCCGGTGTGAAGTGGTATTTTATAGTGGTGTCGATTCGAGTTTCCCTGGATGAGCAGTGAATGATGTTGAGTATCTGTTCATGCGGTTATTGGCTATTTGTATATTTTCTTTGGAGAGATGTGTATTTCAGGTCATTGTCTTTCTGAGGCTATTAAGGCCAGTGTGTTTCTGGTGGATTTAACATTTTCATCCTCTTAGAGTTTCTGTTTCGTTTCTTTTTTAAAATTAATTTATTTGTGACTGTGCTGGGTCTCTGTTGCTGTGTGGGCTCTTCTCTAGTTGCGGCGGAGGGGGAGGGCTGCTCTCCAGTTGCCGTTCTTGGGGTTCTCATTGCGGTGGCCTCTCCTGTCGTGCAGCACGGGCTTTGGGGCTCAGGCTTCAGTTGTGGCACGTGGGCTTGCTTGCTCTCTGTCCTTTCAAATGCATAGTCTTGTCTGCTTCAGGACCTGACAGTTGTTGCCTGGGAGCTGGGGTGCCGCCTCCACGGAACTTGCCTGTTGGCAGTTCAGCCTCCCTGGTAGCGCTGAGGCATCTCTGTGTCCCTCCACAGGCCCCTGTTTCCTCTCCTCTGGAGGCCATGCTTCTGTCCATCCTTGTGGCCCGAGCAACCTCCTGGCCTCCTGGGGAAGGCCTGGGCTCCCTTACTCCTGAACATGCTGGGGGTTCCCTTTGCAGCTGCCCCCTGGCAGGCCAGGCCCCAGAGCAGGGCTGCTGACAGACAGCCTGGAGGGCCCCTCCACTGAGGTTCTGAGGCACACACTGTGGGCCTGCGGGCTCTGCAGCCCAGGACTCGGTTTCCTTGGCTCCTCCAGGACAGTCATCGCTTGTGCTTCTGCTTTCCGTGTTGAGTAGTAGCATTGCCGTCTTTTTTCCCTTTCTCTTTTATGCCTTTTTAGTGGGGACTTGAGAGAGAATGGACGTGAACACGTGATTCTCTGTCTTTGACTGAAAGTTCTGGTTGCTTCCACAGGGGTGGACAGTAGACTTGGAACCTTCCTTTCTTCTCTCCTTGCATTTCAGGCCTCTGTGGGGAGTGCAGCATCCGGAGTCTGGAGTGCAGCTGAGGGCTAGGGAGGTGCTCTCCTGGTCACCGGTTGGAGCAGCAGACGTGGCCCGGGACCTCAGCTCAGCTTCCTGCAGGGCGTAGGGGGCCAGCTGGGGGCCTGGGCTCCCCTGAGACTCTCAGCCTCTAGGGGTCCGAGAGGCCAACCCCCCCAGCCAGGGTGACTCTCAGGGCCTCCGTTTTTCTGTCAAGTGTCGGGGCGTCTCTTCTCTCGTTCCTGGCTGCGCTGTTGAGTTCAGATTCCGGTGGCCTGCTGGCTGCTCCCGCCGTCCCTGGAGGGCCTGGGGCCTGGCTCCCAGGAAGATGGGGGCTGAATCGGGGGGGAGTCCTCCCAGTCAGAGCAGGCCTCTCAGACCTCTTGCGTTCTGTGTCTGCAGTGAGCGTTGTTTATAAAAGTCAGGACCAAATGATTTTTTAAAAAGGGCCAACACCCAATGTCTGTAGCTCCCATGGGGACACAGCATGGACCCTGAGTGTCTGGTCAGTTTCGCACCAGGGGTCCTTGGTATCCATGGTCATGGAAGTTGAGATGAGTGTCTGGTCACCTGACCCTTCTCTGGGCACAGAGCATCCAGTGTGACAGTGAGACTGAGGCCGTGGCCACAGGGCAGCTGTGGACGCACCAGGACGGGGTGTGCTCAGACTGCTCTCTGCCTGCCAGGCGTGCCCGTCGCACCCAGCCCTGCCCTGCTTCAGCGGGGAGTCAGGCCCTCCCCAAGACACTGGGTGCAAGTGGGACAGCATGGTGTCAGTGCAGAGGTGGGTGGGCCTGGGTGCGCCTCACAAGGAGGGCATTGCTTCGGGGCCCTCCAACCTACCTTGCTTCTCCTCTGCAGGAAACTGTGTCAGCCACAGAGCACAGGTGGCCTCCCTGGGGACCTTGCTGCCAACAGTCCTCCAGGCGAGCATGGGAGCTCAGCCTCGCCCCCTCAGGTAGGAGCGGCTGGCAGGGAGGGTGGGTGGGATTCAGCAGAGGCAGTGGGCCTGACCTTGCTTCTCTGGGAGCCTGTTTGGCCTCTGAATCAGGGCTGGCTAGTTTTCTCAAAGGCATAAGCAGCTGACTGGGGACTGGGGGTCCCAGGCCTGGAACCTGGATAGGTGCCTTGGGTTACCTGTCAGGGTAGTGTGGCTGAGGGCGCACGGGCCACTGGCCACTCTGTGCTTTCTCTGTACACTGGAGGCCTCTGACTCCCAGGGCTGCTCTAAAAATCACTGTGTCCCCCAGTGGGATCTGCCATAGTGGGAAGGGCGTGCAGGGAGGGCCTTGCTGTCAGGGGCTTGATCTTCAGCAGTGCGGTTCCTCACCATTGTTGGAGCTGTTCGGTGAAAGCTGTCTCCTCCCACTGCTTGCTCTGACCAGTGAGTCCCGTGTCTCCGTCCCCTGCTTGGCCAGCTGCTCTCCTCCCCACTCTGCCTCCCCCTGGAGGCATCTGGCCTAGGTCCTGAAGCCTCCCAGGGCACCCCGTGGCTGGGGTGTGGAGGGAAGGGCCTCACTCCACTCTGGTCCACACTGCCGCACGCTGGGCCCAGGCCAACTGGTCTGATCTGGCTCCATTCCTCTGCTCTGGCCTTGCCTTCCGGACCTCAGTCTTCTCCTCTGTGAATGGGGCTGAGGCCTGTGCCATGTGAGGGGGTGCCGTGGGGATTCAAGGGTCCTGGGGAGGACGGTCCTGGCCTGCGGGGTCTGCTCTGTGTCACTCAGACTGGGCTCCGTTGCTCTTACTGTCATCGGCGGGGGGGGGGGTGTGCTGAGCACAGTCATGTTTTAGACCAGTTCCCAGGAGTGGCCCTTATGGGCTGAAGCTGGTCCACTAATGGCCCAGCTGCCCTTTCCCTGCCCTGCTGGCGCGTGGCCCCGCCGGGTCCCTAGGCAGGCAGGCCCCAGGAGTGCCAGACCTCTCAGGCCTGCTGTGGTGTTCGCGCGCCACCTTGTGGTCGAAGTGGCCCCTGCCTGTGGGCACTGGTTTCCTCAGGGCCTGTGGTGGGGATACTGGTCAGCTCAAGTTTGGCCTGTTGCCGCCCAGCCTCTCCCTGGGGCACACAGTAACTCCAGGCACAGGCTCACTCCTGAAATTCTCTCCTTTCCGTCACAGAAACGGCCGCAGCCTCCTGATTTCATTGACCCTCTGGCCAACAAGAAACCCAGGATATCGCACTTCACCCAGAGAGCTCAGCCCACAGTCAACGGGAAGTTGAGCACGACCCTCGGCCGCGAGGGCCTGCTGCCCACCCCGGGCCCACTGGCTGGTACAGACACCCACCTGCCCCTGCGACTGGAGCCACCACGGGCCCACGACCCCTTGGCCGACGTCAGCAACGACCTGGGCCACAGTGGCCGGGACTGTGAGCGTGGGGAAGCGGCCGCCCCAGCCCCTACTGAACGCCTCAGCATGCCCCTGCTGACGGACTGTGCCCAGCCCAGCAGGCCCCATGGCGGCTCCTTGCATGGCAAATCCAAGAAGAAATCCAAGAAGCACAAAGACAAGGAGAGGGCAGCTGAGGACAGGCCCCGGGACCGGCCACTCAGCCAGAGGCCAGGCCCCCTTGGAGCCCCTCCAGTTGCCCCACCAGTCGCCCCGGGTAGGTGCCAAGAGGTCGAGGGACAGAGGGCTCTGCAGAAGGGGCGTCACTGGGGGCCTGAGCACTGTCCCTGTTCCCGCACACCCTCATTCCACAGGGTGCCGAGAGGGCCGCCTCCTGAGTCCCTCCCTCCCACCCTTAAGGCCCTCTGCATCCTCGCACTGGCTCACGTGACTGCCCAGGAGGTGTTCTCGAAGCCTACTACAGCCAGCTGTGTGCCAGGCCAGCCCTGGGGGCCAGGGGCACGGAGCCTGGTGGAGCTGAGGCTCACAGGAGGGGTATTTCACAGGGAGCGGAACAATTCCAGGGCCCAGTTCTGGCTTCCAGGAGATCTCAGACACAGCACACAGCAGGGGTCTGGGACTCAGGGATGGCTGCGGGGGCACAGGACTTGGTGGGGAGGGGTCCCTAGATTACTGTGGACCTGCTGTGACCTGCGGAGCAAAGCTTTGAGCCTGCAGAGAGAGGGTCTGAGAGGCGGGTCCAGGAGGAGCTGGGAGACTTGTCCACTGAACAGCAGTTGGTAAGAGCCAGAACAGGGTCTCGCACTTGCAGCCTGTAGGGAAGCAGGCACTCCAGAGACCCTCAGCTGGATGAGGGGTGTGAGGCTGCTGGGATTGCACGCTGACCAGGGAAACCTTCCAGGGCCTGGGGTTCATAGGGGCGGAGTCCTCACCCCCAGAGCCTCCCCACTCCCAGTTAGAGCCCCAGGCATCTGAGCTGAGCACCCCCTGTGGCTACTGGCAACCCCAAAATAACCCTGGAGGCTGCAAATAGGGAAATGGTTTCTGTAGGGTCTTAAGAATTATCATTCGGGAGACATAGGTTCAGGTGACCTCGAGAGAGAGCGTTCTCAGGAAGAACAAGAGTTGGGTTTATGAAGACCAAAAGCCTTGAGTTTGTTAAAGGTTTCTGATGAGAACGGTTTAACTCTGACGCAAGTCAGACAAGTCAGAAAAATATTTGTTTTAGGTTAGGGGTCCAGTAAGTCGACAGTATCACACGTGGTTTGAGGGTGGGGGTCTGAAAAGTCAATCAGCTATCACGAGTTCCTGGCAGATGACTTCATGGGGTCAAAAGGTCAGATTCCATGCAGGCTGAGCCGTGCACAAGTCACACTTCCTTAATGGCTTCTTGATTCCGTTTTTAGAGAGCTCTCTGAGCATTACTGACTCCATTATGATTTTCTCTCACATAATTTAACCTAATTAGCAGGTCACAGCAACAGAGGCGCAGCCCTGCCGGCCATGTGGGCCATTTCACCTGCTGCAGCTTTCAGATATTTCCTCAGGAGGATTCCCCGCAGGGGGCATTCCTGGATCAGGGGTGGAGCCCCTGCTCCTTAAGGCTTTTGAATTTGTCCCTCAGCTGTCCTCCAGAAAGGCCATGCCAGCTCCTCACTCTGCAGCTGGAGACCGGGTCCAGGGTCAGTCTGATGAAGACAGACCTTGCAGCTCCATCAGTCCTCTGGGACCCCTCAGCCCTGCTGCATGCTAGGCTTCCCGGAGCGGAAGGGAGCCTGGCTCCCTGAGCATAGGCCATCTAACCTGGGTCCCTCCCAGGGACACAGACCTGAGCAGCTGGGCTCAGGGAGCCATCTGTCCCAGACAGGAGAAGTGAGGTTCCACATGCTCTGGCAGGGTCCGGGGAAGTAGGACTGTGGGGCCAGGCAGCAGACCAGTCTGGGAAGATGCTGCCCAGACCAGCCCCACATGCAGGGCTCAGAAGGCTTTGGCTCCTGCCCAGTGTGTGTCAGCCACAGGCAGCTTGGCCCCAGGCCAGGGTGAGAAAGAGGTTTGGGATCAGGAAAGCCAGGGAGTAGGGGCCCCAAGCGGGGGGAAAAGGACAAGTGAGGCACCAGAAGTTCGATATGGCACCAAGTGATCCACCTTAACTGGCCTCTCTGGCAGCTCAGATGATAACGGTAATAGGTGGGTGGGAAGCCTAGCTTTCCTCCCAAGCTCCCACCACACACAGCCTCTTGCCATGGCTCTTTCCTGGGTGGGGTTTGTGCAGGCTAGAGCTACGCACCCGCCTTTAACAACAGCGTTGTTCTCTGAACGTTTCCCCTGCCTCGCTGGAGAGGGCTCCAGGTCAGCACCCAAGTGCAGAAGCTCCCTCACCCTTGTGTCCTGTGAGGTAGCCCACCCTTCTGCATGCTGCTATCCCCCTCTCTGGCCCTGTGGTCCCAGCCCTGCCCTGTGATTGCCTCTGAGCCTGACAGGCGTGGTAGCCTTTTCTGGTCGGGCAGACTCCTCAGCTCAGCCCTCCCGCCCCCCACTCCGCCAAGGCCCCCCCACTCCGCCACCTTCCTCCCCCTGTGCTGCGGGCCCACTCCTGGGTCCTCGACCCACCCTCGTGCCTGCCCCCAGCGCTCACTCAGACTGTGGACCCCACCTGTGGCCCAAGGGTGCCTTTCTGGCCAGGCCACGTGCTGGGCAGGGGCGTGCTTTCGTTCATCTAGGCCAAACTCAGGCCTCCTGATCCCCGTGTGGAAACTGGGGCACCCTCTCTCATTGGCACCCAGACCTGGGTCCTTCAGGGTAACCCTGCAGACATCACTGCACCCACTGCCCTGGGAGGGGGCACACGGGTGGGAAGCAGCTGGGCTGGTGCAGGGGTATCTGGGTGTGGGCCAGGAGTGGGGCCCACAGAGGCTTGCCACAGGCTGGACCCCAGTGGCGTCCTGCTAGGTCCATCTGATTCTCACCCTCAAAGTGATGCACCCCAGGATACCTGATGTGCCTGGGCTGTGGGAGGTGGGAATGTAGACTAAATCTGCATGTTTGTGCCTATTGGGCTGCATCCCAGGTAGGCCACGGCCTTTTCAGAGGCAGCACCCGGATGGGGGTGTGGGTGGGCTCCATCCGTTGGTGGGAATCTCCCCTTGCACTGGATGGTGTATAAAACCACACGGGGGCTCATCAAACCGCTGATCCACTGGAGGGCTGCTTTCCTCCAAGAGAGGCACCAAAATAGGCACTCAGCATACGCTGCGGAGATAACATTGCTTGTGTCTTGGGGTTAAAAAGGTCATCTGGAAGAAGTCCCCAGGGAAAAGGAGCAGACTGTAGCCCGGGCAGGCCTCGGGCACTGTCTCAGGACAGTCTCGGGTCACAGTCCCAGGGCTGTCCCTCTGATCTCGCGGTCCTGGGTCTGCTGGGAGGATGGGTGGGGGGGTGGGGTGGGGGTGGTCAGGCCAGGGACCAGAGCTTGCAGGGCCTGCAACTCCCCCACAGGGAGAGAAGGGCGAAAACCTTGGCAGCCATCCGACTTTGTCCTGTATGGCCCGAGAATGGTATGCCCCCGGGACTCAACTGGCCAGGGGTCACTGGTTTTCATCTTCGTGGCCTTCTACGTGAGGTCAGCAAAGGCTCTGGACGAGCTTCCCAGGCTTTGGCCCTGCAGTGAACCCGTCCTTTTGGGTGCTTGCTGAAAACCGCACCCACAATGCCATCTCTGCACGGCTGTGCTCTGGGGACACACACCATGCTGGCTCACCACCTCTCCCATGGGCAGGGGGCACTTCCAGCTCCAGGCAGCCTCTCACAGTGGCCAGATAGTACTCGCCCTGACTCACGCCTCCTCTGCCCATCCTGGATCCCTCTGCGTGGCCTACCCCCTGAGGCCTTCAGACAATAGGGCATCAACCTTCTGTAGATCTCATCACAGACACACAAGGTACGGACTCAGCAGATAGATTTTCTCTTTGTAGGTTTAAACGGGACCTGCAGCAACTCAAGTGTCCCCACGTCGACCTCGGAGACGCCTGACTACTTGCTGTGAGTACTTCCCTCGCCTGCTCCTCCCCAGCCCCGACCCTGCAGGTCAGCAGAGGCAGCATGGACCCCGTGGCTGTGTGTGTGTGTTCCTGTCTGTGTGCACGTGCGTGTGCTGACTTGACTCCACAGCTGTGTGTGTATTCCTGACGGCCAGTCTGCTCGGAGTCAGGGCTGCTTCCAGTGTGGGACTGGCCACATGGCTGTGGACGCTTCCAGGCTCTCTGCTGCAGCCCCCTAAGCCCCTCCGGCCCCTCTCTCCCGTCTCCCCAGGAAATACGCCACCATCTGCTCCTCGGAGCAGCGCCAGAGCTACAAAAACGACTTCAACGCCGAGTACAGCGAGTACCGAGACCTGCACGCCCGCATCGAGCGGGTCACGCGGCGCTTCACGCAGCTCGACGCCCAGCTCCGGCAGCTCTCACAGGGCTCTGAGGAATACGAGGTAGCGCCTGCCCGGGGCCTGCGTCCTCAGATGCGTCCCCTCCTGTTCTGGGCGGGGGCGCTGCCCGCCCCTCTTTCCCACTCCGAGTGATTCAGGCCTGTTCAGGGAGCTCCGCCGCCTCAGCCATGAGGCTGGGCAAGACCAGCGCTGTAGGTGGGAGGTGACCATGGGGCTGGGGGTGGCCTCAGCAGTGGAGATAGCCAGGAAACCAGGGGTTGGGGTGCGTGCGCCCCCCCGCCCCCAGCACCTGGGGGCTTCTCTGCAGCCCTCTACTGCGTCACCGGAGAACTCTCAGCGCTGCCCCCCAGCAGGAGGGAGCTGCCACAGCTGCCCCAGCCGCCTCCCCAACCTGGGGCCCTGGAGTTTGCCAGCCATCCCGAGTGGGACCTCACCACAGGGGGCTTGGTCCCTGCAGGGGGCCTCGGGACCCCTTTCGGAGCTGGTTACCTGATGGCAGGGCCAACCCTGATGAGCCGCGGTGCTGGGCTCTGTCTCCCTGGTGGAGGCCAGGGTGATTTCCTGAGGAGATGGCTTGTGATTGGAGGCACAGTGGGGGAATCTGAGGGTCTCAGACAAGCCAGACCCCCCTAGCACCCCCATCCTCCCTCCTCCTTGCAGCCCCCTCAGGTGGTCAGGGGGCCTCTGCGCTTGGCCTCAACCTGGGCACCGGCCAGCTGGGTGCGAGGGAAGGCCCCTTCCCACCTGCTCTCTGCCTTCCCCCTGCCGCCATCGCGTGGCCTTGTGCGTGTCCCCAAGTCGCACCCTTGGCCCTGCTTCTCCCCCAGCCTGCGCCCAACCCCCCTTCTGTACTCCTTCAGGCCATCACACCACAGCTGGGCCATTGTCCCCAAGCATGCAGTGACCTGGCAGGTCACCGTTACTAAGGAGAAGGGGTCACGCTGTTGGGATATTCTACAGATGATGCATTGTTCACTTTTTCTTTCGTTTTTCATCCAGACTACTCGTGGGCAGATCCTTCAGGAATATCGAAAAATCAAAAAGGTGAGCCTGCATCCCCTTGTGGGGCTTAGGGCGGGGTGGGATCGGGTGAGTGGCGCCTCGGTCTGCAGGAGGAGGCAGGGTGGGCAGGCAGGCGGGCCTCCCTGGTTGGTCTCAGGTCCTCGGAGTAGCTCCTCCCCTGCCGATAGCTGAGCAGCTTGAGTCTGCCCTGGGCGCTCGGGAGCCCCCTCCCCTGAGCACCCCTGCACACTCTCCCACTGTTGGTGGGCACAGCCCCAGGCCCTTTGCAGCTCCCTCAAAGGTCTGGGGGAGGAAGCATAGTTCCCCACCCCATCCTGGCCCCGTCTGAGTCCTTCACCGCTTGAGTCAGGGAGGAACCGCGGTCTCGTGGGCTCAGGCCACCCCACCCCAGGCTCCCTGACCGTCTCCTGGGACCTGGAGCCACCACAGCAGCTCTCATTCCTAGGGCCAGTGTGTTGGGGGTGGTTCCCACCGGCCACGCCCCAGCCCAGCATGGAAGCTGCGTGACCACCTCCCCCTAGCCGTGACCCTGTTTCCCAGGGTGGAGCCCTGTCAGGGTGTGAGGGCTCTGGCCTGCGAGTGGGACCGGGGGCAGCCAGGCGGGGCGGCTTGGGTTGGCGTTGGGCTCTCCGCCCGGGCCCTGTGGATGAGGCTCACCCCACCCGCTCTCTCGTAGACCAACACCAATTACAGCCAGGAGAAGCACCGCTGCGAGTACCTGCACAGCAAGCTGGCCCACATCAAGAGGCTTATTGCCGAGTATGACCAGCGACAGCTTCAGGCCTGGCCTTAGCCCCGGGCCTCGGGGCAGGAGGTCCCGCTCCACCAGCCAGGCCGGCTCACCTCACCGCTGACTGTCCTGGATGGTGGGGGAGCTGGGGGCAAGGGGGAGCTAAAGACAAGAAAACAGATTTATTTAACACAATAAACGTGAGGAAGAATCCAGTCATCTGAGCCAGCGGCACGGGCTTTCAGGGGAGCCCACGCAGGCCTGGCCACTCACAGGTCACACAAACCCAGGAAGGGTATCCAGCTCCTCCCAGGCCCCCTACACCTCCTGTGCAGCCCCCCTGCCTAGGACGGGCTCCCCAAGAAGCCCACCTCCTCGCCAGCCGCCCCACAGGGGGCTTCAACTTTTTGTCAGAGAAAGACTCCAAGGCCGGCCTGCCTGCTTGCCTTTTCTAGTTTTATACAAAGACAGGCTACTGCTGACAAGACTCGAGTCTATTTTTGTACGAAAGAAAAAGCATCTTTTTTCTACACCTGTGCCTCCTCTCAGTGGACGCCCAGGTCTAGACGCTGCCCTGGGTCCTCTCTGCAGTATTACAGATGCTCCGGAAGTCTGGCCTGGCCTCTGTGAGCTTGGAGGAGGGAACCAGTGGGGGTGCCGGGGGCCCTCTCCCGCACTGGTCTCCCTCACACACCACCTCTCCCTGGCTCGGAGTGGGGCGGGCTCGGCAATGCAAGCCCTGCAGCTCTATTTGGAAAACTCCAGCTGGCCCAGGAGCAGCTGCTGGGAGCCACCAGGCCCGCCTTGCTATTCCAGGCCTTCAGCTGTCGGGGGTCACCGGGAGCTTCTGTGCTTGTGGCCCGCGCTCTGCAGCACCAGCGTCGGATTTTATCTCACTGTCTCCACTCTCCCCTCTGCTGCTGCTCCTCACTTCGTCCTGCTGAGGCCAGGTGGTCTCCGTGTTCTTGACCTCGCTCCGCCCCTCAGCCCCACGTATGGGTTCTGGGGTCGTCTTTGCAGAGCCACCACGGGGTTCGCACTCAGGGAGGGGCTGGGGGTCGAGGGAGCCAGGGAACCCCTGGAGAGTGAGCTCAGAAACGGTGCCTGATCCCCCCTCTCTGGGGGTGCTGGCCCAAGGACACCCCAATTGCTGCTTAGTCACTGTGCCTAGTCTAATGTCCCTGAAAGCGTCAGGGGGCGTGTGTGTGTATGTGTGTGTGTGTGTGCGCGCGTGTGGGGCCAAGCGTCAGGGGGCGTGTGTGTCTGTCTGTGTGTGTGTGCGCGCGCGCGTGCGCGGGGCCCCGCCAAGGCATGCTGGGGTCTAAAGCGCACGTTCACGTGAATTCAGAGCCACGTTCAGTGAAGCCACGATGGGGGAAGGCCGTGGGGCTGGTTGCAACCCCCAGCCCAGGGGTCCCTGTGGGGGGCGGGGGCAAGGGTTGCTGCCAGGATCCTAGTGAGGCAGGGAGAGCGGAAATGCTCACATAGACATGTCTATTTTATAAGCTGTAGGGGTGTCTCCTAATGGCTTTCCAAAGAGCAGTCCTGCCTGCAGTGCCCCCACCCCAGCGTCTCCGTGGGCCCCCGGGGTGCCTGGAGCACTGAGAAAGCTGATCCTTTATGTTTCAGTAGCTGTCGTTCTGTTTTTCATTTGGGATGGAGGAGGACAGGCTGAGCAGACCCTGGGACCCTGAGTTCTGTGGACAGCCATCTTTCACTCAGACTGGACACGCAGGCTCGGATGGCGTGGGATCACTCAAGGGGCCCCACCCCGGAGGGCCCACCTGCCCTCTGCCCTGGGGTCCAATTCAAGGGACTCTCAGTTGAATTTCCTCCTCCTCCTCATTGTTTTTTGTTATTTTCTCCTTTTAAGGAATTACGAAGCTAAGAGGAGTTTTGTGCTTGGGGCGGGGGTTGATGGACAAAAGTTCTAGCTGATTAAATATGGTCTAACTTATTGATACTGTTTTTTTTTTCTTTTAATATTGTACTGTGGAGAAAAACTATTTTGAGCCATGGAGTTGGTGTTTACAAGAACTTTTCACTTTTGCCAAAATGTTACAATTGAAAGACGTCTGCATCTTCAGTTTCCTAATATTTTCTTAAAAGATCTAGTGTCCTTTTTGTACACTAAACAGGTGAATGCTGATTTTTTTCAATCTACAATAAATTCACTGAACTGAATCTGTCAGCCCAAGCTGGGAGTATATATGTCATTCCCCAGGGGTCGGGGGGGACTGGTTCCGTCTTCGTCTTGGGGTGGGCTGGGGTCAGGAGGCCACCTGGCCATGGGGCAGCCGTGGTGGGGGGGCATGGGCTGAGCATGGAGAAAGCTTTCTGGGCAGCCTGCCACAGCCGCTGCCCAGGAATGAGGTTGGCAGGTGGAGGGTGGACCCGAGGCAGGGGGCCCTGCAGGTGCCAGAGCAGGAGACCAGCCGGCCTCCTCACAGGCAAGAACTGACAGGGACGGGAGGCGCAGGCAGTGGGGCGTCGTGGCCAGCACGCCAGCAGAGTGCTGCCGCTGCGGAGTGCGCGGAGTGGGCTGAGCCGGGCAGGGGCCCCAGGGCTCCCACAGGGCTAAAGCCCCCAGCCTTGGAGCCGCGTGCAGCAGGAGAGTGCTTTATCTGGACTCATGAGCTTTGGCTAATGGGAACGACAGTAACGGCACTGCTGGATGATTCCTCCCGGGCCGCATGCTGGCTTCGGGGTGGGGCTCCCCTTCCCCCCCATGGGGACGGGGGTACCGAACCTGAGGCCCAGTGGAGCCCCACAGGCTCAGGACACCAGCCGGAGAGCCATCCTTGCCCCGTGTTCCAGGTGAGGAGCAGAAGGCAGCAGGCAGTTTCTACCCTCCAAGGACACAGTGGAGGGGAATGTTTATTTTAGGAAGGAAAAACAAAGAATAAGACCAGGATTAAAGGGGTCCAGGGGTCAGGGACTGTGGGCCTTAGCCTCCCTGGTGGCCCTGCTGGCCAGTGGCCTTGGCCTGAGTTCTGAGGCGGCCCAGGAATCTGAGGGGCGCGGGAGGGGAGGTCAGGCAGGCCCTGCGGGCAGAGTGTACCCTGCTCCCTAGGCAGCCTGGCCACACTGTTCTAGTGGATAAATCTGTCCCCACACCCCTGCCTGCTTCAGCCTCGTCTCACCTCAGGCTCGCATTGCCCACCCGCCTCCCTCAGCCTTCCACCAGCCTCCCCCACAGCCCTGAGGCCACAGGCGTTTCCCTGACCATCCTTCCTGAGCCCAAGACACCCCAAGTCCAGGTCTCCAGGGGACTTCCCACCTTCACAACCCACACCATGGCCACAGGGCTCAGGGGTGCCCACCAGTCCCTGCCACTTGCTGGACAACATCTGCCAGCACCTGGATCCGTCAACCCCTCCCGTGCACTGGGCTCCGTCTGGGTGCTGGCACTCAGCAGTGACCGTGGCGGTTCTGCCCTTGCCCTTGGAAGCCTGTGGTCTGGTGGGATTGAGGGTCCCGGGTCATTCAGTGCTCACCCGCAGGCAGCACACTCGCCCCGTGTCACGTCCCCAGCTGGTCCCTACTAGGAGGAGTAGTTACTACAAGCAGTACTAGTAGTAGCCAAAACTACCCCAACACGGCCCCTCCAGGGAGCCTGCCTGGACCTGCTCACCCCTCCTGCCAGCGCCCCCCACAGGCTGCCCTGTGAATGCTGGGCTTCCCCAGGCCTGGGTCTCTTTACACAGTCCTGTGGTGTGACATGTGGCCTGGAGGACTCCAGCTCCTGCAGATTCTCCAGTACCAACTAGGGGTCGAACAGTTCCGTTCCCAGGTTATGGGGCTCAGGTCACCACTTCAGACAGCAGCCTCTAGTCCTTGGCCACCCATACTTCTGAACAACCCGCCATAAATCAGGGGTTCCCTCCCACCCCCTTGGAGGTTTGCCAGAATGGCTCACAGTGCTAAGCAGATACTTCAGCAGCTAAATGGAGGACAGCAGGGTGTGGGGAACAGCACAGGGCTGCCATGACTTCTCCAGTGTCACCCAGCATTTCCATGTTTTCGCCCGCACCCCATTGTTCAGGAGCTTTTACAAAGTTTCCATGATTGAATAAATCACTGGCCATTGATAAATTTTTTTTCCTTCTAATTTTAGGCCACACTGCTGGGCATGCGGGACCTTAGTTCCCTGACCAGGGATTGGACCCCAGCCCCCTGCAGTGGAAGTGCAGAGTCTTAACTACTGGACTGTCAGGGAAGCCCCTGGCAATTAGTGATCAAACTCAATCTCCAAGTCAGAAAGCAGGACGAAACCCAAATATTTATTATACCAAATGTCCTGTCCCCAGCCCTGAGGGTCTGCCTTGGTCCCCAAACTGCCTCCCTTTCCCTGCATCCAGCCCTTTTTCATCTGCCCCTGAAACCAGTCCCCCAGGTTTTTGTCTAGGTAGCTCTTCATATCTTTCTTTGATAAGAGATGTCTTCATTATCTCAAGACACCGTCCAGCAGCCACCTCTTCCAGGCAGCCTGCCCTGCCCACTGCTGCCTCTTAGGTCCCTCTGATTGGGAGTGCCCCTCTCACTTCTCTTTACTTATTCTTGGCTGTGCTGGGACTTCACTGTGGTGCTCAGGCTTTCTCTAGTGGTGGCGAGCCCGGGCTTCTCAGTGCAGTGGTTTTTCTTGTTGAGGAGCACGGGCTCAGTAGCTGAGGTGCACAGGCTTAGTTGCCTTGTGGCATGTAGAATCTTCCTGGACCAGAGATCCAACCCATGTCCCCTGCATTGGGAGGCAGATTCTTAACCCTTGGGCACCAGAGAAGTCCCCCCAGTTCATTTCTGACTCCCCCACAACTGGAGCCCCTTGAGGGCAAAGTCTGGACTAGTTTTAGAGCCCCCATTCCCCGAGGCCAGGCTCTGACCATGTTTCCTGCAAACGTTCCCAACTATCCACCTTTTGGGTCAGTTCCAGGGGTGGAAACTTTCCAGCCGGAGGAGGCCGCTTGTTTTGGAAAGTTCCTGGGGGAGCCGCCCCCGCCCGCCTGCCGGGTTCCCACGCTCCTTTATCGCTGGGCGCTTAGAGGGGCTCAGAGCTGTGCAGGCCAACTCCTCCCAGCTGGCCGCCTCTGCCCTGCCCATCGCCTTCCCTCGCTTCCCCACGGAGCAGTCTCTCCCCCCGCCCCCACCCCAGCCCTGCCCTTGATAGGCTTGATAGCCCTCCTGCTACAGGTGGGGACACCGAGAACTCACAGCCCCCCTTAACCCCTCTCCGGACGAGCCCTGTGGGAGTGGAGAGTCTGACCGCTGCTCAAGAAGGGGGAGGAAGAGAGAGCCTGGGCTGAAGGAGTGTCACGCTTTGAAATCCGATTCCTCGCTTAATCTTCTGCCTCAGTTTCCCTCGCCTTAGTTTCTCTAGAGACGCCCCCTCCTCCCACCCACCAAATAATGAGTTTCCCAGCCTAACTCAAACTCCTGCCTCGTGGCTGGGGCTTGGAGCTCCCTTACAGCTTTAAAGTCCCCTTTTGTACAGTGGGGATAGGAGGCCGGGGGTCCTAAGTGACTCACGGGGGCCGAATTAGGGCCGGGGGCCTGAGGCCCAGGTTATTTGCCCGGCCGGCCAAGAACCAGACAGCGGCGGAGGATCCGGGCCAAAAGGCCTCGAACCCGAGCCCAAGGTCTGTGCGCGCCCTCCCCCGCCGCGAGCGCCCCTCCTCCCGCGCGCGGGCGGAGCGAGGGGCGGAGCGGGGGTGGAGCCGCGGCTCTTTTCTCTGGAGTTCGCGCGCCCAGAGCCCTAGCCGTCTGCCGCTGCCGACTCCGCATCGGTGAGTGCCGCCCCGGGAGGGGTGCAGGCTCCCCGGGGACTGAAGTCGGCTTGGCCCGGCCAGTTCTTGGGACCCCGCTGACCTCCTGCCAACCCCGCGCCCCCAGATTGACGCGATGGAGGCCGCAACTGAGTTCGTGGTCGAGAGCCCCGACGTGGTCTACAGCCCCGAGACCATCGAGGCGCAGTACGAGTACCGGACGACGAGCGTCAGCCGCGAGGGCGGCGTCCTCAAGGTAGGCGAGGGGCCGTGCGGCGGGCCCCGGGGCTGGGGGAGTCAGCTAGCGCGGGGGGAGCGGGCACTGCCCAACGTCTGCGGCCCCCGGCCCAGTAGTAGCGGGCGGGGAGGGGCCTGCGGCCCCCGGCTCACCCCGCTGCCCGCCCCCCAGGTGCACCCCACGTCCACGCGCTTCACTTTCCGGACCGCCCGGCAGGTGCCCCGGCTCGGGGTCATGCTCGTTGGCTGGGGCGGCAACAACGGCTCCACGCTGACCGCTGCCGTGCTGGCCAACCGACTGCGCTTGTCCTGGCCCACGCGCACCGGCCGCAAGGTGGGGGGTCGGGTGGGGCTCGGTCGGAGAGCGGGCTTCGCTGGAATCCCTGCGGCGGGGGAGGGGCTCCAGCGGAGGAGTGGGCCCACAGGGGGCGGACTCCGGGCGGGGCTTCCACGGGGGGCGGGGCTCCCTCAGGGGTCTGGCGGGGGCGGAGCCTAAGGTGTGGGAGGGCTTCAGGGTGGGACCTCCCGAGCGGCGCGGCTTCCGCCTAAACTTGGAGCTCCGAGGGGAGGTGCCCAAAAGCAGGGCGGAGCTTGCGGGTGCCGGGCGGGGCCCTGGCCGGCTCGAGGCCCTCCCCACGCCACGCCCACCTTTCACTCAGCTCCCACTGCCGCCCCCCAGGAGGCCAACTACTATGGCTCGCTGACGCAGGCGGGCACTGTTAGCCTGGGCCTGGACGCCGAGGGCAAGGAAGTGTTCGTGCCCTTCAGTTCGCTGCTGCCCATGGTGGCGCCCGACGACCTCGTGTTCGACGGTGGGCGGTGCCCTGGGCCGGGGGTGGGGCGGGAGGCGGGGCCGAGGCTTGGGGCCGGGCCAAGCTTGAGGGTACCCCCCAGGCTGGGACATATCTTCGCTGAACCTGGCGGAGGCGATGCGGCGCGCACAGGTACTGGATTGGGGACTGCAGGAGCAACTCTGGCCACACATGGAGGCCATGCGCCCGCGGCCCTCTGTCTACATCCCGGAGTTCATCGC
Organism: Moschus berezovskii; assembly: GCF_049115385.1. Taxonomy (NCBI): domain Eukaryota; kingdom Metazoa; phylum Chordata; class Mammalia; order Artiodactyla; family Moschidae; genus Moschus; species Moschus berezovskii. The sequence goes on along the minus strand of NC_142467.1, from coordinate 107,330,962 downwards.
AGCTAACCAGAGCGCGCGCGCCGACAACGTCATCCCGGGCACGCGCGCGCAGCAGGTGCAGCCCCGCCCCGTGCCACTTGTTCTTCCCAGCCATTTGTCCCCCCACCCCCGCACCTGTTCTCCCTCTTTTGTCCCCTTGCTCCCATCCCGAGGGTCCAGCGCACTTGGGAAACTGAGTAGCCCACAGTTCGGAGGAGCCTGTACAACCACCTTTCACCTTCCCCATCCCCAGCTGGAGCAGATCCGTAGGGACATCCGCGACTTCAGGTCCAGCGCCGGCCTGGACAAAGTCATCGTGCTGTGGACAGCGAACACGGAGCGCTTCTGCGAAGTGATTCCGGGCCTCAACGACACTGCTGAGAACCTGCTGCGCACCATCCAGGTGGGTGCGCCCAGGGGCGTAGTGGGATCAGAGGTCAGCCCCCAAGGACTCCTTTGTGCTGACTCGCCCCTCTGCCTGCAGCTGGGCCTGGAAGTGTCGCCCTCCACACTCTTTGCCGTGGCCAGCATCTTGGAGGGCTGTGCCTTCCTCAATGGGTCCCCACAGAACACGCTGGTACCCGGCGCCCTTGAACTCGCGTGGCAGCGCCGCGTTTTCGTGGGTGGAGACGACTTCAAGTCGGGCCAGACCAAGGTCAAGTCCGTGCTTGTGGACTTTCTTATCGGCTCTGGCCTCAAGGTGTGTGGGCCTGTGGGATTGCTCAGCTCAGGAAGGGGAAGCCTGGACCCCCGAGGGCTGGGCTTCTGTGCTGCGAGGCATGCAGCTACCGCGGGTCCCCTTGTCCCCCCAGACCATGTCCATCGTGAGCTACAACCACCTGGGCAACAACGACGGGCAGAACTTGTCAGCGCCACCACAGTTCCGCTCCAAGGAGGTGTCCAAGAGCAGTGTGGTGGACGACATGGTGCACAGCAACCCGGTGCTCTACTCGCCGGGCGAGCAGCCCGACCACTGCGTGCGTGGGGCGCGGGAGTGGGGGCAGGGGCCGGGGTGAGGGTGCACCCAACCGAGGGGCCTGTGTGACCTCGTGCCGCCCCCCAGGTGGTCATCAAGTACGTGCCATATGTGGGCGACAGCAAGCGTGCCCTGGATGAGTACACATCGGAGCTGATGCTGGGTGGTACCAACACGCTGGTGCTGCACAACACGTGCGAGGTGTGGGGCGCGAGGGGGCAGGAGCAGCAGGGCGGCCGCCAGCCCGGCCACCTCCTGACCCGCTGGCCCCCTAGGACTCGCTCCTGGCCGCACCCATCATGCTGGACCTGGCCCTGCTGACTGAACTGTGTCAGCGAGTGAGCTTCTGCACCGACGTCGACCCGGACCCGCAGAGCTTCCATCCGGTGCTGTCGCTGCTCGGCTTCCTCTTCAAGGCACCACTTGCACCGCCCGGCAGCCCCGTGGTCAATGCGCTCTTCCGCCAGCGCAGCTGCATTGAGAATATCCTCAGGTGTGCCCCAGCCTTGGGGGTCCCCATCCACGGCCCGGATGTCCGCTGGAGGGGCTGTGCACAGGGCCTGGGGACTGCCCAGCAGTCTCCGGGTCTGGCCCCGCTGAGCCCTGATCATCCCCCAGGGCCTGCGTGGGGCTCCCGCCGCAGAACCACATGCTTCTGGAGCACAAGATGGAACGCCCTGGCCTCAAGAGAGTTGGGCCCTTGGCCACCGCCTCCCCAGTGCTTTGCAAGAAAGGATCTGCGCCGACTGCACCCAATGGCTGTACTGGTGATGCCAATGGGCACTCACAGGCTGAGGCACCCCAGATGCCCACCACCTAAGGCCATGGCCTTAGGAGTTATGGCTCCCCCATAACTCTTGCCCCCACTGCTCCCCAGGACCCGACCCTTCTAGGCCCCCGGAAGACAATAAAGTCAGTACCACTATGAGCCACATCTGTATTTTTGGCGCCTGCAACGCTAAACCCGCCCAACTCCAGCCCCATCTCCATTTTTCATCAGCAGACTCCTACCTCCCCTTCCCAACTCTGTTGCCCCAACCCTCCCGAACCGATCTCCGCCCCGTGGGAGTAGGGGGGAGAGGGAGTAGGGGGGAGAGGCGGGCGGCTCTGCCTAACCCGCTGGGCAACCCTTGAGGGCTGGGCTAATAAGTAGGGTGTGGCTGCTGCAAGCTAAAGAAATTTGAGATCAGATACCAAAAACCAAAATCAAGTTACATTTATTGATGGGGCTCACCCCTGCTGTCCAGGGGAAAGGAAGGTCCCCCAAGGAGCGCCCCCCCTAGGACAAAATAGAAATGACAGGAAGGGCCCAAACAGGAAAGAACGTCTCTGAGGTCCTTGTGTGTTTGTTTTTATATATATGTATAAAATGAATGAGTCCTTGGTGCGGGGCCTCCCAGCCATCCAAGCCTTGACTGGGAGTCCAGTTGCCCGCGGTGTGACCTCAGACCCTCACCCTGCGGACCACCCGAGCCCCTGGACCTTGGCCCCGGGCAGGGGCGCTGGGCAGAAGCCGAGGCCGGCAGTGGGCAAGGGTCTGCGGCCCCATCACACGCTCATGGTCATCCCGGGGGAGTACTGCGGAAAGACGAGGGGTGGCGCGCGGGGGCCGGCTCAGTTCCGGCCTAGGCTGGGACCCGCCCCCCGGGGGGAATGGGGGACAGGGCGGTGCGGACAGGGGGCAGGGCGAGAGGAAAAGAGCAGGTGGCGGTGCACGGGGGGAGCCGCGGGTCCCAGGGCTGGGGGCGGGATGCGGACGGGGTGGTGAGACGGGTCGGGCCGGGGAAGGGGAGAGGAGGAGGAAGGGAAGGATGCCGCGGCCGCCCCCCCACCTGGCCCGCCGCGGTCACGGTCTTGCTCTGGCCCCCCGGCCGCCCCGCCGGGGTCTGCCCGCCAGGCCCCTCCGGCCCGACGCCGCCGCGGGGGGGGAGTCGACGCAGTCGCTTACGCTTTCGCTCGGGAACGGGTGCAGGAAGGTCCCGGCGGCCGCCATCTCACCGTCGTCCCGCGGGGTGCCCGGGGTGTTGCTCAGGCCGGCCACGGCGCCGGGGGAGCTCTGGGGGCGGCCGCGGTCAGCGCGAAGACCGGCCGCGCGGCCCCGCCGGGACTCTGCTTCTCCCCCCGGCCGCCCCCGCAGCCCCGCCCCCCGCGGAGCGCCGCCCCCTCACCTTCGGCAACCCGTCCAGATCGCCCGAGCCTGTGGACCGACAGACGGCGGACAAGCGGCTCAGACGCGCCGGCGCCGCCAAATCCGCCCCCCGCCCTCCGCGTCCCCTCCCTCGGCCCAGCCCATTGGGAGGGCCCGGAGCGGGACGGGCGTCAGGGCTGGCGGCCAGGCCTCCCCCCGGTTTCGATGCCGGACCCTCCCCCAGCTCAGCTGGTCACCCAGCAGCTCCGAGAAGCAAAGGCGCCTTCAATACCCGCCCAGCACACAGAGGCGGACGGGCTGAAGAAGGCCGCCAGGGGGCGCCCGAGGCTCGTGGAGCAGCGGGGCGGGGGCGGGCGTGTGGGTGTCGGTGTCCCCGGACGCCCACTCACCCAGGGATCCGTTTACGTGGTGAGGCTCCATCGCACTCATGGCGGCCATGGGGCCCTCCGGACCAGGGCCAAGAGGGAACTGCAGGCAGAGAAACAGCCTGGGCCTCCGGCCACCGGCTCCCCGCCCCCCAACCAATCCCCCCAGCCCTACTTACATTAGCCCTGCCGGCGCCCGGCCCGATGGGGTTCATGATGGTGTACATGTTCTCGCTAGAGTTGGTGGAGTCTGAGACAGCACATTAGGGGGCGGGGTGTCAGAGGGGCTTCCCCCACCAAGCACACCCCTCCCTATGCCCCGTTCAGGCTGTCGTACCTCCAGGGCTAGGCATGATGGGGGTTCCAGGGGGCCCACCTCCTCCTGGGGGTCCCTGCACACAGAGGGAGGCACAGGCGGTGAGAAAGCCCCCCATGTGTCACCCCACAACCCTTACGCTCAGGTCCCAGGGGTCCCAGCTGAGGCCCCACTCACCGAGTAGCTGCCGGGGGAGGAGGAGGAGTAGGGGATCTGGGGACAGAGGCATCTGTGAGCAGTCCGCCCACTCCACCACCCCACCCGCTTTTAATCACCCCACACCTGTCCCGGATACTTACCGAGTTGCCACTGGGGCTGGCCCATGGGCCGCGCACTCCGGGGCCCCTAGAAGAGACAGTGGTGGACCTGAGGTCTGAGCCCGGTGGTGCCCTGTCCCCCACCACACACTCCCCGACACACCCACTCTGCCCCACGTGCCCTCAGAGCAGCAGGTGTTGGCCAGGAAGTAACCACGCAGAGTCCAGACCAGCCTTCAAATCCCAAGCCAGCCATGGCTCACTGGTCTTTGAGTCTGAGCTTCCCCACCCAGCAGTGAAGTCAACAGTACCAAGGACTGTGTGGGTCTGCCTCAGTACACCCAGCCCGTGAAGGGGGTGCTGCCCGCCTGGGCACGCTCCTAGGGGTCCCTGAGGGCCTTACATGTTCATGGTGGGCAAGCCGGGGCCAGCAAGAGAGTTGGGTGGGGGCCGCATGCCACCTCCGTAGCTCTGCGAAGGCAAAAGGCCGAGAGTGCAGGCTTAGCGGGGGCAGCCCCTGAAGCTCCCCAGTCAACTGGGCCAGCCCTTACCTGGGGCCCAACGCTGGTCATGCCCCGAGGAGGCGTCACTCTCTGCATGGGGCCCATGCTCGAATGCCCTGGGGGAAGAAGGAAGAGTGGACTCAGGTCCGGACCATTTCCCTGCGTGGACACGCGCTGTGATGGCGGGGGTGGGGGTGGGGGGGTTCCTGGTTCTGGAGTCCTGATTGGCTGGTGGGGGGACAGCAGCTGGAGCTTCCCTACTCACCCTGAGCTCGCGGGGAGGGCTCCATGGTGCCAGGGAGGAGGGGCTGGGAGCCGGGGAGGCCCACGGGAGGCTGCGGATGGGGAGTGGCAGCACTGAGTGGAGGTGCCCCCACCCCGGCCCAGCTCCTGCCCGCCCTCCCCACATCCCCTCTCTCACCTGACTCGGCATCCGCAGGGTGGGCCGGGGGCCCCCTGGGAACCGCGGTGACATGAAGGGCTGGAAGAGGTGGGCCGGGGATCAGCACCTCCCCCCACCTGCCCAGCCCTCAAAGCTACCCGGTTGCTGCTGCCGCCGGGCCCCCAGCCTTCCTCGCACCAGCCGGCATACCTCAGCCCGCGGTGCCTGGGTGTGTGGAGTTCAGTGGTACCTACCGCGCCAAGGGGCCCCGGGTAGGGGTGTGCGTGCGCGAAGGGGCGGGGCGTTACATGTCCTTACCTGAACATGAGGCCCCATCATGGGGGCGTTGGGGATGTGGGGGGAAGGCTGGGAGCCGGGGTGGGGGGGAGCCTAGGAGGACAGAACCAGGCGGGTTGGGAGGAGCGAGGTCACCCGAAGTTCCACGGTTTCCTGTGGCTCTGCTGAGCCTGGCAGGGCAGGGGCGGGGACACCGTGGAGGCAGGAGAAGGGGCCAACTAGCCCCCTCTGCGGGATGTGGTGGGGGAGGAGCCGGGTGTGGACCTAAAGGTAGGGTTATGGGCAGGACCCCTGGCTCAGGGAGCCAAGCTTTGCGGCCCCAGGCACCCTGACACATGAGCAGTCCTAGCGCAGAGCCCCCGCCCTCCTTGGTACTGGGGCCCAGGCAGCTCCACCCCTCTCTCTGGCCCTACCACTGACCGCACAGTACACACCCACCCTGTCACTGCCCACCCAGGGAGACAGGGGGTCCTAGCCGTGGCTGTACCTGGAAGAAGCCGGGTGCCATGGGGCCTGATGCCATTGCATCACTGGGGGCCATGCTCCCCATCACCGGGCTGGGGGCCGCTGCAGCACTCTGCAGGAGCGGGAGAGATGGCAAGACCCAAGTCAGGTCCCTTTCTGAAGCAGTTTCTTCTCTTCTCCCCAAACACCCAGCCCCACAGAACAAGGAACCCAAGCCATCCTACTACTCACGCATGGAAGGATTGGGGAGAGGGGTTAGCACTGAGGAAAGAGTCCTTGTCCCCCCAGGCTCAGCAGCCCCATGTGCTGAGTGGCCCTGAGCAAGGGCTGCCTCTGTGCTGCACTCACGACCCACAGGTGATCAGGGTCCCAACCTGCTGAGACCCCAGACTAGCAAGGAGGCCGGGGACCCCAGCCGCTGGAGGGTCTCCACCCTGAGGATTCTAGGGAACTCCAGTGTGTGCTTCATCCTTCTAGTACAGGCTTGTTCTTTTGGTCTGAATCCAACTTCAAATGGGTGGGGGCACAGTCCCCCCACTCCCAGCCCATCTCAACCAGCCCTGAATCCTTCTGGCTGGCAAGGCAGCTTAGCTGGGCCCCCAAGACCCCTCAAATCAACAACAAAAATCAATAGGCAGCTTGGAGATGAACCTTCCTCCCAGAGGGTTCCTTCTTAGAGCAACTGTACAAACCACTCCCCTCCTCCTCCAGGAAGGAGGGGGAAGGAAGAGCAGCACTCCACAGTGCCTCTCCAGGCCCCCAGTCTCTCTTCAGATGGAGGAGGGGACAAGACCGAGAGCCTGAGAAGAGAGTTCTAGTGTCTGCCAAGGGTGGAGATGCTGGTGGCAGGCCCAGAGTTGGCAGGGGGACAGGCTAACAGGCCACTTCCTCTGGCTGGTTCCAAGTCCCAGGCTTGTCTGCCTTTGGGGCCCACAGAGCAGGGGGAGGGGGTAGAAAAAGGCCTAGTCTTCAGGGCAGAGGAGATACATCAAAGGACAGGGAAGCGGGAGGACGCTGCAGGCGCTGAGGAGAGCGCTTCTCTTGAGGCCCCTTGACGCCTGTCTCTCCCTGGGCCCTGCGTCTGTCCACCCTCCCCAGCCCACTGGGAGGGCAGCCCCCCCTTTCTGAGCCGTGGCAGGCGGCGCCAGAGCATTTCCTGGTCGGGGAAGGTGGCTGGCGGTGCGGGAGGCTGGCTTTCCAGACCTTGAGGTGTGGGGGTGGGGAAAAGATGGGGCTCCCCAAGTCTAGGCCTTGAAGGGTTAATCCGGGGGGGTACGGGTCGGGCCCACCCTTCCCGGTGGGTGACCTGAGCTGGACCCCCCACGTCAATCATACACCCGGAGGCACCAGCCTGGGCCCGCGTTGCCATGACGACAGGCTGGGCGCGCTCCCGTTTCCTGGAGACGCAGAGGTCGGCCCCCAGCCCAGAGGCGCTGACTGAGCCCCCTCAGAAGCTGGGGGGTGGGAGGGAGGTGGGAGCCCCGACTGCGAGGGGGAGGCGGCAGGACTCCCCTCACCCCACCGCCAGTAAGTGCGGAGGTGGGGCGGAACATGCAGCCGGCTTCAGTCTGCCGACACAGGGACCCTGTCACCCCGGAGCCGGGCCGCGGCCGGGCGCCGCCCCCCTCCCTTGACGCACCCTGCTGCCATGGTAACCAGCGTGCTCCCGGAAGCGCGCTCACTCCGGGAGACCGCGCACTCTTCCCTCCCCCGAGACGTGGGGGCGGGGACGAAGCCGGGGGCGGAGAGGCAAGGGCGGGCTGCTCAGCCAGGAGGAGGAACAGAGCCCCAGGGGCCCCGGAGAGGCAAGGGAGGAGTGGGGTGCACTGGGCCGAGGGAGTCGGACCCGCGCCGAGTCACACGCGCACACAGCTCCAGACACGTCTATTACCCCCGTTCTGGCCGGACCACAGCATGACCAGGGGAACCTGACGGGGGTGAACAGCAGTGACCGCCCCTCTCATAAATGGGCACACGGCGTGCCCGGGGCGGCTTCGGGGACATGGTGAACCCCGGCCTTTTCGGACTGTACCCTGGCCCTTCCGTACTGGGGGGACCCTCTGTCGGGAGGCGGTGCCTGGTGTGGGACTCCCGCTAACTGCAGCGAAGGAGGGCGGAGGGCAGGCCCTGAGAGGCACCCCGCCCCAGGGGCACAGCGGAGCGGAGGGCTCAGGATGTGGACACGCCGGGTGCAGGAGTGCAGGGGGAGGGGGGAGAGCTGGGGAGTCTCTCTGCGGGGCAGACCAGGAGGAAGAGGGTAAAGGCAGGGGCGGCCAACGCCTCCCACGTGACCACACGGTGCCGCCGGCCCCCTCCTGTTACCCAGCCTCTGCTCTGGACGACACTGACTCCCCCTCAACTTGCACCGAAACCCGAGGCCGAAGAGGTGAAGAGAGCAGCCCCAGCCACCGAGCAAGCCTGGGAGGTCTGCCAAGCTAGGCCTCTCCAGCGCCAGGGTGCACCCCTACCTGGGCCCCCACCTCAGAAGGCTAGGGGGGAGGGGGCAAGTTGTGGGGGACGGCGAGCCCCACCCTGCACACAAAGAGGCAGGCAGCCAGGGAGGCAGGAACTGGGGTTCTGTCACCGGCTTCCACATGGAGTTCGCATGAGGGGAAGCAACGGAGAGGCTGGCCTCCGGAGGGCCTCGGGCTGATGGGGACCCGCAGGATCTGGGTGCAGTGGAGGAGCATAGGACCCCCCACAGAAGCCCCAATCTCAGGTCACACCCCACAGCCCGGCCCACTTGCCCACTGGAGCCCCGCATAGCACAGGCCCCTGCCCACGCCCACAAGCCCTGGTCCCAGCCCCTGGGGCGGGACTCACGTAGTCCTGGAAAGCCTTGGCCTCGCTCGAGTGCTCACACGCCTCTCTGCGGTCGGGCGCTGCACAGTACAAGTCCCAGAACACGCTGTGGGCGGCAGGGGGAGATAGTTGCCCCACGCGCCCCCACCCAGCACCGCCCCCCCAACGGCCGCCCGCTCCTCCGCGCACGCACCACCACCAGGAATGAAGGAAGCCCGGGGGCTCCCCCAGCGTGATGTTCTTCTCCCATCGGATCTGCAGGGGAGAGGAAAGAAACTGAGGCGCTGGCTGCTCAGCGCTGCCTGACACCCTCCCCTCCCGAGAGGCAGCGCCACCCAGCTTGCGGACCCAGGGAACACTGGGGCAGGAAACCAGTGGGTCAGAGCTGGGGAGACAGGAGGGGGGCAGCTTGGTGAGGAGCCCAGTGAAGAAGCAGGAGGCAGATCCTCAGATGGATGAACAGATGCCAGGATGCCCATCTGCAGGCCCGGGCCCAGCCCCAGCCCAACCCTCAGCTTCCAGGGCAGGACCTGACCCTACCACTGGAGACCTGATGAAAGTGGGGAAAGGAGGCCCCAGGATGCGCGGGCTGTGGGGGTCCCTGCCTGGCCGGGCCCGCTTACCTCAGACAGGAAGGTCTGGGCTGACTTCTGGGCGCCGACGTGCAGCAGGTACTCATACACGTACAACGCCAGCCTGCAGGTGCCAGGAGGGCAGGTCAGAGGCCAGGCCAGGCTCAGAGCCCCGCCCCAAGGACCCCTGGGAGGCGCTCTCAGGCCAAGCACCTGCCCTCCTGGCGGGAAGGTGGAGAAGGCCCCTCACCGAACCCCCTCCCGCCAGCCTCACTCCCTCCCTTTCACTGGTCCCCCGCTGCCCCAGCTCCCCCACTCAGAAGAGAGACGGCCTCCATGCCTGTTGCTCAGCCTGACCACCTCCCACATCAACACCCAGCCTGCAGGCCCCTTGTCCAGGCAGCCCTCCTAGGAGTCCCCAGACCCACTTCCAGGTCAAATTCTGTTCCGTTCAACACCCCCTGATGGACCAAGTCCTGGGCCTGTCCCACCAATCCCAAGACCTCCGAGCAGCCTTGACCCCAGAGAGGCCCTCTGCCTGGAGAAAGTGCTCGTGGGCTCCATTCCAGACTGTGCTCTGGGTAGGGCCTCCCAGCAGGCACCCTGGGCCATGTGGCCAGGGCCCAGCGCCTAATGCATGCCCAGCCTCAGCTGCCGAGAAAAGAGAGGGGCTCTCTGACCTGAGGTCTTCCTCCTCCAGGTCTCCCTGGACCCCTGTCCTTCTCTAGGGTCAGTCTGCACCCATCAGTGGTGGCTATGACACACCCGTGCCAGCCCCCTAGGAGACTCTGGGGGATGGGAGGTAGGGCCAACAGTGCCACTCAGCTGTCACAACACCGCCTTGTCCAAATGCCCATGGCGCCCAGCACCCATGGACACAGCAGTTCGGCTACTTCCCAGGCCAAGAGCACAGGCCACCCTCCAACCAGCAGGGCCACGCTCCAACCAGCAGTACCACGCATGGGCCACACAAGGAAGCCCAACCATCCATATTGCCTTCCAGGCCTTTCCATCCTTGGCCTCCGCCACCCCTGTCTGTCTTCCACACCAGCCAGCAGAGGGACAACTCCCCAAGCGCTGGGGTCACCCAGTCACCCTCTACTGTCCCAGCTCCTCGGGGCACCCCCAGGGTCCTCCTACTGCCCAACCAGGCTGCGGATGGGCTGAGGGGAGTCTGGGTCCAAGACTGGAGGCTCCCCGAGGGCCGGCCTTAAGTTGCTCTGGTGAAAGCTGGGGGCCCTTCCAGTTGCCTGCCTTCTCAGCTGGCTGCCCTCCCCTGGCTGACAGCCCCATCTTAAAATAACCTTGCTTTGACTCATGCTCCTGTTTTCTCTCACTCTTCCCAGCCAGGCTGCTCAATCCTCCCATCCCAGCCCCTTCAGCAGACCACCCAGGCCCCGGACCGCAGCGAGGTCCTTCTGTCCCGGCCCCCGCCCCATGGCTTCCGCCCTTGTACTGGACCTTCTTCCTTTCTTAACCCATCCATCCCTTCATTCATTCAACACACGTTCACGCAGCGCCTCCCTGAGTAGTGACCACCACAGACTCCTGTCCTCCCAGAGGCTACAGCTTGCAGGGCAAGACGGAGGAGCAACGATGCCAAGGAGAAGGTAAGCGATCCGGTGGGCTGGAGGGCAGTGCATGCTACAGGAGGACAAGGCACTATTAGGAGTCAGAGTGGGCAGCTGCCCCAGGGCAAGGTATGTCCACAGCTCGCACTGTGCCCCAAACTGCGACAGCCACTGGAAGGGCAGAAACAGGTAACTGAGAGGTAGGATTTATGAGGCTCACGTAGTTCTGAGTGTGGGTTTCCCCCAAGACTAGCCAAGGTCCCCGCCTTGCCACCACACTCCTCTCAGTAGCTCCTCAAGGCCCAGGCAACCCCAGGTTCCAACATCGCACCCAGCAGTCTTCAGCATCCTCCCTTCTCCAGCCCAGCGATCTTCCTCACCCTTCAGCCTCGGGGCTCATCTGTCCAACTCTCTCCCAGAGCCCCCTCCCTTTCTAGAGGCCTCCCGAGCCTTCACCAGTGGTCTGCGTCTGCCCGGTTGCATCCGCCCGGTCCAAGCCCATCAGTACAAGAATGAACACAAAAAGCCGATGGGGCCAGAGCAGACCTGACCGGCTCCAGCCAGCTCACTTCCTCACCTTGCAGGCAAAGAGAGAGGCTGTGAGAGGTCCAGCCAGACCCCGTCACCTCGGGGGGGCGGGGGGGAGCAGTGCAGGGAGCAGGAGAGGCAGGGGGATGAGACACCCAGAGACAGGGAGCAAGATAGAGTAGGGGAAGGGGGCCCAGGTAGGCCACCCCAGAAGGGAAACGGGGGGGCTGCAGTCTGCTACCCCCTACCCCCAGCAAGGGCAGAGGCTCTCCTCAGGGCTCTGGAGTCCTCTGAAGAACATGCTGGCTCCCACCAAGGGGCCTCCGCTGCCAGCCCACCGCGTCCTCCATTACCTCTCACCCCCCACCCTCAGGGGCGGCATGTGGCCTAGGACACAGGTTCGGGAGCCCACCCTCCTCTCTCCCTGGGGGGCCTCCCCCTCTGCTCGGATGACTGACGCTGCAGCTGCCCACAGGCTTGCTCAGAACTCAGTGTCCACTGCCCAGTTGGTATCTTAAAGGCCCAGCCCCACCCCAGCTTCTTCTCCCCTTCCTCTCCTGTTCCCCAGCCTGGGTGGTCTGAACACACAATTGTGTGGTGCAAGTGTGAGGACCCACCCAGCTATCCCCCAGAGATCGCTACATTTTACCAAATTTAGGGGAAAGAACTTAAGGAGAAAGCCCTCTCTCCTCATCCTGAGCCTTCTCCCTGCCTGGTCCAGGCTGCCACCATCATTTACCTGCGCTTCAGCAAAGGCTGCTTCCTTCCTTCCCCACCAGCACTCCGCACACAGACCCTCCCCGACTTGCCCCTCCCCCCACACAGTGACTACTCACTACTTCTCCACCCCAAGGCCCTTTGCACAAGCTGTTTCCCTGCCTGGGGCACTTTAGCTAGAGACCCTCATGGCTCCAGTGTCACCTGTAAGAGACGTCTTTATCACTTCTAACCCCAGCCCTGCTCCAGTCTCCCCTTGCCCTCCCATCATTCTATTTATCTCCATTTGACACCAGGCTCTCCGCTTACTGCCTGCAGCAACCACTGAATGTCGCTTTGGGCGGGCGGGGACTTCATCTCACTCTTGAGCTTACCTAGCACTGGGCCCTCAGCCATCTGGAGGAATGGACCCTGAACCCCCTGGGGATGTCGGGGAAGCACTGCAGAAGGTAAGCACCTACTATTCTGATGTTAAGGATTTGGGGTTTTATCCCAAGAGCATAGAGAAGCCAGAGAAGGTTTTCAGTTTTGCTGAAACCGAAAACCTTATGTGCTAGTACTTTTTATTTTCATCTGGATCAAGTCTCAGAGAATTGGGAGCAGTTTTGTTTGCCTGAAGCCTGGGCAGGTGGTTTGGGGACCTCTAGAGCCCTCCCCTCTGGGGCACTTCTGGCTTGGGGGGGGTCCCTGTCCAGGCCCTAAGTGGGGTTGTGGGAAAGGGCCTGGGCTCTGGGTCCAAATCCCGGTCCCACCCCAGCCCTGGTCAGCAAATGACCTACAGAATGAAGAGCTCATCCATCCGAGGGGATCCCCGCTGCAAGAGGGCAGGAGATGGGAGGGAGCAGGGGGCTCACTGGAGGGCCTCCCTCCAGGAGGACCGGTGACCTGGAGCATGCAGGGTGCCTGGACCGGGGGTGCTTACAGGGAGAAGTGCCCATGGGCCTCCCTGCAGCGGAGCACGGAGTAGGGGCAGAATGGAGCCTCCCAGACTGAAACTCAGCAATGCTACCTTCATTATCAAGGATTGCCATAATTGGCCAAGAATTGAGGTAACAGGTGCCCCCTGCTCAGATCCCCCTCCCCCAGAGCCCCAGGAGGCGTGTGCCGCTGGGGGCTGGGAGCAGCCCTCTACTCCAGGCCTTCCTGTCACCCCTCCACCCTCTGTGAGTCCATCACCAGTCCCACCTACGCCCTCAGGGATTCTCTCACCCACACATCTCCTCCCTCCTCTCCACCACCCACAGGGCCAGGCCTTCAGCTCTCTAGAGCCACGCTCCTCACCAGCCTTCATGTTGAGGCCTTCCCCCCACCCAGCAGCCAAAGGAATGACCCCCACTCATAAACTCCACCCCAGCATTCACCCCCAGATACTGCCTTTCCAGAAGGCTCCCCTGTGTGGCTGGCTCCACTCAGCCTTTCTCAAGAACCTCTTACCCACGAGCTCCCCTCCAACAAGGGTGCCCAGGGCCACACCTGGACGCTCAGCTAGGGATGGGACAGATACACAGTCATTCCCTGTCCACTGGGAAAATGGACAAAATACCTGAGGGATGTGCTTGTATCAAAACTGATTCTGGTGGAAAAACACCCCAGATGCCCGGTGACGCTGACTACGACTGTCGTTCGTGGAACTATTCTAAACCCACCTGAAGCACTCAAAGTGTCCCAGAAGCTAACGTTTAGATGTCTCCCCCCAGTTTAGGACAGCAGAGCCTCTGGGGCTGGGGGGGGAAGGATGCCAAGTGGACATAGGGACCTTCAGCTGTCCCTGTCACCTTCATCTCCTTATTTAAAAAGACCTGAAACCAATGACCAAAGGCAAGTGCTTGTTAGTTCTGGGTGGGAAGTGCTCCGGGGACCTCCTGTAGGTTGGTGTTCATCGTGTACAGAAGGAGAAGCTGTGCCTCCCTGCAGGCAGCCCACTCAGACCCCACCTCCCTCTGGCCCACCCTGCCCTCCCTCCCCTGGACCCTCTGGACCCTGCAGTCGCCACTGTGTGCCTGGAGCTCCGAGTGCACAACGAGCGTCTGCTCTCTACCCAGCCTTGGGGTCATTTTGGAGAAGAGATTCTTCTGGCCAGAAGATGCTAGACAGATGACTGTCTTTCTGGCCTCTTATCTAGCTGCGCAATTGTGAGGTTGGGCTCCATTTCCAAGCACCCTTAAATAGCAGACTTTTTAAAATTGACACCTGTCTTCTGCCCAGGTTGGAAGCAGGAGGTGTCTGATCACCCCACTCCTGGAGATCCTGGCACATCTCCAGCCATCTTTGTACCCTGGCTGGGGTCTGGGGGCTACCACTCTCCTGGTGGGAATGGTCTGCTTGTTCAGACATGTGCTGGGCTGGGTTTTGGAGTATAGTGGAAGGCAGGTGCTGGCCCAGAAGAAGCCCACATCCTAGCTAAGAGGTAGGTGAGTTACTCCACAAGCTGGTGGGGATCTGGTGCTGTGCGATTAAGAAAGTGAAGTGGAAAAGTGGGTGGTAGTGAGGTATGGGAGGGATCAGCTATGTGGAAGATCTAGAGGATCTAGAGGAAGAGCCGTTTACTAAGGGCACGGCAAGTGCAAAGGCCCTGGGGTGAGGCCGGGCCAAAGAGCTGGGGCTGGTACCCAGGGTGGGGGCGTGCCATGTGGGCTGGAGAGGTGTGTGTTTTAAAGTACACTCCAGCTCCTTTGTGGAGTGGGGCTTACTAGGGGTCTGCCGGGCGGTGGAGGGCCAGGAAACCTGGGGAAGGCAGGCACAGTTATCTGGAACAGAACTGATTGTGGCAGCTTAGGGGATGGCCATGGAAATAAGAGAAGGGAAGAAACAGGTTTGTACCATATGTAAAACAGACAGCCAATGGAAATTTGCTGTGTGTCTCAGGGAACTCAAACTGGGCTCTGTGACAACCTAGAGGGGTGGGAAGGGGTGGGAGGTGGGAGGGAGGTTCAAGAGGAGGGGACACATGTGTACCTGTGGCTATTTCATGTTGATGGATGGCAAAAATCAAACCAATATTGTAAAGTAATTATTCAATTAAAAATAAATTAAAAAAAAGAAACAGGTTTGAGCTGGGGAGGAAGGCTTTGGAGTTGAGTTTCAACCCCACTGGACAACCCAGGGGAGATTCTGCGTCTTTGAATCCAGCCTCAGTTCTTGGCCAAGGATGGAAGAGGGGGTTATCTGAGTTCTCGGTCTCCCTCCCCCATCATTTTTGGCCAGGGCTATCCTACACTCAGCCATTTCTTGTCAGGAGGGTCCAGCAGAAGTGCTGGCTTGGAGACGAGGTTCTGCTGCAAAAAAAAAAGTTAGGAAAACAGCAGATGGTAGCATCCGCTTCACTGACAGGGATGCTGGGCTATAGATAGGAAAGATCCTCATCGAAAACTCAGGTTCAGGGGCACAGGAGAGCTCTTCAAAGCGTGGGGCTGATACACCAGGGAGGCAGACTGGGGGCTCTGAGCCCAGTTCTGTCTCCCATCTGAAATGTGGACAGTCAGCCTTGCAGGATTCTCACCAGGACTGGGGAGAGGCTGCAGGTAGATCACCTCTCACAGGCCGCCAACTGGGCCACTTCCTGTCTCTGGGCCTTCATTTCCTCCTCTGTGAAATGGGGTGAAGGGGATTCCACTGCTCAGGTCTTTAACTCTGCAGGCCTGTTCTTTTCTCCCTGATCTCACCTTCCTGCCTCCTCTTGCCCTTCTTCTCCTTCCTTCTTTGGCCCCTGTCCTGAGCCCTTTCTGGCTCCCCATCTCAGAATGAGGTTTGGGCCAGCCTGTCCTAGCAATGAACTTAGTGTCTGCTGGGTGCACAGACGGTGGTCCCTGCCCTTGGGGGTTCACAGTGCACAGTGCTGACTGCAGGGTCCAGGGAATACAGGGGAGGGAATGCGAGGGGGAGGGAGGGTCTGAGTAGAGTGCCTGAAGGAAGACACAGCCTCTCCTGTAAATGAAGAACGCTCCAGCTTACAGGGAGGCCCCAAGAGCACCTCCCACCAAGAACTAACTAGTGCTTGCATTTGGTCATTGGTTTCAGATCTTTTTAGATAAGGAGATGAGGGCTTCCCTGGTGGTTCAGTGGTTAAAAATCCACCTGCAAGGGACACGGGTCTGATCCCTAGTCTGGGAAGACCCCACATGCTGTGGAGCAACTAAGCGGTGCACCGGAACGACTGAGCCAGCACTCTGGAGCCCAAGAGCCCCAACTACTGAGCCCTTGAGCTTCGCTTGTCCTCAGTCAAGAGAGAAACGGCTGCCGAGCTGTAAGAGATGAAAAGCCTGCACACTGCCATGAAGAGTAACAACTAGAGAAAGCTGGTGTGCAGCAACGAAGACCCACCACAGCCAAAAAACAAAATAAGTAAATAAATCTTTAAATAAGGGGACGAAGGTGACAGAGACAGCTGAAGGTCCCGGTGGGGGCGGGAAAGGGTCCCAATGTCAGCCCAGGCAGAAAACACTGGGCAGGAGAGAGCCCATGTTGAGGGCTCCTTTTCACTGCCCAGACTTTCAAATCCTCACTCCTGCTCTGTTCCGTGAAGAGTCATCATGGGACCTCTCCCTGAGAACCCAGTCTCCTAACATCTCCAGCAACTGGTTTCCCATACTAGGTGGCTTGACTTCTAGGATCCTGCAAATCAGCCATCACAAGCCTTCCCCTGTCCCTGGCACTATAACAATATTGCAAACCACCATTGGGTGCCCTTGCTGTGATGGTCACAGGTCCTAGCATTTTTCAAATGCTCCCTAAACCTAAGAAACGGAACTGCATTTCTCAGGATAAAGAGTGAGCTTAGGAGGCCGTACTCCCTCACCCAAAGTCACACCACAGGTAAGTGGCAGTGCCAGGCTCTGAGCGCCCCCAGCCCCTCATCGCAGAGTCTGGGAGTTAGGTACCTGTCCCTCTACCAGCCTGAAAGCATCTGCCACCCAAAGCCCAGCGCCATGCCCGGAACAAGTGGGCGCCCCAAGACTGTGAGCCCTGCGGCTTCCCCAAGGGCCCCACCCAGCTGCCCCAGGCCCCGCTGGACAGGTGGTCTTGCCGGGGTGGGCCCGCCGCCCCTCAAGGAGCAGAGCAGGGGGCGGGCAGCAGAGTGGCCAGTCTCGCCTGCCCGGGAAACTTCCCCCAGAGGATGGGGGAAGTGGCACGAATCTCGAGCGCGCACACCGGTGGCAACCTCGCACACCCAAGTCTCGACGTCGGGGAGGTCTCGCGACCCTTTAGTACCCCTCGGATCTCGCGCGCCCCCGTAAATCTCGCACGCCTCGAGCGTCTCCCGCGCCCCCTCTATTCTCAAGACCTCTCGAATCTCGCGTGTCCCTCAAATCTCGCGACCCCTTAAACCTCTCATGCCCCTCGGTTCTACCGCGCTCTCACTTTGCTCGCGACTCCCCGAGCCCCTCCGGTCTGGCGCGCCCCCACAAATCTCGCTCGGACCCGCACCCACGTGCCCCACGCGATGCCCGCCGGCACTGGGGCCCGCGGAAGCGGCGCGGCCGCCGAGCCCCGCCCCCGGCTCCCGCGGTCCCGACCCACCGACTCACTTCTCTCGTGCCTGGCTGTCGGAGGGCACGGCCGAGCCCTTGCCCCCCTTGGCGTACATGCTGCTCCGCACTGCCGCCGCCGCCGCCGCCGGGGCCCCACACCTGTCAGGCGGCGCCGCGGGCAGCGCTCCCTGTCGCCATAGCTACCCCGCGCCCCGGGCCTCACCGCCCTGAGCCCCGTGCGGGCATCGCGGGCATTGTCCGCGCGGGGGAGCTCCAGACGGCGGCGGCGGCAGCTCCAGCTTTGGCTCCGGCCGCGGGTTTTATTTTCTTCCTCTCTTCCCTCAGCGCGGGCTGTTCCGGGAAGCGCGCGCCCCCTCCTCCTGCCGCGCGCGCCCCCGCCCGCCGCCACCCGCGGGCGCCGCTCTTAAAAGGGCGATGGCGGGAGTGCGGGTGGGTCCCGCCGCCGGGACCGTGGGTCGGGCGCGCACGCGCAGTGGCCGCCGCGGGGGGAAGGGGCGCCGGGCTACACACTCTCAGGGCGCGAGTGGGGGCTGCCACTCGGGGACGAACAACAGGACACAGCTGATAGCTGCTACACACGCAGCGTCCAGATAAGCCCAAATTGTACACAGGAGCACACCCACACACTTAGTTGCGGCTACACTCGCCGACACAGGACTCGTGAGTCCGTGTGGCTGCTGGATCAACTTCTGATAGCCCCATAAAGCTACAGGCAGTCACACTGGGTGTATCACCCCCGCAGAGCCACCCACACCCAGCACGGGAGGGAACTGCCACACATAGCCCGCCTTCGGGACACACTGTCATTCACGTAGGTATACGCAGCTCAAAGAGTGGCTGTTACAAAACACTGCAACACACACTCCACACTCACATAGGTACCGAGTCACACGGAGACACGCAGAGGCACCGCTATGCCACAGCTTCCAACAGCTGTGGAAAGAATCCACGTAGCTACCCTGGGGCACACCGTCGCAGCCTCTTGAGGGCTTCACACAGGGACCGGGGGTCTCACCGAGCCAGAGATGACTCAGTCACGTGCAACACACACTCACACAACACAGATACACGCAACACAGACAGCACACGGACAAGATGCTGCTCCTGGGGTATCCAGGCTACCTCCTGGGAGCTACCCCGCACTGCCTCACAGTCACGCCTGTTGTCAATTGCAGGTGCTGGGTGACTTGACTGACTGGGTCACTTTCGCTGGCTCAGCCTTTCAGCCTGTGCCCCTGTGAATATTCCACCTTAATAGCACCTCTGCAGGAGTCGGGGTGCAGGCAGCAGGCACCCTATTCTCCCTCCTGGGATCCCTTTCCCCCCCCCCGGGGGTGTGCAGAGGAGGTGGAGGCCGACACTCGCAGGGCAGGGGCGCCTGGGGTGGGGGGGTGGAGACCTGTGTGCCAGGGTACCAGTGCGCAGTGTGCGCTGGACCTGCCTGGGCTGGGTGGGGGGAGGCGGTCCAGCTATGACTGTAGTCTAGATGCTTCTGTGACTGTTTGCCGTGGATATTCTTTTCTTTGCTTTGTACAGCCGCGAGTGTGTGTGTAAACACGCGGTTCCTATGAGTGCACGTGTTCGTCTTTGTGCGTGGGGTGTTGGCAGGCGCCCCAGTCGTGTCCGGGCAGCTGTTCCTTGCTCTGCGACGGTGGCTGTGTGTCCGCGGCGGTCGTGTGCTGGGCCGAGTGATACCGCGTTAGGTTTTGTACACTAGTGTGTGTGTCTCCGCGAGTGGGTGGATTGCTGGCCCCCTGGGACCTGTGTTGTGTGTGGTTGTCGGCTCAGATTTCCTGTGTCGTATGCGTCTTGATCGGAGCGCCCCAGCCGCTGCGGCCTGACCCCCTAATAAGCTTCCTTCTTAGTACCCCTCCCCTCCAGTGGCCTTCCCCCGACCCAGGCCTTCTGGTGGGCGGGAAGTCTGGAGCCGCTGGGGTTCCGAACAGGCGAAGAGGAAGGGAAGGGCTAGGCCGGCTCCAGCCCCGCCTCCACCCCGAGGGGCCCCGGCCTGGGGTTGGGGGTGGGGGACGCCAGCCCTTCCCACTTCCTGTCCAGCCGGTCGTCCCCTCCCCCAACTTCCTCTCCCGCGGGCCTCCCGGCCCCGGGCAGGCGCGGAGGAGGGGCCCGCGCTGAGCGCTAATGGGGGCGCGGCCCGCCCGCTTCCGTCAGACGGTGAGCTAGCGACTGTCCAGTGTCCCGGGGGCCACCGATGGACGTTGGCATCAAGGACACTCTTGTCGTAATACCGGTTCCCATCACTGCTCTCCAGCACCTACTCGCCGCCAGGCACACAGAGGGTGTGACTCACTCAAGTCACACAGTGTATTGATGACATCTGTGACTCCCAAGTCCCCCAGACTCTCCAGTCGCCACCCCGGACGCCCCCATTTATCTCTTAAGGCTCTGTGGCTCTCCAGAATTCTGTGTGCCCTGGGCAGGCCCCTGGCCTGCTCTGATCTACGGTTCCTTGAGTCGATGTGAGTCTTCCTCCTCCTCACAAACGTTTATTGAGCGCCTGCTGTATGCTGACTGTGGACCCAATCGGGACACACTGCTACCGCTTGTGGAGCAGAGGCTTCTGGCGAACAGGAGGATAATTTCAGAGAGTGCCATGTGCTGAGCAGAGGGAGGGGACCCCGGTGAAGAGGACGGGGCGACCGCTGGGGCAGGAGGCGGCGGGAGGGAGGGAGGCTGGGAGGCGGAGGCGCCCGCGGCCGGGCTTGCTGCGGAGGGGGGAGGCGCGGCGGGCAGGAGAGACTAGCACGGTTCTCATGGCAACAGGGACGGATCTGCAAAACACAGCCTCGGCGCCGGCGGAAAAGTCCGAGAAGAGCAAGATCTGGGTCCCAAGCGGCATCAGGGAAGCTGAGCCGAGCGCATCACGAACCCGATCGTACGCTTTGCAAAAGCAGAACCCGTAGAAACCCCCCACCCCTATCCCGCATCCTTGCAAGGGAGGGGCATGAGAAAAGGATTTTTGGGTTTTTTTAAACAGGGCGAGGGTGGATCTGAGAGATCTGGAGGAAGACTATTCGGATTGCGGTGGCGGCAAGTGCAAAGGCCCTGAGGCGGGCACACGGTTAACGTGCTGGAGGCAGAGCGAGGAGGGTAGCGTGACTGGAGCAGGCAGGAAAGGAGCAGAGGAGCCGGGCCATTCCCGGCGGGGACTGGTTGGGCTTTGTTTTGAAGGGAATCGGGAGCCACTGGGAGGTGTGTGGTCGCAAGGGGCGGGGTCTACATCAGGATTTTAAGAAGCTCCAAAGCGCTGCCGGGTGGGTAGGGATGGCGTTGAGGAGGCAGGGAGGTTGTTTCGGGAAGAGGCCCAGGTAGATAGAGCCGACCGGGGAATTGGTTTAGGAGCAGGAGTGGGGGCGGGAGGGACGGTAAGCGAGGAGAGCAAAGGGTCAAGGCTGGGTCCCAGACCTGCGGCCCCTTTGCCTGCTCCCAGTTGCCCCCGTGTGGCTGCGCGGGGACTGCAGCCCTTAGCCGGGTCTCTGACTTGTGGTACCACCGACTCCCCCAAACCCCCGCCCCTTGAGGTCGGGGTCGTTGTCCGCGGGAGCTCGGAGTCGGCTGCGCTGGTAGGGCAGGGGGCTTGCCTGGAGGAGGAGCTATCCGTCCCCTCACTTCCTCCCCTCCGGCCCTCGCATTCTGCAGACCCTTCCTTCACCGGCCCGCCTCCTGGCCTTTGCCCTAGCCCTTCCTGCCGCCTGCAGCGCGCTTTCTCTGGCCACTGGCCTGGTCAGTTCTGGTCTTCTTCGGCCTTTGGCCGCAGTATTCCTTCTTCTCCCCACCCCCACTTCTCTTCCTCCTCTCTCTCTCTTTCCTCCTCCCTTCCCCTCCCCTTCTTCTCCGCCTCCGGCTCTCCCTCCCCTTTGCTTCTCGCCTTCCCCGGCCGTCTCCTCCAGGTTACTGGTGCTGCACTAGCCTTGGTTGGACGTGTCACTGTTACGATAAAATAATGCCTAAGTCATCTGTTGGCAGCCCTCGCCTCCCTCTGAATCTGCCCTCCCTGCAGACACAGCGGTAGGGGTTCATGAATATGTTGCTTGCGTCGTTGGGAAGGCTGGTTTGGGTTTTCCCGTAGGTGGTTTTTCCTCTCCACAGGAGGTGGTTGCAGCCCGTTAACGGGATGAGATAGGGGTTCAGGGAGGGTCCAGGATCCGAACCCGAGACCCCTGCAGCCCCTCCCCAGCCGAGCGTGGGAGGCGGCCACAGCTGGGAGCAGGGTCTGCGCCATGAGACGTTTCCTCTCAGAAGCTGTAATTATGGGTAATTTTCTAAATGCAACACAAAAATTAAAACCCAAACAACATAGGGAGGGAAGAAGCCATAGCAGCTGGTGAGCACCGGGGCAGGCTGAGCTGCGGATTCTGGCCTAGACCAGGGGGTGGGGGGAGGAGCGAGCACGGGGGAGAGGTGGCTGAACTCTTCGCAGAGCCAGCAGGCCCTTGTAGTCTCGGGTTATACCTCAAATCGATCATGTGGAGGCGGAACTCCCCGCATGGAGGAGCTCCACCTGGGGTTGGAAACCTGGCGGTGTCGGGCCAGCTGGAGCCGATTGAAGCTCAGCCCCCAGGTTCTCGGTGTCTTGAGAAACTCCAGGCGAGAGGGACACTGGGGGTCTGAGTGGAGGCGCCTCAGTCTGACCTACAGACTGCCCCTCCCCACCACACCCTGTTCATTGTCCACAAAGTTTAATCTGAGGCAGTACGCAGACTGCCCTGCTTCCCGCACTTTCCTTGGCTCCGCAACCCACACATCAAGACCCCACCTGTCCGCCCTGCACTTTCCAGAGTCAGACTAACCGGTAGGAATTGGTGCGCCCAGCTCTGAGAATCCCGTACAGCGGACTCATGAGAGAGGCGGCCTTTTATTTCCCCTCCGCATGTTACAGAATGGGGAAACTGAGGCTCAGAAAAGCGTGGAGGGAGACACGTGGGACGCCCAGAGGCAGCACCTCACTCACTGGAGTGCCCTCAGCTCCCCGTCTGGATCTAGAACACTCTGGGAAATTGGAGGCGTTTTGTGGAAATCTCAAGAGCAAAGAAGGGAGGATGGGGGAGGGAGAAACCTATAGCAGCTGCAGAGAAAGTTCTGCAGGTAAAACTGAAGCTCAGGGCCAGGAAGCAACTTGCTCGGGGACACACAGTAGAGTGGAGGCACTGGGTCCCGCTTTGGCGTCCCCTGGCAACACCCCTCCGTCACCTCCTCTTTGGAGCTCCCCCTCTTTTCCGGTGTTGGAGGCGTTTCCATGGCAACCTAAAGCCCCAAGATTCCCAGGCAATACAGAGGGAATGCTGGGGATGCTGGGCTCTAGACAGGAAGGACCCTGCCGAAGACTCAGGTTCGGTGCACAGGGCTGATAACACTAAAGAGGCTTTTCTTCCCATTTGAGGGGCTTTCCTGGTGGCTCAGCTGGTAGAGAATCCGCCTGCAATGCAGAGACCTGGGTTGGGAAGATCCCCTGGAGAAGGGAACTGCAGTACTCTGGCCTGGAGAATCCCACGGACTGTGCAGTCCATGGGGTGGCAAAGAGTCGGACATGGCTGAGTGGCTCATTTTCACCTAACTTTTCTCTGCTGAATAACAGCGCTGGGGAGGTGATGCTTGCTAAGCTCCAGAAACTGGCCACTGCTGCTCATGCAACCGTTGCAGGCACGCCGCTCATTTTTCTACCCCAAAGCCTCAGCAGGGTTCATCCCCCGGCCTCCCACACCCTGCCCAGCCCTTCCCCTAGCCTCAGAGAGGCCCCCCAACCACCTGGGGCACATTGCTGTGCTGGATTTCCCGCAAATCATGGTTTTGCACGTTGATTGCCCATGTCCCCAGTAACCCATGAGTTCTAGGAGAGCAGAGAATTCGATGATTTTGTTCAGTGCTGCGTCCCCAGCACTTAGAACAAGTCTTGGCATACAGGCGGTGTTTATTAAATACCTGTTGCTGAACCAATGAGTTAAAAATTACCAGTGTCCCCTCTGCTGGGAGTGGGGGGGCAACACAGATCGTCACCTGAGGGCAACCCAGACCATCTTGACCTCGCCCCACCCTTCCCGTTTTGGTCGAGGTGGAGTCGGAATCAGAGTGGGAGGGACCAGGACTTCCCTGGTGGTACAGTGGATAAGAACCCGCCAGCCCATGCAGGGGACACTGGGGATCCCTGATCTGGGAAGATTCTACACATCTCAAGCAACTAAAGCCCGTGGGCCATAACCACTCTAGAGCCCAGGAGCCACAACTTAGTAAGCGTCTGTGCTGTGATCACGGAAGGCCCCTCCCCACATGCTGCTACTGAAGCCCCTGTGCCTAGAGCCTGTGCTCTGCAATGAGAAGCCCGTGCACCACAAAGAAGAGTAACTCCTGCGCCCAGCAACTAGAGAAAGACCTGGTGCAGCAAGGAAGACCCAGCAAAGCCAAAAGTAAATACATTTTATAAAGAAAAAAAAAAGTGGGCGGGACCAATTTTTTGCCTCTGTCAAGGCCACTCAGATTGCAATCCCGAGCATAGCCACACGGAGGCAGCAGAGACTCGCAAGTTCGATTCTGGGGGTCCTGGCAGGCCTGGTCTTAGCGCCCCTTTGGAGTGGCTCTTGAGACCCCAAGTTTCAGGCTTGTAACCTAGTCCACCTCTCTTGATCTTGCTCATGCACCCAAGTAGGTTTCCAAATATATATTTACATATTTATGTGCCAAATTAGTTCATGGCACAAATGAAAAAATCACTCAGTTCTCCCATCCCTTCAAAAAAACGTTCCCATTTTGAGCTCTTAGCTGCGCATCTTTTGTTTTTTTCTCAAGAGGTCTTTGATTAACTCTCTTCAAAACTGCAAACCTCCCTTTCTCTCTGAATCTCTCAAATTCTGCTTAACTTTTCCTCTCCAGGACTATTATTTCCTAACCTCTTTGAAATTTTCTAATTTACTGTTCATCGCGTCTCCCCCACCCACCCCCGAATGTCAGCTTTCCAAGGGCGGAAGTTTTGCTGCATGCAGTGGACGTTGATTAGTATTTTTGGAACGAACGAAGAAATCTTACTCAACTGTAAGAAACAGATAAAACCTAGCAGATAAAGCTAAATAACCTCTTTAACCCCTCCCCCACCCCCTGCAGGCAGTCACTACCATGAAGTCAAGTCTAAACCCGCACATCCAGGAACAGCAGATTACCATCTTGTACCATACAGTGGCTCTGCACACTCTTCCAGGTCGATCCAGACAAATGAACTTATCTGAGCACAGTGCAGGCTAATGGTCAACCACAGCCCCACTGGGGGCTGACTCTCAGATGCTGTAGAGCTTTGGGCAAACTACTCAAATACACTATGGCTCAGTTTCCCAATCTGTAAAATGGGGGGGTGGGGAGAGGATAATGACGCTTCCTGCCTCAAGGAGATCATGTGAAGATGACATCACTTAATGGTACTTAAATAGCCAGTGCTTGGCTGCAGCAATTTATAATTCTTAGAATGTTTTAAAAATACGACTGCTTATAGTATTCCTTTATAGTCTTCCACCTATTTTTTCTTTTTTCAATTTTTAAGTATTTGACTGTAGTTGGGTCCTTGTTGCATCACGTGGTTCCCTGACCAGGGATTGAATCTTGGACCTCCTGCATTGGGAGCGAGAAGCCTTAGTTACTGGACCAGCGGGGAAGTCCCAGTCGTCCACCTATCTTAATTTGGGGTCCCTTAGGAGTAGGCCAAAGATCGGAATTAAACCGAGGAATTATTTGGAAAGAAGTCCTGGTCCAGGTGAGAAGAGAGGCGGTGGCCTGCAGGGGCGCCAATGAGCGGGCGCGTTCCCAGGAGGCCCTCCGGGAGCCCGCGCCGAGCACGCGCCTCAGAGACTTCCTACCCGACGAAGGCCGGGGCTGAGGCGTTTCTAATCAACTCTCCTTCTGTCTCTGTCAGGGTTGCTCCCAAGACAGCAGTGTGGGCCGACGGCGTGGCCTCTTGTGACCAGAGCAACCTCAGCAAAGAAATGCCCCTCTGGCAGGTGGAGCGCGGTTGCTGACCGCGGCTGCCCTGGTGCCACGTTTTGTTTGCCCACCCCTCGCCCAGGCGCATTCTGTGGCTTCTAAGTTTTGACTATCACCAGCGAAGCCGTGTGACCTCAAACAAGGTCTTTCCATTTCCTTGAAAATCAAGCTTGGCCGTCTGAATTCGATGTTTGTGCCTGATGGGCCGGTTGCCTCTCCCCCAGCCTTGGGGCCTCAGCTGGTGTGCGCGTCACACACGTCCCCGGTACGCGCACGTGCTCACCTCCACCTTTGTCCCCCAGCCCTTTCCTTTTACAAAGGAGGAAACAGAGGCACAGGCAGCTTAAGGTACTGGCCCCAGGACACACACCAGGGAAGTGGCTGAACAAACCTGTCACTGTTTGTTGAATTAATGCACAGAGATCCGCAGTTGCCCGAGCTTGCTCACACTCCAGGTCTGTCTCTAAATTGGCTTGGCCATCTTAACCCAGCACTCGGGCTTTGTACCCGCCTCTGGGCTCGACCTGCCAACTCCATAGCCGCTCTGATACCTCAAGATCCCCAGGACCTGTAAACAGCTTCCGCTGTGCCCCGGCTGCCTAGCACCCTGCCCTCCACCCTCCCTGGGGTGAAACTGGACCCTGAGAGTAGCTAGACCAAGGCCAGGGATGGGGGTTGGTGGTTCAAAGGCCGTCACAGGGGACTTCCCTGGTGGTCCAACGGTTAAGAATCCTCCTGCCACCGCAGAAGACAGGTTTGATCCCTGGTCCAGGAAGCCTCCACGTGCAGAGCGGCAACTAAGCCTATGGCGCCAAAACTCCTGAAGCCCGAGTGCCTAACGCGCATGCTCCACACAAGAGCGGTCACCGCGATGAGAAGCCCAAGCACTGCAACTAGAGAGGCCCCATGCAGCAACCCAGAGCCCGAGCAGCCAAAAACGAATAAATAAATAAACTTTTAAAGCTTAGCTACAAAGGCTGTCACAGGAGGAAAGGAGGTGGCAGGAAGGGGCTGGGGCCGGATATGTGGAGGCCTGGCCCTGGGGAGACTCGAGGTGGAGAGGGGCTGGTTCTGGATAAGAGTGAGGGCCCTGGGACAGGGCTGGAGCTGGATGTGGGGGAGGGGAAGCCCTTGGCCCCACTCCGGCTCTCCAGACAGGGGCCTCTGGGAGCAGACCCTGGCCACACCTAGCACAGGGTGGGTACAGGGAGATCACAGGGTGTGGGGTGCATGTGACCAAATTGAGGGACCACGAGTTGGTGACCCCAAGGCTGGGATACTCCAGACAACCCCCTACATCTCTGTTTTTGTCTTTGGGGGAGACCTCTGAATCTTTCTAGGTATCTCTGGGGTCTTTGGGATGTCTGAATTTTCGTGGGTATCTGGGAGATTCTGAGGGACTTCCCAGGTGGCTCAGGGGTAGAGAATCCACCTGACAAGGCAGGAGCTGCAGGAGACTCTGGTTCCATCCCTGGGTCAGGAAGATCCCCTGGAGGAGGAAATAACAACCCACTCCAGTATTCTTGCCTGGGAAATCCCATAGACAGATGATCCCGGTGGGCTACAGTCTGTGGGTTGCAGAGTCGGACAGACTAAGCTACTGAGCATGCACACATGGGGGTCTCAGAAAGTCTCTAGAAGTCTTGGAGGCTCTCCGAGGTCTCTGTGCTGACCGGCTGGCCTTCCTGGGACTCATATCAGCAAGAAGGGGAGTGTGAAGATGTGTCTTCTGGAAGTTTCTGGTTCCTCTCAGCCAAGGTTGGGGCCGCAGATCCCAGAACCGCCCCTCTTCCCACAGCCTACCTATGGCCTGCGGGGGGGCTGCAGCAGGAAGGGCTGGGCCCCAGCTCTCCCCCAGACCCATCTCTAGCACCCACTCTCTCAGGCCCCAAGTCTGCTTGTCCCTCCCCAACCCCCACACCCAGCCTGAGTGCCTTGAACCTTAATTCCTCATTTCCTTAGCTTCATTTCCTCCTATTCTAAGGGGCCTCAGCGCTGGAATCCACCCAGAGCCGCAGCTGACTGGCGCCCCCTGCCCCTCTGCTCCTGAAAGCCCGAGTGCTTGTCTGTGCCCGTTGGCTGATCCCAGTGTTTGGATTGAACGTGCTGCCTGTGATTTGTATTCACGTAATATGATAAGATTCTAAGGGAAAAAAATATAAAAACACACTTGGGGAGCTTGTTCCTCCCATCCATCTGCCACTAAGAGTTAACCCCAGTGTATTCGTTTTTCCTGCTTCATCAAAAGTCTTTTTCAGAAAGCTGCTTTAAATTTTTTTATTTATTTGTTTCAATTAACACACTCACTGAGAGACATTTGCTCTCACCCCAGGGCTTTTGCACTGGCTATTCTATCCCCCAGATGCCCTCCCCCATCCCTTTACTTAAACAAGCCCCTTTATTCTTTGCAGTACAGTCTCCTTTGATCCTCGGATTAAAATGTTGTCACCTTCCCTGTTTGCTTCCCAGCTCGGTTTTCTCTGCCGCCTGTTACACATTTTCTCGATAGACTTTGCATGTTGCCGGCCTCCCTCATGCTGCAAGAGCGCCACAGGGACTGGGAATTGTCTGTTTTGTTCATGGCTGTATCTGCAGCTCTTAGATCAGCGCCTGGCACACAGTAGGAGCTCAATAAAGGCTTATGGAGTAAGTGAACGAGGGTTTCCTTATTGTTTCAGAGATCTATAACTTCATTTTCATGACTCTGTGGCATCTCCCAGGGTAAATAACCATTACTGATCTAACCAACCCCTTAGGTTGCTTCCGATTTTTTTTTAAATAAAATAAAGAGTACTGCAGTGAATCACCCTGTAGCTATGCTATGCTTTTTGCCTTTTTTTTTTAAAAATTTATAGAAGTATAGTTGATTTAAAACATCACGTAAGTTTCAGGTGCCTTTTTGTTTTTAATTGTGCAAAGTACACTTAACATAAAATTTATAATTATAGCCACTTTAAAGTGAGCAATGCAATGGTTTTTATTACATTCACAGTGTTGTGCAACCATCCCCCCAGTCTAGTTCCAGAACATTTTTATTACCCCAAAAGGAAACCCTGTGCACACCAGCAGTCACTCTCCAGTCCCCCTCCCCAGCCCCTGACAACCTCAAATCTACTATTTGTCTGTGGATCTGACTGTTCTAGACAGTTCATATCAATGAAATCATACACTGTGTGGTCTTTTGTGTGTGGCTTCATTCACCCAGTGCAATGTTTCTGAGGTTCATCCACTATGTAACGTATGTCAGAGCATCACTCCTTTTTTAAAAAATTTATTTATTTTAATTGGAGGCTAATTACTTTACATTATTGTATTCGTTTTGCCATACATTGACATGAATCCGCCCCGGGTGTACATGTGTTCCCCATTCTGAACCCCCCTCCCACTTCCCCATCCCATCCCTCTGGGTCATCCCAGTGCACCAGCCCTGAGCACCCTGTCTCATGCATCCAACCTGGACTGGCAATCTATTTCACATATGATAATATACATGTTTCAATGCCATTCTCCCAAACCATCCCACCCTCACCCTCTCCCAGAGTCCAAAAGACTGTTCTATACACCTGTGTCTCTTTTGCTGTCTCACATATATGGTCATCGTTACCATCTTTCTAAATTCCACATATATGTGTTAGTATACTGTATTGGTGTTTTTCTTTCTGACTTACTTCGCTCTGTATAATAGGCTCCAGTTTCATACACCTCATTAGAACTGATTAAAATGCATTCTTTTTAATAGCTGAGTAATATTACATTGTGTATATGTACCACAACTTTCTTATCCATTCGTCTGCCGATGGACATCTAGGTTGCTTCCATGTCCTGGCTATTATAAACAGTGCTGCGATGAACATTGGGGTACACGTGTCTCTTTCAATTCTGGTTTCCTCGGCGTGTATGCCCAGCAGTGGGATTGCTGGGTCATATTGCAGTTCTATTTCCAGTTTTTTAAGGAATCTCCACACTGTTCTCCATAGTGGCTGTACTAGTTTGCATTCCCACCAACAGTGTAAGAGTGTTCCCTTTTTTCCACACCCTCTCCAGCATTTATTGCTTGTAGATTTTTGGATAGCAGCCATTATGACCAGTGTGAGATGGTACCTCATTGTGGCTTTGATTTGCATTTCTCTGATAAGCAGTGATGTTGAGCATCTTTCCATGTGTTTGTCAGCCATCTGTATGTCTTCTTTGGAGAAATGTTTGTTTAGTTCTTTGGGCCATTTTTTGATTGGGTCGTTTATTTTTCTGGAATTGAGCGGCAGGAGTTGCTTGTATATTTTTGAGATTAATTCTTTGTCAGTTGCTTCGTTTGCTATTACTTTCTCTCATTCTGAAGGCTGTCTTTTCACCTTGCTTATAGTTTCCTTCATTGTGCAAAAGATTTTAAGTTTAATTAGGTCCCATTTGTTTATTTTTGCTTTTATTTCCATTACTCTGGGAGGTCGGTCATAGAGGCTCCTGCTGTGATTTAGAGCATCACTCCTTTTTTAAAAATTTATTCATTTGGCTTCGCTGGGTCTTAGTTGCGCCAAGTAGAACCTTCAGCTGAGGCATTCAGGGTCTTCTCTTTGAGGTATGCACACTCTTAGCTGTGGCATGTGGGATCTAGTTCCTCAACCAGGAATTGAACCCAAGTCCCCTTCATTGGGAGTGCTGCGTCTTAGCCACTGGACCACTGGAAAGCCCCAGAGCTTCATTCTTTTTTAAAATTTATTTATTTACTCTTGGCGGTGTGGGTCTTTGTTGCTGCGTGCGGGCTTTCTCCAGTTGTGGTGAGCGGAGGCTACTCTTCACTGCGGTGCACAGGCTTCTCACTGCGGTGGCTCCTCTTGGGGCAGAGCGTGGGCTCTAGGGCTCTCCGGCTTCCGTAGTTGCGGCTCCCAGGCTCTAGTGCGCAGGCTCAATAATTGTGCTGCACGGGCTTAGTTGCTTTGCGGCGTGTGGGATCTTTCCGGACCAGGGACTGAACCCGTGTTTCCTGAATTGGCAGGTGGATTCTTTACCTCTGAACCACCAGGGAAGCCCTAGCTCCATCCCTTTTTATGGCCAAATAATATTCACTGTATGGATGGACCGCATTTAGTTTATCCCCTTATCAGCTCCCATGCAACTAATCGAGAGTCCCAGGAGTGGGATGCTGGATCTGAGGGCCCGGGCATTCAAAGTTCCCATGACAGGATGCCTTCCATCTGCTGTGCTACTGATGCTCCCCCAGCAACGTGTGGGGTTGCTTGTTTCCCCACATCCTGGCCAGCACAGGGTGTCATCACACTTTTGAATTTTTGCACATCTGTTAAATATACAAAACTCCTCTGAGTTTGAAGATAGAAAGGGGCAGAGTCTGAGGAGAGGGGAAAGCATGGGAGAGTAGACGCCAGTCTCCCAGAGTCCAGGAGAAGACTCGACATTTATCCCATTTTACAGATGTGGAAACTAAGATAAACAACAGTTAAGGTCAAGCCGTGAGCCAGGGGCTGGAAAGGATTTGAACCTGGTCTGCCTAAAGCCAGGACCCCCGTGAGGCAGAGACCCTCTCCCAGCCCACCTGTGCCCATTCCCTCCTCAAGCCCTCATTTTGTTCTTTTCCACACCACAGGATGAGATGGTTGGATGGCATCATCAAGTCAATGGACATGAGTTTGAGCAAACTCTGGGAGACGGTGAAGGACAGGGAAACCTGGTGTGCTGCAGTCCGTGGGGTCACAAAGAGTCAGACACAACTGACTGACTGACTAACAATGTGGCTTGACTAGAGATCGAACCTGTGTGCCCTGCATTGACAGCACCAAGTTTTAACCTCTGGACCGCCAGGGCGGTCCCCCCAGTCTCTCTCGCGTTGCTATTCCTGGGACCTGACTCAGGCTGCCCTCTCCTCCTGAGACTCCAGGCTCCTGGAAGGGTTCCCCACCTCCAGTGCCCACGCTCGCTACAAAAGAATCTTTGCACACAGTGCCCCTCCCCTGCCCACACACCTGCCTTGGCCCTGTGAACAAAGCCTGGCTGTGGAGGCCTTCGCTGCCTGGCCCCCACCCATCGCCAGTTCCTCCACTTACCCTCGCCCCTCCAGCCACTCCACTCCTAATGAGGCTGTCACTCTTAACCACTCTATCCCAGGCCGGCATGGCTTCTCAAGCAACAGGACCTGTGCTCCTGTTGTGCCTTCTCGCTGCAGTCTGCGACACGTTCATTTCTGCCTGCTACTGCAACTCTTCCTCCAAGCCCCAGACTCAAAGTCCTCTTCCCCAGCGAGCCCTTCTCTCAATGCGCCGCCCCCCCCCCAGCATGTTCATACAGGAGGAGAGTTCTGAGTCTGTGGGAGAGGCTAAGAGCTGGGAAAATCAAAGGCAGGTTTTAGGAATCCTTGGCAAACTCCCATTCATGTGTTGAAACCCCACCTCAAATGCCTCCTTCTCCAGGAAACCATCCAGTACCCTGTCCCTCACTCCGACCTTGACCTGACTCCGTCAGACTGGGGGTGTCTGTGTCCAGCTTTATCTTTTTTCAAGACTGGTTGCTCCTAGAGAAACCGACCAGGGGCAGAGCCTCTCTGGGGCTCAGCGTGGATAATGTTTGTTGAATGAATAAATGAATGCATGGGTTGGGAGTCAGCTGAGCCTGGGAAGTGAGGGTGAGTTGATGAGGTGGCAGTTAGTTGGGGTGTTATTGGGGGACGTATAGTCACTGGGTCTCAGCAGGAAGGAAGCAGGCCTCCCGCCCCTGCCCCTCCCGTGAGAATCCCGATTCTTGAGGCCTTCCGCGGGAGGGGGCGGGAGCGGGTCTCTGTGTCTTCTTTATTCTTCCCCTCTGCACTTCACCAGTTCCTCTTCCCCAGGAGTAGCTGGGTGCAGAGCGTGAGGAGCGCCAGGCATCACAGTGGATAGGAATCTGGGGAGGGTCGGACCCCCTGACTCCCACATCCAGGTGAGCCACCACGCAACTTCCAGAACGACCGGCGCCTAGGCCGGGCAATAGGGCCAGAAAGGTAGGAAGGAGGCACTGGAACTTGGGTCTGTGCAAACCAGAGCCAGGGAGGGGGAGGTACTCATCACACCCCAACCCAAGACTCTCAGACCCAGACTCCCAGTGCCCTGCAGTTCAGAAGAAAGGCAGAGGGGCGGGGTCGTTTCCGGGGCAACAGCTCGTTTGCATATAGTCCTGTCTTGGCCGGCTAGCTCTCCCAAAATATTTGGGGAAATTGGGCAACCTAGCCCGAAGGGGCGCATCTGAAAGAAAGGGAAGGGGCTGACTGGGCCAAGTCTCCTCTTTGCCTTTCAAGCCCCTGAGGCATCAGGGTTAGGTACCCATTTCCCAGAAGGGAAGACTGAGGCCAGAGCTAATCAAAGAGGAGCAACCAGCGAAAGGCTGCGTTTTAACACTTCAGAAGTGGCCTGAGCTATAAAAATATATATATATATATGCAAGTGGCAAGGGGGAGGGCGACCACAGGCTGCGGTCAGGGCTTGGACTCCAGTGTCTCTGCCTAGGTTGCCTGAATGGGGGGCGCCCTGATGTGGGCACTCTTGTTGCCACTGCTGCTTCACCAGGCCGGCAGCCAGACGCCACCATGCGACGTGTTCTCGGGGGATGTGGACTGGACCAGGGAATACCCTGACACATGCCTCAACTTCAGCGGCCAGATCCTGAGCCAGCTACCTCAGAACCAGTCTCTGCAGGCCAGATTCGTGCGGTTCCTCGACCTGTCTGCAAATGGCCTTCAGCGGCTCCCGTGGTCCTTCTTCAGTGACCTGAAGCAGCTGCAATTATTGATTGTGACCAACAACTCCTTGGACTTCGTGGACAGGGCGCTGGCCAAGCGCTGTGACCTCGACCTGCGGGCTGACTGCAGCTGTGTCCTGTTAGACTGGCACAAAGATCGGCAGGGCAACTGCTCTGACCCAGAGCTTCCGAAGTGCCAGGATGTGTCCACCGGTGCCTGGAGCAACCTCTCTGTCTTCTTGGAGGTGAGCTGTCCCTCTGGCCTGACCAAGAAAGCCATTGGCGCACTGGCGGCCAGCGGAAGCCTGCTCCTTGTGCTTGCCATTGCTGGCCCCGTGCTGGCCTGGAGACTCTGTAGACCTCGGATGGGACAGAACCTGAGCAAAACGTGGGCTGCTCAGGATGGCTCCAGGTCTGGCCTGGGCCGGCAGCCAAGGTACAGTACCCAAGGCCGCAGGCCTAAGCCCCCGGCCAACACCCCGCCTGGATCTTCCACTTCTGACTACGAGAATATGTTCATGGGCCCACCGGCTGCCGGACAGCAGTGGGATGAACACAGGTGAGTTACCCACACACGCGTGTCTGTGAGTCTCTGGAGCTGGATGGTCAGGCTCCAACTCCTGGTTCTGCCTCTCATAGGCTGTGTGATCTTGGGCAGGTAGTTTTCCCTCTCTGGGCCTCAGTGTCTTCCTAGATAAAATGGGTTTAATAACAGCCCTCTGCCTCACAGAGCTGCTGCTGCCGCCGCTAAGTCACTTCAGTCGTGTCCGACTCTGTGTGACCCCATAGACGGCAGCCCACCAGGCTCCCTCGTCCCTGGGATTCTCCAGGCAAGAACACTGGAGTGGGCTGCCATTTCCTTCTCCGTCACAGAGCATGAAAGTGAAAAGTGAAAGTGAAGTCACTCAGTCGTGTCCGACTCTTAGCGACCCCATGGACTGCAGCCCACCAGGCTCCTCCATCCATGGGATTTTCCAGGCAGGAGTACTGGAGTGGGGTGCCATTGCCTTCTCCGTCACAGAGCTAGGGTAAGAATGAAGTGAGTTCCTGTAGAGAAGACACACGTCCCCCTGCATGGCCTGCAAACCCAGTTTCTGCTGACAAGGACACGGAAGGAGGAGGCAGGTGTTCAAGGTGGTGGGGGCTGTGTGGTCACGGTCAGCGGCCTAGGCTTAGATCCCGTGTGACCCCAGGCTGCCTTTGAACCTCTGTTTCTGTCTCTGTAAAGTGGGACC
Source organism: Moschus berezovskii (assembly GCF_049115385.1). Taxonomy (NCBI): domain Eukaryota; kingdom Metazoa; phylum Chordata; class Mammalia; order Artiodactyla; family Moschidae; genus Moschus; species Moschus berezovskii. The sequence continues at coordinate 107,296,666 of NC_142467.1, read as the reverse complement.
ACATCCCCATCTCCCCCTGACACATAGGAGATGCCAAGAAAGCCGTCTGTCTCTCTAGCCCCACAAAGCCCTGCCCCCCAAATGGGCTAGGCTTCAACAGATGGGTTTGTTTCCAGGTTGGATGAGAGAGGGGGTTTCTGGGGGGCAGGCACAAGGAGGAACAAAGGCCTGGAGGTGGGAGAGAACAGAGACTGCTGTGAATGTGTTTTGAGAAGGCAAGACTTCAGGGCTGAGGTTGGAGGGGGCTGGGAGGATCCAAGCAGGAAGGGAAGAGAGTCACGATTGGGTTGGGCAGCAGAATCCAAAAGATGGGGAGGCCTGTGGGAGGTTATTGATGAGAAATGAGAGAATATGCAAAGCAGATACAAATATGGCTCAAAAGCAGAAGTGGTCTGCGGTAGGGAGCAGAAGGCACCAGACTTCTTAAGTCAGTGTATGTTCTGATGCCTGCCTCTGCTTCACTGTCCCCAAGATCTCAGGGCCAGGCTTCTCTAAAAACATTGTTTACAATAGAATGTGTCAATCTCATCCTACACTTCACAGTTGCAGAAATAGAGTTTCTGGAAATTCCCTGGCGGCCCAGTGGTTAGGAGTCTGTGGTTTCACTGCTGAGGGTGCAGGTTCAATTCTTGGTTCAGGAACTAAGATTCCACAAGCTAGGCGGCACAGACAAAAAAAAGAAAGAAAGAAATGGAGGTTCTGGGAGGCAGGAGAATGACTTGCTCAAGGTCAGAGGCAGAGACTGGAACAAATCCTGTCTTCCATCCCCATACAACCATTTATGTATTTTGGAGTAATTTATACTAAAGTATAAATGACTGATAGACACCACTTAGTCAATAGGGCCTTTGTTCCAGGAGGAGCCAGGGGTGGGGTTAGGATGTTCTGGAGGCAGGAAAGTTCTCTGGGGTCTTGCCCACCATAGCAAGACATTCCTAAAAGCTACCTCCTCCCTGATCCATTCAATGGGTGGGGAAACTGAGGCTCAGAGATTTATTTTTGTACCGAGGCCCAAAGTCAGTTGTTTCAGGAGACCTGGGGGAAATTTTCCCATCTGAAGGGGCACTGATTCAGCTCCAGGCACCAGAGCTTCCAGTTTTTCAAGAGGAAACCAAAAACTAAATTTGAGTGTAAAAAAAGGGCAACTATCTCAGCTTTAAGGAAGAAAAAAAAAAAACCCTACTGTGACTCAAGGTTCTCAGACCACAGCATTACAATGCTGAATCCATAGACTCTTCCCTGAATCACCGCCCCCTACTTGCTTTCCTCACAGAAAGTTGGGCCAGGCTGGGAGACCACTGCCTGGTTCCTCACTCCTCTCATATGTAATTAGGAGTGGACTCAATCACCATGAACTACTTTGCCTCTAAAAGCTGATGTGCCTGCTCCCTGAGTCCTGCCTGACCTCCCATCTGTCTTTTCCCCATAGGTCTCCCCCTTCAGAGGGCAGCGACTTCTACATGACCTATGAGGGCCTCCAGCACGAATCCCAGCCTGTCTATTGCAACCTGCAGTCGCTGGGCCAGGTCCCACTGGATGACGAGGAGTATGTGGTCCCCGGGCGCTGAGCAACATATTCACCATCTCAAACTCCAGCCTGTCCCCTTCCAGGTGATGGGGCATTCTGGCTCCTCCCTGGCTTCAGTCCTCCTGTCTGAGGAACGGGACCAGGGGAGAGTCATCCTTGAGGCCCCAGAGCAGCTCTGGAGCCCCATCCCTAGCCCACTCTGCCCGCCGTCCACTCGGCTGCTAGAAGGGGAGGAGAGGCCCCAACGTGGATGGGGACGGGAGAGTCAATGTGTGAACTCTGTTGGCATTCCCTGTCAGTGTGCAAGCATTGCCCAAATAAATTCTACAGGACAGACGAGGCTGCTGGTGAGTGGGTTCCTCAGGGTGCGGATTTCTTGAGCTCCCAAGACAAGAACTCTGAGACTCCTCAATTGCTCCCAACCCCGTCTTTCCCCTCTGTCCCTCTCAGGCCCCTTTCTCAGATGCCTGGTATCCAGTCTTGGCCCCCAAGACAGCCCACACCAGCCTCAGAGGGTCTTTATAACTCAAGAATAGGACTGTGCTTCTCCCCTGCTCACACACCCTCTATGGCTCCCCAGTGCCGCCAGATTCTCAGTCTGGTGGTTGAGACCTGCGTGGACCCAGCCCTGTCCAACTCACCATCCTCTCCCATTCCTCTGCCCTTCTGAGCTGGGCCTCCTCTCCCATCAAACTCACTTCCCTCCTAAAGCTTTTGTTTCCTGACACCACTTATGTATGCCATCTGTCTGCCCAGATTGCCATCCCCTTCCATATCTTCTCACTCTTAAGCATCTGTATGCAGGTGTAAAACTCTGGCCTGGGCATCGGGAGGCATGGGTCCAATTCCTGACCCCGTCCTGAAATCTCTGGGCTTCAGTTCCCCCACGTGTAAAACAGGGTGATTAGAATTGGTCTCTAAGGTTGTTTGAGCGCTAATATGTTGAGACACCTTAACTCATCCTTCCGGGTCTAGGTGAAGCACCAGTGCTGCTCCAAGAAGCCATTCCTGGTTCTTCCTCAGGTAGAGTTCATCACTGCCAGAGCGCAAGGCATTTCTAGAGTTTGTTTAAGCTCATGCCTCAGCTGGGTTTCCGGTCAGCTGCCCCCAGCCTGGCTTCTGTCAAGCCCTCAAACTACGGGAGACAAAGCTGGACACAGACATCCCAGTCCTGGGAGGTCAAGCCTGGACCAGAGGGAAAGATAGAGCCAGGATGCCCAGAGGGAGATGAATGAAGGCGTTTTTAAAAGGCTGTCTGTAAGAGGGGCATCTGGAGTGGGTTTTTGCAGGATGCATAGGTGTTTGAGACGTAGAAAGGACAAGGAGCACTGGGCAGGCGTGAAAAGACACATGGGCAGCGGCGTCCAGCAAAGGCAACAGCCGGTGTTTGGGGACAGACTCCATACAGCATCTGCTGCCTTTGGGTCATCCTGATGTTGAGTTTCATTGACTCACACCACCTGGGAGCGACCCAAAGTGGGAGAGGGGACCTATGAGGGTCTTCAGCTTCCGTGCAGCCCTGCACCCCGGTGCTACGTGGCTCAATCTCCCACTCCTGCCTGCAGTCACGTGTCTCCCTCCGTTCACTAACGCATTGCCTGGGCTGGCTTCTTGGCGCCGTCCTCACCGCACAGCAGCCGCTTCCCTGTGGCTCCTCTTTCACTCATCAATCTTGTACTTATTTGTCTCCTGCACTTGACCGAGCTGGAATGGACTGGTTTTTGCCTACCTTGTCACTTCATCTCCTCAGGGCGCAGCCAGGGCCTGGCACAAAGTGGGTACTCATTGAATACATTCAGGGGCACCTACAGTCACTCCAGTCTGCCTCTGGGTGGGGGGATTCACAGGGGACACATTGCACTCACAGCTGGAGCTGGAACTGTCTCCTCCAGGCCCCCTGTTCCAGCTCCTCAGGGTGAACAGGCCAGTGAGGAGGGGCTGGACTTGGCACATCTCAGCAATTCCACGACCCTAAGCAATAAAGGATATAACCTGGGAGATGTGACGTGCCTGAAAATGTTCACACCTTTTTTTTCCCTACTCTTTTTTTTTTTTGACACTGGCATGAGGCATGAGCCTCCCTGACCAGGGGTCGAACCCATGTCCCCTGCAGTGAAAGCATGGAATCTTAACCATTGGACCACCAGGGAAGTCCCTCCGTGCTCTTTTTACATGAAAGGATAGATGCACCATTAACATGAAGGGAGGTGCCACAAACAGCAGAGGGAAGGGGACTCCTCTAGGTCGGTGGTAGATTTACACACAGTGCTCCTGATGGCGGATGGACGTGACTCTGGGCTGCCCATGTCTGGAAAGGGGACCCCCATGGCGGGAGAGACTGCAGGATGGTGATCAAGACGGGGCCAGATACCTACAGAGACAGGAGTACCAAGAGATGAGAAGTCATGGAGGGAGACTAAGATCCAAAAGTGTCTCAGAAACAAGCAGAGGACAGGGAGGCAGAGAAACACAGAACAGCGAGAAGGATGTCCCTGGCTGCCTGTGGGTCCCGTGGACGTCCTGACAGGGAAAAGAAAGTGTCAGTCGCTCAGTCGTGTCTGACTCTTTGCCACCCCATGAAATGTATAGCCCACCAGGCTCCTCTGTCCTTGTCTGCAGGCAAGAATACTGGAGTGTTGGGAGTGTTGACAGAAAACAACAGAATTTTATAAAGCAATTATCCTTCAATTAAAAGATAAATAAATTTTAAAAAACAAAATCACACACACACACACAAAGAATACTGGAGTGGGTAGCTATTCCCTTCTCCAGAGGATCTTCCTGATCCAAGGATCGAATCCCGCCCCCCTCCTGAATTGCAAACAGATTCTTAACCGTCTGAGCCACCAGGGAAGCCCACTGACATCTTGAGCATCATCCAGTTTCCTGGCATTCCCAAAGAACGTCCTGCCGCCCATTCCCTGGCCTGTTTCAATCACCCCATATCAGATCCCCTGGGGGAACTGAGGCCAACGGGGCTGGGGGTGGGGGAGGGCGTTTCCCAAGGTCCCCGGCTGCATCCTGGACACCACAGAGGGCTGGTCAGACAGCTTCACGTTTATTACCAGGGCTTTTCAGAAACACACACCCTGTCAGACCACCCCTCCCCAGCCCTCTAGTCCCCAGGGAGACGACCCCAATAAATTAATAATAAATAGAAATATAAATACATAGGTTTGCGGGGGAGGGAGCAGACAGCAACGATTACGAATAGGGTGTTTCAGGTTCCAGGAGCCTACTAGACAGGCAAGGACAACTGAAGTCTTTCCAGTGGGTCCGTGCCATAAATGAAGGACCAGGGCCGCTCACACGCAGTGGCAGTCCTTGGCCACGAGGTCGTCAAAGGGCGTGAGGGACACGCGGCCGTCGCTGTCTTGGTGCATGAGCACCACCGGCTCGTAGCTGGCAGGCACGCAGCAGGGCGCCGGCGCAGCGTCTGGGTTCAGGCCGTGCAAGCGCGCCTGCATCTGCGCGTGCGTGTTAGCAGAGCGGAAGTGGCTCGGGCACGCGCCGACGCACATGCGCACGTCCAGCTCCCGCGGCGCCAGCACCCAGTCGGCCCAGCCCAGGTCCTCAAGCGACGCGCGCAGGCTCTGCAAATGACAGCAGCGCCCTTCCCCGAGCGGGCAGCCGTCCCGAGTGTGAGCATGCGCGTGACGGCGCCCCCTGGTGGCGCTCGGCCGCCAGTGCAGCTCAAGCTGGGGCGGTGCAGAAGGCAACGCCTCCTGCAACTGGTCCGGTCTTGCTAACAGTCGCAGGCGTATTGCGGGACCCCGGGAGCCTCCAAGTCTGAGCTGTCGCCGTAGTGGCCGCGTCACGTCCCATGAGCTCCACGCCTTCGGGGACAGCCGGAGAAGGGCCCGATGCAGGCGGGAGGCTGCAGGGAGCCCCTCAGTTAAGTTGACCCGGGGGATGCGCAGGTGCAGGTGGCCGCCTGGTCCAAGTCGCACTATGGAAAAGAGGAAGGAAAGCTAGTCACTCACAGGCTTACTGTGTGCTGAGCGCGGGATCGTGTTGTTGTTGTCGGTGGTGGTGGTGTTTGTGCCATTTCCTCCAACACCCCAAGCTGGATCCTACCTCAGGGCCTTTGCACAGGCTACTTTGTCTACCGGCCACAGTCTTGCCCTGAATCTCAGCGTGGCTGGTTACACACCACTCCAGCCTGACTAAAGTTGTCATCGATCGATTTCATTTGGTTGTCTATCATTTGCCTCCCCTAAATGAGAATCACAGCAGGGACTTCTGTCTCCTTGGTCACCACTGTGCCTGGCACACAGTAGATGCTTAGTTAGTACCCGCGGGAATGAATGTATATCTGATCTTTAGAGAATCTGTGATTCCAACACTGTCTCTGCCTCCTTCTTTCTCCTGCAGTCCCACGGCACAAGTGGGATTAAGGTGGGATAAACTCTCTCGCCTCTGACTTGACTCCTCCGAGTTCCTAACGCAGCCCAGATCTTGCGCCTGCTCCGCCTGCTGGAGGCTCGGTGGAGAGAGTGAATATACTCCACTCCCTCCCTAAGACACCAGTCACATGCACCTTTAGCAGAGTCTTGGCGCGCGATTGCATCAGATTCGGAACCAGCCCAAGGAGGTTTAGCGCATCTCAGCGCACCGCTTAGTCCTTCCCGCTTCCCTTCCTTCCGCGGGACACCTGGATCTTTCCCCCGGGAAATCCCCCGTACAAACAGCCCTTTCCTTATATCCAAGGGCAGGGACCACACCCCCTCGCCCGACCTTGTCTCTGGGTTCTCCTGGGTTCTTTGAGTCTTTAGTGGAGTCGCTGGATTCTCTGGCCTTAGTTTCCCCATCTGCGACCGCGGGAGGTGTTGTAACATCTCAGATGGGCTAAGCCTCGCCTGCTTCCGCTGCACATCCGGTCTTTTGCTCCCCCAAGGGGCATCTTTCTCGCCTGGTTCACGGATGGGAAAACTGAGGCTCGGCGGTAGGTCTAAGAACCACCAGTTAGATGATTGGATCTCCGAGATTTTACTCACGTTTTGGAGTGACTATCCGGACTTGAGGAGGGGGGATGAGGTTTGGGTTCGAGTCTTCCCAGGTCTGGTTCGCTCGAAGCCGTGTCAGCAGATCTTCGTAGCGTTTCCGCAACTCCCGGAATCTGGAGATGTCCAGGCTGGAGTGCACGTTTGAGGGTCCCTGGAAAGTCTGGAGGTGCTCCTGGGTCAGAGACAGGGCGCCTCCCAACCGCAGCCAGGAGAACATGAGCAGCATCAGCAACATCGGAGAGCGATGAGGTGCTGCCGGTCGCTGACCACGCATGGCTGTGTTAGTTAAGTTCTAAACGAGGACTGACCGGTCGCTGCTAGACCGGCCTTTATATTCCCCGGACTTTGTCCGCCCCCGCCTGCCTGGTCCCGCCCGCCGTGGGTGCAGAGTAAACACTCCAGGGACCAAAACTGGGCGGGGTCTTCCGCTGCTTTTCAGAAGGCGGTGCTTTTGATGGGGGGGGGTTGCTCCTAGGTATGCTGGGGAACCCCCCTCAAGAGCCCTCTGAGCCTCAGTATTCTCTACTGTGAAATGGGGTCATCATCCCACCTGAGTTAGTGGGAAGAATAATTTTCTCAAAAAAGATTTATTACTTACTATGTGCTAAACCCCATAGCAGGGGTTTAAGAGGTGGCTTTCTTCTCTGATGAGATTCCCCCTCTCCTCTATGCTCAGGTCAAAGGCTGAAGATAGTGAAAAATAAAGAAAAAGAGGGGGGAAAGGGCCAGAAATAGCCAGAAAGTGCAAACAGGGGCATATCATTCCTATCCATCACATCTCCATTCCTTCACCTGGAAAATAAAGATTGAGACTTTCACTTGAGAGAAGGTCAAACAAGGTGTAAAGGACAGGGCCAGGCACAGAACAGGTGCTTGATAAACTGGGTGTTTTTGCAGTTACTCATCCTCAGCTGGGAAACTCCTAGCCATTCCTCAAAACCCTACTCAAAAAGCCCCTCCTCCAGGAAGTCTTCTCTGACATTACTTTTCCAGGTTCAGCAGGGTGCTTCCAACCCCATCCCTTCCTCCAGCCCAGCCCTGACCGCACAGTACTGGGAGTGCATGTACTTGGCCCTGTCTGCTCCAGACTGGCAGCTTCTTGAAGGCTTGGACAGGGACAATGGATCTGGGCCCTGATCCTTTGGCTGGGCCTGAAGAGGAGATGGCAGGGAATTAAGGTGGTGAGGCTTAGGGCAGGGAGGGCTGGTGTCAAGTCTAGCTGCTAGATAATGGAGGGGCAGCAGGTACTCCAAGAATACCCTTCTTCCTGGGGCACCCAGATCTTGTTCTACTGCTTGGGACTCCTGGCCCCAGGCATCCTTCCCTATGCCTGCTCCCAGCTTCCTGGCCTCAGAGAGGGTGGGCAGGTGTTCAAAGCAGATCATGGGGGTGTGTAAAGTGTGAAAAGGATATGTGTAGGGAAGGGGCTCAAGGACTTATTAGGGGTCACACAGAAAGGATCCCTGTGAAAGAATGGAGTCCCAAGTGTCTCCCACCCCTGGCACACACCCACTTGCTGTGTGAGCCCAGCTTTGCCTCCGGCACCCCCTGAGGCTCAGTGTCAGCCTCTGTGCAGGGGTTCAGAGGTTCCCCTGGCGATCCTCTGGGCTTAATAAACACACTTGAGTAAACGCGCTACCATCCTGACTGTGGCTGTTTGGGAGGCAGGGTCTTCTGCACTCACATCTTGGCACACAGAGTAAGTGCTTGGTAAAGGGTGCAGAGACAGGGATGCTCCACAGCCACCCCACCCCCCTGCAGAGGCCAAACCCTGGAAGCAAGGCAGAACGCTGAGTAATGCTTAACACGGCAGGGGCTATTCAGCCAGGATCATCATGCCCAGGCTTGACTAGGGGTGGGTGGGGCAGAGGGGGCGCTGTCTGGGATGGCATCACTGCAAGGTCAATAATGGTGAGAAGCCAACATTTACTGGACTCCAGGCTGTGGGCACAGTTCACACGCACTCCCGTTAATGGATAAAGGAACTAAGCCTCGGGGGACTGGTGTGTGTCTAGGGCTGAAAGGTTGGACTCCACAATGGGCTTGGACTCATGAAGCCTTCGTCTGGGCCATCTGTTACCTGTCATTTCTAGGCTTGTGAGGGGATTCTGAGATTCCTCCGTTTGTGACTGGTTTTCCTCCCAGTTTAAAAGCCTCGTGAAGAGTTTGCCCTGATCCTTGATCCAACAATCTGGACAGCTCTTGGCTTCAGAGAGGTGAGTCTGGGTTCATGTTCCTGTCCCCCTTCTCCCTGACTGTGACACCTGCAACAAAGGATTTCAACCTCAGTTTCCCCACCTGTAAAAGGTGTGAGAGCACCCCCTCCACATACACACAGGGTTGTGTGTGAGTGGGAATTTTGCACACACTGGGTATCAGTGTGTGCGTGTGCATGCTTAGTCGCTCAGTCGTGTCCAACTCTTTACCCCGCCATGGACTGTAGCCCGCCAGGCTCCTCTGTCCACGGAATTTTCCAGCCAAGAATACTGTAATGGGTTGCCATTTCCTCCTCCAGGGGCTCTTCCCTACTTAGGGATTGAACCCATGTCTCCTGCATTGCAGGCAGATTATTTACTGCTGAGCCTTCAGGGAACGCTGGGGTCAGCATGGTCAGGATTCAAATCTCAGCACCTGCCCCCCGCCTCAGCCCCACCACCTTGCTGTGTGACTGTAGGCAAGTTACTTAGCCTCTCTGTGCATCAGAACAAAGACAGGGGGGTGGTTGTAGGAGAGAGAACAATCATTAGAGAAACCCTTGTATAGTTTTTACCCAGGGCACCTATAGCAGCTGCTGCAGATCCACTATCAGGTCACACACCAAGACAGAAACCCTGGTGACGTGGGCCCGCCTCTTCCCACAAATGACCCCAGGTTGAGGAGGACCTTGGTGGACTCAAACTTCTCAAAAAGACATGCCGGAAAGCTGATATTTCAATGCTTTACTTGCTTTCTGGGATGTCAAGTTTAGTGTCTCCTGGGGCCCAGCCCTCAGCAAAGTCCGGCAGACCCTTGCCTGGCCTGGGGTCCCAGACGTGGGGCTTTCAGACAAGGCACTCAAGGGGTCTCCCTGGGGTCGGGGAGAGGCCACCGCAAGGCTGCAGGGACTGGTCTCTCCTTTGGGGACAGGACACAGGGTCACCCCCAGGAGGCAGGGTTCTTCCTGGAGAGACATTTAGGACAAGACAGAAACCTGAGATGTGGAGGGAGCCCTGGAAACATGCCGGGCACCCCCCAAGACCCAGACGGACCTCCTGTGGCTCCAGCCAGGCCCTGCGGGCAGAGAGCCCGATTCCCCAAGCTTTCCCTGGGGCTTCCTCAAAGCGTGCAGGACACGAAAGACCCTGGCCTGGGTCCCACCCCCGTGAAGGGCCTGGGTGAGCCCCATCCAGGGAAGCGGGAGCCGGGGCCTGGGGTGTCTCTCTGTTTCCCGTCCTGTCTCCCCTCTCCGTGCCCCGAGTGTGCTGCGGGGGAGGCGCTTCTGTGGATCTCAGCAGCTGAAGGGAAGGCTTGGGTGAGGAGAGGGAGGAGGGGAAACGGATTTCAAGTGCGGGAAGCAGCTCAGGCTGGACTGGAGCCCCTGGAGGTCTGGGAGCTCCTGAAACTCAGCTGCGACCACTGAACCTCAGATTCCTCATCAGTAAAAGATGTTAGTTAATGTTACCCCAGACCGGGCTGTGGGAGCTCTCACAGGGACTAAGTCATGGGACAGGGTCTGTTGGAATGTTTACTTGGCATCCATCAGAATTAAATGTCAGGAATTCTCTAGCGGTCCAGTGGTTAGGACTCTGTGCCTTCCAATGCCAGGGGCACAGGTTTGATCCCTGGTTGGGGAACTAAGATCCCACAAGCCTTGAGCCAAAAAAAGAAAAGAAAAGAATTAAGCTTCAAGGCATGTACCCTGGCCAGTATCTCCTCACTTTAAATGCTGCCATTCTGACCTGTGGGCCTAGCATGGACTCAGACTCTTGGCCAGCATCATGGTTGTGGTCAGACAAGGGGCTGACAGGAATCCCAGACTGGGTGACGGGTACCCTGTCTGGCAGATCCAGTGCCTCAGGGGCCTGGATACAGGACTGGGCGATGAGTGACCCCCACCTGGTACTGTAGGGACCCTCAGATTCCTGTTGCGGAAAGGGGGACCCCTTCCAGGGCCCGAAAGTGGGCTCTTGTCTAACACTCGGAAATGAATTGTCCGAGGAGACACATGTGCTGACAAAGCAAGAGATATTATTGGGAAGGGCACCCGGGTGGAGAGCAGCAGGGTAAGGGAACCCAGGAGGACTGCTCTGCCACTTGGCTCGCAGTCTCGGGTTTTATGGTGATGGGGTTAGTTTCCAGGTTGTGTTTGGCCAATCATTCTGACTCAGAGTCCTTCCTGGTGGCACAGGCATCGCTCAGCCAAGATGGATGCCAGCAAGAAGGACTCTGGGAGGTGGTCGGACACATGGTGTCTCCTTTTGACCTTTCCCTAACTCTTCCGGTTGGTGGTGGCTTATTAGTTCTGTGTTCCTCACCAGGACCTCCTGTCGTAAAACAGCTCCCACAGATGGTTGCGAGAGTGCCTGGCCAGGGTGGGCGGTTTCAGTCAGTGTCCTTCCCCCAACACTCCCAGTGGACTTGGTGCCACTGGAGACAGAGAAGGCAGGGTCCAGAAACTGGAATTTCTCATGGGCATGGGGGATGCTGGGCTGGAAGTTCCCTGGGGGGCAGAGAGGAAGGCACACAACAGACTCATGGGTCTGTGTGCGCCAGGTGTGTGCGCCCATTTCCTCCAGCATCCCAAGCTGGGTCCTACCTCACGGCCTTTGCACAAGCTAGTTCCTCTACCAGTTACACTCTTCCCCTGAACCTAAGCATGGCTGCTTACATGTCCCTCCAGCCTTCCTAAAATAGACACAACCCTGTTTTACCTGATTGTCCATCATTTGCCTCCCCCACCAGAGTCAGAGCAGGGATTTCTGTCTGCTTGGTTGTCACTGTGCCTGGCACACAGTAGGTGCTTAGTTAATACTTGCAGGACTATTGAATGGATGTCTGATCTTTAGACAGAGAGATTCCAGCACTGGCTGTGCCTCCTTCTGATAGCCAGAATAGTTTTTACTGAAGGTCTACTAAGTGCCTGGGGCTGAGGATGCAGTAAGCAGCTACTGTGTTTTCAGCTCTCTGGGTCTCAGATTCCATAGCTGAGAAATGCAGGGTACCAGACCACACACCTTGGCTTCCCAGGCAGTGCTAGTGGTAAAGAACATGGCTGCCAATCCAGGAAGCATAAGAGACGTGGGTTCAATCCCTGAGTCGGGAAGATCCCTTGGAGGAGGGCATGGCAACCCCCTCTAGTATTCTTGCCTGGAGAATCCCATGGGTGGGGGAGCCCAGCGGGCTACAGTCCATGGGGTCACAGAGAGTCAGACACAACTGAAGCGACTTAGCATGCATGCAGACCACACTGGTCACCTGGTTTCCAGAATCCATGGACCACCCCCACCCCCCAGAGTGGTCCAGATCTTGGAGTAAAGTGTGGGGTGGGGCTGTGGGTCTCGGGCCCTCAGTGTCGTCACTAGACCCAGAGAGGACGGGGGTTTGCTCGGAGTCACACAGCACAGGTGAGGTTACAGAGGGGCGAAAGCACTTTCTGAGGTGTGACGGCCCCTCCCCGCATCAAGTCGCGCGCACACACACACACACACACACACAGGAAGTCCTTCCAGTTCCTGGTGTAGCCCATATCTCCTTCCACCCCTCCCCCCAGCCTCCCTGGAATGTGAGGAATGAGGGGAAATTGCGAGGGCTCCTGCTGCTGGCAGCTTCAGTGGTCTTTGACACGCGATTGCTTCAAATCCAGAGCTAGTCTGGGCAAGCTCTACCCACCCCCGCCCCCCATAAGCTTACCCAGATCCCTGCTCCTGAATTCCCTCCTCCCCGAAACCGAGGGCTAGGAACTGTACCCTCCTGGAGACTCTGCCTTTGAGTTCTTCAGGTGCTGTGCTCCTTCAGGAGAGTCACTGGGCTTTCTGGGCCTCAGTATCCCCCTCTGTGATCCGAGGAGGGGTCACTACAATCCTAGAGTGGCCGAGTCCCACCCTGTCTGGCCACAAAGGAGACCGCTGATTCCCCCGCCAGTCCCAAACATGAGTGGGAGGTTCCCGCAGAATTCGCAGATGGGGAAACTGAGGCTGAGTGACAGCTCTGAGTCTCTATGACACGGAGCCACTGGTCAGATGTGGGGGCTTCCCAGGGGGATCCCAGCACTTCTGCTTGGGCTTTAGTCTGAGGTCTGGGTTACAGTCTTTTGAGTTCCCCTTCATTCGCAGCTTAGTCAGTAAAACTTCTGCAGCTCCTGGAACCTGGGGCTGTCTGGACCGGATGGCCCTTCTGAGGGTCCTGAGAAAGCCAGCAGGCCCCCCTCAGCCAGTGTCGGGTGCACCCCAGCCATCACTCCAAGAGCATCAGCAGCATCAGAGAGCAGGTTGGTGATAAGCCCAGGCGTGTCTGTGCTCGGAGTGCTCTGAGCCAGAACTGACACCTTTGGACCTCCTGCATAGTCTGAGCTTATCCACTCTAGCCTTGCCCTTGTGTGAAGAATAAATACTCAAGAGGTCCAAGTTGGGCCTGGTACCAGGGATGTGCTCCTAGGGAAGCTGAGGCACCACTCAGAATCTCAGTATCTTCCTCCATTAACTGAGAACATCATTCCAGCCTGATGGGCTTGGGGAAAGAATGATTTTGTCAAAAAACAAAATAAAAAGCCAACTTTATGCTGTGCTAAATTCCATAACAGGATTTTAAGAGGTGGCTTTCTTCACCCATGGGATTCCCCCTCTCTTCCCTCTGGTTAGGATCAAAACCTGAAGATGTTAAAAAAACAGGAAGCAGAGGAAAAAGTGACCAGAAAGAGTCAGAAAGGATGTTCTGGAGTAAGTCATACTTCTCTGTCACACCTCTATTTCTTCACCTGGAAAATAAAGATTGAGATTTTCACTTGAGAGAAGAGCAAATGTGGCATAAAGGACAGGGTCAGGCACATAGCAGGTGCTTAACTGGCTGGCTATTTTTGCAGTTACTCATCTTCAGCTAGGGAACTCCTATAGATTCCTCAAAACTCTACTCAAAAAGCCCCTCCCACCTCTGACATTACTTTTCCAGGCTCAGCAGTGTGTTTCCAACCCCATCCCTTTCTCCAGCCCAGCCGGCCCTGACCCCCGCAGCACTGGGAATGTGTGTTCTTTGCCCTGTCTGCTCCAGACTGGGAGCATCTTGAAGGCTTAGGGATGAAGCTTTTTTGGTTTTTTGTTTTTAACTTTTTGTTTTGTATTAGCAAAACAAAAAGTTTTGTTTTGTTTTGCTATGTTTTGTGAATCATAGCAGATTCACAATGTCATGATAGGCAGACAGCAAAGGGACTCGGCCATACATATTACATGTATCCAGTCTGCCCCTAACACCCCTCCCATTCAGGCTGCCACATAACATTGTCCAGAGTTCCCTGTGCCATATGGTAGGGTCTTGTTTGTTATCTATTTTATTTAAAAACTTTAAAACAAAACTTTATTTTGTATTGGAGTATAGCCAGTTAGCAATGTTGTGATAATTTATCCATTTTAAATATAGCAGTGTGTACACATTGATCCCAAGCCCCCTAAGTCTGTGAGTCTGTTTCTTTTTTTTTTTTAATGTTTTATTTTATTTTTTGGCCACACCATGGCCATAATGTGGCATCTTAGGCATGTGGGATCTTAGTTCCCCAGCCAGGGATTGAACACTGGCCCCCTGCATTGGAAGTGCAGTCTCAACCAATCGACCACCAGGGAAGTCCCTGTGAGTCTGTTTCTGTTTTGTAAATAAGTCAGATGATGCTACTTTGGACCCTAATCCTTTGGCTGAGACTGAAGAGGAAGTGGCAGAGAGTTGGGGGTGCTGGAGCCTGGGACAGGGAAGACTGATATCAGGTCCAGTCACCAGAGGGCGGAGGGGTGGAGGGTGCCCCAGGAGCATCCTTTCCCGAGTGGTACCCAGTCTGTGCTCTGTTGCTCAGAACTCCTGGCCCCAGCCATCCATCCCTGCACCTGCATCCAGCTTCTGGGCTTCACAGAGAATGGGCAGCTGTGGGAGGCAGAGTGTAGGGGTATGTAAAGTGTGATAGGGTGTGTGCATGTTACGGGTACATGGCGGGGGCACAGCAAGGCTCTCTCACTGGAGGAATGACATCCAGGCCCTCCCCACCTACAGCTGTGTAAGCCCCACCAAACCTCAGGCTGCACTTGGTCTTAGCCTCGGATTGCGTGCAGTGGGACTGCACTACAGCAGGGGGCGGCGGGGGGAGTGGGGAGGCTCTCCCGGTGATGCCCCAGGTGCTCATCACGTGCACCGTCAGACATCTGTCTGCTCACCGTCGCCATCACGTCCGTGTGATTGCAGCTGTTCAGGAGCCTGGACCAGTCTTCCCGTATGACTCATTCCCTCTCTAGGGATAAGGAAACCAAGACTCTGGGGTGAGTAAGGTGGGTAGAGTTGTCAGGGACAGTTCCACTCTGGGATCGTGCATGTGTCCACACAGGCCATGACTTCATCTGAGTCTTCTCAGAACGTCTGGGTTCCCTGGGAACCCAGAGCTTGGAGGCCTGGGAGGAATTTTTTGGAAGTCATCTCTGCTCCCCTCCCAACCTCTCCTGGGAAACTTTCACAGGACTTCTCATGCCTCAAAGGTATGCACCTCCCCAGAAAATTAACAGGAAATTCACCTTTTAAAATGAACAATTGAGTGACTTTTAGTACATTCACAATGCTGTACTACCACCACCCTATAGTTCTGAAAGATTCCCATCACCGTAAAAGGAAACCCCACCCCCGTTAGCAGTCGCTCCCCATCCTCCCGCCCCTAGCCCCCGGCAACCCCTAGTCAGCTTTTTATCTCTATGGATTTGCCTGTTCTGGACATTTCACATTAAACATTCTTTCCCCACGTGAACAGTTCTCTGATGCCAGCTGGGTGCCTTCTAATTCAACTCAATTAGGGTTTCCCGGTGGCTCAGACGGTGAAGAATCTGCCTGCAGTGTGGGAGACCTGGGTTTGATCTCTGGGTCAGGAAGATCCCCTCGAGAAGGGAATGGCTACCCACCGCAGTATTCTTGCCTGGGAGAATCTCACTGGCCAGAGGAGCCTGGCCGGCTACAGTCCACGACTTGGTGACTAAACAGCAACACCCAGAGATAACATCAGATCCCACAGCTTAAGGGCTCAGTCCCACAGACTGCCTCCATCACCACCTGTCTTCAGATGTCCGTCAGAAGTCCAGATTGTCACCTGTACTTCTGACCAGATGGCTGTATCAAAGGTTTCCACCATCTGCTTTTTGTGCTTGATTAATTCACTAGGGCAAGTCAGAGAACTCAAGCAACCCATTTCCTCACTAGACCACAGGTTTATTACAAAGGATATTAAAGGAAATGGATCAACCGGCAGATGGAAGAGAAGCATAGACCAAGGGCATGGGTAGGAAGGGCATGGGTTTCTATGCCCTCCCCAAGCGCACTACTCTCCCAGGACCTCTGTATGTTCATCAACCCAGAAACTCTCCAAAGCCCATCTTTTGGGGCTTTTTGGAGTCTTCATTCCACAGGCACAGTTGATTAAGTCATTGTTTGTTGGTGACTGAAATCTATCTCTAGCCCCTTTCCCGTCCCTGAAATTGGCAGGAGGGGGTAGAGCTGAATGTTCCAACCCTCTGATCACTTGGTTTGTGCTCTTAGCAACCAACCCCCACCCTTGGGTTGTTTCCCCAATGTCACCTCTATGTTATAACAAAAGACAGCTTTGTCTCATCACAGAAAACCCCAAGGATTTTAGGAGTTCTGTGCCAGAAATGGGTAGAGGACAAAAACTATCATTTTGTAAGTCACATCGTGCTGTGCTTTGTGCTGTGCTTCGTGGCTCAGTCGTGTCCGACTCTCTGCGACCCCATGGACTGCAGCCCCCCAGGCTCCTCTGTCCATGGGGATTCTCTAGGCAAGAATACTGGAGTGCATTGCCATGCCCTCCTGCAGGGGATCTTCCTGACCCAGGAATCTAACTGGGGTCTCCCGCATTGCAGATGAATTCTTTACCAGCTGAGTCACCAGGGAAGCCCATAAGTCACAATATACACATATAAATGGAATCACACAGCATGTGACCTTTTGAATCTGGCTTCTTTCACTCAGCATGTTTTCATGGTTCATCTCTGTTGGACTATCTGTGCTTTATTCCTTTTTATGACTGAATAATATTCCAGTGTGTGAAGACACCATGCTTTGTTCATCAATTCATCCACTGATGATCATTTGGGCTGTTTCCACCTTTTGAACTGCTGTTGAGTAGTGCTTTCTTGAGCACTACTTCATACATGAAGATTTGAGGATCTGTTTTTAATTCTCATGAGGTTGTACCCACAAATGGAATTGCTGGCTCATAGTCATTCTATCGGAGAAGGCAATAGCAAGCCACTCCAGTACTCTTGCCTAGAAAATCCCATGGATGGAGGAGCCTGGTAGGCTGCAGTCCGTGGGGTTGCTAGGGGTCGGACACGACTGAGCGACTTTACTTTCACTTTTCACTTTCACACATTGGAGAAGGAAATGGCAACCCACTCCAGTGTTCTTGCCTGGAGAATCCCAGGGATGGCGGAGCCTGGTGGGCTTCCGTCTATGGGGTCACACAGAGTCGGACACGACTGAAGTGACTAAGCAGCAGCAGCAGCATAGTCATTCTATGTTTAACTTTCTGAGGCATGACCAGAATGTTTTCTATAGCCCTCTGTCTTTTATTATTATTTATTTTTTAGTATTTTTATTTACTCCAAAGTGCCAGGTCTTAGTTCCCTGACCAGGGATTGAACCCAGGCCCCCTGCATTGGGAGCATGGAGTCTTAGCCACTGGACCACCAGGGTAGCTCCCGTATGCCTTTTAGTTTTAAACATTTATCAAGATATAAGTTATGGAAAGAAAAAAGGACTAATCCTAGCTGTTCAGCCTGATGACATTTCACATAACCACTTCCCAAAATGCATTTCCAGGACATTCCCAGCTTCACCATTCTCCCTACCTCCTGCAACTGTGCCCACCGCTGTCACCATGGGCAAGTTTTCCCATTTTCTAACTTGATAGAAACAGAGCCAGCCGGCACACCCTCTTTTCGGTCTGGTGACTTTCACTAAATACCATGTCTGTGAATGGCTGTGTTCCTCATCTGTCATGTGGCTCATTCCTTTTCCTTGCTGTATAGTATTCCACCGGGCATGTCCAGGAGTGGAGCTGATGACTCATGAGTGGGTGTCTGTCACTTTACAAGCAGGACAGTAATTAGTTCCCTTTATTCCTGGAACTTCTCAAGGGGACACAGCCCATGGGTGGTCCCCAGGGACAGGAAAAGGGAACATTAGCTCCATGGTGTTTCCACTTTATCACATTCTGGAATGCTGGCAACCAGGCCAATTTGGCTCCCCTTCACAGCATCTTTAGCCGATGACCTCACAGCCCATCCACTTGGCCAAGCTGGGAGGAGTGGTGGGGCAGACTGCAGGCAGCCATCCAGTGATGAGCTCTGTAATCTTCACTGGCAGCTTCCATGGGTTCCAGTGGCCAAGCCAGGGCAGTGGTATGAACAGGGCACAGAGACCGGTCATGCTGTTCCCTCCACTTGGCTTAGCTCCCAACCGCCTAGAATTTTCCCCACTACCTACTGTGGGCCATAGGCACCTTCATCAAACACACTCCCCACACAAGAAACAACCCAAACCCAGTTGTTTGTTTCTCATGATGTAAGGCAAACATAGTCATGATACGAAATCTGGAAGAGGTGGAAAAGCAGGTTATTTAAAAATCTCTGAGTTCAACAGGCAAGGATAATCACTGTCGAGTCACTGTAAACACACCTCCAGGCCAATATGCCTATGTGTCATCTAGGGGAGTCCATGGGCAGCCTGGGTTCAAATCCTGGCTTAGTCCTTGAAATGTCAAGCAGATTAGGGAACCTCAGTTCCTCTCCAAACCTCAGTTTCTCAGTACAACCTGCTTCTCTGCGTTACTCCCTTATAGGGTAGTGCTGGTCAGATTGGCTGAAGTGTAATCCCAATGTTTTAGAACTAATAACTCATTATTTTGGGTAGCTGGCCAATCAGTCATGTCTCCGCTTCAGCCAGAGTTGGGTTCAGACAAGCCTGGGTACGTTTGCTTACAAAGAATAGCCCGCACTGGCAAACTCCTATTTATCTCTTCAGCCCCAGCTTTGATGCCCCATCTTCCAATAAGTCTTCCTTCTTCTCTGTCCCGGTTCCCTCAGGCTAAGGGGCCTCCATCTGGCTCCATTCTGACCACACAGAGCTGGAGTGCCTGAGTCTGGCTCTGCGTCCTGCCAGACCAGAGCTTTCTCAAGGACCAAGCCCCTCGGTCACTATGTTAGTTTCCTGTGGCTCCCGTGACAAGTCACCGTAAACTGGGTGGCTTCAAAACAACAGGAATTTATTCTCTCACAGTTCTGGAAGGCAGAAGTTTGAAACGAAGGTGTCAGCAGGGCCGTGCTCCCTCCAGAGGCTCTAGGAGAGGAAGCTTCCTTGTCTCTTTCAGCTTCCGGGGCTCCAGGCATTTCTTGGCTTGTGGTCCTTCACTTCGGTCTCTGCCTCTGATTCCCCATGTCCTTCCCGTCTTCTCTATCTTTCCTCTTTTCTTTTTAAAATAACTTTCTTTATTGACCTATTTTTAGCTACTCATTTTTGTTTTGGGTCGTGCTGGGTCTTCAAAGGCTTTCTCTAGTTGCGGCGAGAGGGGACTGCTTTTCGTTGCGGCACACGGGCTTCTCATTGCGGGGGCTTCTCTTGTTGCAGAGCACGGGCTCCAGGTGCGCGGCCTTTAGTAGTCGCAGCATGCAGGCTTAGTAGATATGTTACATGGGCTCAGCTGTTCCTCTGCTTGTGGGATCCTCCTGAACCAGGGATTGAACCCGTGTCCCCTGCTCTGGCAGGTGGATTCTTGTCCACATCACCACCAGGGAAGTCCCTTGTTTTCTTTTTAAAAAAATTTGTGTTTACTTATTTGGCTATGCCAGGTCTTTAGATCTGGTGTGTGAACTCTTAGTTTCAGCATGTGGAATCTACTTGCCCGAGCAGTGATGGGACATGCACCCCCCTGCACCCCGAGCTCGGAGTCTTAGCCACTGGACCACCAAGAAAGTCCTTATCTCCCCTCTTTTCTAAGGATAATCTGTCAGTATATTTAGGGCCCAGTGTAAATCCGGAACAAAACAACCTCATTTCAAGATCTTTAATTTAACTACATCTGCAAAGACCTTTTTTTTTTTTTCTTCAAATAAAGTCACATTCACAGGGACTGAGGTTAGGTATGGATCTTCAAGATAGATGTGGTCCAGAGAAGGCCATGAAACTCCCTGAGAGACATCACAGCAGTGAATGGTGGTGACGCTGTAGGGATGCCTAGATCAGCAGCAGAGTGTGGAGCAAAGAAATAAATACCAGGGGAAACAGTTTTGAACACAGACTGTTGCCAAAGTGAACTCAGGTCAGTTCACTCTGCCCGCAATGTGGCTGTACTGAAGGGAAGTACAACATTCACTGCAGGGCTCCGAGCAAGGGACGGGAAGACAAGCCTCCAGACCACTGCGCCTTGGACCTTGAGTTAGGAGTGTTTTTTTTTTTTTTTTAAGGGGGATAACAAAGAGGCCGAAATTAACCATCCTGTGGCACTGTTGTGACTTTTAAAAAATTTAAATCTTTTCTCTGTTGGCGAGTGTGGGCTTCTCTTTAGTTGCAGTGCGGGGGCTCAGCTGCCCTGCTGTATGTAGGATCTTAGTTCCCTGATCAGGCATTGAATCCCAGGGAAGTCCCGCTATGACATTTCTTCCTTTCTTTTATTATTTATTTATTTTTGTGTGCTCAGTCGCTCAGTTGTGTCTGACTCTTTGCCACCCCATGGACTCTATCCTGCCAGGCTCCTCTGTCCATGGAGTTTTCCAAGCAAGAATACTGAAGTGGGTTACCAGTTCCTATGCCAGTGACCTTCCTGACTCAGGAATCAAACCTGCGTCGCGTGTGTCTCCTGCATTGGCAGGTGGATTCTTTACCCCGTGCCACCTGGGAAGCCCTATTTATTTTATTCTATTTTTGGTTGCCCTGGGTCTTTGTTGCTGTCCTCGGCTTTCTCTAGTTGCAGAGGGCAGGGGCTTCTCTCTCGTTGTGGAGCGCAGATTCTAGGCTTCAGTAGCTGCAGCTTGTGAACACAGTAGTTATGGTGTACGGGTTTAGTTGCTCCGAGGCATGTGGACTCTTCCTGGACCAGGGATCAAACCCGTGTCCCCTGCATTGGCAGGCAGATTCTTATCCACTGTTTCACTAGGCAAGTTCCGCTATGACATTTCTTAATCATAGTTCCAAGCATCAGATGTCTCTGGTTTATGATTTTCTGGCCAGGTGCTCCATGCCTCCAGGATCTGTGAGTTCATGTTGCCCTGGAGAAACAACCTGAGTTTGTACATTAGCGATATTATCTCCAACGATCATTTTGGTACATTAATGCTGTTATCGACATCAGCAATTGTAATCATCTGACTGGTTGATTAGTGTTCAGGTAGCACAAGATTGAGGTCACACGGGACAAGAAAGGGAATAAAGTTTGGGACAGATGAATTAATCATAAACTTGGTAAGGGAACTCTTTTTTTGGGGGGGGGCTCAATCCAGCAGGTAAGACATAATCCTTGTAAGACCTGATAAGGTGGAATCAGTGTCTTCATTTCAAGGATGACAAATTGAGGCCAGAGAGGAGGGTGTGCCAAGGCTAGAAGTCAGTGAAGCTGGGCTTGGAGCCCCGGGCAGTCAGCTTACTAGAGCCTTTAAAACAGGGAATACGGCAGCCCTCAGGGATGAGCATGCAATGGGAGGGTGGGGAAGGAGACGAATTTGCCCTCCTCCCTTCCGAGTTACTGGCTGAGAACCCCTAATAAAAATAGACTGGCAAGAGAGAAACACACAGAAGTTTGACACGTGTACTTCAGACGGAAATGAGTAAAGCTCCCCAAAAGTGCCTAAGCCACTCCCTTAAATACCATCTTTCAGTTTGGTTCAGTCGCTCAGTTGTGTCTGACTCTTTGCGACCCCATGGACTGCAGCACGCCAGGCTTCCCTGTCCATCACCAACTCCCAGAGCTTGCTCAGACTCATGTCCATCGAGTGGGTGATGCCATCCAACCATCTCATCCTCTGTCGTGCCCTTCTCTTCCTGCCTTCAATCTTTCCCAGCGTCAGGGTCTTTCCAATGTGTCAGTTCTTTGCATCAGGTGGACTAAGTATTGGAGTTTCAGCTTCAGCATCAGTCCTTCCAATCAGTCAGGACTGATTTCCTTTAGGATGGACTGGTTTGATCTCCTTGCAGTCCAAGAGACTCTTAAGAGTTTTTACCTAAAGACTAAAGAAGGGTGTTGGCTGCTATATATAAAATAGATAACTAAGGAGAACCTCCTATATAGCACAGGGGAAAACATAAGCAGGCCTTGTTGAGTCCTGCCCCAGGGCCACAGGTGTGAGGCCTTGCACCCAGGCCTCAGAAGCGGAGCCCAGAACCGAAGTCACCTTTGAAGCTGACTGAGCCCCTTTGTAACTGTTGTCAAAAGTCCCTGATGATCACTAACAAGCTTCCTGACTCCCAGTTAGGTGAAGATGGCCACTCCAGCAAATACCCGATAGCGCCCCAACCAATCATCCAATGCCAACCATCTGGCAGGAATTTTCTTTGTCTTGAGGCTATAAAAATTGGCTGTTAACCCACGAAAATTGTTGACTCTCCCTGGTCAGGAGGTCGGCGCTGCACTCGCAGTGCCCACTTTATCTCTGTTCCTTGTTCTTAATAAACTCACTCCCTTCTGAAATGCTCTGTGTCTGGAAATTCTTCTCCAACCTGCTCTTGGACTGCCTCAACAGGTATGATCTGTTTGCAGGGCCTATATTAAGTTAACCTTAAAAATGCATTCCAATATACAGTGTGTGTGTGTGTGTTCAGTCATGTCCATCTCTTTGCGACCCCAGGGACTGTAGCCCACCAGACTCCTCTGTCCATGAGAGTCTTCAGGCAAGAATACTGGAGTAGGTGGGCATTTCCTCCTCCAGGGAATCTTCCTGATGCAGAGATCGAACCCGAGTCTCTTGTGTCTCCTACATTGCAGGCAAATTCCTTACCACTGTGCCACCTGGGATTGATTGCACTTGTGGGAAGTACCTAGAATAGTCAAATTCACAGAGTCAGAAAGTACATTGGTGGATGCCAGGGACTGGCGGGTGGAGGAGGGGAGTTAGTGTTTAATGGGAACAGAATTTCAGTTTAAGAAGGTAAAAATTTCGGGAGACGGATGATGGTGAGAGTTGGACAACAATGTGAATGTATTTAGTGCCGCTGAACTGTATGGTTAAATATGGTTAAAACAGTATGTTTTATGTGACTTTTATCAGAATAAAAACACATTTTTTTCTTTTTTCTCAAAAGGTGTTGGTGGGGGCTATTGAGGCCAATTCTGGAAAGTGAGCAGGAAAAGCAGAGTAAACAAGGATTTTTTCTGCAGGTTTTGGGGATTTTGTGTGTGTGTGTTTAATTTATTATTATTATTTTTTTTACTGCATCGTGCAACTTGCAGGATCTTAGTTTCCCAACCAGGAACTGAACCTGGGCCCCTTGCAGTGAAAACATGGAGTCCTAACCCCTGGATCTTCACGTTTTAATTCATGCTTTCTCCATGCAGAAGATTCTCCAGTCATTTAGAGCCATGCTTCTCCTCCAGGTACACAAAGGGACCCACACTTACAAATGGAGATGTCCTTTATAAATGGAAATGGAAATAGCTCTTCAGTTCAGTTCAGTTCAGTTCAGTCGCTCAGTCGTGTCCGACTCTCCGCGACCCCATGAATAACAGCACGCCAGGCCTCCCTGTCCATCACCAACTCCCAGAGTTCACTCAAATTCATGTCCACAGAGTCGGTGATGCCATCCAGCCATCTCATTCTCTGTCGTTCCCTTCTCCTCCCGCCCCCAACCTTTCCCAGCATCAGAGTCTTTACCAGTGAGTCAACTCGTCGCATGAGGTGGCCAAAGTATTACAAAACCATAAATTCTACTCGGTTTTCAGAGCTTCTCCAGTATCTGCAGTTTTTCAAAAGAATCCTTATGCTGTAGAGGCATCTTCTGCTGCCTTCAGACAGGCATAGAATGGGCGCTGTGGGAAGAACCCAGGTGCAGGGAAGGGAGATCCAGGTTCGAATCCTGATTCCGACAGGCTGTGTGACCTTGAGCAGGTGGCTTGGCCTCTGTGTGCCACTCCTGCTTCACTGCCTGGGCCCTGGGCTGGGCGCAGCTGTGAGGAGCCCCAGGTCTTTCTCCTTGTGCTCGCCAGGGAGGTGTTTTAAAGGAACACGTCTGCTCATTTATCCACTCACTCCTTCATTTGCTCAGTCCACCAATATTTCTTTCACCTCTATTATGTGCCTGGACTCCTTTCAAGTAGCGAAAGAAAGGCTCTAGGCATGGGAGAGGGAGAGGAAAGGGTGATTCTGGCAGGGAAGCACAGCATGCTAAAAGGCCCTGAGGTCAGACAGGCAATGCCAGGCACCAGGCTGGCAAAGGAACTTGAAAGTTGACCCAGGCTTATGAGGCCATTCACAGCAAGCAGGCCTGGTTCAAATCCCAGTCTGACTTCTCCTTGGCTCTGTGACCTGGGCAAGCAAGCAGTTCATATTCTGTAATCTTTTGCTTTTCAAAGGTAGTTTTCCTCACCTGGAGCAGTTTTTTTTTTTTTTTTAATCTATTCCTAGTCAAGGTAAGCTTTAAAAAAATCTGTGAGTATGTGAATGCACCCCCAAAAGTGCCCAATTGATGGCCAGGGTCACGTGAACAAAGTCATAGTTAATAATCAATGTATTATTGATGTATTAATTATGAATTATGTTAATTAATAACTATAGTGATATCAATAATGAACCATAATGGAGAATAATTTTTTAAAATTACATTATTGATATTAATATTGAATATCGTTCTCTATGCTATACAATAGGACCTTGGTTTTTGGTTTTGGTTTTTTTTTGGCTGCATTGTAAGGTGTGTGGGATTTTAGTTCCTGGACCAGGGATTGAACTCATGTCCCCTACAGTGGAAGCTCAACATTCAGAAAACGAAGATCATGGCATCTGGTCCCATCACTTCATGGGAAATAGATGGGGAAACAGTGGAAACAGTGTCAGACTTTTATTTTGGGGGGCTACAAAATCACTGCAGATGCTGATTGCAGCCATGAAATTAAAAGACACTTACTCCTTGGAAGGAAAGTTATGACCAACCTAGACAGCATATTAAAAAGTAGAGACATTACTTTGCCAACCAAGGTCCTTCTAGTCAAGGCTATGGTTTTTCCAGTGGTCATGTATGGATGTGAGAGTTGGACTATAAAGAAAGCTGATCACCGAAGAATTGATGCTTTTGAACTGTGGTGCTGGAGAAGACTCTTGAGATTCCCTTGGACTGCAAGGAGATCCAACCAGTCCATCCTAAGGACTGATCTCCTTAGTGTTCATTGGAAGGACTGATGTTGAAGCTGCACTACTTTGGCCACCTGATGCGAAGAGCTGACTCATTTGAAAAGACCCTGATGCTGGGAGGGATTGGGGGCAGGAGGAGAAGGGGACGATAGAGGACGAGATGGTTGGATGGCAACACCGACTCAATGGACATGCGTTTAGGTGAACTCCGGGAGTTGGTGATGGACAGGGAGGCCTGGTGTGCTGCAGTTCATGGGGTTGCAAAGAGTCAGACACGACTGAGAGACTGAACTAAACTGAACTGAACAGTGGAAGCACCAAGTCTTAACCACTGGACCTCCTTGGAAGTTTCAATAGGAACTTGTCTTTAAAAAAATTTTTTTAATTATGGTAAAATACACACAGGGGTTTCCCAGTGGTAAAGAACCTGCCTGCCAATGTAGGAGATGCAAGAGATAAGGGTTCGATCCCTGGGTCAGGAAGATCCCCTGAAGCAAGAAATGGAAACTCACTCCAGTATTCTTGCTGGGAAAATTCCATGGACGGAGGAGTCTGGTGGGCCCCCACAGTCCATGGGGTCGCACAGGGTCCAACATAACTGAGTGACTGACCACACACACACAAAATACACACAACATGAAGTGTATCCTTTTAACCGTTTAAACATGCGCACCTTAGCGGCATTTAGTACCTTCTCAGTCGGAGAAGGCAATGGCAAGCCACTCCAGTACTCTTGCCTAGAAAATCCCATGGACGGAGGAGCCTGGTAGGCTGCAGTCCACGGGGCCGTGAAGAGTCGGACGCGACTGAGCGACTTCACTTTCACTTTTCACTTTCACACATTGGAGAAGGAAATGGCAACCCACTCCAGTGTTCTTGCCTGGAGAATCCCAGGGACGGGGGAGCCTGGTGGGCTGCCCTCTATGGGGTCG
Organism: Moschus berezovskii; assembly: GCF_049115385.1. Classification (NCBI taxonomy): domain Eukaryota; kingdom Metazoa; phylum Chordata; class Mammalia; order Artiodactyla; family Moschidae; genus Moschus; species Moschus berezovskii. Next base: position 107,270,640 of record NC_142467.1, on the reverse strand, counting down.
CACAGAGTCAGACATGACTGAAGTGACTTAGCAGCAGTAGCAGCAGTGTGGTGTAACCATCACCACTGTCTATTTCCAGAAACTTTCCATCAGCACAAAAAGGAAACCGTGTCCCCACTAGTGGTCACTCCCCATGACCCTCCCCCAGCCCTTGGCAACCACTGAAACGGCCTTAGACACCAGAGAGATGACAGAGGCAGATGAAGAGCAGGGATTCTTGAGTTTGTCTTGCCGCGCAACACACAGGGGAGCAGCTTGCTGATATCCCTCTGGTTGTAAACTGCTTTCACTGATTAAGCTTGCTTTAGTTCTTTTTTTCCCTTTCACTCTTTTCTTCCTCTCTTTGACTGCCTGCCTTCCCCAGTGTCACGTAGCCCGGTTGTTTTACAGGAACTTGCAGTCAGCGCTTGTCCAACTAAGGCTGATGAGGACCACTGACCCTAAAACTGGGCCCGTGTAGGTGTTGGATGAATGACCTTTTGACGTCAGAGGGTCAGAAAAGTCCACCCTCAGGTCATGCTAAGTACCTCCACGTTTGAAGATGCGGAAGCGTGTAACCCATATACACCTGTGCAGAACACCAATGACGTCACCTTTTCTTCTACCTCCAAACCTGTCCCCATGCCCAAGACCGTGCTGCTTATCCTGTAAATATCCCAGCCCCCTCACCTTGTTCCTCCATCTCCTCGCTTGACTGCCTGGTGAATAAATTCTTTCTCTGCTGCAAACTTCAGGATTTCAGCATTTGGCTTGCTGCGTGCCAGGCAAATGGACCCAGTTCTGTGACTCTGGGATCAACATGCGTGTACAAGTTTCTGTTTGAACACCTGTCTTCAGTTCTCTTGGGAATATACCAAAGCATGGAATTGCTGGGTCATGTAGTAATTTTATGTTTAACTTGTTGAGAAATCACCAAGCCTTCTCTTGTCAGTTTTATCTTTCATTATGAAATATTCCAAGCATACAGAAAGGTATCAATAATAAAATAACAAACACCCATGTACCTGGTGCCCTGATGAAAAAACATTCCCAAGACAGCTGAAGACACTGTACACCCCTACCCCTCATCAAGCCCTTGTCTAAAATTGGGATTTGGTCATCCCCATATACATGGATATATATATATATATATATATATATATATATACCTGCATGCTCAGTTGCTTAGTCATGTCTGACTTTTTTGTGACCCCATGAACTGTAGCCCTTCTGTCCATGGAATTCTCCTGGCAAGAATATGGGAGTGAGTTGCCATTTCCTCCTCCAGGGGATCTTCTTAACCCAGAGATGGAACCCACGTCTTCTGAGACTCCTGCACTGGTAGGTGTGTTCTTTATCTCTGAGCCACCTGGGAAGTGCGTGTGTACATAGAATTACATATATATGTATGTATCTATGTATGTATGTGTGTGTTACATTGCTTCAGCCACATCTGACTTTTTGCAACTCTATGGACTGTAGCCCACCAGGCTTGTCTGTCCACAGAATTTACAGGCAAGAAAACTGGAGTGGATTGCCATGCCCTCCTCCAGGAGATTTTCCCAACCCAGGGTTTGAACATGAGTTTCTTATGTCTCCTGCATTGGCAGTTGGGTTCTTTACCACTAGCGCCACCTGGGAAGCCTATATATATATATATATATATACATACATACAAACATGGTAAGTGTATTTAAAACTTTATCATCAAAATGGTGCAGTGAAGAGATGGGAATACCAGACCACCTTACCTACCTCCTGGGAAACCTGTATTCAGGTCAAGAAACAACAGTTAGAACCAGCCATGAAACAGTGGACTGATTCAAAATTGGGAAAGGAGTATATCAAGGCTGTATATTGTTACCCTGCTTATTCAACTTATATGCAGTGTATATCATGAGAAATGCTGGGCTGGTTGAAGTGCAAGCTGGAAACAAGATTGCTGGGAGAAATGTTAACAACCTCAGACATGCAGCTGACACCACCTTATGGCAGAGAGCAAAGAGTAACTAAAGAGCCTCTTGATAAAAGGTTAAAGAGTAGAATAAAAAAACTGACTTAAAAACTCAATATTCAAAAAACAAAGATGATGGCATCTGGCCCCATCACATCATGGCAAGCTGGGGAAACAATGGAAACAGTGACTGTTTTCTTGGGTTCCAGAATCAATTCAGATGGTAGCTGCAGTCATGAAATTAAAAGATGTTTGCTCCTGAAAGAAAAGCTATGACCAAACTAGACAGCATATTAAAAAGCAGAGATATCACTTTGCCGACAAAGGTCCGTGTAGTCAGTTATAACTTTTACAGTAGTCATGTGTGGATGTGAGAGTTGGACCATAAAGAAAGTTGAGTGCCAAAGAATTGATGTTTTTGAACTATGGTGTTGGAAAAGACTCTTGAGAGTCCCTTGGACAGCAAGGAGATCCAACCAGTAAATCCTAAAGGAAATCAATACTAAATATTCATTGGAAGGACTGATGCTGAAGCTGAAGCTCCAATACTTTGGCCTCCTGATGAAAAGAACTGACTCACTGGAAAAGACCGTGATGCTGGGAAAAATTGGGGGCATGAGGAGAAGGGGGTGACAGAGGATGAGATGGCTGGATGGCATCACCAACTCGATGGACGTGAGTTTGAGTGAGCTCTGGGAGTTGGTGATGGACAGGGAGGCCTGGCGAGCTGCGGTCCATGGGGTCGCGGAGAGTCGGATGCAACTGAGCCACTGTGATAACAACAAGGAAGATCAAGCCTCTTCTCCCTACCGGACCATCGAGCAAAACCCCTCAGAGTCCGCTTTGTTAGAGCTCTGGAAAACAGAAGTTTGCAGCAACAAAGCGAATGTTGAAACAAGAAAGAGGCAACTTGAAAATGGTAGGAAAGCTTTGTGGCAATTCCACTTGCCCTCACCCCACACACTCTGCAGCTTGGCTGTGGGTTCGGTTACCCCTGTTTCCCAGAACAGGAACCTGGTCCCCGGATCTGGAGGGAGCAGTGCAGATCTCATTCACAGACTATTTTGTAGGTCTATTCTAACCTGTCTGGAAACTTCTTGAAGGACTGGAATGGGTGCTCACTTCTGAACTGCCTAACTTGAGGCTCAGGCTGGAAAAGTGGTGGGCATTGCTCAAAAGCACTTCAAGCTGAACCAACCACACACAGACACCTAGGATAAAAAGTTATGGCAAAGCATATTAACAGGCACTTAATCCCTGGGAGGAAAAGCTGGGGGGATATTCTTTAGGAAATTAGGCCATTCAAAAGCATGTGTATATATGGGACTTCCCTGGTGGCAGAGTGGATAAGAATTCACCTGCCAAAGCAGGGGACATAGGTTTGATCCCTGGACCGGGCTTCCCCGATGGCTCAGTGGTGAAGAATCCACCTGCACACAGGACACTCGGGAAATGCAGGTTTGATCCCTGGGTTGGGAAGACCCCCTGGAGAAGGAAATGGCAACCCACTCCAGTATTCTTGCCTGAAAAATCCCATAGACAGAGGAGCCTGGCAGGCTAGAGTCCATGGGTCACACAGAGCCGGACACAACTGAGTGACTAAACATACACACACTGGGATGACCCCACTTGCCACAGGGTAACGAAGTCCAAGCACCACAACTACGGAGCCCATGCTCTGAAACAAGAGAAGCCACCACAACAAGAAACCTGCACAGCACAACTAGAGGAAGTCCAGTGCAGCATCGCAGGCCCAGTGCAGCCATAAATAGTGTGTGAACAGAATGAGATCATCAGTTATTCAGTCATGTAGTCGTGTCTGACTCTTTGCAACCGCACACACTGCAGCAAGCCAGGCTTCCCTGTCCTTCACAACCTCCTAGAGTTTGCTCAAACTCATGCCCATTGAGTCAGTGATGCCATCCAACCATCTCATCCTCTGCCTCCCCTTTCTCCTCCTGCCTTCAATCTTTCCAAACATCAGGGTCTTTTTCCAATGAGAAGATCACCTTTTGCATCAGATGGCCAAAGTATTGCAGTTTCAGCTTTAGCATCAGTTCTTCCAACGAATATTCAGGATTGATTTCCTTTAAGACTGACTTTTTTGATCTCCCTGCTTTCCTTTTAAAAGTCTTCTCTGGCACCACAGTTTGAAAGCATCAATTCTTCGGTGCTCAGCCTTCTTTACAGTCCAACTCTCACATTGGTACATCACTACTAGAAAAACCATAGCTGTGACTATACAGACACTCGATGGCAAAATGATGTCTCTAGGTTTGTCATGGCTTTTCTTCCAAGGAGCAAGTGTCTTTTAATTTCATGGCTGCAGTCACCATCTACAGTGATTTTGGAGCCCAGGAAAATAAAAGCTCTCACTGTTTCCACTTTTCCTTCATCTATTTGCCATGAAGTAAAGGGACTGGATGCCATGATCTTTGTTTTTGAATGTTGAGTTTCAAGCCAGCTTTTTCACTCTCCATTTTCACCCTCATCAAGAGACTCTTTAATTCCTCTTCACTTTCTGCCACTGGAGTGGCATCATGTGCATATTTGAGGTTGCTGATATTTTTCCTGGCAATCTTGAATTCAGCTTGTGATTCATCCAGCCCAGCATTTTGCATGATGTACTTTGCATGTAAGGTAAATAAACAGGGTGATAACATACAGCCTTGGTGTACTCTTTTTCCAGTTTTGAACCAGTCTGTTGTTTCATGTCCAGTTTTAACTGTTGCTTCTTTATCTGCATACAGGTCAATCAGGAGACAGGTAAGGTGGTCTGGTATTCCCATTCTCTTTAAGAATTTTCCAGTCTGTTGTGATCCACACAGTCAAAAGTTTTAGCGCAGTCAATGAAGCAGAAGGAGATGTTTTTCTGGAATTCCTTTGCATTTCTATGATCCAGTGGATGTTGGTAATTTGATCTCTGGTTCCTCTGCCTTTTCAAAATCCAGATTGAACATCTGGAAGTTCTTGGCTCTTGTATTATTGAAGCATAGCTTGAAGGATTTTGAGCATTATCTTGCTAGCATGTGAAATGAGTGCAATTGTATGGTAGTTGGAACATTCTTTGACATTGCATTTCTTTGGGATTGAAATGAAAACTGACCTTTTCCAGTCCAGTGGCCATTGCCGAGTCTTCCAAGTTTGCCGACACATCGAGTGCATCACTTTGACAGTACAATCTTTAGGATTTTAAATAGCTCAGTAGGAATATTCCATCACCTCCACTAGCTTTGTTCATAGTGATGCTTCCTAAAACCCACTTGACTTTCACTCCAGAATGTCTAGCTCTAGGTCTATCACACCATCATAGTTATCTGGGTTATTAAGATCTATTTTTGTATAGTTCTTCTGTGTATTCTTGCCACATCTTCTTAATCTTTTCAGCTTCTGTTAGGTCCTTGCCATTTCTGTCCTTTATTGTGCCTATCTTTGCAAGAAATAGTCCCTTGGTTTTCTTGAAGAAATCTCTAGTCTTTCCCATTCTACTGTTTTCCTCCATTTCTTTGCTTTGCTCAATTAAGAAGGCTTTTTTTTTTTTTTAATCTCTCCCTGCTGTTCTCTGGAACTCTGCATTTAGTTGGGTACATCTTTTCCTTTCTCCTTTGCTTTTTGTTTCTCTTCTTTTCTCAGATATTTGTAAGATCTCTTCAGACAACCACTTTCTCTGCCTTCTTGCACTTCTTTGGGATGGTTTTTGTCACTGCCTCTTGTACAATATTATGAACCTCCATTCATAGTTCTTCAGGCACTTTTGTCTACCAGATCTTATCTCTTGATTCTTCACCTCCACTGTGTAATCACAAGGGATTTGATTTAGGTCATACCTGAATGTCCCAGTGGTTTTCTTACTTCCTTCCATATAAGTTGAGTTTTCCAATAAGGAGTTCATGATCTCAGCTCCAGGTCTTGCCCCAACTTGCCCCACTAATGCCAAAGAAGTTGAAGTTCAGTGGTTCTATGAAGACCTACAAGACCTTCTAGAACTAACACCAAAAAAAAAAAGATATCCTTTTCATCATAGGGAACTGGAACGCAAAAGTACAAAGTCAAGAGATACCTGGAGTAACAGACAAATTTGGCCTTGGGGTATCAAATGAAGCAGGGCAAAGGCTAACAGAGTTTTGTCAAGAGAACATACTGGTCATGGCAAACACCCTCTTCCAACAACACAAGAGATGAACTCCACACATGGACATCACCAGATGGTCAATACTGAGATCATTAATAAAGAGATACAAATGATAAAAAGAAACCAAACAGAAATTTTGAATCTGAAAAATGCAATGACTGAAGTGAAAAATTCACTAGAGGCATTCAATAGAAGATTTGAGCAGACAGAAGAAAGAATCAGCAAATCTGATTGAAATGGTCAAGTTGAAGATCAATGGTCAGTTGAAGAGCAGAAATAAAAAGAATGAGGAAAGGTGAACTGAGTCTAAAAGACCTGTAGGGCAGCATCAAGAGGACCATCATGTACATTATGGGAGTTCCAGAGCAAAGAGAGAGAGGAAGGTCAGAAATAATATTTGAAGAAATAATAGCCCAAACTTCCCAGATTAGATGAAAGGTACAAAACCACCCTAGTGAGCTTCCCTGGTGGTTCATTGGTAAAGAATCCTCCTGCCAGTGCAGGAGATGTAAGAGAGCAGGCTCAATCTCTGGGTTGGAAAGATCCCCTGGAGAAGGAAATGCAACCTACTCCAGTATTCTTGCCTGGGAAAGAGGAGCCTGGCAGGCTACAGTCCATGAGGTCACAAAAGAGTTGGATACAACTTCATGGCTGCTGCTGCTGCTGCTGCTGCTAAGTCACTTCAGTCGTGTCCGACTCTGTGTGACCCCATAGACGGAAGTCCACCAGGCTCCCCCGTCCCTGGGATTCTCCAGGCAAGAACACTGGAGTGGGTTGCCATTTCCTTCTCCAGTAGACACATATTAAAAAGCAGAGACATTACTTTGCCAACAAAGGTCCTCCTAGTCAAAGCTATGGTTTTTCCAGCAGTCATGTGTGGATGTGAGAGTTGGACTATAAAGAAAGCTGAGTGCCGAAGAACTGATGCTTTTGAAATGTGGTGTTGGAGAAGACTCTTGAGAGTCCCTTGAACTGCAAGGAAATCCAACCAGTCCATTCTAAGGGACTGATTTCCTTTAGAATATTCACTAAACAACAACAAATCTACATATCTCAGAGGCTCAATGAACTCCAAGTAGAGTATACTCAAACAGACCCACACTGAGACACATTGTAATCAAACTGTTGAAACCCAAAGAGAAAAATGAACTTTGAAAGTAGCAAACGAAAGCTACTTGTCAAGGGATCCTCTGTAAGATCAAAACCAATTTCTTATCAGAAACCCTAGAGTCCAGAAGGCAATGAAATGACATATTTAAACTGCTGAAAGAAAAACTGTTGATCAAGAATTCTATATCCAGCAAAACAGTTTCTCAAAAATAAGGGAGAGGAAATTCCCTTGTGGTCCAGTGGTTAAGACTTGGTGCTTTCACTGCCAGGACCTTGGTTCAGTTCCTAGTCAGGAAACTAATATTCTGCAAGCTGTGTGGCATGGCCAAAAAATAAGAAAGAAAGAAATAAAAGGGAGAAATCAAGACATTCTTGGGTAAGCAAAAATTGAGGGAGTTTGTTACCATTATATCTGCAATGCAAGAAATGCTAAAAGGAGTTTGGCTGGTTGAAAGTTACCCTAAATAGTAACTCAGAGCTGTTACTCAATTTAAGAATTGAGGGGAGAAGTAAATAGTTCTATGATAATAGTTGAAGATGCTCTACTTTTAATAATGGATAGAACATCTAGACAGAAGATTAAAGATATGAGGATTGAGCAACACTCTAACTAGCCCAAGTTGACATCTATAGAAAGAACATTACTTCAACAGCACACACATATCCCTATCAAATGCATCTAGAACATGCTCCAGTACAGAGGAGTTATTCAGCAAAAAGAAACTCTCAATACATTTTTGGGCATTTAAAATTTTATTTTTATTGACGCATAGCTGGTATTAAATATTGTATGTTGCAGGTGTACTCAGTAAATTTTAAAATGCTGAAATCATTGCCAACAGCAAAGGAATAAAACTAGAAGTCAGTAACAGAAGGAAAGGTGGCAAGTTGAAAACAATGTATTAAAGAAGAAATCATGAAAGGAATTGGAAAATACCTAAGAATACCTAAAATACCTAAAAATACCACATGCTAACGAACCCAACTTGGGTCCACTCACCCTCACGCAGTAAAGTCAATCTATTGACACCTGTTGTAGTGAAGGAAAATGCAGCATTTACTGCAGCATACCAAGCTAGTCTTCAGTACCCCTGAACTCCCCGGTAGCTTTCAGGGAGAGGTGTTTAAGGACAAGGTGAGGGAAAGGGACTGTGGGTTTGTGACCTGCTCACGGCTGGTGGTGAGGTAATCAGGAGTCAACATCATCGACTTTCTTGTTCCAACTGTTCTGAGGTCTCTGTGCTTGGGGACATCATAAGGTTAACTTCTTCCACCTGGTAGGGGTTTCACTATCTAAAAACCAGCTCAGAGGACATGACTCAGAATATTATTTATAGCCTTTGAGATGGAACTAAAGATCCTTGACTTTGTTAATGGCTAAACTATTATTATTTTGTCTTGCTTGGCTATTTTTCCTTCTTTCTGCCTTTTCTCACATCTCTGATTAAATTTGGTCTTTGGAACTTGAGGAAGGGCTGGGAGGCTAATGTTTTCCTATTGACAAAATGCAGGCAGAAGATATGGTGAAGGCGTGGCGGCAGGGGGTGGGTTTCTGTCCCAGGAAGCCCCATAGAGTCCTGATCAATTACAAACCTACTGAAAGTTATGGGGTGCAGCAAAGTCAGTGCTCACAGGGAAACTGACATCTTTAAATGCCTACATTGAGAAAGAAAAAAACTCAAATCCATAGCCTAAATTTATACTTTGAGGAAGTAGAAAAAGAATAAACTAAAGTCAAAGCTAGTAGAAGGAAGGAAATAATAAAGATTAGAACAGAGACAAATTAAGTAGAGAATAAAGAAATAATAGAATCACAGGAATTAATGAAACCAAAAAGTGCTTCTTTGAAACGATTAACAGCATCAACACACTTTTAGCTAGGTTGACAAAGAAAAAAGAGAGAAGACTCAGAAAACTAAAATCAGAAATAAAAGTGGGGCATAACTACTGACTCAAAAGAAATAAAAAAGATAAGGGACTTCCCAGGTGGTCCAGTGGTTAAGACTCCGTGCTTCCAATGTAGGGTACATGGGTTCAATCCCTGGTCAGGGAACTAAGATCCCATATGCCATGCCACTCAGCACAGCCAAAATAAATAGAGAAAAGAAAAAGAAAACAAAATGGTAAGAGAATATCATAGAAAATTGTATGCCAAATTAGATAACCTAGATGAGATGGACAAATTCCTAAGAACACCAAATTACCTAAACTGACTCAAGAAGAAATAGAGGGTGTCCCTGGTGGTCTAGTGGTTAAGACCCTGCCTGGCAATGCAAGGGACACCAGTTCAATCCCTGGTCCAGGAAGATCCCACATCCCTTGGAGCAACGAAGCCCAAGAGCCACAACTACTGAGCTCATGTTTCTCAAGAGAGTAGCCCCTACTCAGCACAACGAGAGCAAGCCTGTGTACAGCAACAAAGACCCAGCACAGCCAAAGTGAATAGTAAAATATATTTTTTAAAGGGAAGAAATAGAAAATCTGGAAAGTGAAAATGTTAGTCCCTCAGTCATGTCCGACACTTTGTGATCCCATGGACTCTTGCCCTCCAGGCTCCTCTGTCCATGGAATTCTCCAGGCAAGAATACAGGGGTAGATAGACCCATAACAAATAATGAGATGGAATCAAAAGTCAAAAACCTCCTGGGACTTCCCTGGTGGTCCGGTGGTTAAGACTCCCAGATTCCAATACTAGGGACACAAGTTTGAGCCCTGGCTGGGGAACTAGGATCCCATATTCCTTGAGGTGAGGCTAATAATAATAATAAACTTTCCAACAGAGAAGTCCAAGACCAGATGGCTTCACTGGTGAATTCTGAGTCATTTATGGAATAAGACCAATTCTCCCAATTCTTGTCATATTCTCCAAAAAAAATGGAAGGGGAAGCAACAGTTCTAACAATGCTAGAATTACTCTGATAATAATGACAGATAAACATGCCACCAGAAAATAAAATTATACACCATGAGATAATAGAAAATATATATATGTGTGTATATCTATATTGGTCTCTGCCACCTAGGTTCCCAGCACAGAACTCCTGAAACCCTTGTGACTTCCTACTATGAGCATTTTTTATACTTATATTTGGTCTTTAACCCTCATTCCCCGCACAGATTTCCTAGATCCTCTGGAATTTCCTGGGTGACAGAAGTGTCTTTCATTGTAATGAGGTGACTCTGGCAGGGCATGTGGATGGCCCTTGGATGGGAGCTTGTCACCACAGGGGCCAAGCCATGATTAGGAGATTGGAATTTTCAGCCCCATTCCCTGCCCCCTCCCTCCATTCTCCAGAGAGAGGAGATGGCCTGTTAATGGAGTTAATGATTGATCATGCTGATGTGATGACGCCACCATAAAAATCCCCAAAGTACCAGGTTCAGAGAGCCTCCGGGCTGGTGACCATGTGGAGGTGCTGGGAAATGGCATGGAACCCCTGAGCCTCTTCCTGCATGCCTTGCCTTCTACATCTCTGTATCTTTTTTTTTTTTTTTTTTGCTTAAAAAGGTAGCAATTTCATTAGAAGGACTAATGCGGAAGCTGAAACTCCAATACTTTGGCCACCTGATGGGAAGAACCGACTCATTGGAAAAGACCCCAATGCTGGGAAAGACTGAAGGCAAAAGGAGAAGAGGGCGACAGAAGATGAGATGATTGGATGGCAGCACTGACTCGATGTACATGACTTTGAGCAAACTCTGGGAGACAGTGAAAGACAGGGAAGCCTGGTGCACTGCAGCCCATGGGGTGGCAAAGAGTCGGACCCAACTTAGCAACTGAAAAACAACAAGTAACAGTTAATGTTTTCATATTTCTGGAGGATACAAGTCTGCAATCATGGTATTGATAGGGCCTTCTGACATCTATAGAGAAGAATCCTTCCTTGTATCTTCTAACTTCAGGCATTTGCTGCCAATCCTTGGTGCTCCTAGGCTGGTAGATCAGTTCAGTTCAGTTCAGTGCTCAGTCCCGTCCAACTCTGCGACCCCATGGACTGCAGAACACCAGGCCTCCCTGTCCATCACCAACTCCCGGAGCCTGCTCAAACTCATGTCCATTGAGTCGGTGATACCATCCAACCATCTCATCCTCTGTCGTCCCCTTCTCCTTCCACCTTCAATCTTTCCCAGCATCAGGGTCTTTCCAGCAAGTCAGTTCTTCACATCAGGTGGCCAAAATATTGGAGCTTCAGCTTCAGCATCAGGCCTTCCAATAAACACCCAGGTCTGATTTCCTTTAGGATGGACTGGTTGGATCTCCTTGCAGTCCAAGGGACTCTCAAGAGTCTTCTCCAGCACCACAGTTCAAAAGCATCAGTTCTTCAGCGTTCAGCTTTCTTTATAGTCCAATTCTTACATCCATACATGACCATTGGAAAAACCGTAGCTTTGACTAGACAGACTTTTGTTGATAAAGTAATGTCTCTGCATTTTAATATGCTGTCTAGGTTGGTCATAGCTTTCCTTCCAAGGAGCAAGTGTCTTTTAATTTCATGGCTGCAGTCACCATCTACAGTGATTTTGAAGCCCCCCAAAATAAAGTCTTTCAATGTTTCCATTGTTTACCCATCTATCTGCCATGAAGTGATGGAACCAGATGCCATGATCTTAGTTTTCTGAATGTTTAGTTTTAAGCCAACTTCTTCACTCTCCTCTTTCACTTTCATCAAGAGGCTCTTTAGTTCTTCTTCACTTTCTGCCATAAGGGTGGTGTCATCTGCATATCGGAGGTTATTGATATTTCTCCAGGCAATCTTGATTCCGGCTTGTGATTCATCCAGATTGGCATTTTGCATGATGAACTCTGCATATAAGTTAAATAAGCAGGGTGACAATATACAGCCTTGACGTACTCCTTTCCCTCTTTGGAACCAGTCTGTTGTTCCATGTCCAGTTCTAACTGTAGCTTCCTGACCTGCATACAGGTTTCTCAAGAGGCAGGTCAGGTGGTCTGGTATTCCCATCTCTTTCAGAATTTTCCACAGTTTGCTGTGATCCACACAGTCAAAGGCTTTGGCATAATCAATAAAATAAAAGTAGATGTTTTTCTGGAACTCTCTTGCTTTTTCAATGATCCAGTGGATGTTGGCAATTTGGTCTCTGGTTCCTCTGCCTTTTCTAAAACCAGCTTGAACATCTGGAAGTTCACGCTTCACGTATTGCTGAAGCCTGCCTTGGAGAATTTTGAGCATGACTTTACTAGCGTGTGAGACGAGTGCAATTGTGTGGTAGTTTGAACATTCTCTGGCACTGCCTTTCTTCGGGATTGGAATGAAAACTGATCTTTTCCAGTCCTGTGGCCACTGCTGAGTTTTCCAGATTTGCTGGCATTTGAGTGCAGCATTTTCACAGCATCATCCTTCAGGATTTGAAATAGCTCAATTGGAATTCCATCGCCTCCACTAGCTTTGTTCGTAGTGATGCTTCCTAAGCACACTTGACTTGACACTCCAGGGTGTCTGGCTCTAGGTGAGCGATCACACCATCGTGGTTATGGGTCATGCAGACATTTTTGTACAGTTCCTCTGTGTATTCCTGCCAGGCTGGTAGATGTCTCACTCCAGTTTCTGCCTCCAGGAACTGCCCTGGCTGTCCAGTGGTTAAGACTCCTGACTTCCACTGCAGGGGTGGAAGTTTCGACCTTTGGTGTGGAAATCGAGATCCCACATGCCACAAGGTGTGTTGCCTATCCCCCCCCCCCCAGATTGTTTCTGCCTCCATTGTCACATGGCTTTCTTCTTCCTGCGTGTACCTATCTCTGTGTCACATTGGAATAGTGGTCCGTGCTACTGCAGTATGACTTCATTATAACTTGATATCACCTGTCAATAAGCTCTTCAGTGGGTCCTCCCCATGGGGCCTTTCACAAGTCCTTCCCGAAAAGAAAAGAGAAGAGCTGAAAGAGCACGTCCGCGTTACCCTCCATAAATCTACCATTCCAATGAAGTCATTCCAATTTTTCTCTTATTTTCGCCAAATGAGTAAGCAATTTACTTTGGACTGTGTGGCCTTAGGGTTGTGAATTTCTGTGAGCCTTCAGCTCTTATCACGTTCTTTTATTAATATAATAAACAGATCTATACTAAGTAAAGGGTTTCCCTGGTGGCTCAGGTGATAAAGAATCTGCCTGCAATGCAGGAGACCCAGGTCCATCCTTGGGTTGGGAAGATCCCCTGGAGAAGGGAACGGTATTCTCCAGTATTCCTGCTTGGAGAATTCCATGGACAGAGAAGCCTGGCAGGCTACAGTTCACAGGGTCACAAAAAGTCAGAGACACTAAGTAAACTGTTGTACTGAGTTCTGTGATCTGCTCTAACTAACATAGCCCGGACATGGGACTGTGGGAAACTTTAGTTTATGACCAGTGGTCAGAAGCACAGGTGACCATCTGGACCTGTGACTGGCATCTCAAGTGGGGCCCGTCTTGCAAGACTGAGCCCTTAACCTGTGGAATCTGATGCTATCTCCAGGTAGAAAGTATCAGAATGGAGTTAAATGATCACCAGGTGAGTTGCTTGAGAATTGCTCATTGTGGGGAAACTACAGAAGCATTTTTGGGTCAGATGTGTTGTGAGGGGGACAGTGGTAAGAGTAAAGGAGCAGCACAGAGGGTTTGCCTGGTGAGCCAGTGGTCAAGACCTTGAACTTCCGGTGCAGGGATGCAGGGGCTGTGGTCTGAGCCCTGCTTGGGGAGCTGAGATCCCATGTGCTGGCCTGCTGTGCGCTGAGACTGAAAACAAAGAGTGAGAAAGAAAGGAGGTGGACTGAGGTTCTCCTTCAGATGCGGGTCGGTATCCCTCACAAATGAAGATGGAACACTGCCAGACAGACCGCTAGCAAACCCAAACTGAACCCAAAGGCATATTAAGAGCTACATATCATAACCAAGTGGGATTGAACTCAGGAAGGTTAGCATGTCTCAACATAAGAAAACCAACCAATGTAACACATCCTGTTAATAAAATGAAGAGAAAAAAATCCACATGATCATCTCAATTGATGCATCTAAGGCACTTGAAAAAAATCCAATATCCTTTTATGATAAAAACCCTCAGAAGAATAGAAAAATTCTTACACATGATAAAACACATTTATGAAAATGCCACAGCTAACTTCATCATCAATAGGGAGAGGCTGAAAGCTTTCCCCCTAGGACAAGGAACAAACCAAGAATGTATACTTTTACCCCTGCTATTTCAACGTGATATTTGGAAGTTTCAATGAGAGCAATAAGACAAGAAAAATAAATAACAGACATCTAAATTGGAAAGGAAGAAGTAAGAGTATCTCTATTCACAGATGACATGACCCTATGTCATAGAAGACCTCAATGAATTTACAAGAAAGCTATAAAATATTTATATATTACATGTCTCATGAGGGTTCATTATCCAAAATATATAAAGAAGTCCTACAACTCAACAACAGATATCCAATTTAAAAATGAGCAAAGAATTTTACATCCAAGGAAAATATACAAATGGCCATGAAGTAGGTCAAAAGATGCTCACATCGTTAATCATTCAGTTCAGTTCAGTTCAGTTCAGTCGCTCAGTCGTGTCCGACTCTCCGCGACCCCATGAATCACAGCACGCCAGGCCTCCCTCTCCATCACCAACTCCCAGGTTTCACCCAAACTCATGTCCATTGAGTTGGTGATGCCATCCAGCCATCTCATTCTCTGTCGTCCCCTTCTCCTCCCGCCCCCAATCCCTCCCAGCATCAGAGTCTTTTCCAGTGAGTCAACTCGTCGCATGAGGTGGCCAAAGTATTGGAGTTTCAGCTTCAGCATCAGTCCTTCCAATGAACACCCAGGACTGATCCCCTTGAGGATGGACTGGTTGGATCTCCTTGCAGTCCAAGGGACTCTCAAGAGTCTTCTCCAGCACCACAGTTCAAAAGCATCAATTCTTTGGCGATCAGCTTTCTTCACAGTCCAACTCTCACATCCATACATGACCACGGGAAAAACCATAGCCTTGACTAGACAGACCTTTGTTGGCAAAGTAATGTCTCTGCTTTTTAATATGTTGTGTAGGTTGGTCATAACTTTCTTTCCAAGGAGTAAGTGTGTTTTAATTTCATGGCTGCAATCAGCATCTGCAGTGATTTCGGAGCCCAGGAAAATAAAGTCTGACACTGTTTCCACTGTTTCCCCATCCGTAGGGAAATGCAAATCAAGAGTACAGTGAGATATCACTTTATACCCACTAGCATGGCTGTCAGGACAATAGCAAGTGTTGGTGTGAAGACACTGAAGCCCTCCTGTGCCTCTGGGGGAATGTGAAATGGCGCAGCTGCTGTGGAAAATGGTTTGGCATTCCTCAAAATCTAAACATAGGATGACAATGCTGCTGCTGCTGCTGACCATATAATCCAGCGATTCCACTTCTGGATATTTTTCTAAAAGGATTGAAAAGCAGGGACTCAAACTGAGCTTGTACACCAATGTCCACAGCAGCACTATTCACAATACCCAAAAGGTGAAAGCAATGCAAATGTCCACCAAGAGCCAAATGGGTAAATACAATTTGGTGTATCCTCACAATGGAATATTACTCAGTCATAAAAATGGAATGACATTCTGATCTGTGCCACAATGCAAATGAACCTTGAAAATTATGCTGAGTGAAATATCAGTCACAGAAGGACAAACATCATATGGTTCCACTGGTATGAAATATCTAGAATATGCAAATTCATAAAGACAAAGTGGATTTGAGGTTCCCAGCAGCTGGAGGAGGAGGGGGAGAAATGAGGAATTATTGCTTAGTGGTTACAGAGTTTCTGTTTAGGTGTGATGGAAAAGTTTTGGAAGTAGATAGTAGTGATGTTTTGTGCTTTTTTAAAAAAACATTTGTTTATTTATTTGGCTTCACCAGGTCTTAGTGGCAGCGTGTGGGATCTCGTTCCCTGACCCACTGGACACCAGGGAGGCCCCCAGTGGTTATGTTATGTGTGTGCTCAACACTGGGAACATACTTAAGTCACTCACAGTTCAGTTCAGTTCAGTCGCTCAGTCATGTCCGACTCTTTGCGACCCCATAAATTGCAGCATGCCAGGTCTCCCTGTCCATCACCAACTCCCGGAGTTCACTCAAACTCATGTCCATCGAGTCGGTGATTCCATCCAGCCATTTCATCCTCTGTCGTCCCATTCTCCTTCCGCCTTCAATCTTTCCCAGCATCAGGGTCTTTCCAGTGAGTCAGTTCTTTACATCAGGTGGCCAAAGTATTGGAGCTTCAGCTTCAGCATCAGTCCTTCCAATAAACACCCAGGACTAATTTCCTTTAGGATGGACTTGTTGGATTTCCTAGCAGTCCAAGGGACTCTCAAGAGTCTTCTCCAGCACCACAGTTCAAAAGCATCAAAAGCATCAATTCTTCGGCGATCAGCTCTCTTCACATTCCAACTCTCACATCCATACATGACCACGGGAAAAACCATAGCCTTGACTAAACGGACCTTTGTTGGCAAAGTAATGTCTCTGCTTTTTAATATACTGTCTAGGTTGGTCATAACTTTCCTTCCAAGGAGCAAGCGTCTTTTAATTTCATGGCTGCAATCAGCATCTGCAGTGATTTCGGAGCCCAAAAAATAAAGTCAGCCACTGTTTCCCCATCTATTTCCCATGAAGTGATGGAACCAGATGCCATGATCTTTGTTTTCTGAATGTTGAGCTTCAAGCCAACTTTTTCATTTTCCTCTTTCATTTTCATCAAGAGGCTTTTTAGTTCTTCTTCACTTTCTGCCATAAGGGTAGTGTCATCTGCATATCTGAGGTTATTGATATTTCTCCAGGCAGTCTTGATTCCAGCTTGTGCTTCTTCCAGCCCAGCGTTTCTCATGATGAACTCTTCATATAAGTTAAATAAGCAGGGTGACAATATACAGCCTTGACGTACTCCTTTCCCTCTTTGAAACCAGTCTGTTGTTCCATGTCCAGTTCTAACTGTAGCTTCCTGACCTGCATACAGGTTTCTCAAGAGGCAGGTCAGGTGGTCTGGTATTCCCATCTCTTTCAGAATTTTCCACAGTTTGCTGTGATCCACACAGTCAAAGGCTTTGGCATAATCAATAAAATAAAAGTAGATGTTTTTCTGGAACTCTCTGGCTTTTTCAATGATCCAGCGGATGTTGGCTATTTGATCTCTGGTTCCTCTGCCTTTTCTAAAACCAGCTTGAACATCTGGAATTTCACGCTTCACGTATTGCTGAAGCCTGCCTTGGAGAATTTTGAGCATGACTTTACTAGCGTGTGAGATGAGTGCAATTGTGTGGTAGTTTGAGCATTCTTTGGCATTGCCTTTCTTTGGGATTGGAATGAAAACCGACCTTTTCCAGTCCTGTAGCCATTGCTGAGTTTTCCAGATTTGCTGACATATTGAGTGCAGCACTTTCACAGCATCATGTTTCAGGATTTGAAATAGCTCAACTGGAATTCCATCACCTCCACTAGCTTTGTTCATAGTGATGCTTTCTAAGGCCCACTTGACTTCACAGTCCACTTTAAAATAGCAAATTCAACGTATGTTATACACATTTTTTCACAATACAAAAATGCAAATAAAAAAACTTTATAAAAATGGTATCACACTCTTACAATTATTTTCACTGAATGATCTGAGTTGGAGATTTTTGCCTGTAAGTGTGGCTCATCCTTTTTCACTGCTGTATAGCACTCTGTTCATAGGAACACACTCTAACCTTTCCCTAGTTTCCAGATCCTTCTTATTATGAACCATGCTGCTGGGAAGGCATGCACATGTAGATTTCTCTGGGGTTCACATCAAGACTGGCCAGGAGAGAGACTCAAGCCATTCTCAGCTATACTGGCATGAGCAAATTGTTCTTCTCAATGGTCAATTCTCAGGCCTAATCACCAGTGACTCTGTCCCCTTCCTAAGAGTGAAGAGACATTTCAGTGATTTTTGTTCACTGATGACTAGATTGAGTTTCTAGTTATTGGTTGTCCTGGGTTCATCTTCCTGGAATTACCTGTTCATTCCTGTACTGCACTGAACGTGTGCATGTGTGTGCTTAGTCACTCTGTTGTATCCGAGTCTTTGTGTCCACATGGATGGTGGCCCACCAGGGTCTTCTGTCCATGGAATTTTCCAGGAAAGAATACTGGAGCAGTCTGCTGTTTCCTATTCCAGGGGATCTCCCCAGTTCAAGGCTCAAACCCACATCTCTTGTGTCTCCTGCATTGGCAGGTGGATTCTTTACCACTGTGCCGCCAGGGAAGCACAATGAGTCCCTAAATTCATGTCCACCCGGAACCTCAGACTGTGACTGTGAGGGTCTTTGTCGATGTAATTATGTTAAGATGAGGTGATACTGGAGTAGGGTAGGCCCTAAACGCCCCCTACAAGACTGATTTCCTTGCAAGAGGCCACATGAAGGTGGAGGCAGAGATTGGAGTGATGCAGCCACTAGCCAAGAGACCCTGATGAGCAGTGCCGGAAGCCATCAGAAGCCAGCAGAGAGGCCTGAGACCAATTCTTTTTCACAGCCTTCAGTTGTGCTGACACTTTGATTTGGGACGTCCAGCCTCCAGAACTGTGAAGGAATAAAGTTTCTGGTGTTGTAAGCCACCCAATTTGTGGTTGTTGTTATGGCAAAAAAAATACCATTTGCCCATTTCTCTTTCTTTTCTTTTTTTTTTTTAGCTGCATCACACAGCTTGTGGGATCTTAGTTCCCTGACCAGGGATCAAACCTGTGCCCTGGCAGAGAAAGCACTGAGTCCTAACCACTGGGCTGCCAGGGAATTCCTACCATTTACCCATTTTTCTGTCTAGTGTTTCTCGTGGGGGCGGGGGGCTCATATGTCCTGGGTCATTTCTTGGTTAGTTAAATGCATCACAGATATCAACCTCTCTGTCCCTGGATTATCTTTTTTTGTTTGTTTGTTTTAATGGATTTCTTTGGTGGCTGGAAAGTTTGAAATGGACCCTAATGGACTATCCCTAAAGTATTCATTTGTTTCCTTATCAAGGGCAGCTTTTCATTTGTCAGGCAGTTAAGTCTGGGGTATGGTTCTCCTCTGTGATGCTTCCAATCAGCCGTGACTTCCCTGCCTTCCGGGTTTGGGGCTCTGCCAGACCCCCCAAATCAACGCTTAGTTGGGGAAGGATGAGGCCAGCTGAGTATGAGTCAGCAGGGCGCGCTGGACTGCAGGAGGAAAGGGGGACGGAAGTGGTCAGCTCAGACCCTGGGACCAGCTGTGTGGGTTCCTGGCCACGGGGGGCAGGGGTCACCAAGACAGCCCAGGCCAGGCAGGAAGTGGGTCAGCTGAGGCCTCGGGCTTGAGGCCCCACATGCTCACTGCCCGGAACCCCAAGCCGCCCCCACACGGCCTGCTCCAGCACCCTGGTTTGCATGCCAGTTCCTGTAATGGTTCCACAGACCATGGGCATTTATGGAGCACTTGCTGTGTGAGCATGTGGAAGTCAGCTCCCTGACACAGGGGAAACTGAAGCCCAGGATGGGGCAGCCCTGTGGGTCACTCAGAGTAGAGGTCCAGCCACCCAGTACCCCAAGTCCTCCTCCTTGGCTGTGTGGGGACCTCTCTGTCTCTGGGTGTCCTCACCCTAAACACGGCAGCTTAGAAGAAAAAACAGCTAGGGAATGTCCACATCTCTTCTGCCTCCCTCACTCCCTCTGCCCTACCTGGACCTCACTGCATTTCTGTTTCCGTTTTCTCGCCACCAATACCACAGTGTGTGTATGTGTGTGTGTGTGCGCGTATGTGTGGGGTTTGGGGGGCAGCCTGAACCCACCCTTTTTGTCTTCTGGGGGACCAGGACATGTCCAGGCAGATCTGGGCACTTGCAGAAATTGCTGAATGCCTGGCAAGGTGCCAGGGCAGGAAGGCACCCGTAGGAAGGTTAGAGAGGGTGTGGGAGAAGGACTAGCTTGGGGTTTCCGGTGTGGTACTTTGCCCTTCTTACCCCTTCCCAGACCCATCCCACTCAAAGTGTCCCAAGGTGACCTCAGCATCTTCCCCCAAAACTTAGGGTTTTGAGGAATGCATAGGAGTTCTCTAGGTGTAAATGGAAGAGGGGGGACTTCCAGGCAGAAAAGACAAACTGGGGTCAGCAGAGACCAGGGAAAAGGGTCCAGATGTCCGGCATGAGAGTCTAGCTCTCTCCGGTGGGCCACTGGGAGCATGAGAGGCGGCGCGGGCCCAGGCAGGTCGGAAGGGCTGGGAGGACGCTGGTCTGAGACCCTCACCTTAAGACGGAGAATATCCAGGCGAGAGCTGAGGGAAACGCTGTTGAAGGGGCTAAGCCCGACCCTTGAATGAGCCTCCCTGAATATGCCCCGGACCCTTCAGCTGCCTGTCTGTCCATCACCGCTGGGACCCCCTGTACTGTACTCCGAGACCAGGAGCTGTTGGTTTCCTGGTGTGTCTCCAGTCCAAAGCCCAGCGCACAGTAGGCAATTCTTAGGTGACTCAGCCAAGTAAAGACAGGGCTCTCGGGGCAGAGAACTGGCAGGATGGGGCCTCAGCTGGAGGCGGTGCCTGACCTTCAGGAGCTCGACACCCCCTCCCCCTTCCCCAGGCTCCGCGCCTCCCCGCGCCCCCTGCTGGCGGAGGGACGGAACACCCAGCACTCCCGCCTCTCCTCTCTCGGATAGTTGAGTGTGCGCTCACTCAGCCGTGTCCGACTCTTTGCGAGCCCCACGGACTGAAGCCCGCCAGACTCCTCTGCTCATGGAATTTTCCAGGCAAGAATACTGAAGTGGGTTGCCATTTCCTCCTTCAGGGGTTTTTTCCCGAACCAGGGATCGAACCTCGCGAGTGGCTTCACAGGTAGCTCAGTGGTAAAGAATCCGCCTGCCAAAGCAGGAGACAGAAAAGCAACGCGTGTTGGATCCCTGGATTGGGAAGATCCCCCAGGAGGAGGAAATGGCAACCCAGTGATACCCAGGAAACTGCTGACAGGGGGTTACCTCTGAGATAAAGACCTGGTTTCCAGAGTGGGCAATGGGAAAGAGACATTTCATCGGAAATCCTTCCACACTGATTTGGGGTTTCCCAGGCGTTTATTGCACGGCTATTCCATACCCAGGGCTTCCCTGGTGGCTCAGTCGGTAAAGAATCTGCCTGCAAATGCAGGAGACACAGATTTGATCCCTGGGTAGGGAAGTTCCCCGAGGGAAGGAAATGGCAACCCCCTACAGTATTCTTACCTGGCAAATCCAATGGACAGAAGAGCCTGGCAGGCTACAGTCCATGGGGTCACACAGAGTCAGACGTGACTGAAGCGACTTAACACACACACATATATACATACATACATGTATATGGGCTTATATGTACACAAAGGCCTTCCCAGTTGGCTCAGTGGCACTGGCTCTCCAGTGCAGGAGCCACAGGAGACATGGGCTTTATCTCTGGTTTGGGAAGATCCCCTGAAGAAGGAAATGGCAACCCACTCCTGTATTCTTGCTGGAAGAATCTCATGGACAGAAGAGCCTGGAGGGTTACAGTCGCAAGAGTCAGACAGGACTTAGTGACTAAACCATCACCACCATTACATACCCTGTGCTCTGCTGGGTGCCACACAACAGGGGACCTCAGACAGATCTGACTGTCCTCAGGGCTCCCACAGGACCTGTCAGTTACTACCCAGAGCATGGTGGCATGGGGATGGGGTGGGGGGCAGGCAGCTATGGGAGGCAGAGGAGGCACCTAGACAGCCAGGAGGGCTTCCTAGAGGAGGAAGTAATAATATCTGTACTTATTAAGTAACTGCTATGTGCCAGAGCTCACACAACACACCTGAGTATGGGGAAACTGAGGCTCAGAGAAGTGGGACTCAGATTGTCCCCTACCTCCCGTACCTTACTTATGCACTGGGAGGTGTGTAGACCCTGGGACCTCAGGGACTTGGAGCTGGTACCCCATCCCCTGGGACCCATGTTCCCAAAGACAAGCCATTTCCTTATTGCTGAAGCCCTTTCTTCTTAGAAGGCCATTGGCCCTGGAATATCCCCCTTCTGGCTGAGGACAGACACAGGGGGATGACCGAATCCTGTTTCTAGAATTTAAGTTTCTCAGCTCCAGGGAAGCCAGCTTGGGTTCCCATTCTCACTCCTTCTCTCCCTGGGATCTGGGTTTAAACTGACAAAGGCTCGTTTCCTCATCTGTAAAAAGTGGTAATGGCATCTCCACAGCGGGATTCCACACACCCTAGGGATCAAGGTGATCACGATTAAAATTCCTGCACGCCCCCCACCCCCACTGTGTGACCGTAGGCAAGTCACACCTCTCTGGGCATCAAAACAAAGGCAGGGGGTTGGTTGTAGGAGGAAGAACACTCAGTACAGAATCGCTCTCCTCATTGTCCGTTCGGCACACTCGTAGCAGCCCCTACAAACCAAGCACAGGCCACACGCCGAGGACAGAAACCCTGGTGCTTCAGGCCCCCCTGCCAGACAGCAACCCCGGGCTGAGGTGACCCTAGTGGACGCCAGCTGCTCATAAAGACACACAAGAGATGGCAGATTTTAATTGTTTTATTTGCTTTCTGGGATGGCAAGTTTACTGTCTCCCGGGGCCCAGCCCTTAGCAAAGTCCGGCAGACCCTTGCCCGGCCTGGAGTCCCAGACGTGGGGCTTTCAGACAAGGCACTCAAGGGGTCTCCCTGGGGTCGGGGAGAGGCCACCGCAAGGCTGCAGGGGCTGGACTCTCCTTTGGGGACAGGACACAGGGTCACCCCCAGGAGGCAGGGTTCTTCCTGGAGAGACATTTAAGACAAGACAGAAACCTGAGATGTGGAGGGAGCCCTGGAAACATGCCGGGCACCCCCCAAGACCCAGATGGACCTCCTGTGGCTCCAGCCACGCCCTGCGGGCAGAGAGCCTGATTCCCCAAGCCTTCCCTGGGGCTTCCACGAAAACCCCTGGCCAGGGTCCCGCCCCCGTGAAGGGCCTGGGTGAGCCCCACCCAGGGAAGCGGGAGCCGGGGCCTGGGGTGTCTCTCTGTTTCCCGTCCTGTCTCCCCTCTCCGTGCCCCGAGTGTGCTGCGGGGGAGGTGCTTCTGTGGATCTCAGCAGCTGAAGGGAAGGCTTGGGTGAGGAGAGGGAGGAGGGGAAACGGATTTCAAGTGCAGGAAGCAGCTCAGGCTGGACTGGAGCCCCTGCAGGTCTGGGAGCTCCTGAAACTCAGCTGCGACCACTGCCCCCGAATTGGAGGATGGGGTCTCTGGGTGGCGTTCATCCAAGAAGTGACTCACAAGCCGTGGAGTTGTGAGGGGGATTCTGGCCTCTAACACACTTCCTTTCTGCAGAAATGGAGACGCTTCTCCTCCGGGTGGCAGCCCCAGGCCCTTTACCAGGCACTTGTTCCAGGAGAAGGGAAATTTAATTGGGGATATAAAACCAAAGCCCTTTGCAGCTCCACAGAAGCCTGTGGATGAAGGCCATGGGGCTCGTGGCCACGAAAGGAGGCACCTCCATCAGTGCCCCATGCTGGCTGCAGGCTCAGGAGAGCTCTCAGTGGTCTCAGTGGGGAGGCTGGGGCCACAGAGATGAATGAGGCTTTGTTCCACCAACCCCGACAAGGGACTTCTGGGTTCAGACACTCCAAGGGGCGGGGAGGTCAAAGGTCAACAGTCTAGACAGCAGCAGAGAAAAAAG
Organism: Moschus berezovskii; assembly: GCF_049115385.1. NCBI lineage: Eukaryota > Metazoa > Chordata > Mammalia > Artiodactyla > Moschidae > Moschus > Moschus berezovskii. Next base: position 107,246,813 of record NC_142467.1, on the reverse strand, counting down.
AGGCCTGTGTGGTGGGTCAGTTTCCAGGAGCAGCTCCCCTCCCCCTCCCGGGTACCCCTGAGTCAGGAAGGGGGCGGGGAGCACAGGCCTGGGGGGTGCACAGGCACAATCTCTGGCCTGGCTTCTTGGCAGAAACTTCCAAGATGACAAAAAGGCATCACACCCATACTTTTCGAGTCATCCCCCTGAGCAGGTCCTTTCTGTTCGAGAAGTTTTCACACCAGCAAAGAGCAGGGTAGCTAAAAACTATTTTTCTTGCTGAAACTATCAGAGAGGTCAGAGTCTGACCTTTCCCCCAAAGACGTGGCACTGACTGGGGGTTCCCACCTCCCCCCACTGCCACGTGGCCCTGTGTCTCTCAGTGGCCGGGGACCTTGACTGTTTCTTGACTGGACCACATGAGCTGGGTGGCAGCAAGCCCAGTTCACCCACTGGGATTGCTGCTTCTTCCCACCTTGCTTGCTTTCTATCCACTCGTTGAAATTTCTTTTTCAAACTACATACTCATGCACAGACCACCGACCTTCTCTTTGGTGGGAAGGAGGGAAGCAAAGGGTCTGAGAAAAGAATAAAGTTATAAGGGGCCGAGGTTCTGGCATCTTAAGGGAGAGGCCATTACCTGACGCCATCCCCCACCTCTGCACCCCCCTCAGGAGCTTATCAGAGGCAGGACCCCCTCCATCTTTCAGCATCACTTTTCACCTTTCCTCCACCAGCCTTCCCACGACATTGCTCAGCCCACCTTTTCACGTTAACGCTCACTGCACCCGCCCCTTCTTGCATTGCTCACCTTCATACCTGCCAGACTGCACTCACTTCACAGAACCTTCCCTTTGCCTCTTCTGCGCCCCCCGCCCCCACAATCTGAGACTCTGAAATGACAAGGGAGAAGTAATGGGACTTGGCCCGCCTGTCTTATACAAGGAAATTTCAGTCCAGGACCCAACAAATGCAGACAGATACGCCATGAAGTAAATGGATGAATTTGCCCAAAAAGAAAAAGATAAAAATAATTAAAACAGGAACATTAAAAAGCTGGCAGGGAGCGAGTGAAATATTTAATGGCTGTCTGATTAAATAAAAATGAGCTATATGCTCTGCATCGTGAACAAGGACAAGGTTTTGGCTTGACTCGATGAGGAAATCTAACACTGTTGCAGGAACACAAAAATGACACACACACACTCGATAATGATCGGACATTAAGTTATATCTCTAAGTGGTTAAATCTCATGTTGCTTTAAACAGAGAGAAGAAATGAGGACAAAAGAAAGATGAAAATGCAGAACCTGGGGATGGTGTGTCTGGGTTCCAGTGGGTACCCTGCTTAGCTCAAACCTGACTCACTTCCAGCCCCCCCTCCCTCTCCAGCTTGCCTAGATCCACTTTTTCCTCAGAGTCCCCCAGATCAGACCTTTAGAGAACAGAGCTCGTTAGAGTTTAATGCCATTCTGAATGAGACCTCTGGGAGACCCTCATTTAAAAGAGCCACAAGCTCTGCTCACAGAAGCTGGCTGACTGAGTAGATGCAACGACGTCCTGCACTCCAGATTCCTCGGGAGATTGCAGACACAGACTTGGGGTGCAGAGGAGGGAGGGCTGGATGGAGGAGGGAGAAGGTCCTGACCATTTCACCCCACAAGGCATGGTCCACACCCACTGCCATATGCTGACCCCACATCACTCTTCCCTTCCAGAGAAAACACAGGACTCAGAAAATGCATTGCACTCAGAAACCCATCAACCTGGTTTCCGAGTGACACAGCAGCTCAGCAGAGGCAGCAACTACCTTGGGCATCGGAACAGGAGGGAGAGAGGGTGAACATTTAAGAAAACAAAACAAAAAGCTCAGCTGTTTTCAAAAGAACCACCTGCTGGGAAATACCAACATGATCTAACACCACATCAGTCACCAGCACGCTTCACACATAGGGTAGTGATAAAGCTGCGTGTTCTCCAAAGAAATAGAAGAATACTTTCCAAACGGTTGTTTTCCTTATGGTTGCTGCTGCCAACCCTCTCTCTCTGATGGGTGTCAAGGTCCAGCTGAATTTAGTTGCCTCCTGGGAGATGTGCATCCCTGGCTGGTCAGTTCAAAGTCATCAGGGAGTAAGATAAAAATTTACCAAGTCCAAGGCATGTCCAAAACCCAGCTACACAAAAGCTCACTGGCTGCCCTGCAGCCCTTCTGGCCAAACACACCAGCACACACAGAGCTCAGCCCCCAGACTCCATTCTGTCCCCCTCTTAAGGAAAACAAGAAGCTGGTCCCCAAGACCAAGACTGAAAATCCAGGCCAGATGTGGTGTAGGTTTGTAGTTGCCACACATTTTTACATATTAAAAAAATAAAAGTGTGTGTGTTGAAATGACAGTCTGCTTTCCCACCAGTGGCCCGGCTCTGGAGGTCCTGTGGGAACAGTTCACAGCTCAGGTGTTGAAAGGATTAGCCAACCCTTTCAGTCTCCTGGGGCAGCAGCAACTCCCTCTCCCCGTGGTCTGGCCAAGGGCCTAGCCTCCACCCCCGCTGAACAAGGGGATCTTAATGTCACCCCAAAAACAAAAAATGTAGGTGCAGTGTTCAAAGCCAGAGGCAGAAGCAGCTGCACTCCAGGAAAGAGAGAAGACACTTTTGTGTTCGGCTAAAGCCCGCATTTTAACCAAAGGGAATATAAATAACTCTGCGCCCAAACTGGCACTATTGCTTTTAAAAACAGAATAAGAAAGAAAGAAAAAGAACCCATGCCAGATCCCAAGCTGGTCCTTGCCGGAGTTGTCCAGGCTGTTGGGACATGGATCAGGGCAAAGGGTCTTCGTGAGGATTTTCAGTTCGGGAAAAAACCAGTCACGGACAGAGGGAATTCTGGAATCCTTCCACCATAGACTTAGAAAAGCAGGTGTCCCCAGCCATGGGATTGCAGAGTAGAGATCTACCTGATCCGGGTTCTCTGTAGAGATCAGGACTTCCCAGCTTTCTGACTGCCCCAGCTGTATCCCCAGGTGCAAAGAGAAATAGAAAAAAAAAGTCTTCAGTTGCTGCCTTCAAACCAACCAGCGCTTACGCAGAGAAAAAGGGAGAGGAGGTGTGCAAGCTGGCATATTTGATCCAAATCAGACCCCCAGCTGGATGGGCTTGTCTTCCCTGGTCAGGCCCGGAGGGCAGATGTCTCTCTCAGCGTCCTTGGCAGGATGAGGTCTCAGGAGGCCTGAGCAGCAATCAGTGTTCATGGCAACAGTTGATTTTGCCTTCTGACTGCTCTAGGAGGTCCAGCATCTCCTCAATGATGACCCGAAGCGCCCGGCCCAACTGGTCTGCATTGTACGGCTTGCCCAGAGGGGGCACATGAACAAAGGCTGAGCGGCCGTGACTCTGGTACAGAGAGGTATAGTAGGTGAAGTCGCAGAGGTACCTAAGCCATAGGGCGTGGGGGATAGGAGGGAGACCAAAATGGGGTTAGAGAGTGAATGTTCCATCCAAATCCATTGTAAGACAGCCCCTCAACCTCACCAGTCATCTGCAAGATGGAATACTGCCCCTCCCTCCCCAGGCAGCAAAAGTGAAAAAAACAAAAACAATAACTCCCAGTGCTGGTGTCTATGTGGAGAGAGAAGCAATACGCGATGCTGTTGGTTGGGATGCAGACTGCCCCGGGGAGGGCAATCTGGCAGGCCAGTTAAATTACAGGTGGACAATATTCAGTGTCCTGTGATAAACCGTGATGGAAAAGAATACAAAAAAGAATGTACATGTATATATATATACCATGTATATATACACATACACATAGATACGGGCTTCCCTGGTGGCTCAGAGGGGAAAGGAGCCACCTGCAATGTGGGAGACCTGGCTTCAGTTACTGGGTTGGGAAGATCCCCTGGAGGAGGAAACAGCTACCCACTCCAGTATTCTGGCCTGGAGAATCCCATGGACAGAAGAGCCTGGCAGGCTACAGTCCATGGGGTGGCAAAGAGTTGGACACAACCGATAGACTTTCACGCATACATACACACACAGAGATATGATATATATATAACTGAATCACTTTGCTGTACAGCAGAAATGAATACAATATTGTAAATCAATTTTTTAAAAAATTACAAATGCACAGACTTTATGACCTGATGTTTCCAGATTTTAGAATCTATCTCAGGAACCATGTGCACCAGGGCAGCAGAATGATGAACAAGGTATCTGTTGCAGCATGATGTGTAAAAGCAGAAAAGCAGGAAGCAAACTGCTAGAATGTGAACACTGGCAGTCCCCTCCCAAACGCCTCCCACCCTGTGGAGGACACAGCCAGTCAGCAGTCTGCAACCTGTAGGAAGGCCTCCATCAGAACGTCACTGGGCTGCCACCTTGATCTTGAACTTCCCTGCCTCCAGGATTCTAAGTGATAACTTTCTGCTGTTTACAAGCTATCCAGTTGGGATTTTTTGGTCATAGAGGCCTGAATAGAATAAGATACCGCCTAGATGCCCGCTGACAGTGAACGTGAAAGAGGCCCAGCTGTGTCCGGCCCTTTGGGACTCCATGGACCACACAGCCCATGGGGTTCTCCAGGCCAGAACACTGGAGTGGGTAGCCGCTCCCTTCTCCAGGGGATCTTCCCAACCCAGTCTCCCACAGTGCAGGCTGATTCCTTACCAGCTGAGCCACCAGGGAAGCCGGTCCACTGACGGAGGAATGACTAATAAACTGGTTCATCTGCACAGTGGAATACCATGCAGTGGTTTACAGGGCATGTGGTAGATCCATAGGAAGCCAGAACTCAGCAAGACCTCAGCAAGACCTCAGCACATGCCCACCAATGAAACCAAGGAAGGGGACTCTCATGGAATCCACACCATGTAACCTCATCCACGGAAAAGCAAAGCCAAACAGACAAAATGCAAACACAGCACACGAGGTGTCCTATACGTGTACAGAAACGTGTGGCTAAGAAGGAAGTGTCACGATTTAAGTCTCTGACTTAACAGAGGGATCCCTGGCAGGGGATGAGGTGGGGAGAGAGGGAGTTCAAGAGAATCTTTCACAATGGGAACACTATATTTCAGAGTTATCTGAGTAACTTAAAATTAGCTTCAGGAGAGTTTCCTGGTGGCCTAGTGGTTAGGGTTCCATGCTTTCACTGACAGGGCCCACAATGTGTGTGGCCCAGTCAAAAAAAAATGTTTTAAAAAAAGACTGATGGGAGAAGGGAGGGACAATGCAAGAGTAGGGAATTAAGAGGTACAAGCTATTAGGTATAAAATAGGCTACACAAATAGAGGGTATATTGTACAACACAGGGAATATAGCCAATATTTTATAATAACTATAAATGGAGTCTATACACCTTTAAAATTGTGAATCACTGTACTGTACATCTGTAATGTATAATATTGTATGTCAACTACACGTCAGTTAAAAAAAGAAAAAAAAAGACTGATGGTAAATTCAGTTACTTCTTCATCCCATCAACTGAACTTGCTACCTGCTGCCTGTGGGCTGGTGAGGTGTACACAGTGTTGAGAAACTGAGGCTTGGTGTTGAGAGGGCATAGAGCAGACAAGTCTGGGAGGCGGGGGAGGCCTTCCCAAAGAGCCAACATGTGGAGTTAAGACCCGAAACAGTCTGATCAGCGGGAAGTGAGTTCTGAGCGGAGGCCATAGCACGTGCAAAGGACCTGAGGCTACAGTGAGCTTGGGGCGTGTGAGGAGCAGGAGAGTGGTTTGTGGGTGTGGAAGGCAATGGATGAGGGGACAGTGGAGGCAGAGGAGGCTGGAGAGGTGGACAGCGGCCAGACCACACAGGACCTGTGGCTGGCGGAGAGTTGGGGTTTTATTTGAGGTGCAGTGGGAACTGCAGGAAGAATTAAGCAAGTTAGGGACTTCATCTGCCTTAAATTAATAAAAGACTTTCTAATAGGCTGAATAGTTAATTTCTCCTCCAAATTTCTGTTCACCTAGAACATCAAAATGTGGCCTGATTTGGAGATAGAGTTTTGCAGACATAATTGGTTAAGATGAGGTCACACTGGATGAGGGTAAGTCTTCTATCCAATGACTGGTGTCCTTGTAAGAAGGCCATGTGGAGGCACATACCAGGAGGAAGCCATGTGGAGATGAAGGCAGCGATTTGGGGTAAAGTACCTCAAGCCATGGAACATTCAGGGTTGTCAGAAGCCACCAGAAGCCAGGAGAGGGTCTGAGATCCCCCTCAGGCCCTCCAGAAGGAACCAGCCCTGCTGACACCTTGATTTTGAACTCCTAGCCTCCAAACTGGGAGAGAATAAATGTTTGTTGTTCTAAGCCACCAACATGGTAATTGGTTACAGCAGCCACAGGAAGCTAATATAGAAACTGACTGCCTAGGGGAGAAGGACCATCAGGGTTGGAGCAGAGGAGGCAGGAGGAACAGGAGGGAGGCAGCCGGAGCCGCGGCCAGGAGACGCCAGGGGCCTGGGTTGGGAAAAGTGGGCAGAGCCACACATAATGAGTTGCAGATGGGACCTGTTATGAATATATACTTAGCTGTGTGCCTTATGCACGTTGAGAATTATATACCGTGAAATCCTATGTAAAGTTTACTGTGTAAAATATTATGTGTGTGTGCGCTGGGCTTGCCTGGTGGCTCCATGGCAAAGAATCTGCCTGCCAGTGCAGGAGATGTAGGAGATGCTGGTTCGATCCCTGGGTCGGGAATAAACCTGGAGGAGGCCATGGCAACCCACTCCAGTACTCTTGCCTGGAGAATCCCATGGACAGAGGAGCCTGGCGGGCTTCAGTCCAGGGGGGGTCACAAAGAGTTGGGCATGACTAAAGCGCCTTAGCATGTGTGTATGTTAAGTCGCTCCAGTCATGTCAGACTCTTCTCGACCATACTATTTACATAGCCCAGGCTTTGATTTCAATACCTTTAGACCATGACATTTTTGTACCTTGTTTTGTCCCTGGACATGTTCCAATGTCTCCTAGTTTGCAGTCTATGGGAACTTGAACAGAATTTGCATCCTACTGCTCTGTGAAAACTGTATAAATCTTAATCATGTTGAATTGGTTCACAGTGCTTTTCAGTTCAGTGCTATATCCTTCTACTTCTCTGTACATTCAATTAATTTTTGAAGATTTGATATTAAAATTCCAACTAAAAATCTTAATTTATCTACTTAATAGTTGTAATATACAGAGGAACTGGGCTCCTCTAGTGGCTCAGGTGGTAAAGAATCTGCCTGCAATGCAGGAGACCTGGGTTCGATCCTTGGATTGGGAAAATCCCCTGGAGAAGGTAATGGCAAGCCACTCCAGTATTGTTGGCTGGAGAATTCCATGGACAAAGGAACCCGGCAGGCTACAGTCCATGAGATCCCAAAGAGTCGGACACAAATGAGTGACTAACACATGGTGGAACTATGTGTAACCTTGCTCTGTATCTTCCAAGTCTCCTGTAAATGTGTTTCACACTTTCATAATTAAAAAAAAATTTAAAATAAATAAATAGTCCATCAAGTGGTAAATCAATGACCTTTCCAAAAGTAAATAAAGAAATAAGTTAGCACTTGGCCCAAAGAGGTCACAGTCAAGCACACTTGGCTTAGTCAACACTCAGCCTGGGCTGATAGGAGGGAAACCCCATTCACACCTACACCATGGGGGCCCACGGTGCCTTACCTGCCTGCATCTTGTGAAATGGCCACTGAGACATCTAGGCCCAGGGTGGCGACCCTCTCACATACAGCATCCATGTCGATGATGGAGTCAATGCTCTCAGGCCCGCCCTCCACGCAGCACTGGGAGCCGGGGCAGAAGCGGCAGTTGTCCAGGCCCCTGTAGCCCTTGTTGTGTCCACACTTCTCCAGTGTGACTGCGGTCGCCATGCCTGACACGCCTACGTGCACCACCAGCTGCAGACAGAGGGGTACAGCTTGATAAGGGCTGGTCGTGGGCTGGGGAATCCCCCCAGGCCAAGGAGTGGACAGTGTTCTCACAGAGTTCTGCTGGTGGTTAGGTGCTTTCTGACATCTTGCTGCTGGAATAGATCCCACAATCACTCTTACAGAAAGGTGTGCCAGTTGAAACATGCAAGAATGTGAAATATGCCAAGATGTTCATAGGAGCTTTGTCATTACAATACTGGAAACAATCTAATTGGCCATTCATGGGGAGGGGGGTTTACTAAATAAATTACGAGCTACTATGCTCAAGGCAATTTGCATGGAATAATCTTCAAGACACACTGCCAGATGCAAAAGGCAAGGTATAATTTCTAAGAATCTAACCTAAAAATAGTCAAAGAGATAATAATCTGCCAAAGGTCACTTCAGTGTAATTTGTAAAAATGCGAAAAGAACATGGAAATGAATAGCAAGCCCAATAATAGAAGAATGGTTATATCAATTACTAAATATTACCCAGCTATTAAAATAATGTTGAGGGAGAACATTTAATGACCTGTGCGATTAAAAGCTCCTGGGCTGCTTTATCTCCTACTGGATCCCTGGCACCAACACCGTTACCTGGTGCTGCATAAACCAGGGGCACCAGATAACACGGTGATCTCCTGTGAATGTGAAACAATCTAGCGGCTGTAGTCTGTACTTCACAGGGCTCAGTGGTGACTCTGCCACCATCACACACACACAGAAAAGGTTATGTCCCTGTGCTAACACCTAGAAATTGTGACTGGGACCTTATTTGGGAAAAGGGGCATCATGCCAGACACAATTACGTAAAGGATCTCAAGATGAAGTACTCCAGGATTATCTGGATGGACCTGAACTCCATTGACCAATGCCCTTAAAAGAGACACACAGAGGAGGGACAGAGGGAGAGGGAAGGAGAACGCCATGTGAAGACAGTGGCAGAGGATAGAGTGATGCAGTCGCAAGCCAAGGAATGCATGGAGCCCCCAGGAGCTGGAAGAGACAGGCAGGATCCTCCCCTAGAGCCTTTAGAGGGAGCCACAGCTCCGCTGGCATTGTGGGCTTCTGCCCCCCAGGACTGTGTGCAGATAAATTTCTGCTGTTTTAAGACACCTTGTTGGCAGTCAACTGTTATAGCAGTCACGCTAATCCATGTAGCGCATGCTCAGTTGCTCAGTGGCGTCCGACTCTTTTCGACCCCATAGATTGTAGCCCACCAGGCTCCTCTGTCCGTGGAATTTTCCAGGCAAGAATACTGGAGTGGGTTGCCGTTTTCTACTCCAGGGGATCTTCCCGATCCAGGAATCAAACCCTCATCTCTTGCATCTCCTGCGCTACAGGCGGATTCTTTACCACCGCGCCACCCGGAAAGCCCTAACGGTGAAGCACACTGCTTAAATAGTACTTGGAGACGGGCACATTTGTATGTGCAGATGCGTGTGTGTGAAGATGTGAGTGATGGCAACAACCATGGTACCAGTCAACCATTATTGAGAGCCTATTATAGGCCAGGGGTTCTCAACCAGGGGTCTGGCAGTATCTGGAGACATCACGGGGTATCAGACTGGAGACAGAGACCTCCTGGCATCTCATGGGTGGTGGCCAAGTAAGGTGCTCAGCGCCCTTTACAGGGCACAGCACGGCCCATCACAGGGAAGGCTCTGGCCCCAGCGAGGCCGAGAAATCCTGGGGGAGGCTAAGGAACCGTTTATCACCCTTCTGGCCTCATCTCCCTCATCACCACCACAAACTCAGGATGTTGGTACTGGTGATATTCTGATCTATAATAAGAAATATAGGGACTTCCCCGGCGATCCGGTGGTTAAGACTTCGCCTTCCAATGCAGGGGGTGCGGGTTTGATCCCTGTTCAGGGAGCTGAGATCCTACATGCCTTGTGGCCAAAAAGCCAAGCATAAAACAGAAATCATACTGTAACAAATTCAATGAAGCTTTTAAAAATGGTCTACATCCAAAAAAAAAATCTTAAAAAAAATATTTGTTCTTAGTCTACTATTTCAGGCACAGAGCTCTTAAAACCCCTAGAGTTCCCCTAAGTGATGAAAGCAATAAAGGTGTCCTGTCATCTTTTTTTGGAGGTCGCATGGCATCAAGATCTTAGTTTCCCGACCAGGGATCAAACCCATGCCTCATGCAAGGGAAGTGCAAAATCTTAACCACTGGACTGCCAAGGAAATCCCCTGTTTTGTTAATGAGGTAATTAATTTTTTAACTTATTTCTGGTTGTACTGGACCTTCACTGCTGTGGGCCTTTTCTCTAATTGCAGAGACGGGGCTACCCTCTGGCTGCAGAGCTCAGGCTTCTCACTGCGCTGGCTTCTCTTGTGGAGCACAGGCTCTAGGTGCACGGGCCTCAGTGGTTGCGTGCATGAGAGTGGTTGCTCTGCCGCACGTGAAATCTTCCTGGACCAAGGATCAAACCCGTGTCCCTGCACTGGCAGGCAGATTCCTACCCATCGAGCCACCAAGGAAGGCCAATGAGATAACTTCTGGAAAGCACCTTAGTATGGGGGCGAGGTGCCAGGGGAACCAGCCACATGATTAGAACACTGAAACTTTCAACTCCAACCCCGTCCCCCAAACCTCAGAGGAAGGGAGAGGCCCCAGACGTAGAGTCCAGATGTCAGTGGCCAAATAATTAATCAGTCATGCCTATGTCATGAAGCCTCCATAAAACGCTTAAAAAACAGGGTTGGGAGAGCTTCTAATTTACTGAACAAATGAAGATTTGGGGCGAGTGGGGCACTCAGAGAGGGCGTGGAAGCGCTACACACCTCCTCCCATACTTGCTCTATGCATCTCTTTCATCTGAGTGGTTATTCCTGAGTTACGTGCTCTTATGATAAACTGGTAATCCAGTGAGTAAATGGGTTCCTGAGTAGTGAGCCACTTCAGCAAAATTAACTGAACCCAAAGAAGGGATCTGATCTACAGTCAACTGGACAGAAGCACAGGTAACAACCTGGACTTAAGACTGCCATCTGCAAACTATTCTATAAAAAATGCATAAACAACAAGGTCTATATTCAATATCCTATAATAAACCATAATGGAGAATAGCTTTAAAAAGAAGTGTGTGTGTGTGTGTATGTGTGTATGTAACTGAATCACTTTGCTATACAGAAGAAATTAACAACATTGTCAATCAACTGTACTTCAATTTAAAAAAAAGATTGGAATCTGGAGGGCAGTCCTTAACCTGTGGAATTTGATTCTTTTTATTTTTTATATTTTTGGCCACACCTGAGGCATGTGGGATCAGTTCCCTAACCAGGAATCTAACCCACACACCCCCGTGGTGGAAGGGTGGAGTCTTAACCACTAGAGAGCCAGGGAAGTCCTGGAGTGTGAGAACTGAGCTGAATTGTAGGACGCCCAGCTGCTGTCCAGGAATTTCATGGTGTGTGGATACTCCCCTACACACGCGGAACTGGGTGGTAGCATTTCAGTACTACAGTCACCCCCTGGCTTGGTATCCACCAGTGATAGCTTCCAGGCCTCCCCTCCTCCCTTGGATACCAACATCTGGGGGTGCTCGAGTTGCTTATCTAAAATGGTCTAGTGTTTGCATAACCTACTTATATCTCCCTGTATACATGAAATCACCTCCAGATTACGTATAATACCTAACAGATTGCAAACGCTATGTAAATAAACAGCTTCCCGCTCAAGGAAATTCTAATTTTGCCTTTTGGAACTTTCAGGAATTTTTCTTTTTTCTGCACTGCACTGCTTGTAGGATCTTAGTTCCTCAACCAGGGATGGAGCCCAGGGTGCGGAAGCATAGAGTCCTCACCACTGGATTACCAGGAAATTCCCTGGAATTTTTAAAAAAATATTTTTGATCTGTGCTGGGTTGAATCTTGACTATTATTATTTCTACCTGTCACAGAAGGAAACTGAGGCATGTGGAAGCCTTTCTGTACGGTGAGAAGTTTCCTAAAAACATTTTCATGCATGAGGTTTTCTTTTTAACTAGAATAAGGCAGGGCTGCATTGACACAGTAGAGGAAAAAGCTCATTCAAAGAAACTTCAGCCAATTCTCACTAAGCCTCCAGGCCCGCCTCTGTAAAAACAGGCAAATTCCACTGAGGGGCAATGAGAGGGCTCCTTAGAAAGGAAGATGCCTCTAGCCAGCCCTGGAGAATCTGAAATAACAGGCTAGAGTGGAAAACTGGGGCCCCCATAGGAGATTGGGACCTCACTTGTCAGAGATACCAGCCAAGTTCCTACACAGTTCGTGCCCAAGGTCTTGGCTGGGCCACAACTACCTCAGGTAGGAGGGTGTGATCCTGCTTGTCCGGCCTCCAATCCATCACATGTGGTTAAAAACCACAACTCCCTCCCACAGCCATTCTCCCTTTGTGAAACACCACCCCCTCCCCTGACTCCCGCTCATTCTAGGAGGTTTGGAGAGATGTGACACCATCCCCTGGCCACCAGAATGGGCATGTGGGATCCAGGCTTCACAAATTACAGTGTTCCTTCTTCCCCAGCCATAGTGATTGGCTCAGGGACTGGACTGTGACCCAAGCTGGCCAATGAGAATCAGCTATAGAGTTTGGGGAATTATTTGGAAGACAGGTGTTCTCTTTTTGCTGAGGGGTTGAGTTGAGAGGATATCAGTCAGCAGCCACCTATCATTGCCAAAACAAAAGTAAAGTGCAAAGCAGAGTGGCCAAGAGAGGAGGCCGATGACATTGGGTGAGCACCTGGATCAAGCTATACCTGAAGCATACAAACGTTGCTGCTCGAGCTGGGTTGAGGTGTGTTTTGACTGTCACTTATAACAAAACATGTTGTGACTGATACAGAACTCTAGTGGGACAGAATCAGCCTCTTTGAAGTTTCAGATGTTTGCTTTCCTCTCTCACCTCCAAGGGTAACCCAGAAAAGTGTGGCACTTGCGGGGGATAAGACTGTGGCATCAACCATGTGATCAGAGCAGGAACAAAGCCACACAAACCAACCGTGCCTGGGGCAACCGCCTGCAGATCCTGATAGGGAAGCACCTACCTTTACCCCACTCACCTTTGCCCCACTTACCTGTGGACTGTGCTTCTCCCACAGGGCAGGGATGAGCCTCTGGACTGTCTGATACTCCACTGGAATCTCATACACATGAAGATCCACGCTGTCCCCAAGCCCTAGTTTCTCCAGCTCCTGAAAGCAAAAGCAGAGGAAATGCTGTGGTCTTAGGTCCAGGTTGCAGGGATAACACAATCTCTGGGGATAAGCTGACCTGTCCTCAGAAAACAAGCAGGACTCCTGACTCATGGCGGAGCAGGAAGGCGCCCGTGCTCATCCCTCAAAGCTCCTCCCTCAGCCCCTTCCCCACCCATTCTCTCAGCATCTCTGTGGGCGGCAGCACGGTGCTGTGGCCTCTGAAGCTAGGCTCCTGGATTTGAACCCTCCCTGTGTGACCTTGGACTTCCCAGGTGGTATTAGTGGTAAAGAACCTGCCTGCCAAAGCAGGAGACTCAAGAGACGCAGGTTCAATCCCCGGGTCGGGAAGATTCCCCTGGAGGAGGGCATGGCAACCCACTCCAGTATTCTTGCCTGGAGAATCCCATGGTCAGGGGAGCTTAGCAGGCTACAGTCCATGGGGTCATGAAGAGTCAGACAGGACTGAAGTGACTAAACACATGTGTGACCTTGGGGAAGTCACTTAACCTCTCTTTGACTCAGTTCTCTCGTCTGTAAAATTGGGATAATGACGTATTTTCTTCACAAGGCAGTTGTAATAATTGAAGGAACTAATTCACACTAAAGAGTTTCAAGCAATGCTGCAATGCTTAGCATATTATAAGTGCTCAAATAATATTGGCTACCATTACTACTGTTATTTCTGCTGTTTGTTATTATGGTCTTCCTTTGTTATACCTGTTTTATTTATGATTTTGGTGCATGGTACATAGCAGGGTCCAACATATTTACAGATGGACCCAACTCATTAGAGAGTCTCTAACCATCTCAGGAATGAAGAGGTGTAAGAACATCATGGATTATAAACAAAAATGGGCTGTGATGACCCCAATGTTCATAGCAGCACTATTCACAATAGCTAAGACATAGGAGCAATCCAAATGTCCATCAACAGGTGAATGGATAAAGATGTGTGTGTTATATATGCATATATATGGAACACTAGTCAGCCATAAAAAAGAATGAAATAACGTCATTTGCAGCAATGTAGATGGACCTAGAGATTATGTTAAGTGAAGTAAGTCAGAGAAATACAAATTTGTATGATATAGGTGATATTATCCTTATCACTTATCTGGACACTAAAAAAATTACACAAATGAACTTATTTACAAAACAGGAACAGACTCACAGACATAGATAAAAACTTATGGTTACCAAAGGGGATAGGGGGGTGTCAAGGAAAAAGATAAATTAGGAGTTTGGGATTAACATACACAAACTACTATATATTAAACAGGCAAACAATAAGGACCTACTGTATAGCACAGAAAACGATAATCAATATCCCGTAACAACCCATAATGGAAAAAAGCTATATGCATATATACACATATGGATATACATATATATTATATATATATATATATTTACATAAATAAATGGGGCTTTCCAGGTAGCTCAGTGGTAAAGAATCCACCTGCGAATTCAGAAGGCACAAGAGATGCAGTTTCGATCCCTGGGTCGGGAAGATCCCCTGGAGGAGGAAATGGCAACCCACTCCAGTATTCTTGCCTGGAGAATCCCACGGATAGAGAAGCCTGGTGGGCTACAGTCCATGGGGTTGCAAAGAGTCAGGCATTGACTGAGCACACACGCATGCATATAGATATATATCTGGGAAAAGGGGCTACTGATGGGCCACCACAGGTGTACTTTTCTGGGGAAATAGGTGTTTTCTTCAGATTCAGTGTGGCAGGGCTCATGACTGGGCTTCTTCCCCCAGATTGGCGCAAGGTCCAGTGCACTGCAGACCCAGAAAATTTTCCTGGAGAAGTGGATGGCAACCCACTCCAATATTCTTGCCTGGAGAATTTCATGGACAGAGAAGCTTGGTGGGCTGTGGTCCAAAGTGTCACAAAGAGTTGGATATCTCACACTTGTGGGATTCACTAGAGGTGAGTTTTTATGTTTTTTTTTTTTTTTTGCCATGCCACATGGCTTCTGGGATCTTAGTTCCCCGACCAGGAATCGAACCCAGGCCCATGGCAGTGAAATTGTGGCGTCCTAACCACTGGACTGGTAGGGACAGGATAGGATAGTTATATAGGTGACTATGGAAGTTCCAGGAGGGGACAATGGATAGAGAGTAGAGAGGGAAACCTAGGAACTTTTGGGAGATTACTGTAAGTTAATGATCACTCATGTAAGCTATTGGAATGTCGTGGAATGAAACAACATGCTTAACTATAAAGCCAAAAATAAAAGCATGAGATATGCCCCAGGCCATTAGGTGGAAGAAAAATGCCACCGCCTTTTATCTATGTATACATACTCAGTCACGTCGGACTCTGTGACCCCATGGACTGTAGCCCTCCAGGCTCCTCTGCCCATGGAATTTTCCAGGCAAGAATATCAAAGTAGGTTGCTATTTCCTCCTCCAGGGAATTTTCCTTACCCAGGGACTGAAAGAGTGTCTCTGGAGTCTCCGGCATTGGTAGGCGGATTCTTTACCACTAGCGCCACCTGGGAGTTGCTGATGGACAGGGAAACCTGACAAGACTAAGCGATTGAATTGAACTGAGTGCCACCTGGGAAGCCCCACCACCCTTCCACTGATTTGAAGAAGCATCACAGTATTCTGAGTTGACCTTATAGGGTCAGATATTCTCCTGCCCGAAATGAAGGAAGAGCTAGTGATGTAAGCCTCACATCTACTCGAGGGAGACAGTCTTCCCCTCCCCCTTTCCTTTGACTATAAAATTGTAGCCCAGTTAATCCTCAGGGCAAAGCTCCCTCGCTTGCCTGCTTGCATCTCTTCCAAGCATCCTGTATTAATAAAGCTACATCCTGCCTCACTTTGTCTCTCACTGAATTCTTTCTGTGATGAGACTTCAAGAACCTGAGCTTCGTTAAATCCTTAAAACCAGGTGTTGTGATCTCAGTTGGAAGACCATGAGTTCTGGCCTGATTCAAGTTGCAGCACATGGGTTCAAGCCCCAGTCAGAGGTG
This sequence comes from Moschus berezovskii, assembly GCF_049115385.1. Taxonomy (NCBI): domain Eukaryota; kingdom Metazoa; phylum Chordata; class Mammalia; order Artiodactyla; family Moschidae; genus Moschus; species Moschus berezovskii. Next base: position 107,230,736 of record NC_142467.1, on the reverse strand, counting down.
AACGGTTCCAGGAGCACCAGGGGAAGATCCCAGAGGTGAGTTCTTGCCTCTCCTGCAGCGGCTGCAGGATTTCCTTCTCCAGTCACCTTGACCTTGCTACCCACACTATTCCAACTCCCTGCCCCATCGACTGCAGTTGCTCTAGAGTGTGTCCAGGAAAGGCGGGTCTCTCCTCACTGATGTGTGTGAAGTCACCTCAGTCGTGTCCGACTCTTTGAGATCCCATAGACTGTAGGCCTCCAGGCTCCTCTGTCCATGGGATTCTCCAGGCAAGCTGGAGTGGGTTGCCATGCCCTCCTCCAGGGGATCCTCCCAACCCAATCGAACCCACATCTCTTAGGTCTCCTGCGTTGACAGGCAGGTTCTTTACAGTACCACTAGCATCACCTGGGAAGCTCCCCCTCAGTGATAAATAACTCCAAATTGCTCCCCAAAGACGGTGTGTCAAGGTCAACTGGAGACAAGGACATCTGGAGGGTAGTGGGGGGAGTCTCAAATGCCAACACCAGGAACTAGGACCCCAACCCTCTTGCCAAGCCCAGTGATGTGTAAGATCAGGAGGAGCCCCCCAAGAAATTTCACAGCCAGAGAGATGAGGGCAGAATGCAAACGTGGTGCACGGTGAGCTGCAGACACTGGTGGGTAGATGCCTGGGGGCCAGGGGGTTATATTTTATGTGAAATTTATTTTAAAACACACTAACAAGAAAACTTTGTAAGATATGTAATTTCTTGCACAGTCATTTTTCTTGGTCACTAATACTTTTATTCTTCATGCTCCCTCGTCCTCTCAACTCCCCGCCTGTGGAGGTGGGAATCAGGGGGGATTTTCCTGAAAGGTTTGCACATCCAGAGATGAGACAGGCCTGGTGCTCCTGGCAGACAGCCACGATCTCTACCTGAACATACTGTTTTTTATTCCATCGAACCCCTGAGAAGAGCTGGAAGTTTTAGCTCTGTGCTCCCTGTTCCCATTCCCATGATTTTATCAATATTCACCCTGTTTCTGCACACTGCACACCCAAGGCAATTATTCTGAATGGCCACACATTAAAAATAACAAGATTTGGGATTTCCCTGGAGGTCCAGGGGTTAAAACCCTGTGCTTCCACTGAAGGGGGCTTGGGTTCAATCTTTGGTTCGGGAACTAAGATTCCACATGCTGCTTGGTGTGGGCAAAAAAACAAAAAAAAGACTTTACAGACCACTTTGCTTGAGGCTTATTGGATACACCCAAGTTTTGTTTGGGCTTCCCTGGTGGCTCAGAGATGGTAAAGAATCTGCCTGTAATGAGGGAGACCAGGGTTTGATCCCTGGGTTGGGAAGATTCCCTGGAGGAGGGCATGGCAATCCACTCTAGTATTTTTTTTAGAAAGCAAATCACTTTATTCTAATTAGTTCACAAACAATAACATCAGAAAAGCACGTTTAAGAGGCCACAACTGCTTCTTCTGCCAAACCCCAAACTCTTCTATATAGTGACAACGCCCTCTTCCACTGCAATCCTGAAGCACAAAAGCTAATAATGGTTAAGGAGAAGTTTAACAGATGGTCTCACACTTCATATCTTCACTATTAATTTTACTTTAATTGCTAAATCAACATGGTCATGAGAGGTGATTTTTCATGTCTTCAATTGGCACTTCTTGATTAAGCTAATCTGTTGGCCAGTTTGCACTGTTTCAGCACCTCAGCGAAACCCTTGCAAGGTTTAAGATCACCCTGGCTCTGTGCACACTCTAAAAACTGTTTCGCCTCATAGAAGCAGGGGCCATTCTGCTGCAGCTGTGCTGGCTGGGTTCCCTGAGGCTCCTGCTAAGTGACTCAGGCCTTGAGAGCTCAGCACTGCTTCCTCCACTGAAGCCCCCCGTGATGGTGTGACCCAGAGTGTGGCCCACGGCAGAACCCACAGCCATGCCGGCAGCAGTGGTTGCCAGCTGGGCCATCAGACCTGACTGCTGGGAAGCAGCAGCAGGGGAGCCAGCGGCAGACGGGGGAGCTGCTGCTGGTGGCTGAGCTGTGGGCACTGGCCTGCACGCTGCTCTCATCTGAGGCTGGCAGGAGGGGCCATGCAGGAAGTGTGGCCTTGGCTTCCACGAGGCATCTTGACTGCACTGCTAAGCCCACTCTAGTATTCCTGCCTGGAGAATCGCATGGACAGAGGAGTCTGGTGGACTACAGTCTATGGGGTCACAAAGAGTCAGACATGACTGAATGACTATGCACAGCACAGCACAGGTTTTGTTGGGCAAGTTGATTGGAGACCAAACCTCATCTCCTCTCCTGAATTGCCCCTCCTCTGTCCATGGAATTCTCCAGGCAAGAACACTGGAGTGGGTTGCCATTCCCTTCTCCAATGCATGAAAGTGAAAAGTGAAAGTGAAGTCGCTCAGTTGTGTCCGACTCTTAGCGACCCCATGGACTGCAGCCCACCAGGCTCCTCCGTCCATGGGATTTTCCAGGCAAGAGTACTGGAGTGGGGTGCCATTGCCTTCTCCGAGCTCAAGCATGGGCTGAGAACAAGCACAGATCTAGCCGAGCCTAGGCAAGTACTTGGTGCTCCTGAGGGTGACTTGCTCTCCTTAAATGTAAATGGGTTTGGACTCGCTGTTGGCTAAGACCTTTCTTTCCTTTTTATCCTTTCTTACATCTAAAAGTAGCCTCATCCATGTGACCCAGAAATCCCACAACTGGTCATAAATCCTGAGGAAACCATACTTGAAAAAGACACATGTACTCCAGTGTTCACTGCTGCACTGTTTACAATAGCTAGGACATAGAAGCAGCCTAGATGGCCATCGACAGGTAAATGGATAAAGAAGCTGTGGTACATATACACAATGGAATATTACTCAGCCCTAAAAAGGAACACCTCTGAGTCAGTTCTAATGAGGTGGATGAACCTTAAGCCTATTATACAGAGTGAAGTAAGTCAGAAAGAGAAAGACAAATATCATATATTAATGTGTATATATTCCATAACCTAGAAAGATGGTACTGATGACCCTACTTGCAGGGCAGCAGTGGAGACGCAGACACAGAGAACAGACCTGTGGACGCAGCGGGGGAAGGAGCGGGCGGGAGGACTTGAGAGCAGCATGGAAACACACACACTACTGTATGTAAAGCAGCCAGCCAGTGGGAGCTTTCTGTGTGACTCAGGGAGCTCAAACCAGTGCCCTGTGACAATCTAGAGGGGTGGGCTGGGGTGGGAGGTTGAAGGGAGGTTCGAGAGGGAGGGGACATATATATACCTATGGGTGATCCGTGCTGATGGATGGCAGAAACCAACACAATCTTGTAAAGCAATTATCCTCCAATTAAGAATAAATAATTTTTTTAAAAAAAGTAGCCTCAGGACTTCCCCGGTGGTGCGGTGGCTAAGACTGTGCACTCCCAGTGCAGTGGGGCCCGAATCTGACCCTTGAGCAGGAGCTAGATCTGGGTCCCATGGCCACAACTAAGACTTGGCAGAGCTAAATAAACAAACATTAAAAATAAAATAAAAGGAGCCTCCCTACTCACAACAGCTGAAAGGCAGAAACAGCCTGAGTGTTCATTAACGGATAAAAGGATGTAAACAAAACACAGTCCATCCACATAGTGGAATTTTACTGAGCCATGAAAGGGAAGGAAACACGGACTCAAGCTAAACCATGGATGAACTCTGAGAACCATGCTGTGTGAGAGAAGGCAGACGCAAAAGCTCACGTGTTACACGATTCCACTTACTCGAAACATCCAGGGCAGGCAAATCCAGAGAGACAGAAAGCAGATCAGTGGTGGCCAGGGGTTTGGGGCCTAGGGATGGGGAGTGACTGCTAATGGGGACAGCATTCCCTCTCTGGATGATAAAAAACATCCTGGAATTAGAGGCAGTGGTTGGACAGCAAGGTGAATGTAATAAATGCCCCTGGTTTGTATACTTTAAAAGGGTTAATTTTATATTATGTAAGTTCATCTCAATTTTTTTTTTTAAGAAAGGAAAAGCAGCTCTTCATTGCACAGATGGTGGAGGGTGGGAGTTGGGGCAGAGCCTCCAGAGCCAGGGGACCTGGTTTTGTTCTCCCTCCCCTCCCCCTGCTTCCTGGCTGGGTGACTCCAGGCAAGTCACTCCCACTCTGAGTACTTTAGTTCCCTCATCTGTAAATGGATGAACAGTGGTACCCATATCATAGGGGAAAAATAATAATAAAACAATACACATGAAAGGCCTAGTGCTGAAAAGGGCTCAAACCATGTTAAATTATATTTTAAAACATTAATGTGTTTCCTTTAAAAAAAAAAACCAGGGACTTCTCTGGTGGTCCAGTGGCTAAGATTCCATGCTTCCAATGCAGAGGGCCCAGATTTGATCCCTGGTCAGGGAATAAGGATCCCACATGCCATGGGGAATGACCAGAGAGAAGAAAAAGAAAAAATTACTCTGAATGAAAGAAACCAGACACAAAAGGACAAAAACGGAATGATTTCACTTACATGAGGTCCCTATTACCATGTGAGCCACCTAGGGCTTCCCAGGTGGCTCAGATGGTAAAGAACCTGCCTGCAGTGAGGGAGACCTGGGATCAATCCCTGAATCAGGAAGATCCCCTGGAGTAGGAAATAGAAACCTATCCCAGTATTCTTGCCTGGAGAATGTCATAGTACAGTTCATGGGGTTGCAAAGAGTCAGGCATGACTGAAGCAGCTGAGCCTGCACAGAGCAGTCAGAGTCATAGAGACAGAAAGTATTTGAAATGATGGGTGTCAGAGACTGGGGCGAGGGGAAGATGGGGAATGAGTGTTTAATGTGGGCAGGGTTCCAGCTGTGAAGATGAAAAAGTTCTGGAGATGAATGGTGGTGATGGTGTGGTGCTCAGTCCTGTCTGACTCTTGCTACCCCATGGACTGTAGCCTGCCAGGCTCCTCTGCCAATGGGATTTCCCAGGCAAGGATACTGGAGTGGGGTACCATTTCCTCCTCCAGGGGATCTTTCCCAACCAGGGAAGATCAAACCTGCATCTCTGGAGTGTTCTGCAGTGGCGGGCAGGTTCTTTCCCAGTAGCGCCACCTGGAAAGCCCATGGTAAGGATGGCTACACAACCGTGTGAACAGACTTAGTGCCACTGATTTGTACACCTGCAAACGGTTCAAATGGCAAATTTTATGTTATGTATATTTTACTGCAATTTGAAAAAGAAAAAGCCGGAAGCTACAGTCTGTACCAATCACCTTACTGAGCAGGGACACTAAAGACATCTGCTGAAGTGCTGACACCAAGGACTCTCAGGCACTTGTTATCAGGAAGACAAACAGCTTCCATCAGGCCTCTTTTCCTAACTATGGGATTTTAGCACATGATTCCCTGTGAGCTGTTCCCTGCGCACCGGACTCTCCACGTTGGAGATTTCGAATTTGGCTCTTTACCAACTATACTTCATTTGTTGAAAGCTGAGAACTATTAGATTCCAATTATAAATCCTCCAGAACTTTCTGGAATTCCTTCCTGCTTTTTCTCTCAATCTCAATGGAAAAATCTAAAATCTACACAGGATGGGACTTCCCTGGCTGTCCAGTGGTGAAGACTCCGAGCTTCCACTGCAGGGGGCGAGGGGGAACTAAGGTCCCACATGCCGCACAGCATGGCCAAATAAACAAAATGAAATCTACAGAGTAAATGGGCTTCCCTGGTGGCTCAGTTAGTAAAGAATCCATCTGCAACGCAGGGGTCCCAGGTTTGATCCCTGGGTCAGGAAGAACCCCTGGAGGAGGGCATGGCAACCCCCTCCAGTAATCTTGCCTGGGAAATCCCAGGGACAGAGGAGCCATGGGGTCACAAAGAGTCAGACACGACTGAGGGATAGACTGCCACCGCAGAGTAAATATCCACTTCCAAGCCCTCCACACACTCACGATTTGCAGGAATTTCACTCTCCCAACAGGAAGGACCCAGACATGTGAAGGCACCCAGTGTGGAGTCCTCCTCAGTTTCCTTAAATGATGAATTGCATCCCTTTATCAGGATCTTGAACATGTAGGGGAAATGGGGATGTACAAACTTTTCAAGAAATGTGAATTTCCCTGAAAGTCATGAGTTCAGAGCACAGTACACCTTTGCCCAGGCTTCAGGCTGGACAGTCCATCATGTTCAGTTCCTTTTCCCCAGTGGAGCTAATACTACTTAATATTTTCCTCAAGCTCAATCATTTAATTTTTTTCCCTTAAATAAATTTAGCCTTATCCCTAGGTGCCCAGGTGGCACAGTGGTAAAGAGTCCACCTGCCAATGCAGGAGACACAAGAATTATGGGTTTGATCCCTATGTCGGGAAGATCCCCTGGAGAAGGAAATGGCAGCCCCCTCCAGTATTCTTTCCTGGGAAATTCCAAGGACAGAGGAACCTGGCGGGCTACAGTCCATGGGGTCACAAAGAGTCAGACACGACTGAGTGACTGAGCACGCACACACACACACACACACAAATACTAGGTGACAATACCCATGAGTTACAGGGTAACTTTAATATAAAATACATTATATTAAAGACGTGTGCTTAGTTGACCAGTTGTGCATTATTAAAGACGTGGCCACCATAATTTCACGATTGCCTTATATACAGTGTGCGTATACTTTTCATAAAAGAAATATTTCAAAAATAATTTAAAGCACTTCTCTCTTCCCCCAAAAGTATTTTCAAGTTATTCCTTTAAAAATTAACTCAAGTTAAAAAAAAAAGAAAACTAACTCAAGTAGATAAACAACAAAGTCCCACTGTATAGCACAGGAAACTATAGTCAATATCTTGTAATAAACTATAATGGAAAATAATTTGAAAAATAATATATACATGTATATAATATTGTATATGTATATATATATAATTTTGCTATACAACTAACACAACATTGTAAATCAACTATATTTCTACTAAAAATAAATAAATAAATAAAAAACTAACTGAAGTAATTTTTTTGAACATGTTTGGACTCTGCCCTCAGGTTAAAGACAAAAAGAACCATCACTAAATACTAAATTCTAGTGAGTAGGTTTTCTTTGGGGGAAGTGTGGGTTAGCAATTCTGAAGTTCCTTTCTGTTTATTCTAGGATTGATCAAAGAAGTGAACACACTGGGGATCATGGGGTGGGGGGTAGGTCCACACTGTCGGAAGAAGGAGCTATATGTCTGTGATGCTGGATCCAATTTGGAGGTATCCGTGCCAATTTTCAGGGTTTTGATACAGAAATGGATGTGAGTTTGGGCGCTCTCAAAATACCACTATTTTTAAAATGGATAACCAACAAGGACCTACTGTATAGCACAGGGAACTTTACTCCATATTATATAACAACCTAAATGAGGAAAGAATTTGAAAAAAAGTAGATCTATGTATAACTAAGCCACTTTGCAGGACACCTGAAACCAATCGTTAATCAACTACGTTGGTGGTGGTGGTGTTTAGTTGCTCAGTTGTGTCCAGTTCTGCGACCCCATGGACTCCAGCCCGCCAGGCTCCTCTGTCTGTGGGATTTCCCCATCAAGAATACTGGAGTGGGTTGCCTTTCCTTATCCAAGGGATCTTTCCAACCCAGGGATCGAACCTACGTTTTCTGCATCGCCAGGCAGATTCTTTACCACTGAGCCACCAGGGAAGCCCTAATCAACTGTACTCCAATATAAAATAAAAAGTGGCTTTTTTTTTTAAACAAAGAGGCGCAGGGGCGGGTGAGTGGGTATGAATGTACACACCTCCACTTTCCGGCTCTGTCCATTGACAGAGCTCAGAAACAATGACATCCTAGTAGCAGTGAGCACACCCAGCTCCCCGATGTATGATTTTTTTAAATTTTTAATTGGGGGATTTCATTATGCTTTACACTGTTGTGTTGCCTCCTGCCAGCATCGATGTGAGTCAGCCATACATACACACATGTGCCCTCCCTCTTGAGCCTCCCTCGCAGCCCTCGCCCATCTCACCCCTCGAGGTCATTGCAGAGCAGTGGACAGAGCTCCCTGTGTGACACAGGGACTTCCCCCTCGCTGTCTGCTTTACACACGGTAGCGGACATACGTTGATGCTAAGAGTATGGAGCGCTTAATGAATGTGCCTGTTATCCTTGGGTGGAGGCCACGCTAATCTTCTCTGTATCATTCCAATTTTAGTCTATGTGCTACAGAAGCGAGCTCCACTACAAGGGTGAAGGCTTTCTTGGAGAGGTGGCTCATTTCAGGGATGGGGCAGGGGGAGCATGAAGGTGGACCTGGAGTTATGATATGACCCAGTAGTTTCCCTTCTGATACAAACATACACACCTAAGATACACGAAGACCCTCGTCCACACAAACACTTGTATGTGAACATCCATCCAGCATTACTCCTATAACCCAAAGGCAGAGATAACCCACATGGCCACCAACAGGTGAACAAATCAATGAAACACGATCTCATCCACACCGTGAAATATTACTCAGCCATGAAAAGGAGTGAGGCACCGATTCATGCTACAACAGGAATGGGTCTCAAAACTGTTTGGATTGCATGAGAGGAGGCGTGAAAGGCCACATCTTGTGTGAGTCCATTTTCATGAAGTGTCCAGAAATGGCAGATCCACAGAGACAGCAGGTAAATGAGAGGTGACCCGAGGAAAAGGAGGAATGGGCGTGATGCACAATGGGTAAGAGGCATTGTCTGAATGATGAAAACGTCTTGGACTTAGAGGTGACGGTTGTAAAACTCTGTGACTATAATCAATAAATCACTGAATTATACACTTTAAGAGGGTGAAATTTATGGTACATGATTATATCTCAATTTTAAAAAAGCACATAAAGCATCTGACATGCAACACTCAGGCAGAAATCAGTAAATCTAAAATTACTGGGAAATTAAATATGTATTTCCAGGGACTTCACTGGTGGTCCAGTGACTAAAGACTCCACAATCCTGGTGCAGGGGACACAGGTTCAATCCCTGGTCCAGGAAGATTCCACATGCCCCAGAGCAAAGAAACCTGTATGTGACAACTACTGAACCTGTGCTCTGCAACAAGAGAAGCCATCACAGTGAGAAACCTGCATGCAGCAATGAAGACCCAGTGCAGCCAAAAATAGATTAAATAAATTATTATTTTAGAAAAAAAGTGTATTTTCAAAAACTGGGCATGGAACCAAAAAAAGAAGAAAGCGCTCAAAAATAATGGGCTTCCCAGGTGGCACTAGTGGTAAAGAACCCACCTGAGAATGTAGGCGATGTAAGAGACTCGGGTTCAGTCCCTGGATGAGGAGGATCCCCTGGAGGAGGAAATGGCAGCCACTCCAGTATGCTCGCCTAGAAAATCCCATGGTCAGAGGAGCCTGGTGGGCTACAGTCCACGGGGTCGAAAAGAGTTGGACACGACTGAAGCGACATAACACAACACAAGAATGATAGGGACATGGACTACAGACACAGCAGCCAGCCTGAACAGGCTGCCCTGGGCCAAATGTGGGACAATTTGAACATCAAAATTAAGACAGTAAGAAAAGAATCTGGAAAAGAGTGTGTATATATATATATATATATATATATATAACTGAATCAGTTTGCTGTACACCAGAAACTAACACACTGTCAATCAATTCTAATCCAGTATAAAATAAAAAATTTTTAAAACATTGAGAGGGACTTCCCTGGTGATCCAGTGGTTAAGACTCTGTGCTCCAAATGCAGGAGGCTCAGGTTCCATCCCTGGTCAGGGCACTAGATCCTGTTTGCCACAACTAAAAATCCTGCATACTGCAACAAAGATCCATGTGCCGCAATTAAGACGGGGCATAGTCAAAGAAAAAATAATTTTAAAAATTAAGAGAGTAAGAGATTATCATCTGTGAAGGACAGTCAGTACCCATGAATTCACACAGATACAAATACACTTCCAGTAGAAAGCCTTAAAAAGTATCAAAGGAAAGAAGGAATTAGAAAACCATCATTTGGTAACCATCATAGGAAAATAATAACTAATTGAGGTGAGACTCCCCAGGAGATCCTAATATGATCTCGATGTAACTCTCTATGGGATACTTTTTCATTACAAAGGGCAAGAAAGTAACTTTGCAGAGAATAAACCCATCAGCTCTCACCTGTAACAAGTCATCAGAATATCCAGGGCCTCCTGATACCATCCTTGCAGAAGGACACAACATCACTTCTGTGGGATTCTTGCCCCAAACACACAGCCTCTGGTCTAGTCTTGAGGAAACACCACCCCGAGGGACATTCTTAGCCAACAACATCATCCGTGAGACCCAAAGGAAGACTGAGGAACTTTCCAGATCACAAGGGATTAAAGAAATGGGACGACTGAACCCTATGCACAATCCAGAATTCTCTTTTGCCATGAAGAATTTTAATAGGATGGTGGGCAAAATCTGAATCAGAACTGTATATTATAGAATTGTATCAGTGTTCAAGGAGTCTGATTTCTATCACTGTGCTGAGGTTGTGTTTGAGGAAATACACAGTGACATATTTAAAGATAGAGGGGTCTCGTGTCTGCAACTGACTCCTAAATAACACGAAGCATGAAACACAGAATTGTCTTGTGATGCAACCATGCCACTTCAGGGTGTGTGCCCACGGAAACTGAAGGCAGGGTCTTGAAGAGGTACCCCCTGTTCATGTTCATAGCTGTGTTACTCACAGGAGCTAAAATTTAGAAGCAACCCGAGTGTCTACTGACCCATTAACGGACAAGCAAAATGTGGTATATACATGCAATGGACTATTAATCAGCCTTAAAGAGGAAGGAAATTCTGACACGTTACTGTATGCGTGAACCTTGAAAACATTACGCTAAATGAAATAAGCCAGACACAAAAGGAAAGAACTGGATTGTTCAACTTATATGAAGTCCCTAGTGTAGTCAGAGTCTTAGCGACAGAAAGTACAATGATAGCTGCCAGGGGCTGTGGGGAGAGGGGAGAATGGGGAGTTAGGGTTTAATGGCAACGGAGTTTCAATATGGAAGATGAAAAAGTTCTGGAAATGAATGATGGTGATGGATGCAAAACAATGTGAATGTACTTAATGCCACTGAACTGCACACTTAATAACAGTTAATGTGGTAAAGTTTATGTTATATGTATTTTACCACAACTTAAAAAATTACTTAGCAGTAAGAAAATATTTTAAACTATATTTATCTACCTAACCTATTTATCTATGTGCTTAGTCATGTCTAACTCTGTGTGACCCCGTGGACTGTAGCCTGCCAGGCTCCTCTGTCCACAGAATTTTTCAAGCAAGAATACTGGAGTGGGTTGCCATTTCATTCTCCAAGGGATCTTTCCAACCCAAGGATCTAACCCAAGTCTCCTACATAGGTAGACAGATTCTTTACCACTGAGCCACCTGGGAAGCCCCTAATTATCCATGCTGCTGCTGCTAAGTCGCTTCAGTCGTGTCCGACTCTGTGCGACCCCATAGACGGCAGCCCACCAGGCTCCCCCGTCCCTGGGATTCTCCAGGCAAGAACACTGGAGTGGGTTGCCATTTCCTTCTCCAGTGCATGAAAGTGAAAGTGAAGTCGCTCAGTCGTGTCTGACTCTTTGTGCCTACCAGGCTCCTCTGTCCATGGGATTTTCCAGGCAAGAATACTGGAGTGGGTTGAATTATCTATAGAGAAATGCAATGTAATGTTAACATTTGGGGACTCTGGGTGTGAAAAGACTTCTTTGCACTATCCTTATAACCTGTCAAAAAATAATTTTTTTTTTAATGAATGGGGTTAAAGATGGCTTTCTCTCCCACCACTGCTGAGAGGAGAAATCTCCAGCAAAGACCTTCTCTCAACATAAGGTAAGTAATTTCATCTATCTTTATATCCTGTCAACAACAACCTTATTTTTCCTTACCTTCCTGCCCCTTACAGCTTGAAATTTTCCTGTCCCCTCTCTGGCTTTTTTTTGCAGAAATGGACCTGGCAGCCCTTTCTGGCAACAAAAGATGAAAGGCCAGTAATTTAAAAAATCCACGACTTCCCTGGTGGTCCCATGGTTAAGAAAGAATCCGCCTGCCAATGCAGGGGACACCAGTTCAATCCCTGGTCTGGGAAGAATCCACATGGAGCAGAGCAACTAAGCCCGTGTGCCGTGACTACTGAAGACTGAGCCCGAGAGCCTGTGCTTGGCGACAAGAGAAGCACTGCAGTGAGAGGCCCGCACACCACAGCCAGCAGGGCGCCCCACTCTCCACAACCAGAGAAAGCCCACGCGCAGCAAAGAGGACCCAGTGCGGCCGAAAATAAATAATTTTTTAAAAGGATCCTAAAGGAAAAAATCCATCCCCCAGGTTAAGTGAGGACTTCAAAGGATTACCTTTATTCATTTAGAGTTTCGCTTGGGGACTTGTCCTCAAAGCGAGACTGCTGTCCACGCGACAGGCCACCCAATGTGCGGGCAAGTCAGCTGGTGGGTGGGGGGCTGGGAGACCGAAGATGCTGCTGACTCGGTGAGGAACCCAGCCAGGGAAACTCTAGAGGGCACAGGAACCCTCTCAGTGGCCACCATGATGTGATGTGCCGGACAGACACGCAGCAGCCCCACCCTATGGCTCCTCTCTTTGCCCCTCTCCCTTCACCTAGCAGACTGGTTCCTGCATGCTGATCACCCTCATCCACACAGAGGAACTCAAGGGTCACTCCCACTGGGTGGTGTTTACCGAGCATTAGTGGGAACGACTGCTGGTGATTCAAAGCCCGCCTGGTGCCAGCAGGGTGTCGCGGAGTGGGTCACCTTCTTGTTCTAACCTTTTCTCCTCATCTCCTCTGGGTCCCCACCTACCCCTCCCCAGCTGGGGGTAAAATAAACTAAGAAAACCATCCCTGGGACTTCCCTGCTGGTCCAGTGGTTCAGAATTGCCTTCCAAAGCAAGGCTCTGATCCCCGGTTGGGGAACTAGATTCCACATGCCTCAGGGCAACTAAGCCCCTGCGCTGAAACTAGAGAAGCCTCCTCACTGCAGCGAAGACCCAGCGCAGCTGAAATTTAAAAAGGAAAGAAAATCATCATTGAAGATACACCACCTCACCTGGCCAGCATCCCCAGAGAGGCATCCACATGCTCATCAAAGGCCCTGAGAGGGGCATCCTTGCTGCTTTATTCTTGGGGAACAAACTCTGAAGGCCCCAGTGCCAGTGCCAAGGGGAAGGGGGGGATTCTGGAGAGAAGACAGCTGTCCCTGCCCCCACAGACACACCAGTGCAGGCTGAGCAAAAGCAGCCAGTGCGAGAGGACCACGGAGCCTGCTGCACGGACCACCTCCTTTGCTTGCAGCTTGAGAGCAGGCAACACCCATCTGTGGTGACAGAGCTCAGGAAGCAGCTGCCTACAGGGCAGGGTGAGGAGATGGGGCAGGGGGAGGGTACTGAGCAGGAAACAGTGTTCTGGGTTGATGGGAATCAAACAACTATCTTGCTCAAAGCATTAGTGACATGGGCATAGATACTTTATTATTTTAATTTTTTTGCCACACAGCACGGTATATGGGGATCTTCCTGGCCAGGAATTGAAGCCAAGTCCCCTGCAGTGGAAGCGCAGTGTCTTAACCATTGGACCATCAGGGAAGTCCTAGGTATAAGTACTTTTCACCAAAGTGATGGGGGCATTGAAGACATGGGCACATGACTTTACACAAATGATTCCCCAATTTTAAGAAGGGCAAGGGTGGGAGAGGAATAGCTACACTTTTCATCTGAAGTTAGGAAAAGTTAGGAAAAGCTAAATTCTTGGCCTCTGAATACTTTCTGCTCCAAAAGGTCTGGAGGGTTCTCCTGGCGGGGAGGGTAGCAGTGCACCCCGAGTCAGCCAGGCACATACCGTGAACGGAAAGGGACTTGGGCGCCCCAGACAACACATTGTCTACACCACATCTACCTCACAAGACCCCGCTGCTCGGCCGCGTCTGACTGATTCCCTTGACCCCACAACAAAGACCCCCTTTGTTCCCTGGTTAATATCCTTAGCAGGTCTGTCTAGACTTACTGTGGGAGTAATTGTCCCGTGACATCACTAGGACCTGTGACCCAGTTCCTCCTTGTCAGGGAAGGCTCCAGACATCCCCAAGCTAAGGGGTCCCAGCCCTTGACACCCATCTGAGCCTCCTAGGGAGAGACACAGCCACAGCCAGCATCCCACGCTAACCACCCAAGACCTGCGAGGAGATGTGACACTTGGGAAATGCACTCCCCTCCTGCCTGAGGTGCTGAGAGGCAGCGGCATCTTGGGCCAGAGGAAAGGGGGCGGCGCCCCTCTGTCCCCGGAACCTCCCCCATGGAGCTGGTGGGAAACAAGTCACTCTCTGCTGGGGCACAACTTCACCCAGGGCATGAAGAAGGAAGGTCAGATGAGAGAGAAGCAGAGGGAGGGAGAGAGAAAGGAGGGCGCAGAATCAGAGATGGGGGAGAAGGGGGAGATGGGGGAGACAGAGACCAGAGGGGCCACAGGAAACTGGAAGGGAGAGACAGAAGGGAGGAGAGCCGTGAAGAGAGGGGGGGAGACAGAGGTCCAGAGAGCGAGAAACAGAGAGAGAGACGCCCAGAGAGAAGCCGACAGAGAGCCGTGGAAGACAAAGACCGAGAGGAGTGATCTGGTCCCTGACAGAGGAGGATGAGTTCCCTCCCCAGGCGGCAGCTCAGGCTTCAGGGAAAAGCAGTTGGGACAGGAGGTGAGTGCTGCTCACCCCGCCTCACCCAACACCCATCTTCAGCTCGAGGTGATGACATCAGTGGCTGCCCACAGCTAATGTCTGAACCACAGCAAGAGCACTCCTAGGCATATTTTCTTGAGGAATGGGTTCAACCCATCCAGTGGCCACACGCCTCCCACGGGCACATCCGTTCCATCAGAGTAACTGAAAAGCACCACCAGCAGCTCCAAGTCACCCCATGGGTGGATGCTGCAGATGTCCTGCTGCACAGAAGGTGTGGGTGGCTGTTTAGTTGCTCAGTCATGGCCGACCCTTTGTGACCCCATGGACTGCAGCCCACCAGGCTCCTCTGTCCATGGGACTTTCCAGGCAAGAATACTGGAGTGCAAAGGCATGGGCCCCAACTGCAACTGCATTGACACCAAGTTCTAGAATAGGCAGAACGCACGTATGGTGGCCATCAAGTCTGCAGAGAGGTCTGCACCCGGGTGGGGGGCAGGGGGTGGTGGGAGTAGCTGGGAAAGGACATAAGGGGCTTCTTCAATGCAGAAGAACAGAGAAGGGGCTGAGAATGTTCTAGATTTCAATCTGGACTCAGGCGCCACAGAGGTGCACAGGTGTCAAACGTCATGGAGTTAGACAGCTGCATGCACTCAGGGTACATAGGGGTGGCTCCAGCTTTTTAAAAGGGAAACGATCAGGTCTGGGAAGGTTGGCATCTTTTTAGCTGGGCAATGGTGGAGAACCCTCTTTGCTGTCTCATAAAGTAAAGGAAGAAAACTGAAAGACTTCTAGAGGCGAGGTCTGGAGACAGGGTTGACTGAAATAGAAAGTGGATCTCCCCTCTGGCAGCAGGAGGAGAAGCTGCCATCCTTCACCATCCTGATGCTCCGAGGGATTTCCAAAGATTGTTTAATTGATTTTTCTCCTATTTAGATGCAGATCATAGTGTCTGGGGGCCCGGGAATTCAGACACACGGCTTTGTATCCACTCAGCCCCGTGAAGGCTCCTGTCTGAAACTTGCACAAAGCCAGACACACACGCCTTGAGAAACACGCTGTTTCCTTTTTGTCTGGGGCTCCAGGGAGCGGGTGCAACAACCAGGGCCTCAGACACGCTCCCATCTGTGGAGTCCCTGGGATCCCATCCCTCTGTCCTGCTTCCAAGGTGGGGTGAAAATTTTTTAAAAAAGAGAGATGAATGTGGCTGAGATTTTGAGGTCTGGAAAAAGGGTGATAAAAAAAACGCGGGGGTTTCCCAACTAGGTGTTGACACACTGAGGTTTCAACTTGGCTTTTTCTCCAAATTCAGGGCTCTGGAGTGGAAAGCCAGGGCGGGGGGTGCTTTAAATCAAGCAGCTAATGGGCTGGATTAGCACTAGTTTGGCTCCGGTCTCTGCAGATCTGATTTATATACGGAGAAGACGTTTCTCTTCCTCTCTGCCCATTGTCCCCCAGTCTGTCTCTCCAAATGCCCCAGCTGACAAAGAAACTAGAAGGCTTGGGACAACGGGGAGGACTCCCCCCTCCCCGCCCTCAACATGCAGCCTTTGCTTCCTTCAGCTGCCAGGAGGCAACACAGAGGATCACTGCAATCCCCTGGACAAGGTTGCCACAATTCCCAATGTCCGTGCCTGGTCCCCCCTAAACCTGGCTGGGGCATGGGACACTTTTCAAGAAAGACCATTCTGGTTTCTGAGCTGGATGACCTCAAATAACTCTCTGTGGGCCTCAGTTTCCTCATCTGTAAAGTGGTTACAAGAATAAACACACCTAAGTGTTGGTTTTTTCAGTGGTCACATATGGATGTGACAGTTGGACTGTGAAGAAAGCTGATGGCTGAAGAATTGATGCTTTTGAACTGTGGTGCTGGAGAAGACTCTTGAGAGTCCCTTGGACTGCAAGGAGATCCAACCAGTCCATCCTAAAGGAGATCAATCCTGGGTGTTCATTGGAAGGACTGATGCTAAAGCTGAAACTCCAATACTTTGGCCACCTCATGTGACGAGTTGACTCACTGGAAAAGACTCTGATGCTGGGAAGGATTGGGGGCGGGAGGAGAAGGGGATGACAGAGAATGAGATGGCTGGATGGCATCACTGACTCGATGGACATGAGTTTGAGTGAACTCCGGGAGTTGGTGATGGACAGGGAGGCCTGGCGTGCTGTGATTCGTGGGGTCGCAGAGTCGGACACGACTGAGCGACTGAACTGAACTGAAGGGTTGTTGGAAGAACTCAGTGCTCTCAGCAGAAAAAATGCCTTGCGCAGAGCAAGCACTCAACAAACATTACAGCAGTAACTATATGAGCAGGAATATCTATCAGACTGGTAACATCTCTCTCCAGGAAGCTTCATGGGAGACGCTGTCTTCGTGGGTTTCTTGATTTCTTTGGCACCAAATATTGCCAGGGAAAGCCCAGCCTGATTCCTCCCCTCTGGATTCAGTTACCTGGACTGCAATCCAGCTGGCATTCACAGTGTGTTCCCCAAAAGGGCCGAATCCTGAAAAAAAAAGTCAAAGCAGCACATCACCACACAGTGGCCCCTCCTGGCCTGCCCAGGGCCAGGTGGCTGCATGTATCCACAAGAGCGGAGCATGGAGCTTCGGGAGCAGCAAGCCCCTGGGACAATGTCAGGGGCCTGGTCCGAGTTCTGGGGTGCACCCGGTGGTGCCTTCAGAGCGCCCTGCCACAGAACTGTTCTTAACTGAAGTTGTGAGTCCTTGCTTGTTCTCACTCTCACCTGACCTTCTGCCGGCAAGGGGCCGGTGCCCCCTTTTCGCTCCAGAAAAGGCTGACTGTGCTCCCCTCTCAGTTTCTTCCCCTATCCTTGACCCCCAAATATAACTATTTCATCACTGTCTTTGTGCACCTTTCCTGGACTCTGGAATTACAGGGCTGGAGGTGCTCCATGATTCACAGTCTGATAAGGAATGGCCCCTAAGGAATGTACGTGGGTATCTCCCAGATCAGGCTGTCCAGGCACCATCCCATCCTCCTCCTCCCTAGTCACTGGGCCCGTTTGTTTACAAACCAGACTGTACCTGAGGGTGAGCCGGGTGCTCTGCATGCCCTGTGGCCTTCAGCCCCCTGTGCCGCCCTTTCAGGCAAGGGCGTTTCCTGACTGAAGCACACAGAGTTGAGACCAGCTAGCTGTTCAAGGCCACACAGGGAGAAGACGGAAGCGCACGGATTCAAACCCTGACCCAGCAGAGTCTGTGGCCTGCCTCTTCTGACCAACCCAAACACACTATCTAAAAAAGAAATCTCTTGAAGAGAGGCTGTCCTTGATCACATGTCATGGGTCACTCCAGCTGGGCAGTGTGCCCCAAGTGGTACCAAGGCCCTGGGAGGAATACTGTGCCCTGGAACAGCAGGGGGCCCGCAAGTAGGGTCAGAATCTCTCTACCCCTTTCCTCCTCCTGCATGGACCAAATATGGGTCCCAGCTCAGACACTGACAAACAAGGGCACCTCTGTGAGCCTCGGTTTCCCCTTCTGCAAAATGAGACAGTAAAGATGTAATAACCTCGGTCCCTCCCGGGGCCGCCGGCAGAGTCAGCCCTAAAGTAATAAACAAGCACAGACAGGAGGGCTGCAGGGGAAAGTGACCCTCTGGCAACGACACACCTGCCAGGTAAGTGGCTCCTTCCATCTTCCTAGGAATTCCAGGACCAGCCCGGACCTTCCTGGGCCACACAGCACCTGTTTGAATCTTGGCCGGATTTCTCCCTCTCACCCCTCATGACGGTCCCCCCTCCCAGCCTCCGCAGAGGCCCGGCGGAAGTTGACGCCCACGAGGCTCCGAGGCGGAGTCTCCCAGAGGGGGAGGCGCAGTTAGTTTCGGGGAGTTGGTGACAGAGGAGTCGGGGGTGGGGGGGCGTAGGGGGAGCAGGCTTATCCACAAACAGCCCGGTCAGGAAAGATTTTGATCAAGACAGTCCCTGAAACAACCGGAAGAACGGCAGGCACCCGAGGTCCCCCGAACTCCGCCTGCCCCTGCCTCGGGGGCGCAGCCCCTTATTAGCGCAGGGTTCGGGGAGCAGTGTCTGACAAGACGTTCATGTGTCACCAGGGCACTTCCTGCCCGCAAATCGGCCTTTGTCCCCTGGGACCGGGGGCGGTGACAAACCCGACCTCGGGAGCGCAGACACAACAAACAGGTGTCCGGAGGGTGGCTGTCCCCAACGGGTGAAGGAAGGACGCCCAGGGGCCTGCTCCGTGCGGGGCGTTTGCCAGGACCCCCACGTCCTTGGCTGCCCCGACCCCTGACAGCGGGACCACAGGGGCGCCCCCTTCTCCACGTTCTCCGATTCGCGCGGACTGCGCTGGGCTCCCGCGGGCGATGACACCTTCCAAACCTGAGGCGACTTCTAGCACCTGCCCCACCCGGGCCGCCGCGTCCCTCCCCGCGACGCGCCCCGCCGCCTCCCGAGCCGCCCCACCCAGCCCTGCCCCGGGCCGCCGCCGCCGCGGCCGCCATCCGCGCGATGCCCGCGTACCCGTCACCACCACCGCCTTCCTGGGCTGCTCCATGGCGGCTCAGGCTGCGCCTCTGACCGGTTCCCGGTCCGCGCTGGCGAGTCAGCTGCCGCCGCTCGAGCCCGCGCAGCCCCGCCCCCGAGCCCGGCCCCGCCCCAGGCCCCGGCCCCGGCCCCGCCCCGAGCCCGGCCCCGCCCCGCCCCAGGCCCCGCCCCCGTCCGGGCCGCGGGGCGTGCGCGTGCCCGGGCCCGAGACGCAGCGCGCGCACCGCGTCCGTAACTCTCCGCTGAGAAGTGAGTGGCTCTTCTTGGTCCCCAACCTGTTTCCCCACCTGCAGGATTCGGACGGTTCGTCTCGCAGGCTGTGGCCTCTCGAACTCACTGAGTCATGCCTTGGGGACGAGCTGATCATTTCGTCCACAAATGTTCACTGATCGCTTGCTGTGAATTGTATCTGAGCCCGCCTCCCATCTCCCTGTGAGTAAGGCTCCTTTTCTCCGTCCCTTTGACAGAGAAAACTGAGGCATAGTTCGGAAAGCCACTCACCTAAAGCCTCCTGTGGCCACAGATGCGGCATTCAGGCCAGGAGTTTGAGGGGGAGAACGAAATAAAGGGAAAACACGGCACAACTGGGTGGTGCCTAAAGCAGGCTCCTACGTTGCTAAGGAGGCTGATGTGACCCGGGAGACCAGGCCTTCCCCTGCTTATTTCTCCAGTACACAGCTGCTCTAACCCCAGCAATCCTCCAAGGGCCCAACCTCAGGGCCTTTGCACTTGCTGCTCCCCTCAGCCTGGAACGTGTTCTGAAGATTCCTGCGAAACTGAATGCTTCTCCTTCAGAACTCAGCTGGAACATAAACTCCTCCTAGGTGTCCGCCTCACCTCGGCTGAAATCCCTACCCCACTTCACCACCACCCTAGTAGGTCCATCTCATTTCCTTGTTTCACTCTCTTCAGAGCAGCAATCACATTCAGAAATCATCCCTTTAGAGGCACTGCTGTTCTGGTTTATTTCCCACTTCCTGCCCTAAATTCCAGAGCAGGGGCATGTCTCCATTACAGCCTTGTGCCTGGCACACAGTAGGTCCCTAGTCCACGTTCATCAGAGGTCAGAATTCCTCCCAAGATAGCCAGAAAAATAATGCTGAGTTTCTGGCCACATCCTTAGAAACAGGGCTGGACCTTGGAGTTGGGTCACTGACCTCTCATTCCAAGCAGCCTTGGCCTGGATTAACCAGGGTGCTGACCAAGGACTGTCTGTCTCTGACCCAGGCCTCAGAATACCCAATGCAGCATTCTCTGAACTGCCCGAAGCCTTGTTTGCAAGCTCAAGCCCGAGATCACATATTTAGTGGCTATTTTAGTCTCTGGCAGCTTCAGGTAGAATTCAGAAAATCTGAGATCTTGCCTGGGCTGGCTTGGGAGTGAGACCTCAGCCAATGGGAAGAAGAGAACAGAACTAAAATCTTTCAGATTTTATCATTCAAACGTGTAATAAGTGTCTGGGATGAAGTGCATGCATTGCTAGAAGCCGGGGCTGTGGAAAGAGAGAAACCACAATGGGTGTCATTTTCCCCCCATTGCACTGGGGAAATAAAGGGACACTGTTAACACTCAGAGTTAATGGTGATCAGAGAAACTGAGTCACATGCTACTGTCGCGAGTGACTGGGGATAGAAGTTCGTGTTCACTGGGTGCAGTCCCCGTTTAAGCATATCACTAGTGTTCTTTTTTTCTTTTTAAGGACTGGAGAAGGTCAGTCTTCATTCCAATCCCAAAGAAAGGCAATACCAAAGAATGCTCAAACTACCGCACAATTGCACTCATCTCACACGCTAGTAAAGTCATGCTCAAAATTCTCCAAGCCAGGCTTCAGCAATATGTGAACCGTGAACTTTCAGATGCTCAAGCTGGATTTAGAAAAGGCAGAGGAACTAGAGATCAAATTGCCAACATCCGCTGGATCATGGAGAAAGCAAGAGAGTTCCAGAAAAACATCTATTTCTGCTTCATTAACTATGTCAAAGCCTTTGACTGTGTGGATCACAATAAACTGTGGAAAATTCTGAAAGAGATGGGAATGCCAGACCACCTGACCTGCTTCTTGAGAAACCTGTATGCAGGTCAGGAAGCGACAGTCAGAACCGAACATGGAACAACAGACTGGTTCCAAATAGGAAAAGGAGTGCGTCAAGGTTGTATATTATCACCTTGCTTATTTAACTTATATGCAGAGTACATCATGAGGAACGCTGGGCTGGAAGAAGCACAAGCTGGAATCAAGATTGCCTGGAGAAATATCAATAACCTCAGATATGCAGATGACACCACCCTTATGGCAGAAAGTGAAGAGGATCTAAAAAGCCTCTTGATGAAAGTGAAAGGAGAGTGAAAAGGTTGGCTTGAAGCTCAACATTCAGAAAACAAAGATCATGGCATCTGGTCCCATCACTTCATGGGAAATAGATGGGGAAACAGTAGAAACAGTGTCAGACTTTATTTTTGGGGGCTCCAAAATCACTGCAGATGCTGATTGCAGCCATGAAATTAAAAGACGCATACTCCTTGGAAGGAAAGTTATGACCAACCTAGACAGCATATTAAAAAGCAGAGACATTACTTTGCCAGCAAAGGTCCGTCTAGTCATGGCTATGGTTTTTCCCGTGGTCATGTATGGATGTGAGAGTTGGACTGTGAAGAAAGCTGATCGCTGAAGAATTGATCTTTTGAACTGTGGTGCTGGAGAAGACTCTTGAGAGTCCCTTGGACTGCAAGGAGATCCAACCAGTCCATTCTAAAGGAGATCAATCCTGGGTGTTCATTGGAAGGACTGATGCTAAAGCTGAAACTCCAATACTTTGGCCACCTCATGCGACGAGTTGACTCACTGGAAAAGACTCTGATGCTGGGAGGGATTGGGGGCAGGAGGAGAAGGGGATGACGGAGAATGAGATGGCTGGATGGCATCACCGACTCGATGGACATGGGTTTGAGTGAACTCCAGGAGTTGGTGATGGACAGGGAGGCCTGTCATGCTGTGATTCATGGGGTCGCAAAGAGTCGGACACGACTGAGCAACTGAACTGAACTGAAGGTCTTAAAAAAAAATTATGTATTTGGCTGTGCTGGATTTTAGTTGCGGCACTCAGGATCTCCAATCTTTGTTGTGGCACGTGGAGCTTTTAGTTGTGGCATTCAGGATATTTAGCTGTGGCATTCAAACACTTAGTTGCAGCATGTGGGATCTAGTTCCCCGACCAAGGATCAAACACAGGCCCCCTGCATTGGGAATACGAAGTCTTAGCCACTGGACCACCAGGGAAGTCCCTAGTGTGTGTTTGTTCTTAATATCACAAACCCCTGGAGGGAGGAACTGTTCTTAGCCCATTTTGCAAGTGAGGAAAAGGAATCTAGAGCCGCTAAGTCACTTGTCCCGTCATACGTGGAAGGGGCTGGGACTTGGATCAGGAATAACTGAGTCCTTAGAGAGGGACAAGCAGAGTGAAAGAAAGTTGGCTGGAAGAGCCAAATTGTGAGTTCACAGTCTGGCTTAGCAACAGTGTAACCAGCAGCACAGTGCCTGTGACACCCCTAGGTAAAGGGAAGGGGAGTGATGGAGAGCTTTTTTAAAAAAAAAGATGGTTACATTGGAAAGCCACTCCTGCAAAGTCATAGCTACTGTGGAAAAGTTTGGCAGTTCTTTAAGAGGTTAAACATAGTTACTGAAGGCCCCAGCAATTCTACTCCTAGGGATGCTCCCAAAATAATTACAAATAAGTGTCCAAATACTGTGAAAGTTTTTGAATGTTCATGACAGTACAGTTCAGGATCGCCAAAAGGGAGAAAAGAAAACAAATGCTCATTAGCAGATTAAAACAAAAACTGTTTACTTTCCATCATTCTAAACAGTGGAATACTGCTCAACAGTAAATGGAGCAAGGACACATGCTGCTGCCTGGAGGAACCTTGAAAACATCATGCTGAGTTAAAGAAGTCAGACAGCAAAGGTCACACAGTGTATGATTCTAAGTATACAAAATGTCCAGAGCAGGGAGATCCATGGAGGCAGATAGTGGATTAGCAGTGGTCAGGAGCTAGTGCTAATGGGAACAGGGTTTCTTCTGAGGGAGATGAAGCATTCTGAAACTAGATAAGGGGCGATGGTTGTGCAACATGGTGAATGTCTTTGATACCACTGGGTTATACATTTTAAAGTGGTTGAAGTGTTACGTGTATTTTGTCATCATGATTTTTTTTTAAAGTGTGGAAGCATTGTTGGAGTGAAATACAAATGTCAGAGAAAAGATTCGCTTGCAAATGCAGAAAGCATCTGAGGAAGGAAGAGTAGGAAACTGATAACAGTGGGGACTTTGGGGAGGGAACCAAGATGTGGGGGAGGTGAAAGTGGGGGTGGAAGGGAGACCCCGCCACATTTCTTTCACTGGTATCACTGACTCGGTGGACATGAGTTTGAGCAAGTTCTGGGAGTTAGTGATGGACAGGGAAGCCTGGCGTGCCACAGTCCATAGGGTCACAAAGAGCAAGTGAACTGTACTACTCAGAAATAAAGATGATATGGACACTCTTCTTTGAAAAAGACCACTAGATTTTTTTTTTTTTTTGGCCATGCCACATGGCATATGGGATCTTAGTTCCCTGACCAGGGATTGAACTCATGCCCCCTGCAATGGAAGTGTGGAGTCTTAACCACTGGACCACCAGGGAAGTCCTAGATTTTTTTTTTTTTTATTGTGGTAAAACACACATAAAATTGACCATTTTCAAGTGTACGTTTCAGCAATGTTTAAAAGAACATTCTTCACATTGTTGTGCAACCAGTCTTCAGAACTCTTATTGCTTGCCTGCACTGAGTCTTCATCGCTTTGCTTGGGCGCTCTCCCTGGCCGCAGCGAGCCGGACTGCTCTTTGCTGTGGCACTCGGGCTCTGGGCAGGCGGGCTTCAGTAGTTGCATGCAGTGCATGGACTGAGTAGTTGTGGTGCACGGGCTTAGTTGCTCGCAGCATGTGAAATCTTCCCAGGGATTGAAGCTGTGTCCTCTGCATTGGCAGGCAGATTCTTACCCACTGCAACACCAGGGAAGGCCCAGAGCTCTTTTCATCTTGCAAAACTGAAATTGTATCCATAAAAAAGCAACAACTCCCCATTCTCCCCTCCCCAGTGCCTGGCACCTACCATTCTACTTTCTTTGTGAGTTTGACTACTTGCCTGGAGAATCCCAGGGACGGGGGAGCCTGGTGGGCTGCCGTCTATGGGGTCGCACAGAGTCGGACACGACTGAAGTGACTTAGCAGCAGCAGCAGCAGCAAACTCGTAAGAGCAGAATCATACAGTATGTGTCCTTCTGTGCCTGGCTTATTTCACTTAGCATAATGTCCTCAAGGTTCTTCCAAACTGAAGCATGTGTCAGAACAATCTTCCTTGTTAAGTGGAGTCGCTCAGTCGTGTCCGACTCTTGGCGGCCCCACGGACTGTAGCCCAGCAGGCTCCTCTGTCCATGGAATTCTCCAAGTAAGAATACTGGAGTGGGGTGCCATTCCCTTCTCCAGTGGACCTTCCTGACTGAGAGATCAAACTCAAATCTCCCATATTGCAGGCAGATTCTTTACCTTCTGAGCCACCAGGGAAGCCCCCAAATAGTAGTCGCTCAGTCGTGTCTGACTCATTGTGACCCTGTGGACTGTAGCCCACCAGGCTCCTCTCTCCATGGGATTCTCCAAGAAAGGATTCTGGAGTGGGTTGCCATTTCCTCCTCCAGGGAGGATCTTCCTGACTCAGAGATCAAACCCACATCTCTTATGTCTCCAGCATAGGCAGGTGGGTTTTTTACCACTCACACCACCTGGAAAGCCCAATAGACTCAGGGCCCACATCTTATTCCCCAAAGTTGTTAAAAAAGAAAAACAACAACAAAACATTTCAGGAACTTCTCTGCCAGTTCATTGTTTAAGACTGCACTTCCAATGTAGGGGGTATGGGTTCCATCCCTGGTCTGGAAACTAAGATCCCAAATGCCACAGAGTCACAATACAAACAAAAAGAGTTCTTTTGTCAAGAATTATTCCTAAAAAAGAGAACTGTCCCTCTTAAAACTATTATGCATTTTTTTTTTAGGGAGAGAACAGAGGGCAAGAAGTATAGTGGCTAGAGCAAACTGTCCTGGGTTCAAATTCTTCCTGGCTCCTAACATGGTGTGCACTCTTGGGTGAATTATTTTCACATTTCAAACCTGTTTCCTCATCTGTAAAATGAGGATCAAAGAGTGCCAAGGCCCCAGTGAGTCCTGGGAAGGAAGGTAAAGTCTCTAATAGGAGTGTTCTTGCTTGGAGAATCCCGTGGACAGAGGAGCCTGGTGGGCTGCTGTCCATTGGGTCGCATAGAGTCGAACACGACTGAAGTGACTTAGCAGCAGCAGCAACAGCAGCGTAGATAAAAATGTGGTCAGTGTGTCTTTGTGGGACATATTTTTTTTTTTAATGTATTTTAGTATAGTTGATTGACAATGTTGTGTTAATCTCTACTGTACAGCAAAATGATTTCAGTTATACATACATATATATAATACATTCTTTTTCATATCTTTTCCATTATGATTTATCACAAGATATTGAATATAGTACCCTGTACTATACAGTGTTTTTTTAATAGAATGGTCTGAGCATTTGAATATGGAAAGATGAGTGTGGTGTATTGCTTAGTTGATCAACAAACCCACAGCCTATCCAGTGTTTTCCACATGCCCTCACTCCAGATACCATCTCCAATCTCTCTTAACATGTGTCACTACTGTAATTTCACGCTTATTCATACGATTATGCAGCTACAGGCTGTCTTTCCCTCTGGACTGTGAGCCCGGGAGGGCGGGGACCTGGTGTGACTTGGTCACCGCTGTACAGAGGGCCCAGCACGCAGTAGATGCTCAATAAATGTGCTAAGTAGAACAGAACCCACCACGCTGGAGGCTGGCTTGGGAAGGAAGCTGCATTTTCCTGTGTACTCCCACTGTGACAACACTGGGAGATTAGAGACACACGGCCACAGCCAGCCAGGCTGGGGAGGTTGGGACTGGACCTGGGTTCAGATCCTACCCCCGGGATCTTTAAGACTCTTCATGGTGCCAGCTCCTGCTGGGTGTGGCCTTGGGGGAGAAGGGAGAGAGCGGAAGCCCAAAGGACCCCATGACTCCTCCTTGGGGCTCCTTTCTTTAGACTCTGTCAAGGGCAGACTGGGCCCTGTTCAGGGACGTGGATGGCCTTTTGAAATTAGGCAGAGGGACAGTGGGTGGCTATGCACATTTAAAAAGGTGAATGCTTTTTTTTACTCCAGGTGGTCTTGATACCTGTGAGTCCTTTAGGGGTCGCAGGCTAGAAAGTGGAAGGGGCGCTTTTGTTAGTGAACCAAGCTTGGGTCTGCTCGCATGCACACAGTAGAGTCAATCTACTGATAGGGGTTTGTGGGGAAGGCGAGTGAAACCGTTATGGCGAGGCACCATGAAGGAGAGTGGGGGCTCCAGTGGCTTGCGCTCAATGACCCGAACTCGCAGAAGAGCTCCTCCTCTTCATCACAGCTCCCCTACACAGCGCATCTCAGCATAACGTCACAACCTGCCCTGCGCGCAGCATGCACCGCACAGCTGCCTTTTTAAACTGAAGTGTGCTTCGTTTAACATGTTCTGTGTATTTCAGGTATACAGTGAAGTGATTCAGTTATACATAGACACGCATTCTTTTTCAGACTCTTTTCCATTATAGGTTATTACAAGATGTTGAGTATAGTTCCCTGTGCTGTATGGGAGGTCCTTGTTGTTTTCTTGTTTTATATATAGTAGTGTGTATATGTTAATCTCGAACTTCTAATTTATCTCTTCCCCCGACTACCGCTATCCCCTTCGGTAAGCATAAGTTGTTTTCAATGTCTATTAGTCTATTTCTGTTTTGAAAATAAGGTCCTCTGTATCTTTTTTTTTAGATTCTACATACAAGTGATATCATATGATATCTGTCTTGATCTGCCTTACTTCACTTAATATGATAATATCTAGTCCATCCGTGTTGCTACAAATGGTGTTATTTCATTCTTTTTCATGGCTGAAAGTGAAAGTTGCTCAGTCGTGTTCAAATCTTTGCGACCCCATGGACTATACAGTCCGTGGAATTCTCCAGGCCAGAATACTGGAGGGGGTAGCTTTTCCCTTCTCCAGGAGATCTTCCCAACCCAGGGATCAAACCCAGGTCTCCCACATTGCAGGCGAATTCTTTACAGCTGAGCCACCAGGGAAGCCCAAGAATACTGGAGTGGGTAGCTTATCCTTTCTCTAGCAGATCTTCCCGACCCAGGAATTGAACTGGGGTCTCCTGCATTACAGATGGATTCTTTACCAGCTGAGCTACCAGGGAAGCCCTTTTCATGGCTGAGTCATATCCATTTTATTTATTTATTTATATATCCAATATATCACATCTCTATCCATTCATCTGTTGATGGACATTTAGATTGCTTCCATGTTTTGGTCATATGATTTTGAAATTTTGTTTCGGTTTTTGGTCTTTTTGCACCCTGAGGCATGCAGCATGCAGGATCTTAGGGATTGAACCAGGGATGCAGACCAGGGATTGAACCCGTGTGCCCTGCATTAGGAGCTCGGACTGCCAGGAAAGTCCCCTATGTGACTTTTTAAATAAGTTGTTTATACTGGAGTAAGTTCGGATCTACAGAAAAGTTGCAAAGACAACACAGCAAGTTCCCTATCTCTTCACCCGTAGTCACCACATAGGAACAGCTTAGATGATCAGTTCTAATGTTTGTACAACTAAGGAACCGACACCAGCGCACTGCTGTCCACCAGCCATCTGACCTCATTCAGGTGTCACCAGTTCTTCCATTCATGTCCAGGACCCTGGCCAGGGAACCTTGTTCCATTAAGTCATCACACCTCCCCAGTTTCCTCTGGCTGGGACGGCTCCTTGAGCTTTCCTTGTTGCTCATGACCTTTGAAGTCTTGGGGAGGACAGGCCAGGCATCCTTCAGGCTGCCCCCGATCTGGGTCTGTCTGATGTCCTTGTCATGATTAGAATGGGAGTTTGAGGAAAACCACAGAGTTGAGGCACCCTTCTCCTCTCGCCATATCAGGGATCCCTAACTTCCACATGACTTGTCATAGTGATATAATCTGAATTACTTGATTAAGGCAGTGTATGAGATTCTCATGATTGCTATATCAAATGACCACAAACTCTGGCTTAAATAACACACATTTTTTCTCTTGCACTCCTGGAGGCCAGAAGTCTGAAAGCAAGGTGTTGACAGGGCCACATTCCCTCTAGAGGCTGTAGGGAAGAATGCTTCTTTGTCACGCCCTGTTTCTGGGGGCTCCAGGTATCCCTTGGCTTGTGGCCACATCACTCCGGCCTCCACCTCTGTTTTCTCTGTCTGTGTCTCAAATCTCCCTCTGCGTTTTCTTAGAAGTATATCAGTCACTGGGTTCCAGCTCCAACCTAAATCCCAGACGACCCCAGGCTCCTTAGCTGAATTACATCTGAAAAGACTCTTTATTCAAATAAGGTCACTTTCACTGGTACTGGGGTCAGGACTTGGACATGTGTTTAGGGGGCCACCATTCAACCCACTGACTTCCCAGGTGGCTCCTTGGTAAAGAATCCACCTACCAATACAGGAGACATGGGTTTGACCCCTGGGTGGAGAAGATCCTCTGGAAGGAAATGGCAACCCACTCCAGTATTCTTGCCTGGAAGAATCCATGGACAGAGGAGCCTGGCGAGCAAGTCTGTTCATAAGGTCACAGAGAGTCGGACATGACCAAGCTCGCGAGCACATGCACACCACACATTCAGCCCACTACAGGAGGCGTTGCTAGTATTTTTGCTGTTGAGTTTCTATTTTCCCTTTTCTCTATTGTTTAAAATCTAACCACTAAGTTCAGCCCACTGCACCCACCCCAGGGTAGGGGTGGGGAGGATTAAAATATAATTTTTTAATGAATGGAAAATATTCTGTCTAGTGGAAGAAATATAGCTTACTCAACTAGTCCACTGTTGTTAGATATTTATATTCTTTCTGCTATTTTAAAATTGGTGACATTGCTGCAAGGCCTTGGCACAGAGCAGTTCCCTTCATTTGCAGGACCTCCTTAGTGTAAGTTTCCAGAAATGACTTACTGAGTTGCAGGGTGTGACACTTTTATGGATTTTGAAACATAATGCCATTTTCTTCCACTTAAAAGAAAATATATGTCTACCAGTTTCACTTTGTCAGCACTGAGTTTTACAATCCTCCTCCCCTCATTTTTAAAGTGGAGGGTGGTTAATTAGCTTATCTATTTATTTTTGGCTGCGTGGGGTCTTGGTTGCACACTCAGGCTTAGCTGCCCTGCTGCATGTGGGATCCTAGTTCCCAGATCCAGCGACTGAAACCCTGTCCCCTGTATTGAATGGTGGATTCTTAACTGCTGGACCACCTAGGAAGTCTCTAGTGTATCTTTTTTAATTTGACAGGTTTAGCAGAAACTCTTTAGGTTTCTACTGTCAGAAATATAATTTAAACTGGACCGCAAAAAATGGAGGAGTATTTTCAAGGGATAGGAAAAGATTACAATTTATGAAGTCTCAGCTACAGCTGGATCTAGGATTAAACAGGGCCAAGATGCCAAAGTGGAAAGATGGGTATGTCTGTACCTGACTCATGTTACTCTAGCTCTGCGATTCCAGAAGCTTCCCAGGGAAGACCTCTGATTGGCTGAACCTGTGTCATGTGTCCATGATAAAGGGGAAGGGAAAACTGTGCTGACAGCCTCAAACAGTGGCCCATGCAAACTCTCATGTTGTCCCTATAAGTCAGGATCAAGAAAGATTAACTGTGCAAACAAGCAATTACAACCTGGGCCAAACCAGACTGATTTTCAATCAATACAAGGTGCTGAAGTTCAAAGTATAAGAAACGGAATGGTTAGATTTTGGGGGACAGTCACTCAAGAATTCAGAGCAGCTATGCATTAGTGGAGGGTTTGCCAATTGCTAGGGACAAAGTCTAAACTCCAAGTGGATTAAGCAACAAAGGACAACTACTTGTATTCATATATGTAGAAAGTATACCTGTGACTTCAGGTGTAGCTGGATCCAGGAGCTGAGAACATGCCTCTTTTCCACAGAGAAGTTCTTGTGCGTGTTAGATTCAATCAGTAGAGAGCTTCTTCCAGAAGATCAGTCATAATAGCCCCGGGTTTTCACTATTGCACTTTCAAAAACCTCTATAGAAAGTGCTTTTCTCCCTTCTAGCCCTCAGTATCGCTTTCAAGGGAGAGTCTAATTGGCCTTGGTTGGTCACTTGCTCCTACTAAACCAATCACTTTGCCCAGGTGGACAGAGAACTGATTTGGTGGTGTTGTTCAGTTGCTAAGTCGTGTCTGACTCTTTGTGACCACATGGACTGCAGTATACTAGGCTTCCCTGTCCTTCACTATCTCCTGGAATTTGCTCAAACTCAAGCCCATTGAGTCAGTGATGTCATCCAACCATCTCATCCTCTGTCACCGCCCCTTTCTCCTGCCCTCAGTCTTTCCTAACATCAGGGTCTTTCCCAATGAGCTGGCTCTTTGCAATAGGTGGCCAAAGTGTTGGAGCTTCAGCTTCAGCATCAGTCCTTCCAGTGAATATTCAGGGTTGATTTCCTTTAGGACTGACTGATTTCCTTTAGGGTTGAATTCTTATTGGCCACCACTATGTTGATGCTGATTGCAGCCATGCAATTAAAAGACGCTTACTCCTTGCAAGGAAAGTTATGACCAACCTAGACAGCATATTAAAAAGCAGAGACATTACTTTGCCAACCAAGGTCCGTCTAGTCAAGGCTATGGTTTTTCCCGTGGTCATGTATGGATGTGAGAGTTGGACTGTGAAGAAAGCTGATTGCCAAAGAATTGATGCTTTTGAACTGTGGTGCTGGAGAAGACTCTTGAGAGTCCCTTGGACTGCAAGGAAATCCAACCAGTCCATTCTAAAGGAGATCAATCCTGGGTGTTCATTGGAAGAACAGATGCTAAAGGTGAAACTCCAATACTTTGGCCACCTCATGCGACAAGTTGACTCACTGGAAGAGTCTGATGCTGGGAGGGATTGGGGGTGGGAGGAGAAGGGGACAACAGAGAATGAGATGGCTGGATGGCATCACCGACTCGATGGACATGAGTTTGAGTGAACTCCGGGAGTTGGTGATGGACAGGGAGGCCTGGCGTGCTGCGGTTCATGGGGTCGCAAAGAGCCGAACACAACTGAGCGACTGAACTGAACTGAACTGAACTGATGTTGAAAAAGCTGAGCAAGACTGTAGTAACCATAGTCTGCCACAAGGGGTCACCCAAGCAGAGTTTTCAAGGATGAATAGGAGTTTATCAATTGCGCAAAAGGAGAACGACTGCACATAGAAAGATCTAGAAAAGTCAGGAAGAGGTGAATGACCATACAATTTTCTGCCAGCACCATGTTGACGTTGGAGCACATCATGTGACCCAGTTTCTGTTGTTTGCATCAAAGCGGCCTTTGCCCTTGCCAAACAGCTTGGCTGGTCACGCCGATCCCTCTGACCCAGTAACTTATCACTGTTGCCCACTACTAATGTCCTAAACACGTCCCAGACCTCACCAGCACCCCTGGGACCACCCCCAAGCCCGAGATAGAGAGGAAAAGAAAAACTGCCCTGACCTGGGTGGGACCTCTTTGAGACATAAGCTCTTATGTAGTCTCCCTAAGGTCCACAGCTGGACTAACCTTCAGGTGCCCCCTTTGTCATCTGCTCACTGGCGTCCACTGCAGGGATCCTTCCCTCCCTGTCTCAGGGCTCCACCCCCAGTGTGGATTTCCTAGGGTCATCCCTTGAGTACTCTATCTCAGGGTCAGCTTCTGAGGGAGGGAAGACCCCAAACAAAGACATGAAAGACAATTGTGGGTCCAGGGCTATCTGCTGCTTCAATCTTTATATGGGTTTCACATTTGATCACTCCACACAGTAACCCTGATTGGTAGAGATGATCATAGACAGTCCCCAACTTGTGATAGTTTGACTTCAGAATTTTCAGCTTCATGATGTGGGCAAGCAATCATTCCATAGAAGCCAAACTTTGAATTTTGATCTTTTCCTGGACTAGCGATAAGTGGTAAGATGCTCTCTCGTGATTCTCAGCAGCTAGCAACGAGCCTCCACTCCCAGTCAGTCATGTGGTTACAGCGATAAACAACTGATACACTGACCTTTTTTTTTTTAACTTTCAGCACAGTGTTCAATACATTATATAAGGCATTCAACACTATTATCATAGGCTTGTGTTTGATGATTTTGCTCAACTGTAGGTTTATGTGAGTGTTCTGAGCACATTTAAGATAGGTTAGGCTAAACTAAGCTACAATGTTTAGTAGGCTAAATGTATTAAATATATTTTCAATTTATTATATTTTCAACTTACGATGGGTTTATTGGGATGTAACCCCACCATAGGGCTTCCCTGGTGGCTCAGTGGTAAAGAACCCACCTGCCAATGAAGGAGACCTGGGTTCAATCCCTGGATCAGGAAGATCCCCTGGAGAAGGAAATGGCAACCCACTCCAGTATTCTTGCCTGGGAAATCCCATGGACAAAGAAGCCTGGTGGGCTACAGCCCATGGGGTCGCAAAAAGAGTCGGACACGACTCAGTGACTAAACAACAACCACCCTATCACAAATGAAATCTGTATTCTTGTTTTTGGTGAGAAGAAAGGGAGGGAACAAGCCTGAGCCGCTCAGTCCCTTCATAACAAAACTGACCCCCAGACCGTGCCCTGCCCGGTGGGAGTGGCTGGGCAGTTCTCATCCTCTTCTGCCCAGGTCTCTGATACCTGATGCAGGGGAATCTTTTATTGAGAAGCTGAGCATCAGGGGCTCCCTGAGCCAGCTTTGAGAGGGTCTGTTCAGCTGGAAGAGCTTGGCTTTGGGCTCTCGGGACTTCCCTGGTAGTCCAGTGGTTAGGACCTGATGCTTTCATTTCAGGGTCTGGTTTCAAATTCTGATTGGGAAACTAAGACTCCACAAGCCATGCAACGCTGCCCAAAAAAAAGAAAGGAAAAATCTCTCAGGTCAATGCTGACACTAAGGAGGCCTGGAAAAGGGTAGTCCTGGAGAAGGACACCTATGTCTCCTTTGTAAACCTGAGTCAAGGCAAGTGTGGAAGCCAAACAGAGAAAGGAATACTCGATGGTCACTCAGCTGGATCTCTCTTGGAAATTCAGGCTGCAGACATGCTCACGAGTGTGTGAAAGTATATGCACGGTCACCTATTTCACGAGTATGTATACTGAAAGTATATGCACGTGAAAGTATATGCAACTATTCAAATAAATGTCAATGTTCAAAGGAATCATATCTAATACTTGATGTAGTGGGTTGAGAATTGGCCTTAAAAAGATACATTCTAACATATCTTAGATAACATAGATAAATTCTAGCCCCCATATCTGTGAATATGACCTTATTCGAAATACATTCTTTGCAGATTTAATCAAGATCTCAAGGTGAAATTTATCCTGGATTTAGGGTGGATAGGCTTCCGAGGTGGCGCTAGTGGTAAAGAACCCACCTGCCAATGCAGGAGACATAAGAGACGCAGGTTCGATTCCCTGGGTCGGGAAGATCCCCTGGAGGAGGACATGGCAACCCACTCCAGTATTCTTGCCTGGAGAATACCATGGACTGAGGAGCCTGGAGGGCTACAGTCAATAGGGTGGCAAAGAGTCAGACACGACTGAAGCAACTTAGCATGCACAGCACACAATAAGAGAAAGGAATGTCCTCATAAGAAAAGAAGAGGAAAGAGAAAAGCCAATGTGATGACAGAGGCAGAGACTGGAGTGACATGTTTATAACCAAGAACTACAAGGATTGCGGATTGCTGGGGGAGAGGCTTGGGATGAATTGTCCCTCAGATCCTTTAGAAGAAACCAATCCTGCCCACATCTTGAGTTCAGACTTCTCGATCAAGTTCTGTGGTTTATGCCACCCAGTTTGATTGCTCTGTTATGGCAGCCCAAGGGAACTAATATATTTGCCAATCTGTATTGTTTACCAGCTATCACCCCTCCTAAGTCTTGGGAGGGCCAGGAGTTTTGTCTGGTTTATTCACTTTGTTTTTCCCAGAGCAGGCCCCTAGGAGGTGCTCAATAAATACTGTGCATCTGTATGTATCAAGCAGACCCTGTTCTATGTGCTTTCCCATGGCTTACCTCATTTCCTCCTCACTGCAACCTTCTACAGCACTCATTCAGTTCAGTTCAGTTCAGTTCAGTCGCTCAGTCGTGTCCGACTCTCCGCGACCCCAAGAATCACAGCACGCCAGGCCTCCCTATCCATCACCAACTCCCGAGTACACTCAAACTCATGTCCACAGAGTCGGTGATGCCATCCAGCCATGTCATTCTCTGTCGTCCCCTTCTCCTCCCGCCCCCAACCTTTCCCAGCATCAGAGTCTTTTCCAGTGAGTTAACTCGTTATGCCCATTCTAAAGGGAGGTGAACTAAGGCTCCGAGGGACAAAGCCAGGATTCCAGCCTACCAAAAGATGGTGACTGTAGCCATGAAATTAAAAGGCACTTGCTCCTTGGAAGAAAAGCTATGACGAACCCAGAGAGCGTATTAAAAAACTGAGACTTCACTTTGGCGACATAAGCCCGTATAGTCTAAGCTATTTTTCCAGTAGTTATGTACAGATGTGAGGATTAAACCATAAAGAAGGCTGAGCACCGGAAGAATTGATGCTTTTGAACTGTGGTGCTGGAGAAGACTATTGAGAGCACCTGGGACAGCAGAGATCAAAGCAGTCAATCCTCAACCCTGAGTACTCATTTGAAGGACTGATACTGAAGCTTCAGATTCAGTACTTTGGCCACCTGATGCGAGGAGCCGACTCACTGGAAAAGACCCTGATGCTGGGAAAGACTGAAGGCAGGAGAAGGGGACGACAGAGGATGAGATCGTTGAATGGCATCACCGACTCGATGGACATGAGTTTGTCCATGGAAGTCGCAAAGCATCCGACACACTCAGCGACTGAACAACAATAATGAGAATCAGAAAAGGGGCGGGAAGGCAGACATTAAGCACATTCCAATAATAACCGATAATAACCGAAGAGCCTCCATTTCTCAAGGAAATTGGAAGTAATAACCGGCTTTGCCCACAGCGCGGAGCCGATGAGATTCTCGAGCGCTTGACCTGCGCAAGCGCCTTTACCCACAATGCCTCCTGCTCGGGCACATATTGTTCCGCCCCCTTTTGCAGCACTCACGGCGGCACTTTACGACTCTGGGCCTTATTTCACTGGTGAGAACACGGCCCGGCCCGCCCCTCGGGCTTAGTAGGCCCCGCCTTACTCTGAGTGGATTGGTTGTCCTTCCCACGAGCCCCGCTCTGACTGGCTCGCGTCGCTGCCACTTTATTTCAGCCTAGTGGCGCGCAGCAGCGGCTACCGGCGGGAACGTGAGCGGCGGCGGCGGTGGCGGAAGTGGCCGGGGAGGCCGGTCCCTGCCGACACCATGGTGAGGCGACGGGGGAGCCGGCCGCCAAGGGCTCTCGGGGCGGGTGCTGGGGCAGGGGCGATGCAAAGCGAGTGTGTTATCCGGGCCTCGAGTCCTGCCACCCGGTCGGAGCGGGGGAAACAGGCCGAAAAATGCAGGAGTTTCTCTCAAGACACCCGGCACGTCGGTCTCAGGGGAATAGAGGATTGGACGAACGTGTAATCGTAGCATAGCAATCTAGCCGCAGTCTTCTCAGTTTTTGGGTGGGAAAAATGAGGCCGGAGAGGAAGGGGAACCCCCCCGCTCCCAGAACGCCAGTGAATGAAACAGAATGACTTCTCAGTTAGGGAAGTGGCTCCGAGTGCATCAGACCCAGTCTGACCTCGTAGAATGTAAAGCTAGAGCTCCAGGAAGTAGACACCCGTTGTGCGTTCTCAGATTAAGCCAACTTGGGGAATTTCAGAGCTTGTAAGGGCTTCCCTCGTGGCTCCGTGGTGAAGAACCCTCCTGTCAGTGTAGGAGACGCGAGTTCCATCCCGGGGTCAGGAAGATCCCCTGGAGAAGGAAATGGCAGTATCTTGCCAGAGAAATCCCGTGAACCGTTGGGTCTGGCGGGATACAGTCCATGGGATCGCAAGAGTCGGACCGACTTAGCTACTGAACAACAAGTCCCTTAGGATGCTAGCCGCACAATCTCCTGTGCCTCTCCTTTTCAGGGTGAGAAACATCCAGAGATGGGTTTGCTTTTCCCAGGGTCACACAGGATGCGGTTCTTAGGAAGAAGGGTCATTTTGAGCCAAAATGGGCTATTCTCCCAGTTCACAGAGGGAAAAACTGAGACCCTGACAGGAAACCTCTCCAAAGGCATACTATTCACAAGTTGTGGACAAGTTCTAGATCTAAACCAGAGAGTGCATGTACCCCCCAGTGTATGACAGGGAAACTGTGGCCCCACAATGGAATTGAGAACTGAGGGCTTCCTGAGAGAGTACCTGGCCTGTCAGCACCCAGGTTGCTCTAAGATGGTCGCTGCACATTTCTCTGAGACTATGATGAGGGCTCATTAAATTTCTCCTGGTCACTGTAAGGCTGGAGAGAAGGGAGCTGGTTCCTCTCTGCTCAAGGGTAGAGTTGGTCTCAGGGAATGAGCAAAACTGGAAAAATCCATGTGTTAAGCTCTATGGAGACTGGGTTTTTGCTTTTTCTTCTCATGGGAGTCCCAGAGGCTAGAGAAGTGCCTGCGTGAAGGGCAGAGTCATTCAGCCTGTTCCTGCCTTCTGGGGAGTGTTGAGGCTGTCCACAAGGCTTTTTCCCTGTGGTCCCTGCAGGGCCAGAAGCAGAGGTCTGGGTGAAGGAGTGGGTTTTCTACAACAACTTCCTGAATTGGGAGCCTCAGGATACTGTTAGGTCTAGGCCTGAGAACCAGGCCCCAGGCATTCTGAGAAAGGCCAAAGAAAGGCCTTTCTTTCCTCAGCCTTTTTTCCCTGACTCCAGAGGACTGTATCTCCCCCAGAACCTAGTGTTCAGTCCTCTTCTGTCTCCCTGGCACCTTCAAGCATCTCCCATCCCCCACCCATGCTGCCTCCCTTCCCCTTGACTTTCAGATTCATCAGGATCGTCCCCTTCCCCTCACCCCTGTCTTTAGCACAGTTTGGGGTTGTAGAAGATGGTAAGATGTGACTGTGGCTCCAGGCCCTGGGCTGTCCCAGCTCCACCTCTCCCTATCTAAGCCTCCCCTTTCTTTGCAGGGTGGAGCAGGAATCCCCCCGCCCCACGTGCCTCCGGGGGGTGGTGTGTGCTGTATTTGTTCAGCAAATATTTACTGAGACCTTCTCGTGTGCCTGACTGGGTGTTCAGTGCTGGACAAAGTCCACACCCTCTGAATTTTCCAGTCTAGCAGGAGGCTTGGCGTTTCCAGTCTAGCCAGGGAGACATAATAAATAAACAAGTTAATTAGAGACTAGCTATGTCCTGTAATAGAAGCAGCAGAGGGTGACCCAGGTGGAAGCCTCCTTTCTTCCCTCCACAGGGTTATAATGAGGACCTGGTTGAGGGAACAGTCACCAGCTGGGGGCGGGGCACCCCACTCAGAGGGAACCTCGGAACAAAGGTTGCCAGCAGCACCAGGCGTGGTGTGTGAGGCGCAGAGTGGGCCGGTTTGCTGGAGTTGGATCGGGTCTGGCTCAGTGGGCTGCCTAGGGAGCGGGTGCACAGGGGAGGGTTGTGAGCAGGTGCTGGTCCCATCTGTGTTGCAGCCATCCTCCAAGGGCACACTGCCAGCAACAGCTGCGGAGGCTGTGGGTCCTGCAGGTCTGCACTGCTGGTAGCTGGGACAGGGTGGCAGCCTGAGAGGGACCAGCTTACAGGCTCTGTGTGCCATAAAAGGACATCTGTGGGTTCCCTGCTGACAGGCATCAGCCTACTCTGCCCAGCTTTACCAGGACCTTGCTCTGTGGCCCTGGGCAGGTTCCTCCTGTTGTCGCCGCTGCTGTCTCATGTAGAGGCTCCTTGATTGGACTGTTCTGACCCTCCCTCCACCTCTCAGGGTCCATCTTCATTCTCGCCTTCCGGGGCTAACCTGGCGATCTGGGAGGAGGACCTAGGTGTGCCCCAGTCCAGATTCCCATTGTGGACACAAGAGAACAGGCTTGCCCAGGAAGAGTGCAAGGTTTTGCCGCTGTAAATACCATGTGGGTGTGTGGCTGCTGCATGTGTGTCTGAGCCTCCGACTCACTGCACTCGGGCAGCCTCACACAGATTCATTCCAGAGCAGAGGGCAGGTTGGCCACCCACCCGCCCTTCTGGGAACAACCACCTCCTTTCCACATGGCCCTTTCTTCCTTCTTATCTTGCTCTTCCAGGAAGCCTGTGCAGGAAGTGGGCCTGGGCCTAGCTTCCTGCCGCCGCTGGACCTCCCCCGGGTGGCTTGTAGGGAAGACCCATGGGATGTGGAATTCCCCTCCCTCCAAGCCCTTCCACAGGGAGCCCTCCTCTGGAGATTGAGGGCCATTTGTGGCCTCCTGAAAGAGAGGCTCAGCTCCCAGCACCTGGAGAAACAGCTGCCCCCTGTTGGATGGAGCCTGAGGGTAGGCTGGGACTCTCCAGCAAAGAACTCCTACGGGTCAGGCCAACTTAGAGTTCCCCAGTTACTGGAGCATGATATGGTTTTCCCTGAGGTGATTTCCTGTCTGGGGGGACCCTTGCTCTAGAACTTTCACCTGCCTATGCTGGATAGGCTGCCATTGGACCCTGAACCCAAGCACTGCCCCTTGAGTCACCCTTCTGGAGGCCCAGAGACAGGCCCCAGAGTAAGGCTCAAGATTTGTGTTCCAAAATGAAAACTGATTTTTTTTCCCCCCAGTTAACACTATATGGTTTTTTTTAATGAAAAAAATTCAGTAATAAAGGAAACAGAACTATCTTGAAAGTTTCCCTTATCTGGGTGAGTTTTTAAATCCCATTGTTTATCTGCTGTCCCTTGCAGTAACCACAGACTTTTTTCTGAAATGTTTCTTCTCACCTGGTAAATTCCACCCGAATATCCAGCTCAGATGTCGCCTCTTTAGATCAAGAGGCCAGCCGAGCCTGATGGATCACTCTGCCAGGGGACAGTCAGGGCTGCCCCCCAAGGTGTGGGCCTAGCATGAGCTGACTTCTGACAGATAGGGTCGATCCAGATTCCATCTCTCACTAGGTCTCTAGTGCTGGGCAAGTTCCTCAGTCTCTAAGCTCATCATCCCCATCTGTAAAGTGGGTGTGATGATAACCATCTACCATACTGAAAATGAAAGACTTAGGTAGAGCTGCACATGTTAACCTGGACGTATCTCTGAGACATCAGCAGAGCAAAACACGCAAGCAGCAGCAGGACCCGTGTGCCATGATGCTGGTGATAAACTTGGAGGGCTGTGCCTGGTCCTGTCAGGTGTGACTACATACAACATGAGCTACAGAGAAATACCCAGAATGATCAGCCCCAGCACCAGAGGGCAGCTGCTGCTGAGATTGTCAGGGGAGAGATCCAGCTATTTTATTGAAAGACTTCAGGGGAGGGTCAAAAGGCAGGGAGGACAAAGATCTAATATCCTTCTGGCCAGGGTCTTCCCAGCTGCAGAATTTTTGAAATGAGGTTTTTTCTAGACTTCGGTGCTAAACTGGGAGGCCACTGGTTATGTGTCCTGGGGTTGGGCAGAGTTCAGAGGCTGTGTTTCTGTTGAGGGATATGCCAGCCCTGCCTAGAGGCCGGGGCTCCACGGTGCTGATGAGCCAGACAAGTCATGCGCTTTTGTTTGCCTTTCAGCTTCCCTTGTCACTGCTGAAAACGGCTCAGAATCACCCAATGGTGAGTATGTGCCACTCTGGAGTGGTGCCTTTCATCAGGGTCCGGCCTCAGCACAGGGACAGTGACACTGGGCAAAGGGTGAGGTGCTTCCAGCCAAGCCCGCCTCCTGCCTTTCCACGAAGCAGCAGCTTGTCCTTTTCTCCTTCCCACACGCCAGGGCCTGTGTCATTTCTGCTCCTGTTCCAAGTCATACATATTTATTAAAACTGTCAAATACTAGAGATTCGGAGGAAGTGGAAGCCCCTCTTCGTTAATCTTCCAACAGTGTATTCTTCGCTATTTACTCATTTTGACTTTTAACGTGTGTATAAGCATGAATGAATGTTTTAAATGTGGGTGGATTCATGCAATACACATTCCCTAATGTGCTTTTGTTCCTTTGGGATAGAGTGTGATATCTGTCAATATATTCTGTTGTCTTTCCGTTTTTTAATTCAGATATTATTGACACAACCATGCAGTTCAGCCTTTTCAGGGTGGACAGTTTAGGGACGTTCAGCATGTTCACAGTGTTGTGCAACCATCACCTCTGTGTCGTTGCAGAGTAATCCTGTCACCTCACAGGTGGCCGAGTCCCTGCTGGCAGCCACCCCCACAGCCCCTCCCCCGCGCCTGGCAGCCACTGCCCTGCTCTCTGTCTCTGAGACTCGCCTGTTCTGGACACTTCCCACAGATGGGGTCACACAACACGTGGCGTTTCGTGTCTGGCTTCTCTCTCTCAGCATGGTGTTCTCGGGCTTGTCCGCATTATAACGTGTGTCAGAGCTCCATTCCTTATGGCCAGGTGATAGTCCACTGTGTAGATATATCACACTTTATCCATCTGTCCTGGTGGCTTCCCTGATAGTTCAGATGGTATAGAGTCTGCCTGCAGTGCCAGATACCAGAGTTTGATCCCTGGGTCAGGAAGATCCTCTGGAGAAGGGAATGGCAACCCACTCCAGTATTGTTGCCTGGCGACTTCCGTGGATAGAGGAGCCCTGCAGGCTACAGTTCATGGGGTCACAGAGTCAGACACGACTGAGCAGCTAACACACATCCATTTGTTCCCTGATGATGGACATTTGGGTTGTTTCTGCTTTTTGGCTACTGAAAATTTGAGCTGCTGGGAACATTCATGTACACATTTTTCTGTGGATGTATGCTTTCATTTCTCTTGGGCAGATAGCTGAGTTGATTTTTTTTTTTTTTAATTTTTTCAAACTTGAAAGTGATGACTTTCTAAATTGTGTTTTAAACCTTAATGTGGTTGCCAAGGGAAACAGGCAGAGTAGCTGTAGAATGTCTCCAGCACCATGGAAGGCAGGGGAGAGCATGTGGTGACTGGCGGTGGCCATCTGGGGACTCAGCTGAGCTGTCCTACAGGCCTACTAGGGTCTCACCCTCGTCCACGTCACTGGTCACCCACAAGCAGGAACTTGAGTAGGAAGTCACAGGCATGGGCTGAGCTGCCGCTGGCTCTCATGCCAGCACCTGGCATCATGCCAGTGCTCAGGCCTGGCCCACAGAACGGTGCAGAGGTGGTGTCTGGGCAGCCCAGTGCCTCTCCAGCCCCAAAAGTTGATTATTTTTTTTTAATTTTTATTTTATATTGAAATATGGTTGAGCTACAACATTGTGTTAGTTTCAGGTGTACAGCAAAGTGATTCAGTTATGTATACACAGGGATCTGTTATTTTTAAAATTCTGTTCCAATCTAGGTTGTTACTTAATATTAGGCAAAGAATTCCCTATACTATAGAGTAGATCCTTGCTCAATTTGTTTGTTTGTTTTGGAGTGTAATTGGCTTACAGTGCTCTGCTAGTCTCTGCTGTACAATGAAGTGAATCAGCTGTATGTATACATACATCCCCTCCCTCTTGGACCTCGCCCCACCCCAACCCCGTCCCATCCATCCAGGTCATCACAGAGCACTGTGCTGTACTGCAGGTTCCTGGTTACCCATTTTAAATATAGTTGTGTGTGCATGTCGATTCCAAACTCCCTAACCATCCCTCCTCGACCCCATCCCCTCTGGTAACCATAAGTTTGTTCTCTGAGTTGACATTTTTTTAAGACAGGCTTTTCCTAGCAAAAGCATGTCTTCTGAATGAGGTGCTTTTCCCGAAACACATCAAGACAGGCAAGTAATTCCTACAACGAAAGACTATCTCCAGACCACCATAGATCACACATGTGGCATCACTGGGCACCTGGCCACCCTGTTACCCTAACATTACTCATTCTTTTAAAGATGTGTGGGTATTGTTCATTTCTTCCACACACAGGAAAACGGTTTCATCATAGAAAGTGTACAATGTCCAACAAAGTGTACTGAGAAAGCAGAGCACATCTCCTGTAAGATGGGCCACTGGGGGCCTGGGCACCGTGCGCTGTGCCCGCTGGGTCCCAAGAGGAGCCATGGACGTGTCTGAGCAAGGCCCGATGGTGGCGACCTGTCCTCAGGGTAGGTCTGCACCTTCCTCAGGGAATGTAACTGATATGGGACCTGTTTCTCTCCAGTTGGTGGAGCTCAAAAATGGGGAGACATACAATGGGCACCTGGTGAGCTGTGACAACTGGATGAACATCAACCTGCGTGAGGTGATCTGCACGTCCAGGGTGAGTGCCCTGTGCCCTCAGCCTGTACCCCTGACTGGGGGCCTTCAGGTGGTGCTGGTCTGGGGGACATCTTGAGTGGAGGCTGTGTGGCCAGGGTCGTGCACTGGGACCTGGGATGACCTTCCAGAACCTCAGTGTTCTCACTTCCAAGTCTGGTAACAAGCCCTCTTCCTGGACTTTTGGGAGGCTGAGGCCCACACCTCAGCCTCTACTGTAGGTCATCCTGCCAGGGGCGGGGCCCGAGGGACTGGGCTGGATGTGGAGCTGGGCAGAGGGACAAGGCTCCAAGTCTCTGGTGCTCTGGACTTTGCACCTGTGGATGCTGCCCAGCAGGTACTGAGCTGCTCCTTCTCCCCCCAACCCCAGTGCCACTCCTGACCAGGAAGGACTTGGGCCTAGGGGTGCCTCTGGCTATACACCTGTTCCCTACAGGGAGGAGGGGGTGGCCTCCAGGGCAGACTCCCTCCCCCTTCCTGCACTGGGTTCTGCTAGTTAGTGCTTTCCTTTCCCCTTGATTCCCATCTCCATCACCTGCCCAAGGTAGCCCCCATATTACGGGGAAGAAGCTGCTGGAAGGCCCAGGCTGTCTTGAGCCAAGGACAGGGTACCTCCAGGGCTCGCCCCGCCAGCATTCAGCAGAGCACGAGGCAGCCACTCTCATCCTCTGGGACCTTTCCTGCCCCAGAAGGCAGACGGAGGTGGGAGGACCACCCCCTCTCCCCCTCAGCTCCTCAGCTCTGTGACTTACTTCTTGGGACTGAACTCCAGGTGGCAGGTGGCTGGGGATTTCCATTGTGGCTGTGGCACATGGCGCCATGGTGTACAGCTGGGCACATGTCCTTCTGTACACAGCCAATAGGTTTCTGTCCACTTTGAGGACGTCGAGCCAATCACTGGGTCTTGGGGCAAGGTCAGTCCTGCCTCCATAGCCAAGCCTGGACACATGGCTCCCCCTGGAGGGTTCCCCTCGGGACCCAGCGATTGGGAGGAGAAACGGTGTGAGGAACCATCTTATGCAGGCCGTTAGGCCTCCTCACAGGTGATAGCAGCCCCTTCTCCCCTCGGGCAGCCGGATAGAGAGACCCCAGGGGCTGAGAGTGTGCAGGAGAGCAAGCGTCTGGAGGCACGAGCTGCCCCCGTGGAAAGCACATAAGCTTGGTTCTCCCAAGGAGTACGCTGGGCTGGGCCTGCCTTTGGCTGGGGAAAAGCCTCATGCTGAATGGCTGCCCCCGGTCCCAGCCCTGAGCTTCCACAGAATGATCGTTCTGCCTGACTTTACTCTGCATCCCCACGGACTTGGCCACTCGCCTGCCCTTTCTGGGAAAGGAATGCTCTGAGGCCTCTTGGGGCTCCTGGATGGGTCGGGGGCTCTTCTGTGTATTCCCTGGAAGAGCTGGCCCTCAGACATTCCACTTATCCCCACCGAGCGCCTGCACTGGTCTGGGCCAAGTGGCCCAGGCACCGATGATGTCATGCAGGAAGACTGGGGGCTTCAAGGAGGCTGCAAGCGAGGCCTGCAGTTAGCTAGACATGAAAAGGCGGGAACAGCATGAGCTGAATGCTGGAGGCCAGAAGCCCACTGTGTGTGTTCCAGAATGTTCCATCTGGAAGGCACATTG
The DNA here is from genome assembly GCF_049115385.1 of Moschus berezovskii. Classification (NCBI taxonomy): domain Eukaryota; kingdom Metazoa; phylum Chordata; class Mammalia; order Artiodactyla; family Moschidae; genus Moschus; species Moschus berezovskii. The sequence continues at coordinate 107,186,462 of NC_142467.1, read as the reverse complement.
AGTGCCGAGAGAGGGCAGCCAGAGTGGGGTTGGATCCCAGGCCCTCTGGAGCCACACTGAGAGCTGGACCTTGTCCTTGGCCAATGGGGCCCCGATTGGGATCTGAGCAGGGAGATGTCTTGGTCTGATTGCTAGGGGTATGGGGGGAGGGGTTGGCTTGGGCCAGCAAGGGTGGGGCGGGAGAAGCAATCTGATGGACGAGGTCCCGGGCTCCTGCCCAAGGGCAGCAGGAGGGTGGGGCGAGGCCTTGTGCTGGTCACAGGGTGTTTGGGGGTCTGGGGGAGACAGCATCCTGAAAACTTCAAGGTTGGCGTTGCTCAAGAGTCTGCAGCTATACAAGTGCCCTTGTCTCTCTAGCTTCCATGAGCTCCCCTGTAAACTGGCAACACTGGGTGCTGCCCCAGCTGGCCCCAAAGCTGCCTCTCTACCCCCTCCTGGCCCTCTTCACCCACCACACAGGCTCCATGTCCTGCTCACCTGTGGCCCATGCCCAGCTCAGACCCTGCCACAAGACACTGCGTGAATGAATGAGTTACGGTGTGTGGAGCGGACTCCAGGAGAGTTCAGAAGGCTGGGGGCAGGAGGGGGAGGAGCTGGGCTATGACAGTACCTGGCCCGTGAGGCAGCTTCACCCCTCTCCAGGCTTTGGACTGCATCCCCCACCAGAGGACAGGCTGAGGACACAGGCTGCTCACGTGGACCTGCCCCGCCCGCCCTCAGGCGTGAAGGGCTGCCAAGGGTCTGGAGAGAGCCTGCTGGAGGGCAGCCCCTCCCATGTCCTGTGCAGAAGGAAGAACCTCACCCTGCGGGTCGATGCCAGGTGCAGGGAGCCCGAGAAGATGGATGTTGCCCTGGCTGTCTGCACGTCCTTCCCCATGGCTCTGACACATTTCCCCTCTCTTGCAGGATGGGGACAAATTCTGGCGGATGCCCGAGTGCTACATCCGCGGCAGCACCATCAAGTACCTGCGCATCCCTGACGAGATCATCGACATGGTCAAGGAGGAGGTGGTGGCCAAGGGCCGTGGCCGCGGCGGCCTGCAGCAGCAGAAGCAGCAGAAGGGCCGCGGGACTGGGGGTGCCGGGCGAGGTAGGCCCTTCTCTCCCCTCTCCCCTGGCAGGCAGCCGGGGCCTCCCCGCGGGGGGAGGCTGCCGTGCACGGCCTCTGGCCGGCCCGGTGTTGACGTTCTCCACTGTTGTCGCCGTGTTGCTGAGGGCCTGGCTCTGAGCCCCTCCTCCATGGCACTGGGGGATGTGGCTCACGCCTGTGTGGCCCATGGCCCCCGCCCCAGGAGCCCAGCTGAGTCCTGGTGGTCAGTGCTCGCCGCACCCATCCCTGCACCATGGGCCCTCCTCCCCACAGTGGCTCTCGGTGCTCCCTCAGCTCCAGGTGCCGCCCGGCAGACTCACCCGGTGCCCACGCAGACCTGGGACTTGAGCCCTGCCTGTGTTTCCTGGTAGCTGCTCTGGGCCCCTTGGCAAGGCTCAGTCTCCCCCCCTGTGGAGACGATCCCCATGGTGCCCAGCCTGGGACCCTTCCCTGCTGTGACTCCTTTAGACAAAACTGAGGTCACGCCTTTTGGGTAGATCACCCCGCACCACCCTAAAATCATAAATCTAGCATAAAACTAAACGTGCAGTCAGCTAGAGCTGGAGCCCAGAGGCCAGCTGTGGGCCCCACCCTTCCCCACCTCCCCCACCCAACTTCCGTCCTTGGAGGGACCTGGCTTTGTCTCGCCCACCTGGAGGGGCTTGTATGCCAGATTCTGGGAACCCACCTTGGGGGCTTATAGGCAGAGCCAGGAAGGACATAGGAGCCCTCCCTGAGCTGAGGCTTGAGTAACAGAAAAAAGAAGAGGGCACACCAGGTGGAGAAGAGCCCAGGATGGGGGTGAGCAGGGCCCCAGGACCTGCCCCCAGGGCCAGGCTCTCCACCCAGGTGCCACCACTGTCGAGTAAACTGCCTGAAGGAGCAGGGAGGACAGGGAGAGCAGCTTGCTTGCGTAGGGGCCCCTGCATGACCGGGCTCCCCTTGGCCAAGCTGGGTCTTGCTCCGTTAGAGGTTCGGCTAGGCAGACCCTGGCAGCACTGGCTCTGTCCCCTGCATGTGTGTGGAGGAAGGGGGCCCTGGAAGGCCACGCTGCTGCTTCTGTGACTTCCTGGTCAGGGGCTGCACCCACCTTGGGCTATTCACCGTCCCCAGCCGCAGTGCTGTGCGCTCCACGTAAAATGTCTTTCGGAAACAGCCCCACCTCTGGCTGCAGAGGTCAGAGCTCAGGAGGCTCCCCCACCCCTTCTCTGGGCTGGACACACAGAAACCCCACCCCAGGCCATTGTTTCTCTCCAGGGCCAGATGTGGGTGGTGCCACAGCAAGGCAGGCTGGGGTCCCCCGTGCAGCCCCAGCCATGCAGCTGAGCATCAGTGCTCCACCCTTGGGCTGAGTCCAGGCCTCATCCTTGCTTGTACTACATGCTTCTCCTGGAAACCCTTCTGATTTTGTCCTGCTGATGATCCCCCACCGCCATCTTGACCCTCAGCCCTCTCTTCCAGGAATCATCCCTCCCCCCCCAGCCACAAGCCCCAGTATGACTTGGTGCCAACCTCTGTCCTCCTTGGCATCCTTCGCACCCCTGGGGCGCCTGGTCTGGTATCCCTTGTCACACTGAGAATGTCGTGGAGCAGTACCCCTGCCCAGCCCTGGTCAGCCGCTCCACCTCAGGTTTTCAGCCTGCTCGTCCCACTGAAGGTACAGTCACTGCCTCCACTTTACAGAGGCGGAAGCTGAGGCTCAGAGGGGTTCAACGACTTGGTTGTAGTCTAAGCGTTCCAGTTCCTGGCCCCTGCCCACAGAGACCCTCCCAGCCCAGCTCTACTGAAGCCCCTTCCTCTGTCCCACAGGTGTGTTCGGTGGCCGCGGCCGAGGTGGGATCCCCGGGACCGGCAGAGGTCAACCAGAAAAGAAGCCAGGCAGACAGGCGGGCAAGCAGTGAGCCGCCCCTCATTCCCGAGACTGGGCTGCCGCACCGAGCATCTGCTCCCACCCCGAGGCTGCATTCCTGCTCTCCAGTTTATGACTGTTCAGAACAAAAAAAAGAGGCAGGGGTCGGGGAGGACCCCCGCCTGTCATCTTGTGATCCTCCTCCTTGTTTGTTAGCCAGCAGTTCTATGGTTGGAAATGTTATTCTGTGCTTCTGGTTTTGTGAAGCCTCAGCCAATTGGAATCCTGGAAGATTCTGTGTTTAATGCATCTTTAAAGCCCTCACTCTTGTTTTAAGGGCAGGCATTTTCCAAACAGGTTTGTTTCGCATTCTGAGTGGTGAACACACGGGAGGTTTTTATTTTCAGCTATTTGCACTGAGATTGACAGCCTGGAGGGTCTCCTGAAACATGGACCCTGAATCTGCCTTTTCAGAATGAACCCAGGCAAACGTATGCCTCAGAAGCTGTCTGGGGGATGACGCTGGGCCCTGCTCCGTCCGTTCTTCTCTCCCTCTTTGTCTTACAAAAATAAAAACAAACACAACTACAAACTGCCAAATCCATAATTCCTTTGAACCACTGGGCGCATCTAGTAGTAGTGTCCTCAGGAAATCACAGCCCCCACGCAAGAAGTTTCCTTTTGCACCCTGTGGCCTCTCACCAAGGGGAAGCATTTCAGTGGGACACTGGTTCCCATGACCCTCAGCAGCCTCTTACAAAAGGTGGAAGGCCAGATGGGGGTCTGGGCAGTAGGGGACCCCCTTCCCCTCTTTGTAGGGAGGTGGGGGAGGGAAGTCCTAGGCAGGAGCCAGTGGGACACCCACACTGCCTCTCCTCACCCTCTGTCCCTGTTTGCAAGCACTGTTCACACCAGAGCTCCCTGAGAAGCTGCGATAGGGAGCTGCCTCCAGGAACACACAAGGAAGGGTTTCGTGAACCTTTTACCTCTTAGAGTCAAGGCCTTGCCTGTCCACGACTCAGCGATTTGCCTGAGACGCTGAGCCAGCACTTGTGCAAAATGCTTCCGGCAGTGTGGTCCTTTGACCAATATTCCTGCACAGCCTGGTGTTAAGAGGCTGGTGGCTCAGACGGTAAAGTGTCTGCATACAATGCAGGAGACCTGGGTTCGATCCCTGGGTCGGAAAGATCCCCTGGAGAAGGAAATGGCAACCCACTCCAGTATTCCTGCCTGGAAAATCCCATGGACCGAGGAGCCTGGTAGGCTACAGTCCATGGGGTCGCAAAGAGTTGGACTAAGCGACTTCACTCACTCATGGATGTGAGGTCTACCTGGCCTGGGGTTCTACTTGTCATCGATACCGTGTTGAGACCGGTTCTGAAGAGTGATTGGAAGAAAAGATGGTGGTGCCTGTCAAACTCCACTTAGGTCTGCAAAGTACTGGCCTAGCTATCTCAAAGATTCTCTAAGATTTCTCAGTCTGATCCTATCTGGAGAATGCTGTTCCCTGCCACTACCTCATCATTGCTTCTCTCCTGTTGCACCCGCTCCAGGGACCTGCTGCTGCCTGAGTCCTTGTTTTGGCATAGGTTGGGGACAGGGGTGCCGGGTCTGAGTGTGACCTGGGCCCTGGGAACCCACCTCCCTCAGAGACGAGGGCGGTGCCAGGCCAGGCTGGTAGGAAGACACGAAAAGAATGGCGGGGAGGGAGGGCCTGTGTTCACAACTCCCCTCCCCCATAGCCCTGGACACAATACCATAGTGGCCTTTGGGGGCCTTGGCCTGGAGTCTGGGTTTTCCACTTGCCAGGGGTGTGATGTCTCTTGTGAGGCTCTGATGAAAGCCGGGGGCTCTGCCTCGCTGTGAACGAGAAGCCCTTTCGCTGCCCCGCCCCTCCCTGCTGTTCGCGGTTTGGTTTTTCTTCCTTAGCTCTGGACGAAGAACATGTTCAGACGTTCCCAAGGGCCCCTTGGCCGCTCAAGGTCTTGGGTCTCCGACGCGCCCCGTCTCCACACAGGGGCGCATCCCCGGCGGCGTGCGTAATCGCGGCTTCCTCCCCGCGCCGCCAGCCGCGCCAGCCGCCCCTGACCTTTCCAGCCGGGCAGCCCCGGCTCACGGCCCAGTTTTCTCCGAGCCCCTGGTGACGTGAGCCGCCTCCCCGGCACTGGCCGCTTAGGTGCCAAGGGGCTTCCGGAAGGCTCCGTCCTCCCGAGTTGGATAGCCCGGTTTTCCAGTTCTTCTTCCTGGTTGGTTTCAAGAAACCAACCTCAACGCCCTGAACAAGAAGAGAAACCAAAAGTGCCGGCCTGGTTCCCACAGGTCAGCCTCCTTCTTTCTGCCCTCCTGATGGCCTGTCTCGGGGGGCTGGGCCCCCATCAGCTGACTGCTGCATGACCTGCAGCCTGTGGGCTGCCTGAAGTGTAGGTGGTGAAGTGTAGGTGTTTCTCGCCAGCAGACCTTCTTTCTCCCTTTGGAGTTTGTTCCAGCTGTCAGGCTGGGAGGCCCACACACCCAGGTGTGACTCAGCTTGGGGCCCGCCTGGATTGCCCTGTTGCTTCAACCTGGGGCCATGAGTCCATTTCAGGGAGCTGGAGCCAGTGGGCAGCCGTAAGCAGCAGCCCCCCCAGGTAGTAGTGGGCAGGAGGGCGACTCTTGCCTTCCTGTCAGTCCGGCCTGCACGCCCCTCAGCACTGATTCCCCCTCCACTGGGCTTCACCTGCTGCTCCACCAGCACCAGCCCTGGAAGCCCTGCCCCCAGCCGGCTGCCTCCCACTTCTCCAGGCAGGCTTGATGGCAGGTGTCCTCCCCACCCATGCAGCTGGGCCCTGGGGTCTGCATGTCCTGCCTGTGTGTCCCTACCCGCCCTTCACTGTCTCAGTGTCCTCTGACGGCCCTCCGTGGACCAGGCTGCTTGGTCTGTGGGAGGTACGGGAGGTGGTCTGATGTCCACTCGGACAGTCTTAATGGGGGCAGCTGTTCGCCATAACGGGAACAGAGGTCTGGCTGGGGGTGGAGGAACTGGGGCCACAACCGCATCCCAGGCACTGGAGACTAAGCTGTGAATTAAACAGAGTCCCCCACCACAGTGACCCTTACCTTCCAGGAGGGTGAGCTGGCAACGAACAGGCCAAATGCATAAATTCCAAGAAGAAAATGAGGGTGGGGAAGAGAGGTGGTCAGGGCAGGCCAGGGGCGACATTTGAGAAAAGGGTTGGAGGGAGGCAAAGGAGTCATACCCCTGGGGGAAGAGTGTTCCTGACAGGGAGACAGTCTGTGCAAAGGTCCTGTGCCAGGTGGTGACAGGAGCAAAGTGAGAGGACAGGAAATGAGGCAGGTGCAGGCCCTGAGTGAGATAGGAAGCCACAGAAGGTTCTAGAACAGACTGAGGCAAGCGTGGAAGGCAAGAGACCAGAGGAAGCAGTGCTGGGGTGGGGGTGGGGTCAGCCCAAGGGAGAGGCCACAGAGGTGGTGGGGGAAGGGGCAGGGACAAGACTGTCCAAATTCAATTAAGACTTTAAAAATGGTCCACATCAAAAAAGTCTGAAAAAAAAAAAGCCTCTGGCCTTCGGAAGAGAGCAGGGAACAACAGGTAGAGGGAACAGTAAACACAAAAACTCCTGAGACTCTGGGGCCTGCTTAGGGAGTGAAGTGAGGATGAACAGACCCAGGGGCTTGATCCCAGTAACAGCCGAGCAGGGCACAGGCAGTGTCCGTGTGCAAAGACAGAGAGGGTGAGCCATCTACCCCAGGACACACGCTGGGAAGTGTAACCCCACTGTGCCTCAGACATAAGCCAGTGCTCCTCAATTGCTTTAAAAAAGAAAAAATTTTTTTTCATACTAGGAATTGAACTCGTGCCCCCTGCAATGGAAGCGTGGAGTCTTAACCGCTGGACCTCTGGGGAAGTCCCTCATTCCTGCTTGAAAACACCAGAGAAGTCCCTCACTGGGCACCTGTGGAGTGTCTGAAACCTCACCTGGGACCCTCTTTATCTCCATTAGCTGTGGGGGCAGCGTGACTGACTGGGGACCTGGGCAGTGGTGCCACGCCACAAGGAGGGGCTGGGCCACTGTCCTCTGTGCACTGAAGGCCGACACCAGATGCTTGGCCCCAGGTCCGTAAGCTGTCACCTTACAGGCCCTGGGTCCTGCCCTGAGACCCCCCTCCTGGTCTGGGCCCAACCACCCAGGGATGACTCACCCCCACTCCGCGCCCGCTGGAACCAGGCACCAAAATAGTCACCCAGCTCACTCTTGGGAGTGGCCGTGGAATATTTCAGGGCAGCATTCAGTGCCTAAAAATACTTGGGGAATACAGGCATGCATCTCTCCTCCCTCGTTCCCTTCTCTGTTCCTTGGAAAACCATCCCTGTAAGCACCCTGGGGCCCGTCCCTCCACGCTACACCCCTCCAGCAGCTTACGCCTCCCCAGCCAGCAGGGCTGTGGGAGGTCCCCAAGTGCCCACATCCCTGTCAAGTGTGGTGAGGTGGCCTTGCTTCCTCCCTGTTGCCATGGAGAGACTCCACAAGGTTCCCCAGAACTCTCTGGAAGGGCGAAGCCTTTTCCACAACCCTTAGAAGTCTCGATTCCTGGAGAGGGAGGCCAGGATGCAACAACATGGATCAGGGGGATCTTCATTACTCAGCAGTTTTCCTTCAATATTAGAAAATGGATCTTGCTGTCTGTGTTCACGAGGCTGCTGGAAGCAGGCTCCTAGGACAGGGCCCCCAGCTGAATCCAATTCTGTTGCCTCCCCTGTCCACTTGTTTTGGGACCCCATGTAGGTTATTGGTCCTTCTCCCTCCCCCAGGGAGCAGGCTGTCCCCCTCCAACACACCCAAATATCTTTGACATCACCCTAATCACTCAGTGTCCCGGGCACACTCCATCCTAACCACCTAGCCCCTTGACTTTTCTTGTGGCCCCAGGAAGGTGAGGGGAATGATTAGAGTTGGAGAGTGGCTTGGCCCACTGGGATCTGATCCGCTTCTCTATCCCCTGAAGCCTCCAGCTAGAGGGACTAGCAGGTGCAAAGGCCCTGGGGAAGGCACATGCTGGGTGTCTTGGAGACACAGCAAGTTGAGCATTATTGCCTAAAGTCCACACTTGATGACTCTGAAGGTAAAGAATCTGCCTGCAATGCAGGAGACCCGGGTTCGATCCCTGGAATTGGGAAGGTCCCCTGGAGAAGGAAATGGCAACCCACTCCAGTATTCTTGCCTGAGACATCCCATGGACAGAGGAGCCTGGTGGGCTATAGTCCATGAGGTTGCAAAGAGTTGGACACGACCAAGCAGCTAACACAGAGACAGTTTTTACCTAAAGTGCTTTAAAAACAATTGAAGTAACATTCAGTAACATAAAATCAACCTTTTTAAACTGAGGAATTCAGGGACTTCCCTGGTGGTCCAGTGACTAAGACTCTGTGCTCCCAGTGCAGGGGGCCAGGGTTCCTTCCCTGGTCAGGAGGGACTAGGTCCCACTTGCCTCAACCAAAGATCCTGCATGCCACATCTAAGACCTGGCACAGCCAAATTAAAAACAAACAAACAAACAAAAAAGTGAGCAGTTCAGCGGTATTTAGTACATTCATGATGTTGTGTAACCACCACCTGTACCTAGTTCCAGAACATTGTCATCACCCCACTCCCTGCTCCTCAGCCCCTGACTGCCACTAATCTGCTTGCCGTGTTTATGAGCTGACCTGTTTTGGACATTTCACATAAATGGAACCACATCCTATGTAGCCTTCTGCATCTGGCTGCTTTCACTCAGCACAGGATTTTTAAGGTTCATATGTGTTGCAGTGTGTATCAGCGCTTCATTCCTCTCTTTGGCGGAATAATATGCCATATGACCGGATACACTGTATTTATTCATCATCTCCTGGACTGTGGGTTGAGTGTTTCCTCTGTGTTTACACCTAAGGAACAACAGGCCATCTCTTAGGTCTGTAGACTCTGAAGATGGGGGTAACCAAGAATTACACGAGACAGATACCGGGTGAAGCCCCTAAGGGTCTTGCAGGCAGAGAGAGCAGCGTGTGCAAAGGCCCCGAGGTAGGAATGGGCTGATGCGCTGGAGGAAAGGCAGCAAGGCTGGCGCGGCTAGAGCAGGGCAAGTGGAGAGCGAGGCGGGCGCAGCCGTGAGGCCTGAGGGCTGTGGGGAAGGGTCTGGGCTGTACTTTGAGATGGAGAGACTGAAAGAGACACAGGCACAGGGGGAGACTGACAGCAGACGGGAGAAAAGAGGGCCTCGGCATCTTGAGGCCTGGGACCAAGTGGCCGAGGGTCTTCACCAGCGTCCTCTCAGCCCAGACCCTTCTCTGACACTGACTGCATGGACAAGAGGTAACTGCCCTGTGGGGCGAACAGTGTGGCCCCACAGGAAGTGGTCCATACACGTTAGGTGGATGAATGAACAGAGGGATGGATGGACAGGTGGTGCATGGATGGATGGACAGACAGACAGATGGAAAGGATGACAGGTGGATGGAAGGAGGAAGAAGAGCTGGTACCCAGTCACTGCGGTGAGATCATGATCTCCCCGCTGCTAGTAGGTGATTGGCTGGGGGTTCTGGAGGAACTTAACCAGCTGCCACAGGGCCTCACCCACTCCTCTCTAGTCTCAGAAGATGAGTGGAGTGGAGGCTGCAGGGTGGGGGCTGGGCAGGGTGCCTTGCGTGCAGAGGCGGCCGCCGGGTACCAGATGCCGCTACCTGCCTCTGCCTCTGAGTCAGCATCACCATGGCAACGCGGGCCCTGCCGGATGCTCCTCGGGGCACATCCCCCATCACTGCAGCCACCGTCACTGCCACCTCCTCACAGGGGGCTGGGGCAGAGGGGCAGCTATTTTTAACCAGGTTGCGGGCAGAGCTCAAGGACCCCAATGCCCACCTCCTGCCATCTGTCAGCTTCTCTGTCTCTTAAGCCACCCCCTCCCTGCAGAGCTTGCAGCCAAACATGGGGTGAGGGGGCAGAGTGAGGGGCCCAGTGGGGTTGGGAAGCCAGCCGAGGGAAAGTCTTCAGGCTTGGCTAGATAGGGGGGCTGCAGAGTGTTTTGTGGGCACGAGTGAGGGAACATCATGGGCAAAGGTTAGGTGGCTGGATGGCAGCAGTGGGCAGAGAGCTAGGGGGTGACAGGGAGATGGGCTGAGCAGGGAGCCGCAGGGCATGTGAAGAGGCCAGGGGGCACTCACAGAGAGCAGATGGACCCCTGTGACCCTGGGCAGCCTCTGTGCTCCCTGTGTCTCCCCTGCATCCTCAGGAACATGGGCACCGGTGGGGAAATGGAGGCAGGGAGGGTAGTCACAGGCTCCACCTGAGCTGGCAAGGACTCCACCTACCCCCACCCCAGCTGCCGACAACATGGATGCCCCTGTGATTCGCCCCTGCCCTTACCTTCCCCCATCTCCCCTTTCCTGACCCCACTCCAGCCTCTTCCTTGACTGTCTTCCAACACACCCTGTATCCCTACCTCAGGGCCTTTGCACTTGCTAACTTAGCGTTTAGGAACATCCTTCCCTGGTGCCTCCTTGCAGATGTCATGGACCCTCTGTATTCCCCACTCCCCTACTCCTGGTGAGATTTCTTCACAGCTCTTGCCAGATATTATATTACCTATCTTTTCAGATATTCCCACCCCAAGAATGCAGGCCCCTCTCAGAGTGTCGGTCTATCCAACGATGGCAGTAGCCAGTGTGCCGAGGGAAGGGGAAGCCAGGCCATGAAATGCCAGTATCTGGGTCCTCTCCACCTGACCCAGAGCTGCAGGGCCAGGCTGGGGACTTGGGAGAGAGAGTTACAGCTCCCTGGGTGGTTCAGGCCACAAAGCACTGTCTGAGGTCACTGAACAGCCAGGCCGCAGCCAGAAGCCAGCATCAGGGATCTTGCCCTGTGAGTCTCCAGGGTAGCTGAGGCGTCCAGCTCGCAAGGTGGCCTCCTGAATCCCTTATCACCACATACACTGAGCATCGCTAGGGCCACCATGTCCTCACTAGCTCCAACTAGGCTGCCCTCGGACAGTCACTTCGGATAGTATCTTTCTTGTACAGTTTTATAATGTCACCTTCTCATCATGCCAACAAGGCTGAAGGCTGGTTCCAATCCCCAGCCAAGAACCACGCATCCCAGTGAAAACTGGCCTGATTTTATAACAATCAAGTGCCTCTTGCTGTGTCTTCTGCCTTCTGTAACGGGTCTCTCTTCCCGCCTCCTTTCTCTCTGGTCTCTGTCTCCACCAGACTTTGCCTCCCTCCCTCTCCTGCTCTTCCTCCATCTCTGCCTTTCTCCCTTTGTTTATTTCACAGTCACTGTAAGTCCTTTTCCCCTCCCAACTATTTGTCGGCTCCAGCCCTCCTGTTAGGAGGCCATGAAGAGTCTGCCTTGTCGAGAATCTTGGGGCCAGCCCCTAAGCCTTGATTGATCCATTCATCAGTTTTTCCTGGTGGCTCAGTGGTAAAGAACCTGTCTGCCAATGCAAGAGACTCGGGTTCCATCCCCGGGTGGGAAAGATCCCCTAGAGAAGGAAAGGGCAACTCACTCTAGCATTCTTGCCTGGCAAATCCCATGGACAGAGGAGCCTGGCGGGCTACTGTCCATGGGGTCGCAAGAGTCAGACTTGACTTAGAGACTAAACAACAACAGCCCATTGATCAGATGGGCTCGTCCCGGGGCCTGAAGTTCTGTGCGGAGGGGAGTTTGGCAGCTGACATTCTCCCTCCTTCCCGGGCAGTAAAGGCGCTCCAAGGCCCGGCATGGAAGGGGTTAAGGCGTGCGGTCCTCCCTTCCCCAGCCCTGCATTTAATTAGCGGCCCCGCGGGGAGGCCAAGCCAGCCCGGGGGTGGCGGGGCGATGGGAAGGAGGAGAAGAGGGGGGAGAAGTGGAAGGGAGGAAGAGATCGGAGGGAGAGGGACCAGAGAGGGCTGGAGGTAAGGAGGGGGGGCCGGGAGCCAGTGGGGGATTCGAATCTCGCCTGGCTAGTGTCCCCAACTCGTACCTCTGGGCTCTCGGTTCCCGTCCCCGCCCCTCGGGGTGGGAATCCCCTCCCAACCCCCTCCCTGAGGCCGAGCGGGCACTCGCCGTAAACGTCAGCTCGCTCCCCATTGTCGGGTGGAGAGAAATGAGGCCCACGTTGAAGTGGCGACTAAGCACGGCACCGCCCGGGGCCGCCCGGCGAGTATTTAGGCGGTTTTGTCCGCGTGCTGGAGAACAAAACTAAAATATCAGTCCGTGCCAGCCAGGCGACCCCGGGTCGGGGGACGAAGCGGGGGAGTCGCGGTTTGGATGCGGGGGGACAGGGGCGGGCGGGGGCCCGGAGCCCAGGGACCCGCGGCGATGCCAGGGAGGCCACGCCCCTTCTCGCGCCTCAGTTGTCCAGTCTTTTTGCACCGCGTGGGGGAAACTGCGGGGGTATGCCTCCCCCGCCAGCCACACCCGCCGCCTCCCGAGCGGCGGGGGCGCGGGCCGGGCGGCCGGAGCGTCGGCGGCTATGCCGCTCCTCCAGCCTTGACGTCGGCGCTGACGCCACCCACCCCCACGCCTGAGTCCGGTCGCCGCAGGGCTTAACCCTTGCACTGCCGCCCGCTGCGCCGAGCCTCCACGCCCCACCACCTTTCTCTCCCCGATCCCGGCCAGAGGCGGGGCCAGGCTGCGGGGACCGACGTGAGGCAGGTTTTGGGCCGCGCAGCCGCGAGGCCAGCCGAGAGGCCCCTTCGGGATCAGGTCTCTGCCTGCGCCGCGGAATGCGCCTGCCTCCTCCCTCCAAGTCCGTGTTTACTGCGACGTCGCTCCCTCCGGCCCGGCCCTGACCCTTCCAAGGCTGGGCGTGTCCTTGTCCGGCTGGGTTTTCCCGCCCCGGGCCGGGGGTGGGGGTGGGGAATGGATAGGGCGGGGGGACTCGTCAGGTCCGGGGCGGGGACCTCTCACCCAGCAATTCAGTATTTCAAGGTCGAGCTTCTTACCCCCATATTTAAGAGGAGAGCCGTCAAAGCCTAGAGAACTCATGTTACCGGGGTGGGGTGGGGGCGTGGCGGGCGTGCAACCCTGGCCCAGTCCCAGCTCGGGCAGCCCCACTTTGGCCCCCAGCCCTGTGTGTCTGCGGGGGTGGGGGGCCCTCGATTCCTGCTGCGGGGAAGGGAACCCTGCAGGCCCCGCCCTGCCCCAGGGGAAGTGAGAATGGGGGGCCCTCCCCCGCATCCTCACCACTTCCTCCCGGGGAGAGGCGGCGGCGGCGGGGCCTGGGGGGAGGGGTAGGAGGCGACGGGCGAGGGGGTTCGGAAGAACGTCCTCAGGTTCAGAGGAAGGGTCGTCCTGCCCCCTCGCCCATTAAGGGCAGGACTGGCGTTATACATACGCCATATGTAGGCCCTCGCCCCCAATCTGCTCCTTTCTTGGGGCCTCTTCTTAAGCTACGCTGACTCCGCCTGCTCCTCCCCATCCTGGGGGCCCCGCCGCCTCCTCCCTGCTGCCTCACCCCCGTTGGATCTGCTCCCCTACAGGGGCCAGGATCCTGTAGAGCTGCCGACGTGGTGCCTTCCCCCAAAGGCCCCTACAGCCCCACGTCCAGCCTCATCTCCCCAAGATGCCCAGCTCCCTGAGCCTTGTCTGCCCGTAGAAATTCACCTGGATTCCAGTCTTCCTCCAAAGTCTGGACCTATGCTTTGCTCAGAGCCTCAGTTTACTTATGTGAAAAATGGGGACAGGTGTCCCTCTTCGCGGTGCCTCTGTGGGGCTCTTAAAGAACAATGTCAAGAGTGGGTTTCCCATCTTGGCCTCCTGGAAGCATCTGCTCATTACTTCACTAAATTATACACTTACTCGTTCAATTATTTGTTACTGTATCCATTTATTCCCAACTTCCCTGGTGGCTCAGATGGTAAAGAAGCCACCTGCCATGCCGGAGACCTGGGTTTGATCCCTGGGTCGGGAAGATCCCCACGAGCAGGGAATGGCTACCCACTCTAGTATTCTTGCCTGGAGAATTCCAAGGACAGGAGCCTGGCAGGCTGCAGTCCATGGGGTCACAGAGTCAGACAGGCCTGACATCCCCCCTCCCCAACCCCAGGTAGTTTGGGAAGGATGTGGGTCCCACGGTATTGTGGGTGGGGCAACCCCAAGGTCTTTAGGCAGAAATGAGAGCTTCCACTTAACCAACCTGAAGCCTCCTCAGAGAGACCCCTGACAACACACACCCAAGAGGCCTCTGCCTGCCACTGCCATCTGTCCCGCCTGCCCCCCAAACAGCTCAGTACCTCGAAGGACCTTGGGAGGATTCCGGCTGATGCAGGCAAACCCCACACATATTATAGTGGGTGCTTGTCACCCAGGCTGGGCACATTATTGAGCTGCTACTGTGTGCTGACCCCCCTCTTGGAGACTGCTGTGTGGGTCCCTGCAGCCCTTCCTGCCCTGTGAACACACATGCCTGTCTTCTTGGTTTGGGGCTTCCCAGCCTTTAATATTTTTTGGATACTGGAACAATTGGGGTCTGGAATCGACCCAGAGTGTCCCCGAGGAGGGAATGCCTGAGTTTTGCTCTCATTTCTTCGTTTTTCGGTTTCCTTCTATTTATGGCAAGAGAAACTGGTTTTACATTCCTGGTGGTGACTCGAAGTTTCCCTTTTGAACTGTATTTACTGAAGTAAAAGCTGAAAAGGGGTCGACTTAAAGGAACAAAAATGGTGACACTGGCCTAGAGTGAGCTTCTCTGCTACGGTGGTGCTTTCCCATCCCCCGTGAGATTCTAGTCAGCTTAGAGGTGATAAGGGAAGGCCCTAAACCTTCCCCCAGCGCACAGGCCTTGGCAGACAGCAATTGTTCAGTAGAGGGTGGTAGGTGAGTGATGATGCTTCAGCTTGGCCGAAAGCAAAAATCAACTTCTGAAGTTGGTCTTGTGACATCTGACCCTTAAATCTGTTTCTCCAGTGTCCACCTGTGAATACATTGGGCCTGGCCTGTGTATACAGCAAGTGCACTCACCTAGGCCTGTGCTTTGTGCTTAATTGTGTCCGACTCTTTGTGACCCCATGGACTGTAGCCCGCCAGACTCCTCTGTCCATGGAATTTTCCAGGCAAGAATACTGGGGCAGGTTGCCATGTTCTACTCCAGGGGATCTTCCCCACCCAGGGATCTAACAGGAATCTCTTTCTGTCTCCTGCAATGGCAAGTAGATTCTTTACAACTGAGCCACCTGGGAACCTGGGCATGGGTATTCAGCAAATGTATATAAAATGTTCACTGGATGAATGCAGGAGTCCTTGCCTGTCCTGGGGGTCAGCGTGGCCTAAGTTATTTTATTCTTGTCCCATAGTCCTTCAGGGCTCACTTGGTACGGGCAATCAATCAACATATATTGGACTTAGCGGCCCTTCTGGGAGCCTAGGGACATCACAATTTCGGGGAACAGTCAACAGGGTCGCCGGTCTTTACGATGTCTTTCTGGTGCTGAAGGGGGCCGGCGGCGCATCAGTTTCCTCGCCTGTAAAATGGTCTTGTGAGACTGGAAAGAGCCAGAGGGCTGGGGCTGGGTCCTCACCCAGCTACCGGACAAACACCTGCACTGGACGAGGGAGATGACTGCCGTTCCCGCTCCAGGCGAGGGCGGAAGCGGGGCAGGAGGGGAGGGGCCGCCGCCTGCACCAGTAACCCGATCCTCTGGAATGCGCCGGGGCCAGACGCGCCCCCAGCCCGAGCCCGGCGCCCTTCCCCCGGCCGATCCACGGGTCCTGTCACTGGGGAAGATCTCCTCAAGCTCCACCCCCACCAGCCCTTGGGTCCTAAGCACCGGGGACTCTGTAGGCAGGAGGCCCACCCGCCCCCACGGGGTCCCGAGCGCCTGGGGGCTGTCTTTGGCAAGACCCTCTGCCCCAGGACCCCTCCGCTTCACTCCTTTCGGCTTCCTCCTTAACTCTCTTTCTTTGGGGCTTTGTGTTTTATTAAGTAGATTTTAGGTCTCGATCTTCAAATGAACACTAAACATTAAATCGAATTGTAGGTTCCTTTAAACAAGAGAGGAATCTCTTCGCGCTGGGGAGAAGCCAGAGCCGGGAGATTTGAAAACGGGCGAGGGGGCCGTTAAGATCAGCCAGCCTCCCTTTGGAAGGCTAGGGTGGGGATGGGGCTTCAGCTTCGGCTTTGTGACCCAGGGCAGGTCACGCATCCTCTCTGGACCCTGCTGGGGGTGGGGGGTGGGGTGGGATAATTCCCAAGACTTAAGACACTGCAGGGAGAATAAACGGGAAAATGAAGTGTCCCAACCTAGCCCTTTTACTGTCTAGTCCCTCAATTCCATCTGCCACTTCTGCCCTTGAGACAGGCGCTCAGCCGTGTCCGAATCTTAGGGACCCCGTGGACTGCATGCCAGGCTTCCCTATCTTTTACCACTTCCCAAAGTTCAAATAGCACCTGGGTTTCAGTGGAAGCACTTTCATCTGTCACCGCCACCCTTACCATCTCTCCCTCTGGCTTTCCCTGGCTCAGTGAATCCAGCCTCACTTCCCTCTCTACCCTGCACAGATGTGGCCAGCAGGTTTCTGCCCCTGGACCTTTGCACTTGCTGCTCTCCCTGGGACACTGCCCTCAAATGAATCATCTCATGATTTGCTCCAGCTCCTCCTGAATTCAGCATCATCTCCTGGGGTGACCCTCCCAGAGTACTCAACTCTAAAACCACTTCCCCCTGCATCCTGCAGGAAGGAGGGACCATTTATTCTTCTTGAAGCTGTGCTTGTCAGGTTCCTCCCTCAGACTGTGCCTGAGCGGTTGCTGGCGTTTATGTCATTCATGTGTTCCCCCATCACTAGGCTCACAGTGAGTGCTCAGTCAGTGTATGTGGAATGAATGAATGAATGGGAGATAGCCCATGTTCACTGCCTGGGACTGGTTGATGGATTTCAGGCCCTCTTTGACCTGCCCGAGGAGCCCCTAGTCTGGGAAGACTAAGCTGGAAACAGCTGCACCCCAGCTCTGGGGGGTCAATCCCTGGCCCAAAAGGAGGATCAGGACTGGGGTGTCCCAGAGGGAAAAAGGAGAGGATGAGGAAGGACACTGGGTCACAAGGAATGGCAAGTCACAGCACAGGAGCCTAATGGGGTAGGTATTGGAGAGTAAGGATGGCAGAGGCTGCCAAGCGCAGCTAAGACAGCCCATCTAGCCTCAAGGACCCTCCTGGGGCAGAGTAAATTAGACATAGAGAGTGGGCAGGACTCAGTCAGATAGAAGGGTCTAGGGAAATCCCTGTAGGCATGGTGATGGAAGACTTCTTGGAGGAGGGGACACTGGAGGTGGGTTTTGAAGGATGAGTAGGAGTTTGCCAGGAGGCTAAGAAAGGGCAGTCCAGGCTGAGGGTACTCCAAAGAACTGCAGTTAACTTTGGCCAAATGATAATAAAACAATTACAGAAAACATTTATTTAGCTCTTACTGTTTGTTCAAATACTTCCAATAGAACTCACAATACTCTATGAAGTAGGTGGGATTATTTGCTCCATTTTCATAAGCAGTAAATACAGAGAGGTAATATGCCTTGGCCTTCCTTTGCTCCATTTTCCAAAGCCTGTCTGCTGGTCACCCTCTCAGCTACCTGCCCGCAGCTCACCAGACCATTCTTACCTATCAAAGTCAAGGCCCAAGGTCAGCGGGGAGCCTCCTTAGGCTACCCACTCACCCTCCTGCCTTGGGGAGAAGCATGGCCCCATCCCCTTCAATCTAGCCCCACTGCATAGGCCCAGAGAAGAGTCCTAGGGTGGGGCTGGTTATAGGTTAGGGGCTGCAGCCCCTTGATTTAGGGGTCCCTTTGGCCAGACTGGGACCCGAGAGGACACGACTGGAGGATAAGAAACCCACATGCCTGGAAACACATACACATACACAGTCACACACACACACACACACACATACACATATGTATGGATTCACACAAGCACAGACACCCACTCCTGTGTGTGAACACACCTGGGTTCATACACGAACACATACAGGCACATGTGGGCACAGACAGACATTTGTGGGTACACAGACACACATCCATACCCCCAACTCTCCACCAGCCAGGCCAGGCCTCTTGCTCACGGTGACAGCCTCCCTCAAGGCCTTCTTGCTCCACAGCCCAGTTAGGGGCAAGGCCAGGTGAGGAAGGGAAACAGAAGACCAGGTGTTCGTGTCCGTAGGCCAATCAGACAAACTGAGGCCAGAAAGTGCCACAGCAACCCCACCAGCCCTCTCCTTTAACACTGGCTATTGGATGCTAGGCCCCATGCAGGAAGCTGGAGACCCAGCAGGCCCAAGATAGCCTGCCCTCCTGGGACTTATGGTCCACCCTAGCATTGTGGATGGTTCTAGGTATAATGGAAACAAGGTGAGTGGGAGGGGCCTCTCTGAGGACCAGCCGTTGGCACTGGGGGAAGGGAGCCAGCACCTGTTAGGGCCCTGAGGGCAGCAAGGAGTTGGGAAGACAAAGCTCAGAAAGGGTGCGAGTGAAAGGTTAGAGGGTGTCATTGGAAAGAACAAAAGAATGTATGAGCCCTCCACCAACTGGTGATGGACTGGGCGCCATCCAGTGTATGATGAGAGCCATGGAGGGATTCTGTGCAGGGGTCGTAGGTCAGACCCAGATGTCCCAAGGATCTCCTGGGATGTGGTGGAGGGCCCCTCCCACCCCCCTCATATTCCCATCCCCAGCCAGTCTTTATGGAGGCCCATTAAGCCTGACCTGACAATCATAGTAGTGAAGTGAAGTGAAGTGAAGTCACTCAGTCGTGTCCGACTCTTTGCGACCCCATGGACTGTAGCCCACCAGGCTCCTCCGTCCATGGGATTCTCCAGGAAAGAATATTGGAGTGGGTTGCCATTTCCTTCTCCAAGGGATCTTCCCGACCCAGGGATCGAACCCAGGTCTCCTGCATTGCAGACAGACGCTTTAACCTCTGAGCCACCAGGGAAGCCTTCATAGTAGTA
This sequence comes from Moschus berezovskii, assembly GCF_049115385.1. Lineage (NCBI taxonomy): Eukaryota > Metazoa > Chordata > Mammalia > Artiodactyla > Moschidae > Moschus > Moschus berezovskii. The sequence continues at coordinate 107,167,570 of NC_142467.1, read as the reverse complement.
ATTAACAGGTAATAATTACCAGCTGGGATTCCTGACTTAACAGCCCAGTCCGGGAGCCACCGGGGTACCCACAGGAGGCTCTGGCAGACGCAGAGGTGAAAACGTAAGCCGCTGCCCAGGGGCATGGATGCCCGGGTTCTACTGGATGGATAAGAGCTCAGGCTTGGTCACGCTCTGGCCTCGAAGGCAGGTCACTCCACCTCGCAGAGCCTCAATTTCCCGTCTGTAAAGTCAGGCAGTCGGACTCCGTGATTTAGACCCCACCCTATGAAAAGTAGCAGGATCAAAGCGTTTCCAACAACTTTTGGCTGGAACCTCTTCTCCCCTCCCCAGTCTTTCTGGGGCAAATACACCGGGATGGGAGTAAGCTGGAAACAGACCTGGCCCACTCTCCGGGCGAGCTGCCGGGCACAGCTCCCTTAGGTCCGCACAATGCCCAGGGTTAGGCGCGATAAGGGAAACACAGCATAGTGGAGCAGGAGGCGCCAGGGAGTTATTTATCCATCCGGAGCCCCATCCCCCTCCGGTCCCCGGAGGCCGGCACCGCCCCCGTCCCGCCCGGGGCCCCACGCGCGGACGCGGGGCGGGGCTTCTGGGAGGCCGGGCCCCGGGTGGCCGGGCCCATCACGCCACCCGGGACGTGCCTTGGCGGGAGGCGGCGCTGGGGGCATTGGTCGTACACAGCACTCCTGGGGCGGAGTGACCAGGCCTGGTGCTCGGCCCGCCCCCATGACGTCAACCCACAAGGCAGCGCGCTGTTGTGCCGTTTACCGCGCGTCACCCGGACAACGGCAGTCGGTGGGGGATAAGGGGGGCGTCATTGACTTGGCCCCACCCCATCATGCAAATTAGAGACGTCACTCGTGCCCAATGGCGAGCGGGGACAGTGAGCTCATCGCGCCGGGCCGAGGCTATAAGGGGGCGCGCGGGTTGCGCGGCGCAGGAGCCGCCGCCAGTGGAGGGCCGGGCGCAGCGGCCGCGGCCGGGGCGGGCGCAGGGCCGAGCGGACGGGGGGGGTGCGGGCCCCCGGGCGGCCGCGGCCACTCCCCCCCCCCGGGCCGGCGCGGCGGGGGAGGCGGAGGATGGAAACACCCTTCTACGGCGATGAGGCGCTGAGCGGCCTGGGCGGCGGCGGCAGTAGCAGTGGCAGCGGTGGCAGCTTCGCGTCCCCGGGTCGTCTGTTCCCCGGGGCGCCCCCGACGGCGGCGGCCGGCAGCATGATGAAGAAGGACGCGCTGACGCTGAGCTTGAGCGAACAGGTGGCAGCAGCGCTCAAGCCTGCGGCCGCGCCGCCCCCGGGCCCCTTGCGCACCGACGGCGCCCCGGGCACGGCGCCCCCCGACGGTCTGCTTGCTTCGCCCGACCTGGGGCTGCTCAAGCTCGCCTCGCCCGAGCTCGAGCGCCTCATCATCCAGTCCAACGGGCTGGTTACCACCACGCCGACGAGCACGCAGTTCCTCTATCCCAAGGTGGCGGCCAGCGAGGAGCAGGAGTTCGCCGAGGGCTTCGTCAAGGCCCTAGAGGACTTACACAAGCAAAACCAGCTGGGCGCGGGCGCGGCCTCCGCTGCAGCCGCCGCCGGGGGACCTTCGGGCACGGCTGCGGGCGCCGCGCCTCCCAGCGAGCTGGCCCCAGCAGCGGCCACGCCCGAGGCGCCCGTCTACGCGAACCTGAGCAGCTACGCGGGCGGCACCGGGAGTGCTGGGGGTGCTGCGACGGTCGCCTTCGCCGCGGAGCCTGTGCCCTTCCCACCGCCGCCACCCCCAGGCACATTGGGGCCGCCGCGCCTGGCCGCGCTCAAGGATGAACCGCAGACGGTTCCCGACGTGCCGAGCTTCGGCGAAAGCCCGCCGCTGTCGCCCATCGACATGGACACGCAAGAGCGCATTAAGGCAGAGCGCAAGCGGCTGCGCAACCGCATCGCTGCCTCCAAGTGCCGCAAGCGCAAGCTGGAGCGCATCTCGCGCCTCGAGGAGAAAGTGAAGACGCTCAAGAGCCAGAACACGGAGCTGGCGTCCACGGCGAGCCTGCTGCGCGAGCAGGTGGCGCAGCTCAAGCAGAAGGTCCTCAGCCACGTCAACAGCGGCTGCCAGCTGCTGCCCCAGCACCAGGTGCCCGCGTACTGAGCCCGCGCACGGGGCGCATGCGCGGCCCCCTCCCAGAGAGGCGGGCTCGCGTGGGGGGGGGCGTGGGCGCCCCGGACTCGGAGAGGGCGCGGCCCCGGGGACCCCCCCCGCAGGGTGCCAGGACTCGGAGAGGGCGCCTCAGACTCGACAAGCTGGACCCCCTGCTCCCGGGGGGGTGAGCGCATGACCTCCCCTGCCCCGCTCTTGCGCTGCCTTTATCCCGGGCGCGCGGTCACCCCGTATTGCACAAACCCGCGCGTCCTGGCCGCCCCTTTGTACACACCGCCGCCGAAGGAGGCTCCGAGGGGGCGCAGCCTCAAGCCCTGCGCTTCCTTTTTCTTTTACCTTTTTTTTTTGACTTTGGAAGAGAGAAGAACAGAGTGTTCGATTCTGCCCTATTTATGTTTCTACTCGGGAACAAACGTTGGTTGTGTGTGTGTGTGTTCTCCTGTGTTGGTTTTTTAAGGAAATGGGAAGAAGAAAAAAAAAAAACCCTCTCTCCTCCCCTTTCCTCGCTCTCGCTTCCCCTCCCCTTCCATCCCTCCGACACCCCCTCCTCCCGCCCTTTTTCCTCTGTTTTTTTGTTTTGTTTTGCTACGAGTCCACATTCCTGTTTGTAATCCTTGGTTCGCCCGGTGTTCTGTTTTCAGTAAAGTCTCGTTAACGCCAGCTCGGCTCTTCGCCTCCTTCTTCTCTTGCAGGGGCCTGACGGGGTGGGCGGGGCCTGGCCGGGTCCCATCCGCTCCTGCCTCCTTCTCCTCCCTCCGCCTCTGCTCGGAGGAGGCCGGCCTCGGCGTCCGGGAAAAGCCTGCACATCTGGCGCTCAGCGAGCGCCATCTAGGCGCCCCTGGGCGCCGGGCCGACTCCTGTCGGCTTGGGTGGGGGACACTGGGGTTTGCAACCTGCCTTTGGAAATAGCCAGCCCGCGGGTGTCCCCTTTGCGTAGGAGGGACTGCGAGAGGGAAGCGGGGTTCAACTCCAGCCCGAGACTGAGTGAAAGGCAGAAACTTGAACTTTCCGGGCTGCTGTCTGCTTGTCTCTAAGATGGGCAGAGCAATCGTAAACTTGTCCCATAAAGTCGTGAGGATTAAGAGAGTTTGTTTACAGAACCGGTCTTGGCTTACAGGTGGTGCTCAATCTAAGCTTGTGTTATCATTTGTTGGATGGGAACCTGAATCTCAGGACCAGAAGAAAGGCTGACACAGGTACCTCAGACCCAGGCTGTCTTCCTCCAGGCCTGGGTTGTGGGTAGGTTCTGTGAGACCTCCCTGTTAGAGCACTAACTTGAAATCCAGGATTTTTCAAGTACTTTCTGAAACACCCCTCCCCCAACATCCTACTCTCCCGTTTTGAAGAAACTAAGGTTCAGAGAGGTTGAGTGACTGGCTTGAGGTCACATCCGGGATGTATGGATCTTGGACCTCTCATCTCTGGAGCCTTGACTGCCAGGTTCCCCTCTTCCCCTGACTGCTTTGACCTTTCCTATTGTGGGGGCAAAAGACCCCAGACCTTGGGCTTCTGCCTCACTTGGGGTCCCTAGGGACTTGAGCTTTGGTGGCCAAGGACACAGGGCAAGTGAGCTTTGAACTCCAGTTGTGTGCCCAACCCTGCTAGGGAAGGTGGGCAAATCATGCCTGTGTTAGAGATGAGGAAACAGGGGCAGAGAAGGAAGGCCTTGTGCCCACAGTCCCCCTTGGCCATCAGCAGAGAGGGGCCTCCACCTGCAAGCGCATTTTTCCTCCAGCTCACCCTGGCTGCCCACTTTTCAAGGCTTTGCGAGCTGCTTTGGGGTTTGTTTACCATGTGACCTCTCCTTGGTGCCACCTTCAGGCCGACGTTTCAGGAGAGGGGCCTGGAGCGAGAAGAGGGCTGATAACGGAGCTTGGAGTGTCCACACAAAGGGGACCAAGAAGAAACATGCTTGGAGGGCAGAGCCTCACTCTTCAGGAGACTTGGGTCCCAGCTTGAATGCCAGAGTGCCACTGTAACCCTCTGCCAAGCTCCCTCCCTGCTCTGGCCTGTACCTCCTATGCTGTGAAAAAGGATGTGTTCCTGTGTCCAGGTAACATGTCTCAGGTCAGAAGTTGGAAGTGGTCAGGAGACAAACAGTAGAGAAAAAGTTGTCAGGCAAGGTGCACCCTGTGCAGCCCCAAATCTAGAGAGGAGGGGGACCCCACGGAGGTTACAAGATCTGCTGACGCCCCCTGAAATGCTTTTACTCACAGCACTTCTGACATCAAATGCATGTTTGTTTTATTTTTCCCCACACCAACCAGTTCTCCAACTCCAGACACCAACTGGTTATCCTACAATTCTCTACTGGAGTTAGAAGAGACCGCACAGGTGACAAGTTCAAGACTGCCCCACTTCAGATCAGTCCTAGATTACTACCTATACTCCTTTATTTTTTAATTAAAAAAATTACTTATTTATTTATTTTTGGCCTCACCGAGCATGCTAACCAGGATTTGAACCTGTGCCCCCTGCAGTGGAAGTGCAGCACCCTAACCACTGGATGCTAAGAAGTTCTCTGCCCCCTATACTTCTTAACGACTGATTATAAACCCGAGAGTTTCCACTACCCATTCCTCAGTTTCAGTAATTTGCTGAAACAGCTCACAGACCCCAGCTCACAGACTATTCCCAGTTGATTATAAAGAAAACAACTCGGGGACAAGCACACGGAAGAGATGAGCAGGGCAAGGCATGGGGGAAGGGCGGGGAGCTTCCCTGCCCTCTCTAGGCACCTCATCTGAGCATCCCATGTGTTCACCAATGGGATGAAATCACTGGCATTTGGGGATTACCACAAAATCCAGCCATCTCCCTTCCCAGGAGGTCTGGGAAGTGGGGTCTGAAACTTAAAACCACCTAATCATGCTTTCCCTGGAGTAGGAAGTGGCAACCCATTCCAGTATTCTTGCCTGAAGAATCCCGTGGACAGAGGAGCCAGTGGGCTAAGGTCCATGAGGTTGCACTGTAAGACTTCGCACAGCACAATCATACCTTGGTCTTTTTGGAGACCAGCCCCCATTCTGAAGCTCTTTTAGTGCCTTGGGCCACTGCTTTTCTTATTAGCATACAAAAGACACATCACTCCGGGAGTTCACCAAACTTTTAGAAGCTGTGTGCTAAAAACCAAGGACACAGACCGGATGTATCTTGGGACTTACCTGGTGGTCCAGTGGATAAAGACTCCATGCTCAGAGGGCAGGGAACCCAAGTTGGATTCCTGGTCAGGGAGCTAGATCCCACATGTGAGAACTGAAAGTTTGCAGGCTGCAACTAAGACCCAGCACAGCCAAAAAAGGATCAGGTGTGTCTTACACCTCCCTGCTAAATGGCAGCGCCTTTTACCTCCCTTGAAGGACCTTGGGGCTCGGGGGAAGCCCAGACTTTTCACTAGCACCTGCCGTGAAGAGCTTTTTGGAAGCCACAGGTCTGACCCCTACTTGATACTTTTCTGGAAAAAAAGGCTTTGACTGCCCTTGGCTCTGGGCAGGTGTCTCTTTCCAGGCTCCACCTCCCCACCCAAACTATTGCCTTTCCTTCTGGCCTCAGGGCCTTTGCACAACTGCAGGGCCTGATATACCTCTTCCCTCAGCCACACAGCTCCTCTCCACTTTTCAGCCTCTGCTGCAGGTGCCCTTATGGGGCTCCATTGGTGCTCTGTACTTCTATTATTATTGCCCTGATCACCCTGGATTTGTGTTTGGCTCTCTTAGGGCCTGGATAGGAGCTATCCTGGTGACTGCTGAAACAAAAGACCGAAGTTTTGTCCAACTGCCATGTCCCTGGTTTTGCCCAGAACCACACCCACAGCATGGAAAAGACAGGGTCTTTGCAGAGGAAGGCTGAGCATCCCTGATGGCCTCTTGCTTGGATGTCTCCCCCACCCTGCAGGCTCCCCAGGGAGGCCAGCCAGAGGCCTGTGGGCCAGGCTGTGTGGCTTTGGCAGGACTTTGCTGAGCTGAGGCCAAAGTGTGTGTCAGCCGGGACCCAGCCAGCAGTGATTCACACCAGGCCTTGGCCCAGCCCCAGGTGGTGACTGGGGACGGTGGCCTCACTTCCCCTTCCAGGACTGTGGCTCAGGATCAGTGCCCACTTTTGCCAAGCAATGGTAAGTTCCCAAGGGGCCCTGGACCTGGCACTCCCCTAAGGAGCCCCCATCCTCAACAGCAGGAGCCCAGAGCCTGTGCTCCTTTGCTTTAAACCGTCTCATGGCTTCCCTGCCCCTTCTCAACAAAACGAAAGCTGCTATCCTCCTCTCTGAAGCCCCACCTATATATCACCCTCCCTACCCTCCTTTCCCTCCCTCAACAGCTTTAGCCTCCTCCAGTTCTCTATGGTCTTCCCTGGTGGCTCAGACAGTAAAGAATTCTTCCTGCCGTTCGGGACACCTGGGTTTGATCCTTGGGTCAGGAAGATCCCCTGGAGTAGGAAATGACAACCCACTCCAGTATTCTTGCCTGGAGAATTCATGGACAGAGGAGCCTGGTGGGATACAGTCCAGGAGTGTGGCAGAGTCTAACAAAACTGAACAACTAACGCTTTTACCATGTTCCCTAAACGTGACCAGCTTGTTCTCACCTCAGGGCCTTTGCCTGTGCCCTGCCATCCATCTGGGATGCCGTTCTCCCAGCAGGCCCCCAGTCAACTCTTTTTCTCTCTCTGTGGGGTTCAGCCCATCCCACCCGCTCTTTGGTTTGTGAAATGAAATATTTCCTTCTGAATCCAGTGGGCAAGAAATGTCACAGCCATCAGCAATTTCTGGCTTCTAAATGTAATTGAGGGCCCCCAGAAGGGAACAAGATCCCTGCAATCCAGCAACTTTCCCCCATGGTGATTGCTGAGGAGCTGGGTGGTGGGGGGTTGGGGGGGGAATGTAAGAAGCAGCCATTTGCCACACCTGCCACCCCTTACAGTGAACAAGGAAACAGGATTTGGCCCCAGATGGCTGGGGTGCATAGGAAAGAAATCATTTCAGTGAGCCCACAGGCTTACATCTTTTACATAGTGTGCTAAATTCCTTAACTTGACACCTGATTTTTCTTACTTCACAATAATCTTTGATGCTCTGACTACTTGCTCCCTTTGTCGCAACCTTGGATATAACCTGACTCCCCCTCCCGCCTCCTTGGAGCAGTTTCTCAGTGCTACTGAGAAGCTGGCTCCCGGGCTCGGTGTCCTTAACATTCCTACCAAATAGAACAATTCTCTATTTACAGGTTGTGACTATTTTTTAGTCAACAGGTTCCTTCCTAACAGTTTCACACCCCTAAATTATTTGAGTTGTTTGTGTCCCCAGCACAAATGTCCCAGCCCAGAGTAGGTGTTTAGCAAATGTCCAAGGGATGAGACAGACTGAGGCCATCTCCGGACACATGAAGGGGGAGAGTTTGGGGTCCCCTCTGTGCTCAGAGCCCTAACTTTTCTATTTGGGACAGGCAGGCAAGATGTAGCAACCACCATACCCTTCAGCCCTGACCTGGGTCCTGCCCCCTCCCCCATCCCCCTGAGTCAGCCTTCTAGAACCCCCTCCCATCAGGAACTGGTGGGGATTGGCCGGAACCTGGCTGTGAGTCACAAAGCCACTGTGGTACCAGCGCCCCAAGGCTGGCCACTCGGGCTGGTGGGTTCAGCTTCACGGGCAGGTGAGTGAGGCTGGTGGTGGGCTTGGTAAGGGTGGGTACGTGGAGACCTGGTCATTCTCCCAGGGCCCCCACGGCCTTCAGGGCTCTCCTGGGCCTTCCAGGTTGCTCTGAGAGGTGGGACAGCCCCACAGCCCCTCACAGCAAAGGTGCAAGGGGCCCCCAAAGGCCTGATGTTGAGTTTGTTTGCCTTGGGGACCCAGCCTGGAGAGCCTGTCACATTTTCTTGGGAACCTGGGAAGGTGGTCTTTGCTCACGTGGCATTAAATGGAGAGCCAGAGGGGTTTACTCAAAACTGCCCAACTGGCCACTCAGCTCACGTGTCTGCGGCTCTTACTCCTTCTTCTCATTTCTCGACATCCTGTTTCTGTCACCCTGTCCTTCCTTTGTCTCATTCTGATTGATTTATGGAGCAGCTGAATCATGTGCTTGAGGAAACCTCGGAACCTGAGATGGACCAATTCAGATCCTGAAGTTGCTGTCTCCAAGTTCTGAATGCTGGGCCACATTCATCCATCCATCTGTTGGTCCATCCATGTATCCATCCTTCCATTCATTCTTCCATTTATCCGTAAATCTCTCTGTTTTAAAAAAATATTTATTTGGCTGTGCTGGGCCTCAGTTGCGGCACTCGAGATCTTCGATCGTCCTTGTGGCATGCAGGATCTTTAGTTGAGGCAAGCACACTCATGGTTGTGGCATGTGGGATCTAGTTTCTCAAACAGGGATCAATTCCCGGGCCCTCTGCGTTGGGAGCACAGAGTCTCAGTCACTGCACCACCAGGGAAGTGTCCCCATAAATATATCTTGGACACCTACTATATATATGTACTGTTCTAGACACTGGGACTCAAAAGCAGACAAAGGGTCCTACCTGGTGGTCAGCTCACAGTCTAATAGGGGAGGCAAATAAGAAACGATATAAGGAAGTAAGACATGGTATGTTGGCTTCTCTGGACCTTCGTTTCCTCCTCTGTGACATGGAGACAGTGACTCTGCAGACCCCCAGGGGAACCAGCCTCAGGCCAGTTCACTGTTATGAGTCAGTTCCCATTGATGCCCATTGTGCCTGGGCCTGGCCCATCTTGGGGCCAGATATTCAGACCATCACACAAGTGAACTCAAAATGTCTAATGCGAAAGGAGGTGGTGCTTGGGTCTTTGAAAACAAATTGATTGTGATCATCTCTGTCTTAAGGTATTTAGTCCATTACGATATCAGTGATTAATATGATTGAATTTAAATATACCATTTTACTAGTGTTCTTTCTGTGGTCTCTGAATTTTATTCCTCCATCCCCCCTTCTGCCTTTTTTTTTTTTTAATCATTTTTAGAATTCTGTTTTAAATTCTACTGCCTTTTTTTTTTTTTTCTTTTTAGGGGCTGCTTAAGGAATTGTAATCCTTGACAAACATCCTTAAGTCATAACTGAATTAGAGTTACTGTTGTTCTACTTCATCTAAAATGTAAAAATCTTCCAACCATATAGGTCCTTTTACCCTCAACATTGTTGTTTATTCTCTATTTTTCATGTGAAATACATCTACATAGATTATAGATGCCATAAGACCATGTGTTAATCTTTGCTTATACTGCCATATGTGTTTTTTTAAAGATGAAAATAATAGTCTTTCCTCTTTATGTGGGTATCCATCATCCCTTATGTATTCTTCATTTCTCCCCAGATATATCTCCCTCAAGTATAATTTTCCTTCAACTTGAAGAAGTTTCTTAGCATTTCTTATAATGCAGATGTACAGGTGACAAATTCTTTTAGTTTTATTTTACCTGAAAATGTCTTTAACTTTATTCCCAAAGGACATTTTCACTAGGTATAGAATTATCAGTTGGCAGTGTTTCGTTGTTGTTCTTTCAGCTCTTTAATTATGTGCATGTCAATCCTCAATCTATTACCTCTTACCTCCAAATGTACCTTTCACTATGTACCTTATCTGTAATAAAGGAGTTCCTTTCATTGTCTCAAGTGAGTGTAATATTAATCTTTCTTAGTAGAGGGTGCTGGTGAGACGTTGCAGGATGGGTCAGTAGTAGAAGTGTGAAGATTCCTGGTGAATCTGCCTCACTTCTGAGATTTTTGCTGGCTTGGCCTGGTGAAAACCCTTCTGTAGCCTTCTTGACATCAAAGTCCTCATGGTAGCCCACACGCTCTGCAGACCTTCTGCCTCCACCAGCGACGGGACTCCTGATATGTGCTCACATCACCAGTCACTCATCACCGGCTCCCCCATCTGCACTTCACGGGGGAGGGTGCTTTTGCTTGCTTGGAAACTCCAGACCTGCTTCAGTCTGGCCAAACCGGCTGGTATCTCTGCTGCCTGGTGAGTCATACCACATCTTCTCCAAGGAAGTCTGAATTTCTCCATAATTTGCCTTTCTTTGGAGATATAGCTCAACCCTAGGAAACCACATTAGAGTTTCTTTTTACCTTATAGTTACTGTTTTATTGTCATAAACAGTACTTTACACTAACCTTCCCTCATTTAATCTATGGTTGGTTTTGATCTCCTGATTGGGCCCAGACTTGCTTCAATATGGTTCCACTGTCTTCTGGCTTCCATAGTTTCAGATGAGAAGTTGGCTGAATCATGGCTCCACTGTAATCTGTTATTTTTCTGTGACTGATTTCAAGATTTGATCTTCAGGATGTTGATTGTGTTGAGCCCAGGTATGTTTCTTTGTGCTTATCTTGTTTAGGGTTTACTGAGCTTTTTAAACCTATACATTTTTTGTCAACAGATTTTTGGCCACTATTTCTTTACATATTTTTATACCCTCCTCCTTTTTGCTGGGACCCCAATTACATTTATTTGCTATTGTCCCATAGGTCCCTAAGGCTTGCTCTACGGCCCATTCTTTATCCCTTCTGTGTTCTTCAAGCTGGATAATTTCTATCTATTTATATTCAAACTCACTGACTCTTCTATCATCTGCACTCTGCTTTTTAGCCCATCCAGATACTTTTTGAATTCCAGGTATTTTATATTTTTAATTTTAGGATTTCTACCTGGTTCTCTTATAATATCTTCCTTTTTCTGTTTACTGAGATCCCCCTCCTCCATTCCTTATGAGCATGTCTTCCTATTAAGTATAATTACAATAGCTACTCTAAAATCCTTGTCTGATAATTACAAGAACTGGGCCTCTTGGGGTTACACTCCATTGATAAACTTTTCTCATGAGAATGTTTCATTTTTTTTAGTTTATTCAAATTTCTTGTCATTTTGGATTATATCCCAGACATTGCAAATGTTAAGTTGCAGAGACTCTGGATACTGTCATAGTCTTCCAAAAGTATGGGTATTTCTGTTTTAGCAGAATAGTAACTTGGACTCTTTACCACATGCATTGCAAACTTTTTTCCTAGTCTGTTGTACTTTGGCCTTATTTATGGCATCATTAGTCATACACTTTTTTTTTTGTCTTTATGATGTCAAATATGTTTATCTTTTTTGAAGCTTTTGGGTTTCCTGTTTAGTTTCATAACATCTCACTGATTATACACACATAATAAATGTTCTTATAATTTTTCAATCCATCTGAAATTTTTAGAATATGGTATAAGGTAGAGGCCCAAGCATATGTTCTTGCAGATAGATTGCCTTGTGCCATTTATAAAAACACAGAATTTCCCTCTCCTGAACTGAACTATCATTGGTACATTGGTACATTGGTATTCATTTCTGGTTTCACTTTTCTGTCCCACTGGTCTATTTTTCTAGTCATGGGTGTGAACCATACTGTGATGATGGTGGCTTTTAAGTCTGTGCATCTGGCGAGTCAAAGTTCTCTTATTACTGTTATTTCTTATGATCTTTTTGGCTTCTCTCACTTACTCTTCCATCTGAATACTGAAATTATTTCAGTATTTCCAAAAAACTCCACATTGAGATTCTAATTGGACATGAATTATAGTCTGAGAATTGTGACATTCTGTAATAATGGTTATAGGAATTATTTCTTTCTCTGAAACTGGTGGTACATCAGGTGCTAGGGTGACCAGAGTCTGTAACTTGCATTTTTCATTTAATGTATGCTCTGATTATTTGCTTACCTCTTTACATATTCCTCAAAATCACTTAAGAGTATTTTGGCCTCTATATGAAGGTGATGCAGAGAGAAAAGCCTCCAAGAGATCTTTTGTCTCTTTTCCTAGCCTTCACGTAACTCTTTTGGCTTTTGTGTAATATTTGTTCCTGTGGAATGTATAGTTTTGGACATTGCTATGAATTTTTTTTCTCATTTCCATTTTCAGCTTGTTTTTTTTGGATGCAGCCATGTGCCTTAGGAACGATGGGATATGTATACACATACATGTGCTCTGTATGTGTATACATATATGCTTTTAAAAATTAGAATCTCTTGGATCTTCTAAGTTGATAGTTCCTGCTAAGCTCTCTTTTCAAACATTTACACTGATTGTTCAAGTCCTTGTTATCGTCCTTTTTCTGTAATTACCAAAAATAATAATGCCCACAGCAAGGGTGGGCAACATCTTTCTCCTTCCTTTACCAAAAATGACTTCAGAATTTCAATTTTATAATGGTATTTGTTATGGTTTTGTGGTTAGACTTACCATTTTTAGGTACTATCTTATCTATTTAAAAAATATTTATTATAAATAGCTATGGATTTGGGAAAATGCTTTGGGGTGCTATTTGGAAAACCATATGGCTATCTTTTAAATTCCTAGATGTAATGAATTACCTTGGGAATCTAAAGATACTGAACTATTGTTACATCTTTAGAATAAATCCTACTTGGGTATAGTAGTATTCTTCTGATAACTGGTCTTTTTTTAAAGTATTTGCATAATATCTGTTGGTGAGAGCTATATTTTGGTAATGTTTTTCTTTTTTCTTCTTTTTTAAAAGACATTACAAAGTTTTTATTTTCCTTTTTTTATGGTAACTGGTGGCTCAGACGGTAAAGCATCTACCTTCAATGCAGAAGACCCTGGTCCGATCCCTGAGTCAGGAAGATCCCCTGGAGAAGGAAATGGCAACCCACTCCAGTATTCTTGCCTAGAAAATTCCATGGATGGAGGAGCCTGGTGGGCTACAGTCCATGGGGTCGCAAAGAGTTGGACACGACTGAGCAACTTCACTTTCTTTCTTTCTTTTTTTGTGAGTTGTTTTGTTTTTGAGGTATAGTTTTCTTTTTAAAGAAAAGTTTTCCCCCGTTTTATTGAAATATAACTGACATACAGCACTGTGTAAATTTAAGGTGTATGGCATAATGACTTACATACATCATGAAACAATGATCACAAGAAGTTTAGTGAGCATTGGGACATCCCTGGTGGTCCAGCAGTTAGGTCTCTGAGCCCCCAGTGCAGGGAGGGCTGGTTTGATCTCTGGTTATAGCTCAGCTGGTAGAGAATCCACCTGCAGTGCAGGAGACCCCGGTTCCATTCATGGGTTGGGAAGATCCACTGGAGAAGGGAAGGGCTACCCACTCCAGTATCCTGGCCTGGAGAATCCCATGGACTGTATAGAACATGGGGTTGCAAAGATTTGGACACAACTGAGCGACTTTCACTTTCACTTCGAGAATTAATCCCACATGCTACAAGTCATGGCCTTAAATAAATAAATGTATTTTTAAAAAATGTTTAGTTAACATCCATCATCTCATATAGATACAAAATAAAAGAAAAAATTATTTTCTCTTGTGATGATAACTCAGAATTCACGCTCTTAAATCTTTCATATACAACATACAACAGTATTTTTAAATCATGTTATACATTACACCCCTAATATTTATTTATCTTATAGCTGGAAGTATGTACCTTTTGACTGTCTTCATCCACTTCCCCCTCTCCCTACCCTACTCCCTCAGGTAACCACAAATCTGACCTCTCTTCTTATGAGTTTACTTGTTTGTTGTTGGGTTTTTTTTGGCTGCACCACTAGGCATGTGGGATTTTAGTTTCCTGACCAGGGATTGAAACTGAGATCCCTGCAGTGGAAGTGTGGAGTCTTAACCACTGGACCACCAGAGAAGTCCATGTTTGTTTGTTTTTGAAGTGTAATTGACACACAGTGTTAAGTTAGTTACTGGTTTACAACTTAGTGATCTGATGTTTCTCTGCATTAAGCAATGATCACCATGTAACATTGTTTTAAAATATTCCATCATTCTTTCTATGTTTGAGTGAAGGAATGAAGGAGGCCAGGTTCCCACATCATATTCTTCTGCCACCTTGACTAAAAGGCCAAATTCTAATTTTTTAAGTGAAATTCTGTTTATTAAAGTACCCCTCGAGCCTACTCCTTACACACACACACACACACACACACACACACACAATCACTTGTCAATTTAATGTTTATCCCTCCAGATTTTTTTATGCCTGTTCCAGTGTGTGTATGTTGTGTGTGTTTGTATGGGCTATTTTTTTAAAAGTCAAGTCCTGGGACCTCCCCGGTGGTCCAGGGTTAAGAATCCACCTTCCAATGCAGAGGATGTGGGTTTGCTCCTGATCGGGGAATTAAGATCCCATATGCCATGGGGGCCCCTAAGGCGGCACACCGCAGCTACTTAACCCACATGCCGTAAGTAGGGAAGAGCCTGCCCGCCACTACTAAGACCTGATGCAGCCAAACACATGAATCAAAGGGAAAAAAGTCAAGTTCTATGGTGCTTGTTGTTTGTAACTTGCATTTTTCATTTAAGGTATGCTCTGATTATTTGCTTATCTCCTTACATATTCCTCATCATCACTTACGAGTATTTTGGCCTCTATATGAAGGTGATGCAGGTCCTATTTTAAAAAGCCAGGTCATATTTTCACAATCCAAAGAAACCTACGTGACTGGCCTCCCAATGTCCCCTCTCAGTCACCTCATTTCTGTATTTTATTTTATTTTTGGCTGTGATGGGTGTCCCTTGCTACACACTGGCTTTCTCTAGCTGCCGCAAGCAGGGGCTACTCTTGTTGTGGCGCGAGGACTTCTCGTTGCAGTGGCTCCTCTCGTTGTGCAGCACAGGCTCTAAGTGTGTGGGCCTCAGTAGTTGTAGCACACGGGCTCAGCAGTTGTGGCACACAGGCTTAGTTCCTCCTTGGCATGTGGGAGCTTCCTGGACCAGGGATCAAACCCGTGTTCCTTACTGCTCAAGGTGGACTTTTAACCAGGGGAGCCCCTGTCCAGATTCAGAGCTTAATTTCTTCTCTTCTCTTTTGTATGTCCTATAACTGGAGTAACCAATTTGTTGTTTTTTATGTTCAGTTTCTTTCACTCAAAACAATGTATGTGAGATTCCTCTATACTGTTGACCGTTTTCTCACTGACATGTCAAATAGGATCCATTGATTTATAAACAGGTCAATATTTTTAATTCTATTCATTCTTTTATATTACTATATTGATGGATATACAATTGATTTATTATTCTGTTGATGGACATTTGGATGGTTTCTGGTTTGGATGAGTATAAACACTTGAACCTCCTGAGTTATATTCATCTGAGTGGAATTGATGAGTTGTCTTCAAGATATGGATCCAAGTGGTTGTAACTTGTTTACCTTTTAAATTTTACCTCTTCTTGTGGATCTGGACACCATTTCTTTTTTTAAACCCTTTCTTTACTTTTTAAAAAATATTATTTGGCTGTGCCATATTTTAGTTGCAGAATGCAGGATCTTCGGTCTTCACTGAGCCATGAGAGATTTTAGTTGTGGCTTGTGGGATCTAGTTCCCTGACCAGGGATTGAACCTGGGCCTCCTGCAATTAAGCCACCTCCCTGCTGGTAAGCATTGTTTTTTTCAGTTTTGACTCTCATAAACAATACAGTGATGAACATCCTTGAGTACCCTTCTTTATGCACTTGTTAACTGACCCCCTAGCAATCACCTTTTTGGTTATTTCCAGGTTATTTTTTTTTCTATGTACAAAATAACACTGGATACATATCAAATCTATAACCAAACAGACCTACAAGATAACACAGGGAAATATGCTCAATATCTTGTAATAACCTATAATGAAAGAGAATGTAAAAAAGGAATATATAAGGAATATATATGTGCCTTCCCTCATGGTCCAGTGGCCAAGACTCCAAGCTCGCAGTGCAGGGGATCTGGGTTCAGTCCCTAGTCAGGGAACTAGATCCCATGTGCCACAGCTAAAGTTCCCACATGCCGCAAACAAGACCTGGTGCAGCTAAATAAAATAGCACAAATAAATATTTTAAAAAGGAATATAGATATGTATATATAACTGAATCACTTTGCTATATACCTGAAACTATATTTCAACATTGTAAATCAACTATATTTCAATACAATTTTTTTTTTAAAAAGGAATAAACTTCCTTGCACATTCATTTTCTGGACTTAAAATTCTTTGTTTTTGGTGTTTCATTGTTAACCCAAAGACATGAACATGGAGAATATTCACTGACAGTTATAGCCAAAAAGCCAATTCTTTACAAAAAGATTTATTTATTTATCTGGATGCACCAAGACTTCATTGCGGCATATGGGATCTAGTCCCCTGGCCAGGGATTGAACCCAGGTCCCCTCCACTGGACATGAGAATTAGCCGCTACATTAGCTACTAAACCACCAGGGAAGTCACCCAAATGCCAGTTTTCCCCCACGCCTCCCAGGTTCTGAAATACCAATTTTTGACAGTGGCTGTACCCTACTCTTTGACCTGACTGTCATTTCTCTAGTTTTACCTCTGAATAAGTGAACTTTGCAATAAAAAAAAGGTTTGGTTTTGTGTTTTAAATAGAATTTAGTTTTTTTGTTTGTTTGTTTTAACATCTCTTCGCTTTGGTCTTGGGGACAGAGTCAGCCCAGGGCAGTGTTGCTGCACATTTCGTGGGATGAAGGACTGAAGGCTGCTGCTTCTTGCAAGCTGGCTTCTGAGATTGCACCTTCTTCTCCTGCTCCTCCTCCAACTGTATGATCTTCCAAGGTATGAAGTCTGTGGTCCCAACCAGAAGGGGGGACTGCTGTAAAGTAAGTGTCTTATGCTCCAGGGCTGCCTGAGTGTCTGAATGCTCTGCACAGGGGCACTTCTGCAGTCTGGTCACCTCTTCATTTTTCCTGTCCCCGTCCTTCCATCTGTCATTGATCTCCCCATCATCTGTGTCATCCCCCATCTGCTCACTGATCCAGCCAGTCGTTCGTCAGTCCACCTCCTTTTCACTGATCCCTTTACCAATTCCGTTGCCTTTCTTCATTCACTCACTCGTTTATCTCCTCATGGTTCATCTCTCCACTCACCCACTCATCTATCCTCCCTCCCTCCATCTGTCCAATTATCCTGCTACCCCCACATCCGTCCATGTATCTGTTTACCCTCCCATCCGTCCATCCGTCCATCCGCCCATGTGTCCCTTTCCTTATTTACTGATCCGCTCGCCAGTTCATTCATCAACTTCATTTACCCACCCATTTTCAACCCAAACTCTTTTTATCTGTTCCTCCAACCCATCCAGTATTCATTCGTCCGCTAATTCAGGTTCTAGTTATCCATCTATCCATCCAGCCTTCAATCTGCCCCCCTACTCACTTATAGCCAAGCTAGCCACTCAGAACATCTACCTTTTCACAACTGGGAGCCCAGGCCCTGTGACTGAGATGGGGCCACAGAAATGAGTCAGACTCGGTTCCTATTGTCTAAGAATTCAGAATACCATCAGTCAGTGGGAGAAAGCAAATAACACCATGTACACAGACACAGGATATATCCAAAACAGTATGAGCAGTGCTGTCCTTACAGTGTGTTCCAGATACAGAGGAAAGTTGAAGAGCAGGTAGGTGGTCAGGCATTCAGGTGAGAATGTGCCCTGTGTGCTGATGTCGAAGTATGATGATGTGGCCTGGGTATGAAAGGCCACCGGGCGTGTGACTGGGAAGGAGTACTTACCGAGGAGAGGAGGAAGACTGCAAGATGCCAGGAACAAGAGCGTGCAGGTTCTGGGGGTGAGTACCCGCCCCAGCCAGGAGGCCTCGTGTCTGCATGACGCTGCTCCCTGACCACCTCCCTACTGCCCCCCACAGGCAGAGTTGACCCGCCTAGGAACCAAGACAATGCAGCAAGCAACACAGCTACAGGTGTCACCCAGTGGGCAGAGCTCCTATCAGTCCATCCCCAATTTCCAAGATAGAATGGGGACACTGTGTTCACAGCTACAGGTGTCACCCAGTGGGCAGAGCTCCTATCAGCCCGATCCCAATCTTCAAGACAAACCGGGAGCACTGCATCCACAGCCCCAGCGTGAACCACCTGCCTCCAAGGAGACCCTTCTGGAACAGCCTGACAAGGACAAGATGGTGGCTCGTCGTATCCCTCGCCTCCGGGCTGTGGTGGAGAGCCAGGCCTTCAGGAATGTCCTGGTGGATGAAATGGACATGATGCTGTCCCGCGCAGCCACCCTCATTCAAGCCAATTGGAGGGGGTACCGCCTCCGGCAGAAGCTCATCTCCCAAATGATGGCGGCCAAGGCCATCCAGGAGGCATGGCGACGCTTCAGTACCAGGCGCCTCCTCCGGTCTGGCAAGACGATGGAGAAAAAAGCGCAGGTGGAGGAGAGGGACATCCCTTACCACCCGCCCCAGCAGGTGCGGTTCCAGCATCCGGAAGAGGGCAAGTCCCTTCTGGCCCAGCCCACCATGGTGAGCAAGGAGACCCAGTTCCCTTCCTCCGACAGCCTGGCCACTTATGCCCACCAGCTGGCTCTGCTGCAGTCCCAGGGCTTGTCACCACCTGGGACGTGCTCTGTTGGAGGCCCCAGCGTCACCTTTCTGCCACACCAGACAGTTGCCATCAAATTTCCATGTCCCGTGAGTCTCGATGCGAAGTGCCGCCCATGCCTGATGACAAGAACTGTCAGAAGTACCTGCCTTGTCCAAGTAGAAGGCGATGCAATGAAGAGCAAGCAAACAGCTGCCAGAGCCAACAAGGCAGGGGCCCTGGGGCCACCACCATCTGGAAGGTGCACCCAGACAGCTCAAGGACAACTGAAGACCCAAACCCAGGCCCACGTGGAAGCAGAGGGCCTCAGAATGCTGCCTGAGACAGGCCCGGCGCCTGTGATGACCAAGCCCCTCTCCCAGTCAGGGCCCACTATGACCGTGACCAAGACTCCCTTCCAGACGTGCCCCGCAGCCACGATAACCAAGGCCTCACCCCAGCCTTGCCCCGTGCCCATGGTAACAATAGCCAAGACCCCACCCCAGATGTACCTGGCAGCTGCAGTGACCAAGATTCCACCGCAGACGTACCCAGCAGCCCCCACGGCCAGGACTGCTGCCCAGACATGCCCAGCGGCCACCATGGTCAAGACTCCACTTCAGTCATGCTTGGCAGCTGTGATGAACAAGACCCTACCCCAGCCATGCCCAATGCCAACTGTCACAATAACCAAGGCCCCACCCCAGGTGTACCCCCCAGCCCCAGTGGCCAAGACCCCACCTCAGACGTGCCCACCAGCCACAGCGACCAAGACCCCATTCCAGTCATGCCTGGCGGCCATGATAAGTAAGATCCAACCCCAGCCCTGCTCAGTGCCCATGGTGACCATCACCAAAACCCCACCCCAGCCCTGCCCGGTGACCCAAGGGGCCAAGACCCCAGCCCCCATGCGACCAACAGCCTCCATGACCAACACTACACCCCAGACACGACCGGCAGCCACGATGACGAAGGTCCCACCCCAGTTATGCCTGCTGGCCTCGATGATCAAGTCTCCAACTCAGACACGGCCTGCGCCCACAGCGGCCAAAGTCCCACCCCAGGCGTGTGCAGTGCCCTTGCTGACCAAGATACCACCCCAGATGCACCCAGCACCCACGGGGACCAAGACCCCACTGCAGACGTGTCAGATGGCCACAGTGACCAAGACCCCATCTCATCAGATGCTTCAAGGAGCCTCGGTGGCGAAAACTGCTCCTCCCCAGACACGCCTGGCGGCCATGATCACCAAGACTCCAGCTCAGTTACGCTCCGTGGCCACCATCCTCAGAACCCTGTGCCTGCCCCCTGCAGCAGCTGGAAACCTCAAGCCTCCGTTTTCAGCAGTGGCGACAGCTCGAATTTCCGACACCTCATCCCACACGTGTCTAAGTGGACCAAAGGCCAGGGCCACGGTGAACGCGAGACAGGCAACAGGGGTTGTCAAGGTGTCGTCCCGCTCATACTTGACAGAGGGAAAAGTGAAATGCTTTCCCCCATCGCACCTGGGGGCTGGGGCTCCCAAACCTCCAGCCAGGCCTCCTTTGGAAAATGAGAAAATCAAGGTCTTCTCCCAGAAACAAATGAAAACAGAAACCATGTCTGACACCAGTATGGCCGTGGAAATGCCTGGGGATCTGACCTGGGCAAAAGTGGCCAACGACAGGAACAAGAGGGCACATCTGAGGACGGATGTCTTGAAGGTTCAATCCCAGCTGTATGGGCCTGCTAGAACAGCTGGGGCGCCTCTGAGCACATATCTGCCTCAAGCGCAACTGACCTCTTGTTCAACCACAGGCTTGCCCCAAGCCCATCTGCTGGCCGAGCTGACTAAGGCCCTGCCCCAGGAGCATGTGTCTGCCAAGTTGACCAAGGCCCAGGGCCAAGGACACCCACCGGCCCAACCCCCCGCAGCCGTGGCCCAACCACACCTGAGTGTGTGTCAGTCTAAGATGCCGTCCCAGGCACACCTGCCTGCCAGGCTGATGAAGGTGCAGTCCCAGGCACAGCTGACCACAGCAGTGATCAAGGTACAGTCCCAAGGACATCTGCCCACCGGACTGACAAAGGCGCAGTCCCAGGCCCAGCTGGTTACAGACACAGCCAAGAGCCTCTATGCGGCCCACCAGGCTGCTGAACTCAGCAACAAGACGCAGTCTCAGCCACTCCTGGTGGACTTCAAGGCTTCCACCAAGCCCTGCCAGCACGTCGGCGCTCTGCCCCGAGCCAAGCCAGAAGACAGACTGACCCAGCCCCCATCCCACAGCTACGTGCAGGGCAAGGCCACCCTGGGCCTGCGCCAGGGGGCCTCTGAGACCCAGAACATGCTGGTGCCTCTGCTGGCCTCTGCTGGCCACACCACATGCAATGCTGAATCCTGGGGGGACAGTGGGGCTGCTCGGGCCCAGCCATCAACCACCGGCACACCCCCGCCCAGCCAGGAGGAGCTAGTGGCTTCCCAACTCGCCTCCCTGTGTGCTGAGCTGGCCACCGTGCTGGGCTCCCAGGAGGACCTCTGCGCCCTGCTGGCCAAAGCCCTCTCCCAGGGGGAAGTGAGGGCGGCCCTGAACCAGGCCCTGTCCAAAGAAGTCTTGGGAGCCACGATGGCCAAGGCTTTGCCCCAGGGCATCCTGGGCACGGTGCTGGTGAAGGCGCTCTCCTGGGGTGAGCTGGGCACCAGCCTGTCCCGTGCACTGTCCCGGGGCGAGCTCACTAAGGCCATTCAGAGCAGACTGGCAGACGTGCTTAGCAAGGCCCTGACGGAGGAGGAGCGCGCCATCTTGAGCCAGGCCCTGTGTCAGGGTGAACTGGGTGCAGTCCTCAGCCAATCTCTCTCTCAGGCGGCCCTGAGGTCTGGAGTCGGCCTCCCCAAGACTGCCTCAAAAATGGTGGGAAGCGGGATGACTGTGATGCCGGCCCCCGTGGAGGTGGACTGCAGGGGGAGCCTGTCGGCCGCGTGGGGGCCCACCCTGGGCCGCATGAGACTACAGCCTAGCAAGGTTAGGGTTCCTTGGGGTGGGGTCTGGGAGGGTTTTGGCATAGGCTGGCCCTCTGGGCTCTTGGAAGAGAGGGGGGATGGGGCCATGATCGGGGGGTCACCCTGCTCTTCGGTGGTCTCTGTAGGTGCCTCCTTGATTGCTGAGGTGATCACCATTCACCAGTATACCCCTATTTCTGCCCCGGGTCCCACTCTGTCATGGGAGACGGGACCCAGCAGAAGCCCCTTAAATCTGTACCTGACCCCCAAGATCTGTGAGGAAAGAGTGTGCCTGCACCCCAGGGCGAGTGAATTGGCATCAGCTCTCGGCCCCATGGTGAGTGACGTGGACCCCAACTTGCCCAGCACGCCCCACCAGCAGCCGTCCTCCAGTCTGTGGCAGCCACTTCTTGCCAATGGCTTGGGCCCGAGCACCAGCCGGCCATCACTGGCCACTGGCAGCTCAACCACAAGCACCCACAGTCCACATGAGGTCAGCAGGGTGGCCCCACACTCAAGGGCATCCCCAGGGGAGTGCAGGTTAGCATCGGGCAAGCTTCCCAGCACCACGGGTCGTGGGAGGGGCACCCACTCCCACTGCTGTGCCACCAACTATGGGGGCTCTGTTTGCTGGTGTCAGCCCTCGGGTATCAGCAGGGTACCCCCCGGTGTGGGCCAACCCCAAGGGGCCAAAGTTCCGCAACAGCTACCTGTGGTCCCTGAGGAGACCATGCAAAGAACTCGGTCCCCGAATCATAAACGAGCCTTCAAGGGCCCTAGGCAGATGACCAAAGAGGCAACCCCAATTCCACCACAGGCCGCCACAGTGAGCAAAGCACAACCGCATGCCCTCAAGGCCTGCGTCATAACCCCAGGTCCCTGGCCTGGCTCCGTGGCTCCTGGTCGTTGCTGGGCACCCAAGCGACGGGATCAGGTGGATGCTGGTCTGTTCCAAGCCTCCCCAGGCAATAAGCTGACACCCACCCTTTCTCGAACAGCCATCCCTGGGAAGAAGAAGAGTCAAACACGGGGTAGCCTTTCCAGGGCACATGGCCCACAGGAGCGGATAACTGGCAATATACTTAGTGAACTGGTAGCCAATATGCCACAAGGTCCAGACAATGACCTTTCCAGAAGCTTCTCCCAGGGCTCCACAGACTATGGCCTAAATATGAGCAATTCCCAGAGCTCACTGTGCAGCTGCAGCTCACTCAGCCTCTCCACCATGTCTATGGCCAGCATGACTGCTGTGGACGTGGTGGAGGAGGAGCCCTGGGAAGCCAGCTTGGACAGGGACTTTCATCTAGATGCTCACCTCTCCGCAGAGGCCATGGAGAAGTCCCAGGGACCCAGGAATGTGGAAGAGACTGAGGGAGCAGGTCCCAGGCACCTGGCCCCAAGCCTTTATGACCAGTATTCTGCAGACTCAGAACTGATCCCCATTCTACGTAGCTCACTGGCCAGTCGCATGACACTGAGTGTCCACTGGGACTCAGAGGATGAGGAAGACATGTCCTCAGATCAGAGTTCCATGAATCTGAAGGAGAGTGTGTCCCAGGCACCCTGTGGGACTGTGTTGACCAGAAGTTTGTCATTGAGTAATGTGGTCCCTGCTGTCTATCAGCAGCCGTCTGTGGCTGGTAGGTTGACCTCATGCCTGTCTCAGCCCATAGTAGCCAGTAAGGTGGCCTCAAATCCAGGCCAGCTCTCTACGGCCAGTAGAGTGACCAGCAGCCTATCTGAGCCATCGGTGGTCAATAAGCTGAGTCCCAGCTTAGGCCAGATGTCCAGGACCAAGAGGGTGGCCCTCAGCCTAGGCCAGCCATTCATGGCTGGGGGGGTGGTTCCTAGGTTTTCACAGCCACTGATGGCCTGCAGACTGGCCCTGAGCCTAGGCCAGCCATCTATGACCAGTGGGGTGGCCTCCAGCCTCACCCAGCCACCTGTGACTAGTGGGGTGACCCCCATACTTGTCCAGCCACCTGTGACCAGTGGGGTGGCCTCCAGCCTTGCCCAGCCACCTGTGACCCCTGGGGTGACCCCCAGCCTTGCCCAGCCAACTGGGACTACTAGGGTGGCCCCTAGCCTAGCCCAGCCACGTGTGACCAGTGGTGTGGCCCCCAGCTTAACCCAGACATCTATGACTGGTGGGGTTGTCCCCAGCCTAGGCCAGGCATCTAAGGTTTCTGGGGTAGAGCCCAGTCTAGCCCAGTCACCTATGACCTCTGGGGTGGCTCCTAGCCTAAGCCAGCCATCTTTGACCTTTGGAGTATCCCCCTGGCAAACCGAGCCACCTTTTACCAGTGGGATGGCTGCTAGCTTAGGCCAGCCTTCTGTGACTTGTGTGGTGGCCCCCCGCCTAGCCCAGCCATCTGTGGCCACTAGGGGGACTCCCAGCCTGGCCCAGCTACCTGTGATCAGTGGTGCTGGCTGTGCTATGAATCAGCCAAGTTGGGCCCCTAGGGTGAGTCCGAATTTACTGTCATCGAGGGTGAATGCAGTGGCTCCCAGTGAGCATCATTCATCATTTGCCATTGAAGTCACCTCGTGCGCGCCATATTCATCAGTGGCTAAAAGCATGGGCCAGGGTCTGAGCCAGCCAGCCGTGTCTGCTAGGGTGGGCCCATGTCAAGATCCTCCGATGGTTAGAGGGGTGGCCCCGCATCCCCAGGCCCCTGAGTTCAGCGAAGTGGCCCTGGGCTTTCATCAGCTGCCTGGTATTGGTGGGAGGCACCCAAGAGTAGATGAACAACCTGCTGTCATCGTTTCAGCTCCAAACCTCTACCAGGCACCTGTGGCCAGTGGGGAGGACTCTTGCCTAGGCCAGGAAGCCAGTGTGTCTCTGTTCAGGGGCATGTCTATGAGCAGATCCCAGGGTGCCATAGCCTCCGACAAACTCCCTGATGTGTCTCAGGGGACTCTGGCTACTGGCATGTTCCTGAGTATGTCTCAGGTACCCGTGTCCCCTGGCAGATCAGGGAGTGTGGGCCGGAGGAGTGTGGCTACCACTGTGGGCCCAAGCCTGTCTCAGATGAGCAGGGGCATGGCTCCCATGACATCCCATGCCTCTGTGGCTGCCGCCCCTTTGACTCGTGAATTGGCCTCAAGGGTGGCTCCTGGCTTCTCTCAGGCTTCAGCGTCCGGTAGACTGGGTGTGAGTTCGTCTAAGTTTTCCATGACCAGTGTGGGCCCCAGCATATCTCAAGTCAGCGTGGATCTTCCAGTTTCTCTGGACCACCGGTGTCCTTCTGTGTCCACAATCTCTAACAGTTACCAACAAGCTGATGTTATCAGCCAGGAGCCTGCAATGGGCATGCCCAGTGCTGTGGTGCCCGGTTCTATAGCAGGTAGGATGACCACAACTGTGGCCCCAGGTTCTGTAGCCGGTGGCATGGCCTCTAGTCTTCCCCCAGGGTCTGTGATCAGAGGCGTGGGCCAGAGCCTTCCTCCAGGGCCCATATTGAGTTGTGTGGCCCCCAGCCTTCCACCAGGTTATGTGGTCAATGGTGTAGTCCATACTCTTCCCCCAGGGTCCATGATCAGTGGCGTGGGCCTGAGCCTTCCCCCAGGGTCTGTGATCAGTGGTTTGGGCCTGGGCCTCCCCCCAGGGTCTGTTATTGGTGGCATGGGCTTGGGCCTTCCCCCAGGGTCTGTTATCGGTGGTGTGGGTCTGGGCCTTCCCCCGGGGTCTGTTATCGGTGGTGTGGGCCTGGGCCTTCCCCCAGGGTCTGTGATTGGTGGAGTCGGCCAGGGCCTTCCTCCAGGGCCTGTGATTGGAGGTGTGGGCCAGGGTCTTCCCCCAGGGTCTGTGATTGGTGGCATGGGCCAGGGCCTTGCTCTAGATCCCATGACCAGCACTGTAGCCCAGGGCCTTCCTCCAGGGTCTGGGCCAACTGGCATGGCCAGAACTGTGCCTATGAGTTCTGTCGCAACTTCAGTGTCCCCCAGTTTGATTGCAGCATCTGGCACTGATGGGAAGAAGCAAGGTCTCTCGGTGGAACCATCAGCTAGTCTAATTGCTCCGGACCTGCTCTCAGATTCAGTGGCAGGTGCAGTGGACTTCAGAATCCCTCCCGGTCCTGTGAACTCTAGTGTGGACACAGCATCTATGCCTGGGGGACTGAGTCAGAACCTAGTTCTGGAGTCTATGGCTAGTACAGCCAGTCCGCCCTCCACAGTCGGAGGCATGGCCCCGAGCCTTCCCCAGGGGTCCCTGCTGATTGGGATCTCTCCTCGTCCATACCATGGGGGCCTGGCAGGGGAAGGGTCCACAACCACCTTACAGGCATCTCATCCCCCTGGCCTGGCTCAAGCTCCCCTCCAGGAAGCTCCTGGCAGGGCCGGTGGAGTACAACAAGTGCCTTCGGTTCTGCAAAGAGCCTCACAGTTGAACCAGGCTCTTGGGGTGATGACAGCATTTGAGACCATAGATCCCAAGACTGTGATGAGGCCAGAGGACCCGGACTGGACTCCTCCCCAGGGGTCCATATCCAGGCAGGTGTCCGAAGTCCTTGAGGCAACCCCATGGATATACCATAGTCCCCTGGCAATAGAAATTAATGACAGCCAAGAATTCCCTGTAGGGAATGAGGCTCTTCCCAAAGACCAGAGGCCGCTATTGGAGGGGGCAGCTCCTGACCAAGCTAAGTCAACGGCCAGCGGTGTGGCCTCTGCCCTTCCCCAGTCTCCGAGTCTGGTCAAGCCCTCCACAGTCAGTAGTGGTGCCCCAACCCTGCAGCAGAGGTCAGTGACCAATCTAGTGGCCCCTGGTTCCCACATTGTGGCTGCTAGCCCCAGTGTGCAGACGGTGCCCATCAAGGGCACTGGGGCCCCACTTTCTCACCGGCAGACGCCAGGCTCTCACACTGCACTCCGGAGCCCCTCGGCTTATCAAAAGGCTTTGGTGGCTCATATAATGCCCCAGAGCCCCTCAATGACTCACGAGTCCAATGGGATCATGGCTTCTACTGGAGTCTCAGGGTCACCCAAGCCGACCCATGACAATACTGCGGCCACTGGTTTGCACCCAAGATCTGTGGCTCAGACGGGGACCCCAAGAACTTTCCAGAGGTCACAGCCACGTGTTTCACCTCATCCATCCCTGATTAAAAAGATGACGTACAGTTGTTCCCAAAAGGAAGCCATTCCCAGTGCACTCCAGAAGACAGCGGCTGGCAGTCTAATTCAGAATGGCCATGGGCCCCTTCGCCCTAGAATATCCTTCAGGTCCGTGCATGCTATTTCTGTACCAGAAAAGCCAGACAGTTCTGCAACTGGGACTGTGCCCTCTGGTCAGGAGCAGCAGGATGACCCCAAGTCCTCACAGAAATTTCCTAAACATTCCCTGGGTACACCGCCAGCCTTAACGCCAATAATCCACACTAATGAGCTGGCACATGGCACGGCCAACTCTAAGCTGAACCCGGGAATTCGGAGGGTGTCTCTGGGTTATGAGTCTTCACCGAGGGGCTCTCGGCGGCCCCTTTTTAGGCAGGAGTTGCCGCAGGTGCCTCCAATTTCCCTTAGCTTCATGGCTCCTGCAGAGAGTCTCAGGGCATCCGCGACTCCTGCTGACATTCTTGGAACTTCTGTGACTCCTGCTGAGAGTCTCGGGGCACCCCTGACTCCAGCTGACCATCTCGGGGCATCCCTGACTCCAGCTGACAGTCTCGGGGCATCCCTGACTCCAGCTGACAGTCTCGGGGCATCCCTGACTCCAGCTGACAGTCTTGGGGCATCCCTGACTCCAGCTGAGAGTCTCAGGGCATCCCTGACTCCAGCAGACAGTCTCGGGGCATCCCTGACTCCGGCTGACAGTCTCGGGGCGTCCCTGACTCCAACTGACCATATTGGGGCGTCCCTGACTCTGGCTGACCATCTTGGGGCATCCCTGACTCCGGCTGACAGTCTAGGGGCATCCCTGACTCCAGCTGACCATCTCGGGGCGTCCCTGACTCCAGCTGACAGTCTCGGGGAGTCCCTGACTCCAGTTGACAGTCTCGGGACGTCCCTGACTTCAGCTGACGGTCTCGGGGCATCCCTGACTCCAGCTGACGGTCTCGGGGCATCCCTGACTCCAGCTGACAGTCTCGGGGCATCCCTGACTCCAGCTGACCATCTTGGGGCGTCCCTGACTCCAGCTGACCATCTCGGGGCATCCCTGACTCCCGCTGTACTCCAGGGCCCGGAGAACACTGCCATGTCTGGTGGCCAAGCGTGGAATTCTACCATCCCCAGTGTAGCAGTTGGGCCCAGGGGCAGCACCGTGGCCCCTGGCGGCGCTTGGGAGCCAGCCGGGGGCACTGTGCCATGGGATGTCGTGGGCAGCAAGGAAGCGGTGGATCCCAGACAGCCGAGGGAGCTGGTGGCCTCGGTGCAGGCTGTAGAGAAGATAATCATCCATGCGGCGGTCATTATCCAGGCGTGTGCACGTGGCTTCCTGGTGCGCCGAACCATCAAGGTGTGGCACCAGTGGGCGGTCATCATCCAGGCCGCCTGGCGTGGCTACCGTGTGCGGCGGGACCTGGCTCGCCTCTGCCGAGCTGCCACCACAATCCAGGCTGCGTGGAGAGGCTTCATCATTCGCCAGAGCCGCACCCAGCAAATGCTGCTCCAGAATGTGTGGGCTAAGACCGACAGTGGGGCTAGGACGACGTCTGACCACCGCTGCTTCCAGTCCTGCCAGCCACATGTCTGTGCTCTCTGCCAGTCACTGACCTCCGGACTAGGAAGCCCACCCAGCGTGGTGATGCTCGTGGGTTCCAGCCCCCGCACATGCCACACGTGCGGCCACACCCTGCCCACCCGGGTGGTGCATGGCACGGGCCGGGGTGCTGCCAGCCAGGCCGGCGTGCCACGGGG
The DNA here is from genome assembly GCF_049115385.1 of Moschus berezovskii. NCBI lineage: Eukaryota > Metazoa > Chordata > Mammalia > Artiodactyla > Moschidae > Moschus > Moschus berezovskii. The sequence continues at coordinate 107,139,242 of NC_142467.1, read as the reverse complement.
CTGCCTGACCCAGTCAACCGCCCGGAGCCTTCGGCAACCCCATCATCAGACCAAGGCGGCCACGGTCATCCAGTCTGCCTGGAGGGGCTTCTTCGTGCGTCGTCAGCTGAAGCAGCAACAGGAAGCAGCCAAGATGCTTCAAGCTACCTGGCGCGGCCACAGCACCCGGGCCTCCCTCACCACGGACTCTCTCTTGGGGCCAGCGGTGTGGGACAACTCGCGGCACACGCAGTGGCCAGGTGTCTAGGACCTTGGCTTACTGGTGAGGGGACACCAGGGGAGGGGTCACATGGCTCTCTGGGTTTCATGAATAAAGCCCTCCACAGCCTGGGTCTTGGCCTCCTGTGTGTGCGGGTGTCTTGGACATGGTGTGGGGTGGAAATTTGGGGGACCTAGAACATCCTAGACTGGAGGGGTCCAAAACTCTCAACCATGCCGTCAGCACCTGGGGTCTGTGCCTGGAATCGGGACCCTAAGCCTTCCACGGAGGTCAGAGCGGCCAGCCTGGACTCACATGTGCCATCATATTCACCCAGGGCAAGCAGGGCAGCATCCAGTCAGCTGTGGATGGAAGCACTCCAGAAGCCATTGTCTGGGGGGCCTGACTTGGAATGGCCACCATGAGGCCCTTGTTCCTAGAAAATCCTAGAGGCTTCCAGCCACATCCTGACTTGGGGGAATGCTGGGCCACCCTCAAGGGGCTGGATGCAGGTGGGATCAGGGACAAGGCAGAGGGCGGGGCCTGGGGGCACCCAGAGCGGGCAGCCTGACCAAGCAGAGGGGCATGGGGGTGACAGCATGGGCTTGGGAAAGGCACAGAGGGCAACAGAGTGGTGGGGGCTTCAGTGGAAGCTAGAAGGGGCAAGGGTGGCCTGGAGAGACGTGTGTGCGTGCTGAGTCACTTGAGCCGTGTCTGACACTGACCCCACGGACCACCAGGCTCCTCCGTCCACGGGATTCTCCAGGCAAGAATACTGGAGTGGGTTGCCATGCCCTCCTCCAGTGGATCTTCCCGACCCAGGCATCAAACCTGCAGTCTCTTGCGTCTCCTGCATTGGCAGGCTGATTCTTTACCGCTGGCGCCACTTGGGAAGTCCCCTGAGGGGACAGGCAGAGTGTAACGCTTTCGGGTCATGAACCAAGAGGGTGTGTTAGGAGAGGTGGAGGGGTCCAGGTGGACAGGGAGGAGTCAGGAATATCACCCCTGGTAAACAGTGGCGCCCTCAGATGCCCTGCGTCCGGAGGCCCCGCCTCCTCCTCGGCCCTGGACAGTGCCGCGCGCCGACAGCAGGGAGCGCGCAGGGGTAAAGAGCGGGCGCCTGGCCACACACCTGTGCGGAGCCCGTCTTTCCCGCTCTGCTCACGCAAGAATGCCGAGCTCCCAGCCGCCGCCGCCGCCGCTTCTATTGCTGGCTCTGCTGCTGCTGCTGCTAAAAGCTTTTGATAGGAATTCCTTTGTTCTCGCGAGCACCTCTACAGGTAAGAACAGGTAAGATCCGGCTTCCAGGAAGCTGGAGGGGGAAATGGCCTAGTCGCACACCTGGTGTCTGGACACCTCCCTCAGGCCACGCTAGTCTGCCACCGCACGCCCCTCCCCCGGGCTGTTGCGCCTCCTAGAAGCAAGAACAGCGGGAGCACCAGGCCCTCCACCCCCCACCCCTCACCCCAGTCCTGAGGGTGCCAGGGCTGCCACCCCAGCATTACATGAACCAGCGACAGGCTGGTGAATGCCTCCTACCCAATTTGAGGTTCCATTCCCAATCTCAGTTTCTCTTAGCCAGCCCCCAAAGGGAGAAGGGTGAGAACCCAGGGACCATGGGGATGTGGGCAGGAGAAGGGCTTACTTCCTGGTCACTGAACATCTATGACTCCCAGGGGGAGGTTCTTGGCTCCTGACTTAATTTCTTTCTGTTTCCCTGTAAGACAACTCCTGGGGTGGAGAAGAGTTGAATTTCTCGCATCCGTGGCCCTTTCCATCCCATCAAGTCTCTGACCAGTGTCCCAGCCCCAAACCTGGAATATCAGAGTGGAGGCCCCACAAATGAGACTCTCGTAGCAGACAAAAGCTTTACGCAGAAGGACCACATAGCTCAGGAAACTGAGGCTCAGACAAGCCAAATTTCCCAACCTGTGCCAGACCCAGATTAAACCAACTGACTTGAGTCATGCAAGCCTCCTGGTCTAGGAGTCTCTGGGCAAAGCAAAGTCCTGGCACGGTGCACAGACTCAGCCCCATTTTACCTTTTGGTCGGCTGTCCAGCAGCTCATGAGTGCCCTCTCTGTGCCAGGCACCCAGTAGAGCTTATGTCCTCCACAACCTCCTCTTTCCAGTTTTCCTTAGCTTGCTTTAGAAGCACAACTCCTCAGAGGTCTCGCTTGGCTTGGGGTCGACTGTGGCCCCTGAGTCATCTTCATTTCAGCTGAAACCTCTGTCATCTGGATTCCTTTTCAAAGAATGGTAGGAGACAGTTTGAGGAGGCTGGACTCTTAGTCCTTGACCCCCTGGAGGTTTTGTTTTTTAATTTATTTTTAATTGAAAGATAATTGCTTCACAATATTGGTTTCATTTCTGCCTTACATCAACAGGAATCAGCCAAAGGTGAACATATGTCCCCTCCCTCTTGAACCTTCCTCCTGCCTCCCACCCTTTCCCACCCATCTAGGTTCTTAGAGCCCCAGTCTGAGTTCCCTGAGTCATACAGCAAATTTCCACGGGCTGTCTATTTTACATGTGGTGGCATATATGCTTTCATGGTACTCTCCCCTGGAGACCGTTGAAGAGCCTTCTTACTTCCCAGTCACTGTGGGCCAGACACTCTACCATTGTGAGCCTTGGTTCCCCACCTATAAAATGAGGATAAAGTCAGGCCAGTATATCATGTCTCCTAACTCATCTGTCATCCCCTCAGGAACTGGGAAACTGGGTGGAGCAATGGGGTCTGCATGTGGACCTGGGCAGGGCCAGATGTTATTTCCTCATTTGTGCTGCTTAGGGTGAGGCAAGCACAAAGATCCGCCCAGGGCAGAGTGGATTGGGTGCGGCAAGATATGGTTGATGAATGAACTTGCAATCAGTTAAGTTTACCAGCAGCCTGGAACTGGGAAGGAAGTAATTGTGGGAGGTGGCCCATGAAATCTTTACCCACCCTCAGCCTGGCCCCTGGGCTTGAAGCTAAGGAGTAGCTAGAACAAGGTAGCAGAGGTTCCAGAGTCTTGTTGCTCAGTCGTGTCCGACTCTTTGTGACCCCACGAACGGCAGCACACCAGGCTTTCCCATCCTTCGCTTTCTCCCGGAGTTTGCTCAAACACATGTCCATTAAGTTGGTGATGCCATCCAACCAACCATCTCATCTTCTGTCGTCCCCTTCTCCTCCCGCCTTCAGTCTTTCCCAAAATCAGGGTCTTTTCCAATGATCAGCTCTTGGCATCAGGTGGCCAAAGTATTGGAGCTTCAGCTACAGCATCAATCCTTCCAATGAATATCTGCTGACTGTTCTTAGAGCTCAGGCCTCAGTGCCCCCATTAAAACCTTGAGTTTAGCCATGGGGACCTTCCAGGTACCTGGGAAAGGAGATTAGGGTCAACACTCTCTGGGAGCTCAGAGATGGATCTCTGCTGTCAAGCATCACTGAGTATCAGACCTGCGTGAGCTCTCAGAGACTCTGACTTTCTGTGATGTCCATTTTACAGATAAGAAAACTGAGTCCCAGAAGGGTTGAAAGAGTTGCCCAGCATGCCGCCTGGGTTGGCAGCCATTCCCTCTATCCAGAAGACTTCCAGAGTCCTGAAGCAAGAGTAGGGGGCAGGGAGGGTCCACCCCAGACTGAAATGCTGGCTGTGGGAACTCAGATGAGGAACTTCAGCCACCAACACCTCAGTTTCCACTAAGCACTCCCACTGTACACTAATCCCTCCAAGTCTCCCTAAGTGGTGGGTGCTGTCTGCTGGCATCCGGCGGGTCGGGGGCATCGGGGCCAGGGTTGCATATCCTTGTTTCTAATCATCTCCTTCCTACACCCCAAAGGTGTTTTCTTTTCAGATGTTACAACCTCAGAGATGGAGAACTTGACTTCCAAACCTCTGACTCTTCCCTTCAGCTCCAGCTCCCCTACTGTCGGGGGAAACCACACCAGCCAAGAGAACCCAGAGACAGGCTCCACATACCATCCCAACAGCCCTAGTTCAGAGTCCACGACCTCCCACAGCCCCTCAAATTCAGGATCAATCTCCACCACCCAGCCCACCTTCTCACAACCAGAGCCAGACACGCATCCCAGCTCTGGTTCCCCCAGTTCAGAGCACACTGTCACCTCCCCCTCCAGCCCCCTGAGTTCTATCTCCTTGGCCACCCTGTCTTGGAGTCCCACTCACCCCAACCCCAGCACAGTGCCTTCCTCTGAGTCCTTGGCCACTGACCAGACATTCGAGACCTCTGGTTATGGTGAGTATTGGGACAGTTGGGCCTGTAGGGGGATGGAAGGATTGAAGGCAGGAGGAGAAGGGGATGACAGAGGACGAGATGGTTGGGTGGCATCACTGCTCCAATGGACATGAGTTTGAGCAAGCACTGGGAGATGGTGAGGGACAGGGAAGCCTGGAGTGCTGCAGTCCATAGGGTCGCAAAGAGTGGGACAAGGCTGAGCGACTCAACAGCAAGGGGGGATGGTTGGGGGTACCAAGGTGCAGTTCTGGGATTGGCCACTAGGGGGAAACACAGTCCTAAGAATGTGCTGGGACGGGCCTCTTCCCCACCCCACCCCCCCGCAACCTCCCATCACCTAAGCCTCTTCAGACCTTCATCCCAAGTACATTTTACTAAGCACCTATTGTGGGTCAAGTCCTGTGGGAAACGGTTATGTTGGAAGATAGATTATAAGTAAATTTGTTTATAAAAGAACAAAGTAGAGCAAGATAAAGGGTCGAAATGTGAGTGCAAAGGATTTGAAATTTTAAGACTACTCGATAGAGGTCTTAGTTTGAAGGAGGTGAAGGAGGGAACCATGTTGGTACCTAGAGGGAAACAGGACAGGCAATGAACAGGGCAAGTGCAAAGGCCCTGAGGTAGGACTGTCCCTGGTGCATCTGAGGTGCGACCGAGGAGAAGTGAGTTGGCTGAAATGGGGTGGTGAGGCTGGGGAATTTGCAGAGTGTGGTTATACAGGGTCCCTGGGGTCCAACAGAGCCCAGGCATTTTTCAGAAGGTCTAGAAAAATCTATCATTCAAAATAATATGTTGTCTCCAAAACATGCAAAGAATGCAAACATGGAGTATAATAACATTTTGCTATAATAAAAACATTTTGCTTAAAGTCACAGGATATAAAACCATCTTTACAAAGTGTAAAATTTTGCACATATCCTCAGAAAGTCACTGCATTTGGGAACTGAGTTTTAGGTTGATTTTTTTTTTTTTTTCACTTTGCAAGAACTCCCAGAAGTGGCCAACAGTGGAGTGGGAACAAAGCAAACAAAACGAATGCCTTGTAGACAAATACATTCAAAAGAAAAGAAAGAGAAAAACAAAAGTAAAAATAAAAGGGTAAAAACTTGTTCTTGAAAAGATAGTTGCAGCAGCCACTAGAGAGGGAAGTAAGCATCGCGTCCTGAGAAGGGACTTAAAGGCTCTGGACTCTATACTTCCACTGCAGGAGATGTGGGTTCGATTCCGGGAACTAAGATCCCACATGCCTCGTGGCACAGTGAAACAAAAAGGCCCTGGGGCCCTGGTGTGTCTCAGTCTTAGAGGAGTTCGGTGCCATGGCTGACTCAGGGCTCCTCCCTTCAGCTCCAGGTGACTCTGGGGCCCCCAAGTTGCACAGGAACCCTGGTGTGGTGGTGGCCGTGTGTCTGCTAGTGTCTGTTTTGCTCATCGGAGGTGTGATCATGGCAGTGAGGCGCTGTCACAACGGGGTGTCTGAGTTCCAGAAGCTGGATGAGGTATCCATGGTGCGGGGGAAGGATGGACTGGGGTGGGGGTGCCCTCTCAAGCAGGGCAGGCCCCTGCTGCAGGACTGCTGGTGCCTGAACACCCCCTTGCATGTGCTCCTCCTTCAGGGGCTTGTGAGCCGAAGGTCGTCTTCTGCCCATCACACACTGCCGTGATCTTCGCTCTTTGAAGCTGAGGGGGAGGGACTTGGATGAGGCTGGGGCATCTGGTGAGGGGCAAAGCTTGTGGGAATAAAGGCCCTATCATTCCTCTGAGGCATCTTGAGTCATGGATTCATTTGACAAACATTTTAGAGTGTCTACTCTGTGCTGGGGTCACAGTGGGTACCATTTCTCCACCCTTATGGAGCCCACAGTGTCAAGAGGGAAGGCTGACAGCAGCCAGGTAGTCAAGTGATGTAATTTCAGATGGCTGAGGGCCACACAGTGGGGTTGAAGCTGGATCCCAGGGTCCTGTGTGCCCAGGTTTGCTGAGAGGGCAGGGAGGTCTCTCTGGAAGGTGATACTGTGTTCCCTGGCCATACCGTACAGCTTGTGGGATCTTAGTTCCCCAACCAGGGATTGAACCCAGGCCCTCAGTAGTGAGAACATGGAGTTTCTAACCATTGGACCATCAGGAAATTCCCTGGAAGATGATATTTGTGCTGAGACCTGAAAGAGATAAAGGGGCCGCTGTGGGGAACGCCAGGGAAGGCGTGCCTGGGAGCAGGTACAGCAAGTGCAAAGGCCTTGTGGTAGGTAGGAAAAACTTGGGGTGCTTGGGAAACAAGGAGATGAGTAAGGTCAGAGCTGGGTGAGGGAGGGATATGTGGTGCGCCAGGTGGTTTATGTGAAAGAGCGTGAGTTTTAGCCAGAACACCGTGGGGGCATTTTCAGGCAGCAAGTGCCAAAATCCAACTTCAGGTCTTTAGGAGGGCAGATCAGCATGGGGAGAGGCTCTGCAGGAGGCAGGAGCAGCCTGTGCAAAGGCTTCGAGACTGGACAGGGCCAGAAGCAGGCAGAGAACAGGGAGTCAAAACAATCCCCACCACCCCCTGCCCCAGACTTGTGGTCCAGTGGTTAAGAAACTGCCTCCCAATACAGGGGATGTGGGTTCGATTCCTGGTTGGGGAACTAAGATGCCACATTCCAGGGGGCAGCTAAGCCCTCATGTGGCAACTACTGAGCCTGCACACCACAACTAAGACCTGACCCAGCAAATATAAATAAACAGTTCAGAAAACAGCCACCACCACCCTCAACCCCTCCATTATCTCAATCCCCTTTCCCAAGGTCCGAGCCAGGCATCCATTCTCTTCCCTCTCATTTTACAGGAGGGAAAACTGAGTTCAGGGCGGGGCAGGCCTGGGGCTCGGGTCCCAGGTGGTTATGGGCTTTCCCTTCTAAGGGGACCTTCCAGGATTCTCTAGCAGCTTGGGACATGGAGGCTTCAGGCTGGGTCCTGGCCATGTCCCTTGGCCACGATTCAGGTCTGGAGCTGCCCACTCAGGGCTGGGTTCACCGTGCAGTGAAAATGGGTGGCCAGAGAGGTCATCAGTCTGCCTGGGGCGGCAGAGCATGACAAGTAACTTTCCCAGAGCCTCCAGGGACCCCCTGAAGGCCATCCTTCTGTTACTGAAGCCATTCCTCATGGACTCTGCTGTGAAGCCTGTGTCCCAGACCCCAGGGACTGGGATAAGTAAAATCCTCCCATCCTTTTTTTTTTTGGAGAGCAGTTGCTTTACAATGTTGTATTAGTTTCTGCTGTACAATGAAGTGAATCAGTTTTATGTGTACAGATATCCACTTAGAGCTTCTCTGGTGGCTCAGATGGTAAAGAGTCTGCCTGCGGTGCGGGAGACCTGGGTTCAATCCCTGGGTCGGGAAGATCCCCTGAAGAAGGAAATGGTATCTGCTTAAGAGGGTGGCAAAGCATGAATCTGTTGGATAACATCACTGACTCTGTGGACATGAATTTGAGCAGATTCCAGGAGATGGTGAAGGACAGGGAAGCGTGGCATGCTGCAGTCATTGGGCTCACAAAGAGTCAGACACGACTTAGTGACTGAACAACAAATACATATATCCCCTCCCTCCTGGACCTCTCCCCGACTCTGCCATGCCACCCCTCACAGAGCACCAAGTTGAGCTCCCTGTGCTATACAGCATCTTCTCAGTGATTATCTGTTTAACACTGGTACTCTTGCCTGGAGGATCCCATGGATGGAGGAGCCTGGAAGGCTGCAGTCCATGGGGTCGCTAGGAGTCGAACACGACTAAGCGACTTCACTTTCACTTTCCACTTTCATGCGTTGGAGAAGGAAATGGCAACCCACTCCAGGGTTCTTGCCTGGAGAATCCCAGGGACAGGGGAGCCTGGTGGGCTGCTGTCTATGGGACACAACGTGACTTAGCAGCGGCAGCAGTGTATATATGTCAACCCTAAACTCCTAAACCGTCCCACCTTCCCCCAATCCTCCCATTCTGACCTCAAAACAGCGCTTCCCTCTGCCTCTCTGTCTCCCTTCTGTTTCTCTGCCTCCATCTTTCTCTTTCCGACTCTCTCTGGGTCTGTCCTCTTCCCTCTCTCGTAAGCAAACACAGGAACAGTTAAGCTTAAGGCCTGCCCACTCCAGGCTCGCCCCACCCCTCTCTATCCCCCCACAAACACAGATGGCCACCACTCCTGCCCACCCTGCCTCACACCAGCGGGTGACACTTTCTCACCTTCCCAGTCTCTCTGCCCGCCACTTCCGGCTGGGTCCTGAGGGTAGCACATGGCTGTGGGTGTGTCCTGCTCAGGGCTGGCGCTCAGACAGTTAAGGGGCTCCCCCCGGGCAGGGCCAGGGCTGCCTCATGGGCAGGCTTAGCCCTTCCTGCCCCCACTTCCTGCGGGGTCACAGGACTCAGTGGTGGCAGTGAGCTCAGACCTACCCAGGCCTCTCAGAACTTGTGTGAGTTTGAGGGGTTCCCAAGTGGTGGGGTGGGGTCCCTGAACTGTCCAGAGCTGGGTTGGGAGCTACATGGACAGTCCATGGGGCCAGGGAACTTCTTCCTGAGGGTCCTGATGCTCCGAGGCTGCTGACTCCGGGAGGGAGTTGGGAGGGGCTTGGGGAGTACGTGTGGGTGCCAGACCCACTGCCCCTGGACAGAGGCCCCTGAGGAAGGCTGGACGGTTGTCCTACACTGGTGCCAGTGGCCTGGCCCAGGCTACCATGATTGAGTGTCTTCCAGGAGAGGTTGCAGGGTGTGGGAGTGGGCTCCCTGTCTAGGGGAGTCTCCAGGGGAATAGCTGGGCTCCCGGAGCCCAGAGATCTCATGTTCATCTCCCCAGACTCAAAGACACCTCAGGCTTCCATGAGGCATAACGGAATGGTGCTCTCCTCACTAAGCAAGATGGGCACTAGGGGTGGGCTGTGGCTGAAGTGGGGAGGTCTTGTTTGTGCCGTGGGGGCAGGAGCCCCAGAACTTAGGGACACCCAGAGCAGCCTGAAGACCCTCTTGCAGGTGAGGAGGCTGAAACCCTGAGAGGCCACGAGGAGGCTGCTTGCTCCAGGGACCCAGCCCCTGGCTGCAGTCGTTGCTTTAGGGGCAGGGGACCAGTGGAGCGGGTGGAGGGGAGGGAAGACAGTAGGGTCCTCTTGGGTCTGGATGCAAGGTTTTGCCCAAGGAAAGGTGGTCTGGGTGTCCTGAGTCCAGGGTGAGGAGAGTGTGAAGCCTCTCACACTTCTTTTCTTTACAGGGCAGGGAAACCGGGGCAGGAGCAAAGGACAGTAGTGAGCGGGTAGCTGGGAAGGGGCTGGATTTGAACCCCAGGTTATTGCCTGAGCGGCTGGGACACTCACCCTCTGTGAGCTTCTGTGCTAAATCTCTTCCATCGTGTCCAACTCTGTGTGACCCCATGGACAGTAGCTCGCCAGGCTCCTCAGTCCCTGGGATTCTCCAGGCCAGAGTCCTGGAGTGGGTTGCCATGCCCTCCTCCAGGAGGTCTTCACATTCCAGGGGACTCTTCCTGACCCAGGAATCGAACCTGTGTCTTTATATCTCCTGCAATGGCAGATGGGTTCTTTACCACCACCTGGGAAGCCCCCGGGACTCTATATATGCTTGTGTTTAAAAAAAAAAAAAAGCTAAAATTGTGTGTCTGGAGAGAAGTCAGTATGAGGTGGTCCCAGCAGCAGGCAAGGTCCCACGCACCTTACCTTACTTAGCCATGCCCCAGCTGCTAGCAGGTGGAGGAGGAAGATAAAGGTGACTCCAGTTTACAGACGAGAAAACTGAGGCACAGAGAGGCTCTCTCTCCCTTAAGCTGAGTGGCTGAGTGACTTTGAACCTGAGTCTTTGGGATCCTTTTCTGTGCTCTGAACCCCTGTCAACTGAGCTGAATCCCCAACTGCTCCAGTGGCCCAGGACACTCCCTGGCTGCCCTCTTTACCGTGGCGTGTGATCAGGCAGCCCTGGTGAACCCCAGCAGCTGGCTCCCTCTCCAAATTGCACCTTCCTTCTCTTTAAAGTGGGAATCTTTGACATTCCCTGAAACACTCTTTTACAGCATCAGGCATTCCACTTGCAAGTGGAGTGTCTCCTGCCCTGGGCCTGGGGATGTAGAGACTCACAGGCTGGGCAGACAGACCTTAAACCAAGAAAAAGGATAACCTCTGAAGGTGGCTGAATGTGAGTGAGGCTTTCCAGATTGGGGAGGGAGGGCTTCTCTGAGGAGGTGACATTTGAGTTGAAGGATGGATGTAAAGAAGGAGCCAGCCACAGGGAGAGCTGGGGGCAGGGCACCTCCTACAGAGGGCACAGCCTGTGCAAAGGTCCTGAGGCAGGTTTAAGGGAGCAGCTATGACAAGGCTGATGGTGCTGGGGCAGGTAGAGTGAGGGGAGATGGAGGAAGGTGAGAGGCAGGGGTGGGCAGGGCACGTGGGGCCTCTGGGGCCATGGTGCAGGGTGTGGGTTGTGATCTAGGGGTGCTGGGAGCCACAGGTGGGTCAGGAGTAGGCAAGGAACAGATTGGAGGCTCGTCTTAGAGGCATGACTAGCAGCCAGAGCTAGCCGTATCAGGATTTCAGAGACAAGAGAGATGCACCGATCAAGCCAGCTTCCCAGCCTCTCTGCCATCCCTTCCCCACCCGCCCCACCCCTTCCCTCTGCCAGGCCTTCTGTCCCCACTCCAGCCTCTCAGTGAGGAAAGCAATTAGTCTGGAGTGGCCGGCTGATTAATCTGCAGCTGAGAGGCCCAGAGGACCCTCCCCTCCCCCACCCGCAGCTCTGAGAGTTCCACCCTCCCGCCGCGCTTACCCTACCCTCACTCTGGATGAGGCAGAAGCAGTAGGGCTGGATCCTGGGAGTTTGGAGCTTGCTGAAGAACCACCTGCCCCAACCCACTGCAGGGCTATCGACTGCTTCCTACAGGGCCTGGCTTGTCTATTTCACCCCAAAACCAGCCATCTCCCCACCCCAAAGAGCCCAGATCCAAACCTCAAGCTGCCGCCTCCGGTTTCCACTGGGAGTCATGTGATGCTCAAATGGAGCCTGAATTCGCCAGCTCTTTGGTGCTTCCTCCCAGATCTCCACCACCTATGTCATGGTTGCCCCACCCACCCAGAGAACCCTGTGACTAGTTACCCATTGAATCATGAGTTTCCTGTGACTCCCCTTGAACATCCTATAGCTATGGCCTGTCTCTCAACCACCAAAACATGTCCCCAGTCCACTCATGGGCCCCAGGCTGGCCCATGTCCCCCCCCCAGATGCTACCGCAGCCTCTATTCTCCCCCAATGGTCCCTGCTCCCTGGCAGGCACAGGAGGCTCCTTAAAATCATAAAGGGAAGAACTTCCCTGGTAGTTCAGTGGATAAGACTCTGAGTTCTTAATTCAGGGGGCCCAGGTTCGAGCCATGGTCAGGGAACTAGATCCCAAATGTCGCAACTGAGATGGGGCTCAGCCTAAGTAAATAAATAAAATACATGTTTTTTAGAAACTCATAAAGCAAGTGGTGTATCTTGAGAGCTCTCAGTCCACACCCAGAAGCAACACCCAACTCATCGCCCGCCCCTGAGGCCCCACACCAGTTTCCCACCAACTCACCTCCTTGCACTCCATTCGCACCTCCCCTCACTGTCCATCTAACCGGCCAGCTGGATCCCACCTCAGGGCCTTTGCATGTCCGTTCCCTCTGCCTGGCACGCTACTTCCCTAGCTCTCCCCTGGCCAGTTCCTTTTCCTCTTTCTAGTCTCAGCTCCAAGTCCTCTCCTCAAAAGACCCTCAATTACGCCTTAGCAACATTAATAGCCCCTCCCCCAATCACACCCCCAGTCCCTGACATGGTTTCCTTTTCTTCCTAGCACCATACAAGCTATCTTTTCGTATGCAATGAATAACGAATGAACATAAATGTGGGCAAGTGATTTTCCCATCTGGAAATCAGTTTCCTGAAGAAGCAGCAGCTGATGTCTCCATGGGCCTCCCATTCTGGGAGGAGCCCACTGTTTCAACCTCCCCACCCTCAGCTTTCCCTGCACATCCTCCAGCTGCCAGGGATCCTCCCTGGGGAACCTAGGATGGAACACTTCAATTTCTGCATTAGAATTCAGATGCCCCTGGGAGAGAGGGATGACGTGTGTTGGGGGGAACAGTAAAGTGTCCTGCATCCTAGAAGGATCGGATTCATGCAAAGAGCTGAAGGAAGAGTGGGGAGTTGAGCCGCCCCCAGTTGCGTGACTCTCAGCAGCTCATTTCCTCTCTGAGCTTTAACGTCCTCCTCTGGGACACAGGAATAAGAGGGACCACCTCACAAGGAAGGAAGTGAATCTAGAAGAGGTTCAACTGATGTCTCCTTCTCCTACCTTCTTCCCCATCCCCCTTTGCCCTGGCTCTGGGCCAGATTAGCCTTCTAGTCTTGGCCTTCAGGGCTTCCCTGGTGGCTCAGCGGTAATTACGTAAAGAATCTTTTAGCAATGCATGAGTCACAGGAGATGCTGCTTCAGTCCCTGGGTTGGGAAGCTCCCCTGGAGAAGGAAATGACAACCCATCCCAGTAATCTTGCCTGGAGAATCCCATGGACAGAGGAGCCTGGTGGGATACAGTCCATAGGGTTGCAAAGAGTTGGACACAAGACTCAAATGACTTAGTACGCACGCACACTTGGATCTCAGTTTCCCCACCTGAATATTGAGTCTGATGGTGGGGACACATTCACTTGTGTGGTGCAGGGACAGAGCTGCAGAAGGCTGGTTCTGAGCTCTGCCTCCCAAGTCCTCATTTTCGCCTTTGGCTCCTACCCCCTATCCCCATGGCCATGGGTTCCAGTTTTGATGCTACTTCCTGGGGTCAGCACTGTGAACAATTCCCAGCCAATGGCTGGCATATGCCTGCTGGATGATTCTGTTATTAGCAACTCCAAGGAATTCGTGTGGATTTCATTACTGGTTGACAGATGAGGAAACTAAAGTGTATGCTTGGCCTAGACCATATCGCATGAATTGAACTCAGATCTGCTGGGCTGGAGAGTGCATCAATTCATCCCGATTCTGTTTGATTTATATATACATATATTCTGGCTATGCACAAAGTATGTGGGATCTTTGTTCCCTGACCAAGGATCAAAACCATGCCCCTTGCGTTGGAAGCTTGGTGTCTTAGCCACTGGACAACCAGGGAAGTTCCCTGTTTGACTTTTTAATGTCTCAAGTGTTTACCCAGAGCATGTTTGCAAACACTATCTCATTTAATTTTTCCTGTTCAGTCCTTCCAACAAGAAATCTCAGAATCCAGAATCTCATCTCCACCATTTCCTTACCACCTGCAACCTTGGGCAAGTTACTTAACCTCTGAACCTCAGTTTTCTTGTTTGTACAGTGAGGGTAATTGTACAAAATGGTCTCATTGTGTTCTTGTGAGCTGATCCATGAGGGATCCTTAGAACACCACCTATGTGGAATGAGTGTGTAAGAAAGAGTAGCTATTGGTACCGTCATTATTCACTTGTTTATTTACTGCATGTCTTATCTTTACATTTTAATAAGACATGCTAGAATACCATTACACTGCATATTATTATAATAAATAGTGATATATATAATGTTATAAACAATAAATATACTATATATGAATTGATTGATAAAAAATATTTTTCAGTGCTGACTGTGGGCCAGGCACTATTCATATCCTGCAAGGTTTGGGATCCACATCCCCATTTCACCGGTGGGGTAACTGAGGCTGAGAGAAGGAAATTCACTGGGGGAGAAAGAAGGACTGAGATACAGCTCTCTGCATCAGCCCAGGAATCTGGACTGACAGAATGTCAGTTCCTGGAAGAATGTTTTCTGGAAGAAACAGAATGTGCAAAATCTTGGAGTCAAGGGGATCAGGTGCATGGGCTGAACATAGATCAGTGTGGCTGGAAGGTGGGAGGGGAGCCTGGAGAGATAGGCGGGGGCTTGACCACACACCACCTGGTGAAGATATCTCAGAGGCTCCTTGTCCCCAGGGTTCCAGAGAGCTCCCACGTCTGGGAACTTGCTCATGTTTTACTGCTGTTTCCGCAGCCAGTCTGGGAGCTGGCTGATTCTGGCTTGGCCCCCATGAGCCTCTTTGGCAATGGTGTCATCCAGATATGCTTCTAAGGGACCCCGTTGATGCCACCACTGTCAAGCCGCCTCAGGATCACTGCAGACATGAAGCCCAGTGCCTGTGTGGTGTTCAACATCGAGGCTGGAGGGAACTAACAAAGCCACAGCCTGGCCCCAGGCAGGTCAGGAGGCTTGTGGGGATCAAAGGGGCCTGTCCCAGGAGAAAGAGTGCCTCATCTAGATGGACCTTTCTTTAACTTGTTCAACAAGCATTTATTAAGCACCTACTGTGTGCTAGACCTCATACTGGGAATATAGCCATGGGCATATGGTTGTTCACAGGATGATGGTGGAGATAGACTCATACTAACTCGAGAGATCAGGGTGATAAGGGAGCCCAGAGGAAGCTTCCAACCCAGCACTGTGGAGGGAGGGGGAGGGGATGAGGAAGGCCTGCTAGGAAAAAGTGGTATCCTGGGTGTTCATTGGAGGGACTGATGCTAAAGCTGAAACTGCAATACTTTGGCCACCTCATGCGACGAGTTGACTCACTGGAAAAAACTCTGATGCTGGGAAAGGTTGGGGGCGGGAGGAGAAGGGGACGACAGAGAATGAGATGGCTGGATGGCATCACCGACTCTGTGGACATGAGTTTGAGTGAACTCCAGGAGTTAGTGATGGACAAGGAGGCCTGGAGTGCTGTGATTCATGGGGTTGCAAAGAGTCGGACACGACTGAGCAACTCAACTGGACTGAACTGAACTGAAGCTTAGCCTAAAGGATGGGAGAGGTCAGCCAGGAGGAGGATGGGGAGTGGTGGTCTAGTTGCTAAGTCATATCCCACTCATGCAACTCCATGGACTGTATCCTGCCAGGCTCCTCTGTACATGGGATTTTCCAGGTAAAAATACTAGAGTGGGTTGCCATTTCCTACTCCAGGGGATCTTTCCAACCCAGGGATTAAACCCAGGTCTCCTTCATTGCAGACAGATTCTTTACCAACTGAGCCAGAAGTGTGTGCCAATTAGAAGAAATGAATGTATGGAGTCTTGGACCCAAGAGGAGCAGCTGCATGAGTTGAACATAGACCCGTGTGGCTGGAAGATGGGAGGGGAGCCTGGAGAGGTGGGCAGGGGCTTGACCACCCAAGATCTCATGGGTGGGTTTTCAAGGGAGTCAGATCAGATTGGCATTTAAAAAAAATTCCCTGTGGCTACTGTAGGGACCACTGTCAGCAGCAGAGGTGAAAATAACAGGAGTCCAATTAAGACATCTTGGCAGCTCTAGACAGTAGATAGTGGGGCCTGGACCAGGGTGGGCACCTTGACTGGAAAGAAATAGGCAGATTCAGAAGTTATTTATAAAACAGACACAGCAGGCTTTGGTGGACACCAACAGTAGGTTAGAGAGAGGGGATCTGGTGTGGACAGCTCCTGGTCACATGGGACATTCCTTTTCATCCCCGTAACAAAGCCAA
Organism: Moschus berezovskii; assembly: GCF_049115385.1. Classification (NCBI taxonomy): domain Eukaryota; kingdom Metazoa; phylum Chordata; class Mammalia; order Artiodactyla; family Moschidae; genus Moschus; species Moschus berezovskii. Next base: position 107,123,265 of record NC_142467.1, on the reverse strand, counting down.
GAGATGGGAACACCACCATTATCCCCATTTTCTGGAACAGAAACAGGTCTGGGGAGGGAAAGCAAGAGCTAGGCAGTGGCAGAACCCACATCCCCCACCACTGGACCAAGTTGTCTCCCACTATCAGCCTTGGAGGGCAGGGGACTGAGCCAGATGTAAAGGACAGAGAGGAGCAGTTTGTTTGGCACCACCCAGCAAGAGGTGGTAGTGTTGTAGCCGGGACTCAGTCTGTCTGATTCCCTGGTACAAGCATTTTCCAGAGGAGAGACAGTCTTCATGGGAAATATCCTTGAGATGTCCTTGTAAGCTCTCCAAAAAGATTGGAGCTCTTCCTACCCCCAAATCTGTTGCAGCAAATGGTCCCGAAAACCCCCTGCCTCAGCCCACGCCCACCCCTTACACCTTCTCTTGTCCGTGCCCACTTCTGTTAGCCGCGATAGAAAATATGCTTGCCCTCCCTTCGCTACTTCCCAGAAAATTACCCCTGAGGCTAGAATGCCTGGTGAGCAGGGCCTTGAGTGTCTAGAACTAGGGGAGGGAAGGGCAGGCCTGAGATTTGAGAGCAGGAATTGTGGCTGTAAGGAGGGGCTCAGGGCTTCAAGGGGCAAATGAGATCCTGCCGTTTCCGCTGAGGGTCTGGGCGTCAGTGTGGTTATAAAAGCGTGCCCCTCTCTGCCCACCCCAACCAGAGGCAGCTTCTTGTGTGCACACCCCAGGCATTGGAGCACTCTTCCATAGCCCTTCCCCATTTCTCTTTACTTCTCCGATTCCTGCCCAGCATGTATGGGGCTTTTAAGCTCCCAAAGAGACCCGATCTGGGGCTGAACTGCTAAGCCTACCTTCCTGAGCAGAGAGACCGCCATCTGTGCCTACCTCTGAAGACTAGAGCCCTTGATTCTGCTTCCAGACACCTCTTTGCTACAGTCACGGGGGAAGGCTGAAGACCCACTACTGCTTTCAGCATTTCCGGGGCCAGCGACGCCCTGGTCTGGAGGTCTTCCTGAACCCCTGTCTGTCTTCCTGCCCTGCCTTCAGAACCGACAGGTCGCGGACAGCTCCTCTCTGTCTCTGCCACTCGGAGCTCCTGAATCTACTACACTTTCAGCATCAGGAGTAGGATCAATGCTTCGGTGCGGTGAGTTTCCAGAGACCCTGTTTCCCTGCTCTCTGTTTGGCAGAAAACGGGAGGACAGTTTTTGCCTTCACCCCAAGTCCATGTCTTGAACCTATTTCGTTCAGCTCTAGAGGGGACGGCAGACCATCCTTGGCGCAGGGGTCCTCCCCAGCCCCTTTTCCCAACCCCCACCCTCAAGTTCTTTTTGCCCTGCTATCTATCCTTCAGCACCACCTCAGTGAGGACAGCTCCTCGGAATCAGCCCCACCTCGAGCCCCTGTTGCTACCTTTTCCTGCCTCAGCACCTTCAGCGCGGACAGCTCCTCGCTGTTGTCTCCACTCCCGGCTCCGGCCGGGACATCGGCTCAGACGCTCTTCCCTCCCGGGGACGGCTCTCGCGCCCTGCTCTCCGCTTGCTCCCCAGTTCTGGCACATGGAGACCCCGAAGGTCCAAGAAGGGCTAGAGGCATCCCGCGAGTTGAATCGCGCTCGCAGCCGCCAAGGCATAGCCAGGGCCCCGAAGCACCTGTGGCGGCAGCCCCGGCGCCCTATCCGCATCCAGCAGCGCTTCCACTCAGACCCGGACAAGTCTGTGGGCCGCAGGGAGCGGGACTTGAGCCTGCGGCCGGCTCTCGAGAAGTCGCGGCGCTCCTGGCCCACCTCCTTCTACAGGCGGTAGGTGGGCGGGGGCAGGGCCTTCCCGCGGAGTGGGGGAGGGGCGCGCAGGGCCTGGCGGGAGTAGGGGAGGGTCTTTGCTTTTCCAGGGGCGGGGGGTCTCTGCCTCGTGGCTTCGGCCGGCGCTTTAGAGGAAAAGGCTGTTTTACGCGGGGGTGGAGCTGGGGGGCGGTGCTGTCATGATTGCTTATGGTGTGTGACACCGTGCTGCTGCATCCGAGTATGTGTGGATCTGAGCAGTTACGACTCAGTGTGTGCTCCGCTGGCTGGGTCTCTCTGTGGGTGACGGGATGTGTTCGGGTGTGTGTATACCAGTTATGTATGCGCTTGTATACCAGTTATGTTCCTGCTTGAGTGTTTCCCCTTGTGGTGCCCGTGTGTGTTTGTGGCTGGGTTGTGTCCTCGCTATGATCCAGTTAGGTGTCCAAGCGTCCTCCAGACCCTGGATTGTCCTCGGATGTTTGTGGGGTTTGTGGTCACAGAAAACATTTGAGGGGAGCTTGGGTTAGATATACTAGAGGGCCAGGGTCAGCTATCTGCTGTGCTGGGGGGAGGAGCCTCCTCTGTTGCATATCCTGCTACACACACACACACACACACACACACACGTGTCCCCTGCTATCAGAGGGAAGCCCCTTGGGGAGCCTGAGCACAGGCTGTTTCTTCCAATGTGAGAATGAGGGGGAGTAGAGGTGTGTAGGGGGCAGCTCCTGATTCATATAACCTGAGAGGGGGCAGAATAACACAAGACAGAAGAGAAACACAGAGAAACAGGGGCCTTGGAGGGGCCAGAGAGGTCTCAGAACCACCAGGGAGCAGGGTCCAGGAGTTCCAGGCCCTCCTTGGATGCGTGTGTGTGTATGTGTGTGAGTGTGTGTGCTTACTCCTGTCAGACTCTTTGCAACCCCCTGGACTACATGTAGCCACCAGGCTCCTCTGTCCATTAGATTTCACAGGCAAGAATATGGGAGCAAGTTGCCATTTCCTCCTCCAGGGGATCTTCCCGACCCAGGGATTGAACCTGCGTCTCCTATATCTCTTACATTGGCAGGCTGCCCTTGGATGGGAGAGGGAGCTAAATCAGGCCAGACCTAGAGCTCTGGGTTTGAGGCCAAGCTAGGTGACCTTGAATGAGTCATTTTCTTCTCTAGAATTCGTGCTTAGTCATTCAGTCATATATGATTCTTTGTGTCCCTATGGACTGTAGCCTGCCAGGCTCCTTTGTCCATGGAATTTTTCAGGCAAGAGTACTGGAGTGGGTTACCATTTCCTCCTCCAGGGGATCTTCCCAAACCATGATCAAACCCATGTCTCCTGTCTCCCCGGCATTGCAGGCAGATTCCTTACCTGCTGAGCTATTGCGGAAGCCCTTCCTCTCTGGGCTTTTCACCTATTAATACTTTGGTCCGTGGACCTCCCAGGACTACTGATTTCTTGGTCAACAGGTCTGGCCTAACACCCCAGGCTGGCCCTCCAGCAGCCTTGATTGGTGTTTGGGGCAGCTGGGCCCCACAACCTGTAGGTTTGGAGCTTTCCCAGGTGACCCAGCAGGCCCCTTGCCCCCACCCTCTAAGCCTCAGTTCCTCCTCCCCTCCCTCCTGCTGACTCATGATTTTCCATCTTCCAGAAAGAACAAACAGAAACTAGGTTTGGACCCATCTGGGGGGAGAACCACGTGGCTGTGGAAGGCAGGAGTGGTGGGGTGTGTGCTGTCAGTATGCCTGTGTCTGTGAGTATGCGTGTGTGTGTCTGTGAGTGTGTGTGTGTCTGTGAGTGTGTGTGTGTCTGTGAGTGTCTGTGTGTGTCTGTGAGTGTCTGTGTGTCTGTGAGTGTGTGTCTGTGAGTGTGCATGTGTGTGTCTGTGAGTGTCTGTGTGTCTGTGTGTGTGTGTCTGTAGTGTGTGTGTCTGTGTGTGTCTGTAAATGTGCATGTGTGTGTCTGTGAGTGTGCATGTGTCTGTGAGTGTGTGTCTGTGTGTGTCTGTGTGTGCATGTGTGTGTCTGTGAGTGTGCATGTGTCTGTGAGTGTGTGTGTGTGTCTGTGTGTGCATGTGTGTGTCTGTGAGTGTGCGTGTGTCTGTCTGTGAGTGTGCATGTGTGTCTGTGAGTGTGTCTGTGAGTGTGCTTGTGTGTGTCTGTGTGTGTGTGTCTGTGAGTGTGTGTGTGTCTGTGAGTATCTGTGTCTGTGAGTGTGCATGTGTGTCCTGCCTGTGCGTATAAGCATATATGGTGGGAAAGGCTCAGCCCTCGGGGAAGCTAGGTTCGAGGCCCATGTTCTGCACACTTCCAAGCAAGTGGTGGTGCTTCCCTGAGTCTCAGTGTCATCAGTGAAACGCAAACACAAAAACTCATAGGTTTTAAATTTTGTCAAGAACATTCTGTGCCAGAGCACAGTCCTCAGCTGTGGCTTGCCTCCCCACCACCCCAGGTGGGTCACAGAAGTCTGGGAGGGTCTGAGTATCTGTTCAGCAAACATTTATTTAGCAGCTATTGTGTGCCACATCCTGGACTGGGGCACAGCTCAAAGGCAAGCAAGTGCTCATAAATGGTAGAGACAGACATACCAGCTGGAGACCATGCAGAGTGATCTGTACTGTGATGGAATGAGATCAGGGTGCTGTAGGGTCCAGAGGAGGTTTTTGACCCAGCAGCTGGGGCCAGGAGGTGAGGAAGGACCACTTGGAAGAAGTGACATCTAAGCTTAGCCTGAAGGATAAAGTGAAGTCCACTGAGGAGTGTAGGGAAGGGTATGCCAAGGAGAAGGAACAGAAAGTGCAAAGCCTCGGACTCAAGAAGATCAGATGTGTGAGGAGCTGAACACAGACCAACATGGCTGGAGGGTGGGAGGGGAGGTTCTCTAATAATTTCTCAAGCGTTTACTGAGTACCTACTAAGTGCTGGCCACGGAGGGCACAACTGGGAACGAGGCAGACCTGTTCCTTTCCTCAAGGGGTTGGTAGGTGAAGGTGAAAGTCGCTCAGTCGTGTCTGACTCTTTGCGATCCCGTGGACTGTGGCCCGCCAGGCTCCTCTGTCCATGGGATTCTCCAGGCAAGAATACTGGAGTGGGTAGCTGTTCCCTTCCTCAGGGGATCTTCCCAACCCAGGGATTGAATCCAGATCTCCTGCATTGCAGGCGGATTCTTTACTGTCTGAACCACCAGGGAAGCCCAAGAAAACAGGAGTGGGTAGCCTATCCCTTCTCAGGGGATCTTCCCGACCCAGGGATTGAACCGGGGTCTCCTGCATTGCAGGTGAATTCTTTACCAGCTGAGCTACCTGGGAAGCTTTGGTGGGTGAGGCAGACACAGATCAAATAATCAGGACATTACAAAGGAAATTGTACCAATAAGAGAAAGGTGCTCTGAGGATATTCATTTATTTAGCTGGTTAGGGAGGGCTTCCTGCAGAGGGCAATGCTTCAACTGTGACCTTAAGACCAAAAAAGTTAGCAGGGGAAGAGGCTTCCAGCGAGGGCATGGGATAGGAATGAGCCTGGATGCTTCCAAAAAAACAGCAAGGAGCAGGAGATGATGAGCCTGGAGCAGAGTGAGCCAACAAGAGGCAGCTGGGGAGACAGGCAGGGTTTACGCTACACAAGACCTCCAGGGAGGTGCAGATTCAGAAGTGAGGACAATGGGGAGCCATGGGAGGATCTGGAGCAGAAGAGAGTGAGATTTTACCCCTGTGAGCACCTGCACGTGGGACTCAGCCTCCACTCTCCTCTCTATCTAGATTCTTCAGGGAGACTTGGGCAAGTCATCTCTCCTCTCCAGACCCAGGTGTATTTGTTCAGAAAACAGGGTAACAGCACCCACCTCCTGTCTCACTAGGGCCACCTAGTGGCAGAGGAGATAAGTGCTTGCCCAAGGAAGAGGGTCACTCAAACAGGGGAAACGGAGACATTGATGTGTTAAGGGCGCTAGAGACTGCTGGTCTCCTCCCCAGGTCACATAGCATGCAGAGACAAAGTTAGGGTGAGAGAAAGTCATGTCAGCACCTCCTTTGGCCTCTGCCCTCCTGGGTGAAGCTTGGAGTCTCCCAAGATCAGGCAGGCCAGGCTTTGAATGCCAAGTGTTGGCTCTGCAGCTGTTTCTCCATCCAAAAAGCAATTGATAACAGTAAAAGCATTACTGTTAAACTGGTCATAAAATATTTAAAGTTTAATCTATTAATGAAACATTACCATTAAAACTATTGATAAAACATTAATGTCAGAGCAGCATCTGGGACTACACAGGGGATGGAGCTCAGTTCAGTTCAGTCGCTCAGTCGTGTCCAACTCTTTGTGACTCCATGGACTGCAGCACGTGAGGGTTCCCTGTCCATCACCACTCCTGGAGCTTACTAAAACTCAGGGGATGGAGCTAGTTAAGCATTAAGTTGGGAGAGGCTGGGGAGCCTACCTACCCGGGCTTGAGTGACTTCAGGCAATGAGCACCCTTCTCCATGCCTCAACTTCCCCATCCACAAAATGAAAATACTAGTCCCCACTTCATAGAGCTGCTCTGAAAATCAAATGACTTGTACATGCACAGCCCTTGGCTCAGCACCAGAAAAGCAAGAAATGCTCAGTTTGTACCCATGTGTTTAGTCTTAACCTTCTATTTTGTGCCTGTGAACTCAGGAAAGGGACTGAATCTCTCTGTGCCTCAGTGTCTCCTTGGAGCCACGACAGCATCCTGAGCCCCTCCCACAGGGCTGGGGGTGGTGTCAAGCCTCCTTGGCCCCAACCCCAGTCTCTCCACTAGGCTGAGCCCGGCGGCCTTTATCCCCTGGGGACCAGCTATAATTAGGTCCAGTCACATCAGCTACAGATGGTATTTTTGTCTTGGGGACAGAGAGTCTGATTCCCACCAGGTGTCCGGTTGCAGGGCCCTGGGGACAGAAGGGGGTTCCTAGCCAGACCCTTGAGACTCTCTGTCCTCCTGGGCCCCAGCGTGACTCCTCTGTGAGCCTCCAGTTTCTCATCTAAACAACAGTGACCATCGTAGGATCGAGATGTCAGGGGAGGGTCAGGGTCTCCCCACTGAAGTCTGATCTCCTGAAATAATATCTCACATCCCCCCAGGACTGCCAAAAACCTGGGTTGCATTAGTCTGGGGACCCCCAAACTGGTGAAGTCCCCTGGAGCAAGGCTCAGGCAGGGGGCTGTTATCACACAGCAGGACACAGTCAAGCCCAGAGCTCCTGCGGGGCCTCGGCTGGCAGGCCCAGTCTCCTTGCACCTTGGTGACTTCTGTTGCCAGCGGGTGGGTGTTCCGGGTCTCACCTCCAAGCATGACACTCTCTGAGACTTGGTTTCGTTTTCTGAAGAAATAGGCAGGACCACCTGACCCCAGCAATCCAGGGTAAGCCAGCTGGTACAGACTCTTGCATGCCCCCCTATCCCCGACACTAGGGGCAAAGCTTCCCTTTTCGGGGATCCTTCCTGGGGTGGGCTGTGGCAGCTGAAGCTTCACAGGGCGGAAGCTTGGCAGGAGTAGAGTGCGGATGTTTGTCCAGTGGAGACAGCAGGAGAGGGGAAAGGATCCAGAGACAGGGACTGGAGAATATCAGAGCAGGTGGAGTTCATGTAGGGGCTTGTGGAGGGGAACAGAAAGAAGGGGAGGAGACTTGCAGTGAAGACTTGAGTCTGTTTCCACCTTTGTCCAAGCCTGTTTCCCCACCCGACAAAAGACTCAAGGATTGTAGTTTCTGAGCAGGCTCTTGGTGGCTCTGGCCTCAGTTTCTCCATCTGGAAAATGGGCAGAGGGTGATTGAAAGTACTGTGTGGGATCTGGGCAGCCCCTCGGCATACTCGGAGAGTCCCTGATATTGGAGGGCACTTCTTTTTCTGACTTCCCTATCTCTCTTTCCAGCCCAGCAAGCTGCACCTCTGGGGGACATGCTGACAGAGGGAAGTGGTGTAAGATGCGGTTTCTGGGCTCCCCCAAAGAAGGGAAGCAGAGAGCCCCGGCTAGCTCAGGGCCTCAGTTTCCCCATGTGTCCCCGTGGGGGCGTTCCTGAGCGGGTCCCGCGGCAAAGGCGGGGCTGGTGCGCCTTGGGTCTGCTCCCCGCCGGGCCCCGCCCCCGTGGCTGTCCAGAAAAGGCCCCGCGCAGCCAGTGCCGCGTCCAGCCTCCACGCGGTCTTGGCGATGCAGGGTGCCCCTGCTCCCGCCCCGGCCCCTGGGCCCAGCTCCCCTCGGGGCTCCCCGCGCGGCTCCCCCGGGCTCTTCAGGAAGCTCCTGGTGAACCAGAGCATCCGCCTGCAGCGGCGCTTCACCGTGGCCCATCCGCTGTGGTGAGGCGAGACAGGGCCTCGCAGGGGTCATCGGAACCGCCGGGCTGGAGGTGGGAGGGGCAGAGTCAAGGACAGTGGGAGCCGGGTCAGGGCATAAAGGCTCTGTTCCTTTGCCCTTTTTTCGGGGTTATCTCTCTGCCCCTGCTCTGTCTCTGTCTCTTTTAGTTGATGACTGCCTTTCTCTCTCCATCTGTCTCCCTCCACCCACCGCCTGGATACATGCCCAGGGGACCAGCCGTCTGTCCCTTTCCAGCTGCGTGGCCTGGCGCAGGACGGGCCGAGGCTCACGTCTCCTTCTGACTCTTGCCAACCCGGGGCGGGAGGGCTGAACGTACAGGCAGTGAAGGGATGAGGGTCACTCCCCGCCTTGGTCTGCCCCGGCCATCCGCCCCGGTGCCAACAACGGGGTGGCCTGGTGGCCTCACACTAAGCCCTCGGTATCCTCGGAAGACGTGATTTGATGGAGACCTTTGAGGCAGGGTGTTCGCGATGTAAGAGGGCTTGTTGCTGTTCCAGGCTGAGAGCTGACAGCCTCAGCTCCGCGCCACTTCTGCTCAGCGCCACTTGGTTGCCTCCTTCAAAGACTCGTCCCACCGCTTTGGCTTTAAATTCCGGCCCTTCAAGAAGCCACTGTAACATCGTGGGTTGCGGGGCAGAGGCTGGGGTTGGAGGTGGGGCTGGTGGGCTCCGACTGGGTCTGGTACCTTGCGCTTGGTTCGCGCGGCTTTAGCACTCAACTTGGTAACTTGGCACCTGGAGGCTCAGAGATTAAAGGTCCATTCTCCAAGGTCACAACGGCCAGTGACAGCTGGTGTGTGTGTGTGGGGGGGGGCAGTCGTGACGGTGGTCCCTGATGGCACCATTTCAGGCCAGAGTGGGGTTCCGGGTTCGGGAGAACCCGCTCCCACACGCTGCACCAGCCGCCTGCGAAGAGGGATCCCAGCCTAGGGCTTGGGAGTGAGCACAAAGGCGTCGAGAACGTCAAGGGTGTGAGGCTGGAGGAGGGCGGGTCTCTCCGAAGCCCCTGTGCCTCTGTTTACCTGTCTAGCCGATGGACGGACGCGCCGTTCCCACAGTCCGTGCGACTTTCTCCCCGCCGACCGCGTCATGGAACCACTGCTTGACCCCGCCGCTCTCGGCTAAGTTTAGAGCAGAAAGAAAAACAGCGTCGTCCGCAGCGAGAAAACCCCGGCTCAGCCCTAACTCTCCGCACTCGCTTTTGCATTCGAACCCAGCACCCTGTGACCTCTCCTGGCTTCAGTTTCCCTATTTATCCACAGTTGCGCCTTTTCCAGAACCTTTGGGGAGAGGAGAGGGAGGGGTAGGTGGTAGCCATTCCTGGGACTCCCCCTCGGATCGCAGGTTTAGGGTATCCACCGCCAGTAGCCCGCCCCCAAGAGTCTCCGCCAGTCACTCTGCCAGCTCCTGGGCCGGGGAAGCGCAAGGAAGCCGCGCCCCCCCGGGTGACGTCACGAGGCGGGAATTCAGAAGCTCTGGAAGAAGGGACTTCTGCGAGAGCCCAATTCGAACGGACCGAGAGCGATCGGACACAGCCGAACACCCGAATGAGGCCGGACTAAGCCGAATGTGCCCGACGTGGCTTGAGCGCCACCTCGACTTGCTCGAAAACCTCGTGCGGCCAGACACAGCCGAACATGCCCGAAACCTTACGAACATACCCGACTGCAGTCGGAGGTAGCCAATTTCGGCCTAACTCACCCGACCGAAATCAGCGGGAAGAGGCCCAATCCTGTAAGACAAGGCCCTCAGAGAGCCCAAATTCTTGGGTTTCCTGGGTGACTCAGACGGTAAAGAATCCGCCCGCAATGCGGGAGACCTGGGTTCGATCCCTAGGTTGGGAAGACCCGCTAGAGGAGGGCATGGCAACCCATTCCGGTATTCTTGCCTGGAGAACCCCATGGGCAGAGGAGGCTGGCAGACTACAGTCCATGTGGTCGCAAAGAGTCGGACACGACTGAGCGACTAAACACAGCAAAGCACACTGACCGAATTCAGAGGGAAGAGGCCCAATTCTGTATGACCAGACCCAACTTAGTCAAACTCGGCCGTTCATGACTGAATTGGGCAGAATGCTGCCGAATTCCTGACCCCCAACTCGGTCTGAACCGAATTCCCTGCTCAGTCTTCCTTCTGGCAGGTGCCGATCCCAGCCCGTGGACCTGGAAGGGATAACCTGGCAGGGGACCAGGTGGACACTGGACCTTGGCTAGGAGTCCTCTGTCTAGGGGCATCCCCTGGGGTCTTCGTGTCTCCGTCTTTCCTGCCTACTCCCTTCTCTGTGACCCACTTGCAGCCCTTCTCCCTGGTTGCAAACTCCTGGTCTCACACTTCTATTCTAGCCCCAAGCCCCCTGCCATTCTTTCTCTGACCTCTGGCTCCACGGGGGAGAGGCCTAGATCCCCCTTACTTCCCAGAGTGTGGCTGGAGGGAGAGATGGGGCTGAGAGATAGGGGGTTGGGGTTGGGGATTGCCTTGAACAGGGGAGAACCCGTGCCCTGAGTAAAGGGCACAGCCTGTGCAAAGGCCTGGAGGAAGAGGAGAACAGACAAAGCATTCAGGCCAAAAATAAAGCGAGGAGCTGGGGAGCTAAGGATGGGGCTGAGTGAGCTGGAAGTCAGGCTGATGAGATGGGGGCGGGGCTTTATTATGGTTTAGGGTGAGGCCTGGAGCTGGGGTAAGGGACACGTGGTCCAGGGCATAGCCAAGGACAGCTGAGGGTGGGGCATCTCCCAGCTGTGGGGGGCCTTCCAGTGTGCCTCATCCAGGCAAAACCCAGGTGCCCTCCTGAGAGGCAAGCCCAGGAAGTCATTTCCAGTCCCCACGCACTTACCCTTAGTAATCTGGGTAAGTTTATCAGCGCCCTGTCGCCCTCCTCAGGTGTTGGGTTGTAACTCCCTAAAAGTGCCCTGGGGATGAAGTCTGCATGCCTGGTAAGTTGCTTGAGTTGTGTTCTACTCTTTGCGACCTATGGACTGTAGCCCGCCAGGCTCCTCTGTCCTCTGTTCATGGGATTCTCCATACTGGAGTGGGTTGCCGTGTCCAACCCAGCGACCAAACCCATGTCTATTAAATCTCCTGCAATGGCAGGCAGATTCTTTACCACTAGTGCCACTTGGGAAGCCTGGATGTAGTCTATGATACCCACATTAGAAACAGAGTGGTTGATGTCCACAGAAAAGCTGTGACCCATGGTCACATAGCCACTTAGAGACAAATCCAAAACTCAAGTGCTGGAGTCCAGATTAGTCCCAGTGGAAAAGACTCTGGGGTTCAGAGGCAGAGACGGAGGTGCGAGGAGCACTGTGTCCCTTAGTGCGGGTATGACTGTAGGACAGATGGACAAGCTGCAGGCTACTCCTGCCCTGCCCTGGGGAGGACATGAGAAAATGGATTTAGACTATGATGTGGCATCCATACTCCAGGACCCTCGGCTCTGACTATGTCTCCTTTGCCTTCAGCTTGGACCTGGAAAATGGGCTCTCGTGTGGGAGAAGCATCCTGGACCCTCAGGCCGGATCTGGCTTTGGCCGGATTGTCCAAGCGCCTGCCCAGCACAGTCAGAGGCGGGAGTCCTTCCTGTACCGCTCAGACAGTGACTATGAACTCTCATCCAAAGCCATGTCTCGGAACTCCTCCGTGGCCAGTGACCTGTGAGTTTGAGGCTGGTGGGATAACACCTCCTCTTACTTTCTTCTTTCCTTTATTCCTCCGTTTCACACACCTCCTTCAGGTGACCATTTGAGCTGGGCTTTGAAGTACAGAGAGCAGTTTGCCAGACAGCTCACTTACTCAGTTAAGCAGGATGACAATGCTATCCCGTGATCCTTTGTGCTTGACTCCAGGTTGGGGTTGGGTGGTAATCCAGAAACATTAAAGTCAATTAACAGCAACCCAACAAACTCCTTGATTTGAGCTTCCTGAGTTCAGTTCAGTTCAGTTCAGTCGCTCAGTCGTGTCTGACTCTTTGCAACCCCATGAATCACAGCACGCCAGGCCTCCCTGTCCATCACCACCTCCCGGAGTTCACTCAAACTCATGTCCATCGAGTCGGTGATGCCATCCAGCCATCTCATTCTCTGTCGTCCCTGTATCCTCCCACCCCCAATCCCTCCTAGCATCAGACTCTTTTCCAGTGAGTCAACTCTTCCCATGAGGTGGCCAAAGTATTGGAGTTTCAGCTTTAGCATCAGTCCTTCCAATGAACACCCAGGACTGATCTCCTTTAGAATGGACTGGTTGGATCCTAGTAGCCATCATTTCCTGACTCTGCTAAGACCCCTGTTGTCCCTGGCACTCAGATTCTCCATTTTTGAGATGGGGATAAAGTGAGTGATTGGTCAGAGGGCTGTGGTGGCCTTCAGAGAAGCGTTGGGTGAGGGGAGACCAGGGACTTCCTGGAAGACACTCCAAGGATGCGCTCAGCTGAGGGCACAGTGTGGGCAAAAGCTGGAAGATGGGAAAGTTTGGGAGGGCTCCTCCTGACCGCCCTTCCATGTCCCATCTCCCCGCAGACACGGCGAAGACCTGATTGTGACGCCCTTTGCCCAGGTGAGTGCCCACCTCTTCCTTCCGTCGTGTGCCAGGCAGGCAAAGCCGACCCCTCCTTTCCAACGCTCACCACCCCTCTCCCCGCAGGTTCTAGCCAGTCTTCGGACAGTTCGGAGCAACGTTGCGACCCTTGCCCACTTGCAGGATCGCGGGGCACCCAAGTACGCAGGGGGCGGGGCGGGGGCGGGGCCTGGCAGAGAGAGGCGGGTTCAAAAGACAAGGTGGACCAAGGAGAGTTGGGCGTGGGCGGAAGGGGTGCAGCTGGTAACTCGCAGGGGCGGGCAGGGGCAGTAGCGTGGGAGGAGGTGGGGCCTGGAGGTCTTGGGGGCGGGCCCTGTGGGCGGGGCAGGCCACTCCTGAGCCTACTGTACTGCAGGCAGGCGTGCGTCTGTAACACCCCATCTGGCAGCCAGCCCCCTCCACCAACAGGTAATGTGCCTACTCCTATCCCCTCCTTCCACTGTGGGACAGCTGTGAACCTCCTCTCTATGGTGACCTCTCCAGTCCATGAATCTTTAAGCTGTGCTAATTCTAAGCCCTCTTCCCCCAAACACCCTTGGGGATGGAGAGAGCCGAGGGTCCTGAGTGGCCTCACTGGGAAGAGCTGCAGGGACGGGGGCAGAGACGGGGGCAGGAGGGGCGCGGGTTTCCCGAGTAGGGGGTGGGGCAGACCCCTGATCAACTTGGCCCCCAGAAGACACTGGGCAGAAGCTGGCTTTGGAGACACTGGACGAGCTGGACTGGTGTCTGGATCAGCTGGAGACATTGCAGACGAGGCACTCAGTAGGGGAGATGGCCTCCAACAAGGTGAGGGAGGCCAGATGACTGCGACCCCTTGCCTCTGTCCACAGGGCACCATCATCACTGTCCTCATCTTCCCCTGCAGTTCAAGCGGATGCTGAACCGGGAGCTGACTCACTTGTCTGAAACCAGCCGCTCAGGAAACCAAGTGTCCGAGTACATATCCCAAACCTTCCTGGGTGAGCTATGGTGGGTCACTGCCTAGGCCAGATTGCAGAGATAGGAAGAGGGAAGAGAAAGAAAGGCTTCTACTACAGAGCTCAACTGAGGAAGATAGAACCAGACACGGACACCTCCAGCCCTATGGGGTAAGGCCGGACCAGAGGGAGGAACAGGAGGATCTTCCAGGAGGAGGGGGACGTTAAAGTGAGGGTTTTGAAGCATGAGTAGAAGTTTGCCAAGGAGGAGCTAGCAGGAACCACGCAGCAGGGTCTCCAGTTTGGGAGATGGAAAGGATATTTGGCTTTCCAGAAAAAATACTAAGCTCCAGATGCCCAGAGGCCATGTCCAGTAGAAGGGGTTACTGAGATCAACCTTGAACAGAGGGGAAGGGTAGCTACAGGTCAGGCAGGACTGTACTCTGAGATTACTTTGATTCAGGTAAAAAGGCAATAAGTTGATCTCAAGGCTTGGCGAGGTCCAGTACCTGAGGCCAAGCAGACTAACGCTAGCAGGTGAACTGACTTTTCTGAGTCCTACCCTGCCCCACCTACAGAGCAGCAGACTGAGGTGGAGTTACCCAGGGCGACGCCCACGGAGCCCCCGAAGCCCATGTCCCAGATCAGCAGCTTGTGTGGACTTCCCCACAGTTCCAGTCTTTCCACAGCCACTGTCCCACGCTTTGGGGTCCAGACAGATCAGGAGGGGCCACTGGCCAAGGTGGGTTTCCAGTGGGAGTGCTGCAACCCAGGCTTGGATGCGTGCTCTGTGTGGGTACCCTATTTTGGTCCTCAGTTTGCCCACCTATATACTGACCAGGTGGGGCTCACGGTGGGACCTGAGGCCTGGGGTGGGGTCGAGGCTGCAGAGTCTGTGGAAGTTGGGCTGGAGTTAAGCTCCAGTCCTTCCTGCTTTAGGAACTGGAAGACACCAACAAGTGGGGGCTTGATGTGTTCAAGGTGGCAGAGCTAAGTGGGAACCGGCCTCTCACAGCCATCATGTTCAGCATCTTTCAGGTACCTCCCCTGCCTGTGGCTTCTGATACCCTGTGTCTCCTTCACTTCTTCCTACCTCAGGGGCTCAGGGGACACATAATCCTCAAATCCTCCCTAACATGTCTGAAGGGGGTCATTTGAGTAAGGGCATTGAAGGATGGATAGGAGTTCATTAGGTGTAACAGTTCATTGCTGACTATTAACAAAAGTCAGCCTTGGGCCAGGCCCGAAGAGACCCAGTCTGGAGGGAACAACTGTGCAGTCAGAGATGAGAAAGAGGGGAAGGACAGAGACCAAGGGAATTCAGAGGGAAAGCAGGGAAGGCTTCCTGCAAGAGGGGGCACTCAAGAGATGGTTAGGGATTCAGAAGGAGAGAAGGCATAGGAAGAGTGTGTGCTGCCACCCAGAGGCCGAGGCCCTGACTAGGGGCCTGTGATGGACCAGGAACGGGACCTGCTCAAGACATTTCAGATCCCCGCAGACACGCTTGCCACCTACCTACTGATGCTGGAGGCTCACTACCACAACGATGTGGCCTACCACAACAGCCTGCATGCTGCCGATGTGGCCCAGTCCACACACGTGCTGCTCGCCACACCTGCGCTCGAGGTAGGGGCCTGGGGCTGCAGGCGCCTCTGCTGGGTGCAGGGCACAGAGGCCCTGGCCCTCACCCGCTATGCTCCATGCCCACTCAGGCCGTGTTCACAGACCTGGAAGTCCTGGCTGCCATCTTTGCAAGTGCCATCCATGACGTGGACCATCCGGGGGTCTCCAATCAGTTTCTCATTAACACCAGTGAGTTAGGGAGCTGTGGGCCCTGCCACTGCCTGTCAGTCAAGTGATGTTAGGTGGTCCCATCCCTGCTCTGAGTCTCTCTGTTTGTGAAACAGCTGCCACAGTCTTCCCTCCCTCAGGTGCCAAGAGCAGCCCTAGATATACAACAGATACCCAGTAAATGAGAGAATAATACATGTGGCAGAGCTGATGTGAGCCCACTGAGATTCTAAACTTTAGGATCCTTTAGGAGGTGTAAGCAGTGGTTAGGTACCTCTTATATATTGATACATCCCTGGAGAGGTGGAAATAAAGAGTGGAGCCCTGACTCAGTAGTTCATTCAACCAGCACTCAGCACTCTCTCCTGCCATGCCACGTCTCCAAGGAGTCACCAGTCTCAGGGAGGCAGAGCTGAACACACATGCCCCCAGCCCTGAAGAACCAGGTCAGGGCCACGGGGAGAGACAGGGTCCCAGAAGGCTTCCTGGAGGAAGGGGGCATTAAAGTTGGGGCTTCAATGCATGAGTAGGAGTTTGCCAAGACTTCACAGAACCAGCCTTTGGGTGGTGTGGTTGGGCGTGTGGGTCTTGAGACTCTCCACCCCCCTGCAGACTCAGAGCTCGCACTTATGTACAATGATGCCTCCGTGCTGGAGAACCACCATCTGGCCGTGGGCTTCAAGCTCCTGCAAGCAGAGAACTGCAACATCTTTCAGAACCTCAGCACCAAGCAGCGGCTGAGTCTGCGCAGGATGGTCATTGACATAGTGAGATCACAGTGATGGGTGGGAGGGTGATTTTGGCACGGCTGGGGGTTCAGTTGGATGAGGGCATCTTCCCATTCTGAGCCTGAGCTTCCTGGTTTTGTAAAATGAGATGATGACTGTCCAAGCCTTGGGTGGGACTGACTGGCCCTTGGTTAGGCTGATCAAGTCTTTGATGCAATTCACATGCAAACTATGTGGAAACTCTTTCTATCTGAGAAACTCATTCTTTCCCAGAAACTTTTCTTTCTGGGATTTCGGGTGCAACTTTATCTGCATTTGATATTTTTCAAGTTGGGAGACACCAGTAGGTTTTGTGATCTTATGTCTCAAGTCATTTATTTAGCTAGCATTTATTGAGCATCTACTGTGTGCTTGCCCTTTGCCAGTGACCATTAGAATTCTTCCCTTCACGAGACTTACGCTCTGTGGGGGAGATGGACACATAGGCAGAGCCACAGTGGGGGCCCTGTAGACAGACCCTGTGATAGAGAGGCGCCCAGGGTGGGAGGACTTCCCCAAGAGGGTACACTGAAGCCAGGGCCTGCAGAGTGCAGAGGATCGTGGGATGGGGAGGAGTGTTTCTAGCAGAGGGAACAGCATGTGGGGAGGGCTAAGAGGAAACCAAGGCTGCAAGTGAAGAAGAACTAAAAGTTTGATAAGGGAGAGTGGGAGCTTTGGGCAGTAGGCACCCCCAGCAGAAGCATCATTTGGGCCAGATGGGAGGTTTGGGGAGAAGATTTGAGACTTCTGTCTGATTCTCAGAGAAACCCGTGGGTCATTCCTGGGCTGGGCCTGTAGGGGTACAGCTAAGGAACTTTTAAACAGTTGTGTTCAAGGCTGAACTCCCCTTCTAATGGCTGAAAACAGTCCTCCCAGCCACGCAGCAGCCACAGAGCAGTTTGGGGAGCACCAGGTACACCTGTGACTCCCACAGCCCTCTGGATAAACCCCCCACTCCCCCCTGAGGCCCTCCCCACTCTTATCACCCTCACTTGCTCCTCTGTTGCTCCTGCACTCATTTGTTCCAGGCACAACTGTCTCCTCTGTGTAGCCTCAGGGCCTTTGCACTGGCCGTGTCATCAGTGGGGTCTCTCTACTGCCCTCAGGCACACTCATCTCAGCCCCCAGGTTTAATCTCCTTCCTTCATGCCCTGTCCCACGTGTGGGATGCACCCCACAAGTCCAGCAACCTTGGAGAAGGGACTGTTGACTCAGCCTCTTTGTGAACTGGTTTTGCAACGAATCTCGTTACATGCCCCCATTTCTCAGGTGAGGACACTGAGGCTCAGAGGGTTGAAGAACCAAGTGGGTCCAGCGTCTGTAAGGTGGGGAATGGGGATGAGGCAGGCATTATCTTCATACCTGTCATCTTCCCTCGCCTGCCTCCAGGTGCTGGCCACAGACATGTCCAAACACATGAACCTCCTGGCTGACCTCAAGACCATGGTGGAGACCAAGAAGGTGGCAAGTCTTGGTGTCTTGCTGCTAGACAACTACTCTGACCGCATCCAGGTGTGTGGCCAGGCAGCCCTGGGCTGATTTCCACGGCTCTCCTTTAGCTCCATGTATGAAATGCCAACTGAATGCCCAACTTGAAGAAACAGAGGCACCTATGGCCTTTGTCTTAGCCACCTCTTCCCCTTCCTGGCCTCAGTTTCCCCACCTGTAAGATGGGTGTGTCCATGGCACCAGCCTCTTTAGGGCAGGTACCAGGCCTGGGGGGTGGCCTGGCCTGAGCCCTCCCGAGCCTCGATCTCACTAGGTCTTGCAAAGCCTGGTGCACTGTGCTGACCTCAGCAACCCCACCAAGCCGCTACCACTCTACCGCCAGTGGACAGACCGTATCATGGCCGAGTTCTTCCAGCAGGGCGACTCTGAACGGGAATCAGGCCTGGACATCAGCCCCATGTGTGATAAGCACACAGCTTCAGTGGAAAAGTCCCAGGTCTGAGAGTGACTGATTTGAGCTGGTGGCACTGGGGAGAGGGGAGAGAAAGGAGTGGCTGAGCTGACCCTGTGATTCCTGGCTTGACCCCAGGCTGGCAGATGAGGCGATGTGGCCTAAGGGTTTGCACTGGGCTGGGTCTGATGTGCCCTGGGATATATTCCCTCTGGGATGCTTTAAGAGAGATATGCACTTACTTGTGGAGTTTGGAAATGCTTGTTCTGGGTGATATGGAGTATTTTAGAAGGGGTCCCAGTCTGGGGGCACATTCATCAGCCCTGAGGAGTCAGGAGTCAGGGCTAAGGTGGATGGAAAGACTTAGGTGTTGGAGAAGCCTAGAAGGGGCAGGGGAGGCGTCCTAGAAAAGGGGTTTTTTGAAGAGGATTTTGAAGGATGACTAGGAGTTGGGAAATGGCATTCCAGGCAAAGGGGAACAACCTGGGCAAAGGCCTGTCTGGACTGGGCTTAAGTTCCACAGTGACTCAACATTCAGCAACCGCTACCCCCTCAACTTTGTATTACCCACAGGTGGGTTTCATTGACTATATTGCCCATCCACTGTGGGAGACGTGGGCTGACCTGGTCCACCCAGATGCACAGGACCTGCTGGACACTCTGGAAGACAACCGCGAGTGGTACCAGAGCAAGATCCTGCGCAGCCCTGAGGACCCCACCAGCCCCAAGCAGGGTAGCCCTGACAGATTTCAGTTTCAGCTCACTCTGGAGGAGGCAGAAGAAGAGGAGGAAGAAGAGAAGGAAGCATTGGATGGGGAGGCCTCAAAGTCACCTGACACTGAGCTCCTATCCTCTGAGGCCAGCCCAGACCCTGGGGCCCCACAGCTGGATTACCAGAGGACTGTGGGCAAGCCCTGCATGGACCATGAGGGCAATGCAATGGCTGAGCCTTTGGGCACCTAATGGCCCCTGATGGGTGGGTGGACTTTCCAGGAAGAGGTCCCAGGTGGCCCCTGCTTTGCCTCCTCAGGGAGACAACTGGGCTTTTTGCTACAGGCAGGTCTCAGGGTTGAATCAGAGGCACATGACTGGGGTCCACTCTGACCCTGGGATCGGCTGAGAGCGCTCTCCAAGGAGCTGGGCTGGTGGGGGGGCAGCCTCTTCCAGGGCCCTTGTGTTCTCCCTCCTGGACTTCCACCCCTGGTGTAGAAAGGGAGTGTCTGCCAGGCACCTTTGTCCATCTTGTCCAGTGGTCATTCTTGAGCCACTCCGTCACTTTATTCTTTCATGCTTTATCAGATATTTACTGGGCGTGTACTGTGGCCAGGCCTGTGCCTGTTATGTGCCTCTGGGGTACTTCTGCACGAGTAGATGGGGAATTAGTCTCCAGGAGATGACCCATCCCTTAGACACCTCCCCTAAGTCTAGCAGGCAGCTCACTGAAAGAGAACAAGAATTTGAATGGGGAGTTCTCAGCATCAAACTTCATCTGGCTCTGGAGATCTGGTGGTGATAGGGGGTGATGGTAGGGGCCAAGGAAGAGAGGGCTTGGTGTCAGGAACTGTCTCTGAACGTTGATTTGGCCTTCCCTGCTTGTGCACTGGATGCTGCTTTAAGTTGCTGTGGTTTCTATCTTCAGGTCTAAGGATCCTGGTTTTCCCTGGCCCCAGGGCCTCCTGCTGGCTCCCTCGTATTCTCTCCCTTTTCGAGAACAGTAACAAAAGTACAGAATTCTCCTTCAAGGAAGGTTCTCTCCATCTTCTGATTCCGAGGCTGTCTAGACTCCCCATAGGGAAAAGGAGGTCTCTGACACTTCCTTGTGAGTCATCACCTCTTCTGGGCTTCCGTTTCCCCTCTACGGCCTGATCCTGGTACTTGGGTAAATTTTGGTTGGAGAGTGATGTGTGTGACCTCCCTGAAATATCTTAGAAATATGGGGCATTTGCTTGGATTAAAATAAACTTTATCACACAGAATTAGTACCGTGCCCGTTTCACGAATGGGAAAACGGGAGCGGAGAGTCTGCCCTATGCTCTCAGGGCTCAAGGCCATGCTGCTGACTCCAGACGTTAGCCAGCGGCGCCCCCTGGTGGCAGCAGGCGCAGAGGGGAGGCGGGGAGAAATCGGGGGTCCTCGCCTTGCAGGAAGTCTCTCCGCGCCCCGCTAAGTGGAGTTCATCCTGAGGGTTGTGGGCCTGGGGCAGAGCCGGTGAGGTGGCTCTGTGCTCAAGTCTCAGATTCAATTTTCACTTCTGGAGTCCTCAGTATCCCCCAACCCCCATCCCCCCCACCCCGCTACCCTCCCTCCCTGCGTGTCTGAAGATTTATACATGACAGAAGCCATTACAGAGCAGCAACTGGCTTCAAGAACAGCTGGCTTCAATCCTAAATAATTTCATTAATAATTCCATTCCATTGATAATTCATCGTCATCACAATTAATCATCTAACTTCACCGAGGGAAAATTAAAGGGCATCTGGATCATAAACTTGGTACATTTCTTTCCAGGCTTTTAAAAGGCAGAGATTTATGGGATTTTTATTTATAATTTTTTTTATCCTTCCCCCTTTACTTGCAAGCAATACATGGTAACTGTAGAGAATTTTCAAATAATGGAAACATTTAAGAATGAAAATAAAATTCTGCTGTAACCTCACCCCTAGATCATCTGCCTTCAGCATTTCACCTTATTTCTGTTTTTTTCTCCCCCTCATTCATAAGAACATTCATATGTTCTTCAGTTTGGGCCACAGCTATTCCTCCCTCTCCTCCTTACTGTGAACACTACGCATGCTGGCTTTTCATACCCCAAGCACAAGGCCACCTCAGGCCCTTTGCACATGCTGTGCCCGCCACCTGGAATATTTCTGTGCCTCATCCTCACCCTTTGGGTCTCAGCTCAGCATCCCCTCCTCCAGGAAGTCCTTCCTGACTCTGCCCCTCCCACTCCAGGTTGGCAATAGTAGAAGCTCTCTGGGATTCTTTGCTTTGTTTCTACCACCCTCTCCAGACTGAGATCTTCAGACTCCCCCAGAGACTGACTTTGACAACTGCAACAAATCTCTTAACCTTCCTGAGCCTTTGTCATTTCACAGGTAGAATGGACTTGCTTTGGGCATGTATGTGTGCTAAGTCGCTTCAGTCATATCTGACTCTTTGTGACCCTGTGGACTGTAGCCACCAGGCTCCTCTGTCCATGGGATTCTCCAGGCAAGAAAACGGGAGAGGGTTGCCGTGCCCTCCTCCAGGGGATCTTCTCAACCCAGGGATGGAACCGCGTCTGTTGTCTCCTGCATTGGCGGGGGGGTTCTTTACCACTAGTGCCCTCTTTCTGCTCTCCATTTCACAGAAGTAGGAACTGAAGATCATGGTGGGGGGGGGGGGGAAGAAGTCACTCGCATGCTCCAGGTCCCCCATTTTCTCCCGTTTAGGGTCTTTTCTGGGGGACACACTCTTTGCCTTTGTGGCCCACCCTAGACCCAAAGGAAAGGAGAAGTTCTTTAGGGCCCATGGGAACTTTCAGGCCTTGACTCTAGGACCTGTTTGCCCTCTGTTTAGGGAGAAAATATTGCCTGGCCCCCCTTACAGAGCTGAAGACGGGCTGTCCCTTGAGCTTATTTAGTGAGTTCCAGCCTCAAGGCCTTTGCGCTTGCTGTTCCCTCTGTCAGAGCACTGTCCCCCAACTTCTGCCAGTGGCCAGCTCCTTTTCCTCTTTCAGATTTCTGCTTAAATGTCACTTCCTCAGAGAGGCCTTCCCTAACCTCAGTGGCCAAAGTCACCCTCCCTTCAATCCTTCATTGATTCATTCATATCAATCATCACAGGGTGCCTACTGTGTCTGCAGGTGTAGGTGCTGAGGACACCAATCCCTGACTCTCAGCGCTCACAGCTGGCTATTGAATAAAGGAGTTAGCATGACATTTCTGTTGGGGATGTGTCAGGAAGGAGAAATACATGACATGATAGGAAGTGACAGAGTGAAATCAGAGCTTCCAGAGGGAGGGGGGTGTTGACTGGAGACCTGAAGATGATGAGAGAGCCAGGCACAGGGAGAGCTAGGGAAACAGCTCAGGCAGAGGAAACAGCAGGTGCAAAGGCCCTGAGGCAAGATTGCATCTGGAACCTAAAATACGGAGTGACTCACCAGAGGAGAAAGATGAGTTAGTGTGGAGGTAGTGGGGTGGGATCTGAGAGAGTTTGGAGCCCTTCTCCCCGCACCCCCGCCCCCCTACCCCAGCTCGGCCCCCGGCTATGTCTCCCTGGCCACATAGGACACCTCCCCTTAAGTCTGTAGCGCCCACCTCCAGTTCAGCCATCCCTAACTCCAGATCCTTTTGCTGATTCTTAACAATAAAGTCCTTCCATTATTTTTACTTTACAATACCAAATACATTTGGGCAGAAGCTGGTGCACATTGTTGTGAGCTTTTACCCTTTGGGGAAAAAATAAGTGGGTATCGCCGACTGTTGCCCGAACATGCATCTGGGAGGTCAGGGAGCCTAGCAAACTCGCATGCTTTCACCTCCCCCAGGGCAACGCCTGGAGACCCCACTCCCCGCCCCAAAGTGGGAACTCGACTGCTGGTCTTCCAGTGGGGAGAGTTGGAGGTGGATTTATATTTATATTTAAAAAATTTTCCCAATTCGCCGCAGTGGGTTTGTGATACTTTTATAGTCCGAGTGAGGAGGAGGGACAAAGATGTTATCCTTTGGAAAAAATAGATATCCCAACTGCAGGGAGAGCGGGAGGGGCTTCTCCGCACTTCCGGGGCGCTGGGGGCGGGGGGGGGCGGCCTCCAGGCGCTAAGTTATTCTGGTCTCTAGGCGCCTCTGCAGCTGGTGAGCTTTTTATAAACAGGACCAGCCCCGCCCCTCGTCTCCAGAGGAGGAATCAGGGAGATCAGAATTTTCCTGGGGCCACACGCCCCCTGCCGGGTGTGGAGACTGGAGCTGGGGCGGAAGGTAGCGCCCTGCAATGGAGGCCGAGGTCTCGTTCTTCCGTGCCAACCCCCATTTCACATCAAGATCCTTGGGGGATGACGGGTCATCTTGGACCCCAGAGTCTCCATCTCCGAGTCTAGTTTTGCCAGGATGGTGGAGGGAGGGGTCCGGCAGGAGTACAGCATCTCCCCCCACCCCACTCCTTTATTGCAGGGTCTTTGAACCTCACTGTTTCCTGCGTTGTTTTTTGTTTGTTTGTTTTAACCGCAGACTTTGCGAGATTAGGGGACAGGCTGTTTTCCTGCCCTACTTCCGCCATTTGAATTTTTCTCTGGAAAATGGGGCGCAGGAAGGAGACAGGTTCCCGGAGCGTCCGTCAGCCCCCTCTTTTCCGGAAATTGGTGGCAGAGGGTGGCTCTCTTGATCCCGATTTCTCCTTTCTTCATCTCAGAAACAGGATGGATCATCTACTAGCCCGACCCCCTTCAGGGGTCCTGAGTGTGTTAGTTGCTCAATCGTGTCCAGTTCTTTGCGACCCATGGCTCCACCAGGCTCCTCTGTCCATGGAATTATCCAGACAAGAATACTGGAATGGGTAGCCATTCTCTTCGCCAGAGGATCTTCCCAACCCAGGGATCGAACCCAGGTCTTCCGCATTGCAGATTCTTTACCGTCTGAGCCACCAGGGTACATATCAGAAATGAGACGGGGTCTATCTTGATCCCTATTTCCGCTACTTCTTCTTTTATACTTACTTTGAACCCCGTAAATAGGAGATATAGACCTTTTTCTCGAACCTCGCTTCCTCTTTTCTGAAATTGGGAATGAAAGTGAAAAGTGAAGTCGTTCAGTCGTGTCCGACTCTAAGCGGTCACAGCACCTTGGACTGAACGGGGACCTCCTGAGACTAAGACCTGGGGTGCGTGGGGGCGGGGAAGGGGAACGCCCCCAGAAGACTCAGGCTCAGTTGACGCCTCAACCTCTGGGCCCTTCAATTGCCCGGAAACCACCATTGGACAGGAGGAGGGGGGTGGCAATCTTTGACTGGTTACTTACCCCGTCGCTCGAGCACTTAAGCCAGTGAGAAGGCGCTGCGCAGCCCCGCCTCCCTTATACTGAAGAGAGGCGGAGCCAGCAAGCGATTCCTCCCCTCCTGCACCGCTTCTGCTAGCTACTGGATGCGCCCTCTGGGCCCCGCCCCCTTCGCGCGTCAATCTGCGCAAGAGCCCCGCCCCTCCCGGCTCTGCCTGCGACAGCAGACCGTATCTCCATCCGTGGCTCCGCCCTAGAATGGCATCACGGCCGTATCTGCATGTGAGGCCCCGCCCCTCCCTTTGCAGGTCGTCACCGAGGACTGCAGGGGCCTCAGCCGCTGCCGCCGCCTCCGCTGCAGCGCAGCCCCACATCAGCACACCGGGGGCCCGGTCACCGCCACTGCCAAAAAAGTCGCCGCCGCTAGGGTCGCCACAGCATCAGTGCAGAACGAGGTGAGCTCCCAGGCCTCCAGGTGCGCTTCCGCGCCGAGCACCTATATAACCTTAATTTGACTGATGGTCTGGTTGGGATAGGGGTCGAAGTTGGCCGGCCTTCAATGAGGCAGAAAGATGCGGCGGTCGCGAGCCTGGGGAGGGGGAGGGCCTCGGCTCCCTCTACCTGCCCTGTCCTCACCCCCATCCCCATCCCTCCACCCCCGGCTCTGCGGTGGAGGGGGAGGGGAGATGAGGCGAGTGCCTTGCGGGAAGCGTGCGCGTGCGCGTGGAGTGCACACGCATGTGCGCGCCCGCCTGTGCAAGGGGGTCTGTGTGTGCCCTTGCTAGTTGACCAGAGTATCCTCGTGCATACCTTGCGGATCCCGACCCGAGACTGAGAGTGTTACAGGCATGTGGAGGCAGACGCGTGGACTGCGCGTGTGCGTGCACAACAATGTGCCTATGTGCACAGAGATGTGTGCCCGTGTGGGTGACGTGTATTGGGCTGCATGGGTGGAGGACGCAGTGCGCACGGGTGGGTTTGCACATTTGAATATACATGTTGGCGTGCACACAGGTGTCTGGCTCTTTCCGGTGCACCGAGCGTGTCCCAGTGTGTGCCCTGCTGTGTGCACGTGAGCGTGTGCACGCCCCGTGCCTATCACGTGATATGGCTGTCACAGCTCGCGCTCTCCCAGCCTGGGAGTCTGAGAGAAGGACGGCGGACACGCGTCCCCGCGGTACCGTACACGCGTGTGCACGTGCGCCCGCTAGGCTCAGTTCTGAGGAGCATGAATGATTGATGGGGGGCGGGGCCGGCCGCCGTTAGTCACCTCTCCTGGCGCAGCTGCAGGGCTTAGGTTACAACCGGGCCAGGGGCGCAGGCCTGCTGGAGGGGGCTGCAGGGTGTCTCCATCCCCTTCGCTCTGAGGTCCTCCCTGGAACCTCAGGCCTTTCAAGGTCACGGCCCGCCCTCTGCGGTGGGGCGCGCCGTTAGTACTGGGGCTCCTGATGGGATAAGAGTAATCTCTGTCTCTCGCTGGGAGCTCTCTAACCTGAGCCTGGGCGTTTGGGGACGGAGGGGGATCCCTCACCTTCGCTTACGCCCCGCACCCCCAGATGGCATCTGCCACAGACGCTCGCTATGGGCAGAAGGAATCTTCCGACCAGAACTTCGACTACATGTTCAAAATCCTCATCATCGGAAACAGCAGCGTGGGCAAGACATCTTTCCTCTTCCGCTACGCAGACGACTCCTTCACGCCTGCCTTTGTCAGCACTGTAGGCATCGACTTCAAGGTCAAGACCATCTACCGAAACGATAAGAGGATCAAGCTGCAGATCTGGGTGGGTCCAGCTGGGGGGCCTTCTGGCTCCGTCACTCTCCCTCTCAGGACCAGCAGCCCCAGCTCTGCCTGTTTCTTTCCTGTCTAGATTCACTCATTACACACTGAGCATTTATGAGGCGCTTACTGTGTGCCAGGGGCTGGAGGCACAGAAGAGAGTGCCCCCTCTCTCCTATCAGCGCTCTCCAGGGGTGGGGAAGGGGCAAATGCCGGGTCCTGTCCTACCCCTGACATCATCAGATGCATCGCTTGCTGAGTGCCTCAGTTTCCCCGTGTCCAAGTTCCTCCACCAGTGTCTGGATGTTTCAGAGGGTTCCTGACCCCCCAGCCTCATTCCCTGGGCCAAGAGCAGGCTCCTCCACCAGGGTCTTCTGGCCACCTCCCTCAACACTTCTGGGTCCTAAAGGAATCTGATAAATCCCAAGCCAGAGCTGGTTGTTCCCTGCTCACAGTCCTTCCATGGCTCCCACCTCACCTGGTCCGCCCCTGTTGATCCCTCATCTCATCTGTCTCCCTCCATCTCCACCTAAGCCCCTTTATTGTTCCTCAAATGTACCAGACCCAGTCCCACTTCAGGGCGTTTCCCTAGACTTTCCTTCCCCTGGCCCCCATACGACTCCCTCCCTCATCCTTCACATTTTAAAATTGTCCCCCAACCCACACTGCCCATCCTTGCCTGTTTTTTTTTTTTTTTCTTCTCCTGTCTCATTGCTTTCTGACAAAATGATCTGAGGATCCATTTTCTTTCTTGTCTTGGGTTGATTCTCTGTTTCTTGCACAGAGCCGTCAGTTCCCAAAGGGCAGTGATTTTGGCCCGGTTTGTTAATAACTGTGTCCTCAGTGCCCAGCACAGGCTGCGGCACAGGTCCATGGGGTGGAATGAATGAAGGGATGATGCTGCAGGCACCTTGGATCACTGGCACTACGTCCCCTGGGACAGGCAGCCGACTCACTCTTCCTGACCCACTGTGCCTCTGGGCAAGCCCCTGCTCCTCTGAGCCTCCAGGGGGCTGGGCCCCACCATCTCAGAGTTCACGCCCATGCTGAGGGACTCCCATGCGTCTCCTCTCTGACACCCCACCTCTTCTTCCCAGGACACAGCAGGGCAAGAGCGGTACCGGACCATCACGACAGCCTACTACCGGGGCGCCATGGGCTTCATCCTCATGTACGACATCACCAACGAGGAGTCCTTCAATGCGGTGCAGGACTGGTACGTGCGCCCCCACCCGCCCTCTTCTGAGCCAGGTTTCGTAAAGCCTGGGGTACAGGCCGAGTGCCAGCCCCTTGGCATAAATGTAAATAACAATATCAGGGTCCCAGCTCTGCTATCAATCTATAATCATTAAAACGATGTGGCATCAGCTCAAAATAATGGGAAAGAAAGACTTAGGTAGGAAAATGAAACTATAAACATATAAGGGAAAAAAAGTCTGGGAGGGACAGAAAATATAAAGATAGCTTGCAAGTTTTGAAGGTATAAACATTTACATTGTCTGCTGAGAGTAATGATAAATTTTGAGAAAATGTTTGAATTTGTTCAAGCGGGAGAATTCTCCTCTGGGGGTAAGGGATCTGGGAAGGGTGGGAAAGACTTCTTGAAAGAGGGACTCTCAAGTTCAGGAACTGTGGGAACAGGCCCCTGCAGAGAGAAGAGTGTTCCTGGCAGGACAAAGGCAGGAGAGACTGAGCTTGCCCTCCTCAAGAATTAATGGGACAGGATTTCCCTGGTGGTTCAGTGGGCTTCCTTGGTGGCTCAGACGGTAAAGAATCTACCTGCAGTGCAGGAGACCCAGGTTCCATCCCTGGGTCAGGAAGATCCCCTGGAGAAGGGAATGGCTTCCTACTCCTGTATTTTTGCCTGGAGAATTCCATGGACAGAGTAGCCTGGTAGGCTGCAGTCCATGGGGTCACTAAGAGTCAGACATGGCTAAGCGACTAACACTTTCACTTTCCAGTGGCTAAGACTTTGCACTCCCAGTGCAGGGGGCCCAGGTTCCATCCCTGGTCAGGGAACTAGATCCCACATCCCACAAGGAAGATCAAAGATCCCGTGTGCTGAAACTAAGACCTGGCATACCCAAATCAATAAATATTAAAAAGAGAATTAATGGGAGGTGGGGCTTGAACAGGATGAGTGACAAGGAGATGGGGGAGGGGGTTGGTGCTGATTCTCCAAGTCCTAACCTTCCTCTGTCACCACCGCCTCCAGGTCAACCCAGATCAAGACCTACTCATGGGATAATGCCCAGGTGCTGCTGGTAGGGAACAAGTGCGACATGGAGGACGAGCGGGTGGTGTCGTCAGAACGCGGTCGACAACTGGCAGACCACCTGGGTGAGTCCCCAGTGACGCCGGACATCACAGGCTAGGAAAGGGACGCTGAGGCCCTGAAAGGGGGAGACACACACCCAAGGCCTCACAGCTCAGCCAAGATGCAGCCCGGGTTTGAATCCCGATAACATACTCTCTGCAAGCTGGCCTTTGACCCAGGGGCCATTTCAGGTGGGTCCTGAGGGGTGTCTAGGAGCTCACTCTGCAAGGAGGTAACGATTCATTCTGATACTGTCACTGCCCAGACTAGTGCTGGGTGTTGCTGGGCCTGAGAGGCCTCCAGATTTGTGGGAGAGGGAGGGATCGGGGCTGGTGGAACTAGCAGGGAGCCGGGCTCTGCTTGGCATAGGTAAGGCTTCCTGGAAGTGGGGCACTGGAACTGGTATTTGAAGGAAAAGGGTGATCTTCAGACAGAAGAAACACTGTGACAGGATGTGGGAAGGATCTTTTTGGCAAATAGTCTTACATGACTGGAACATGGGGATCACTTGGAGGAAATATGGTTGATCGTGCAGGACCTGAACTACCAGCTGGGGAGTCAGACTCTTCAGAGGGCAGTAGGAAGCCACGGAGTTTGTGTGAGCAGGAAAGGCCTGGATCTGTGTCAGATGCTACCAGGACCAGGGCTGGACCGGATGGTGGGAGCAGGGAATTAGCCCATCACCCTATTTATTATCGTAGCTATTTATTTATTGGAGATGTCCCCCAGGGGCTTGGGCACCCCCTTGTTCCATGCAGGGGCTCTGGGGACAATGAGAAGAGGAGAGTTTTAGGGGGAGGAAAGGAGTCCAGGAAATAAAGGCTGACTCAGTCCACTGTTGCTTCACCATGGGACTTGTCCACGCCTTTAACATGCATCTGGCACTGGGAAACTCCAGGTGTTACCTGTCCTCAGCCAAGTGTGTCTGGGCGCGGGGGGATCCAGCGTCCTCACCCCTCCCTTCCCCGACCACAGGGTTCGAGTTCTTTGAGGCAAGCGCCAAGGACAACATTAATGTCAAGCAGACCTTTGAGCGCCTTGTGGATGTCATCTGCGAGAAGATGTCTGAGTCATTGGACACGGCCGATCCCGCAGTCACCGGCGCCAAGCAGGGCCCACAGCTCACGGACCAGCAGGCGGCTCCGCATCAGGACTGCGCCTGCTGAGAGCCCCCCCCGCCCCGCCCCATCCTGGCCCCGCCCCTGCCCGCCCCCTGGGCCTGAGCCAGGGCCTCTACTGGCCATGGGCGTGAGTCCCCTGCCCCGATTTAGCCCATCACCCTATTTATTATCGTAGCTATTTATTTATTTATTGGAGATGTCCCCCAGGGGCTCGGGCACCCCCTCCTCCGTGCCCTACCCTGTACATACAGCCCTGTTCTCGCTCTGCAGTGGCGTGTCGTGGCCCCGTGAACTCACCGCTCACTCTTCCCTCCAGACCCCACCTTTTTATAAATTCACCCCCATCAACAGTTATCAGTTTCGGAGAGGGGGCCAGATGAAACCCCAGGGAAGGCTGGTAGGGTGATGGGAGGTAGCCAGCCTCCTGGCTGTGGCGTGGTGGGTCCAGGCGGCTGCAGGCATCTCAACGTGGACCACTGGGTAGGTCAGAGCCAGGAAATGGTCCACCTGCTCTTCGCCCCCAAGGCTGTACCTTTTATGGGAGGAGGGTGGGGGGACTGCTGCAGATATGCACCACCCTGGGATACCACTCCCCACCAGACCTGTTCTGACGTCGTGAGTGTCAAACATGCCCCCCAGCCCCCCAGGAGATGTCATGACAACACTACACACACCCAATAAAGTGAATGGATGACACAATGTCCCTATGAGCACCGGCCTGATAACGCTGGCTCTGTTCATCCACAAGATTTTCAATTACAAAGAGAATTTAATGGTACTTTACAGTCCATGACTAGAGGATGAGACTGGAGGCTCCAAATTCTGGGGCCTGGCTCTAAGGGGATGGGCAATATCACCCACCTTGGTCCCAGCAGCCAGCCTACAGTAGTGTTGAGGGCTTGGTGCTGGCTGGCTGAAACCCCAGAGCTGAGGATGGCCCATCACAAGTCACTTGAAGCTGTCCCAGAAAGGCTGAGGTACAACTGTCCATCTTCATGGTTGTGTTCCAGAGGGAGAAACTGAGGCCTGGCAGTGGGCTTGGCAGGGGCAGCCCAAGCAGATGCCCAGGAGTTAGGGTGTGGCTAGGACTTGGCCTAGGAGTCGGTTCCCCTTCCCGCCCAGGTGGCTGGTCAGCAGAGACTCAGTCAGTTTTGCCTTGCTGTCTGGCATCTGGGGGCTCAGTCTGCATGGTGCCCAGGGCCACACAGCCTGGGGGTGTCAGGGGGCCTGGGATCTGACCGCACAAGAGCATCTGGTTACATGTACTGTTCATCCCCCTAGGCACCCCACTGAACCCTCCTCCAACCCCTTGGCACTGGGATCAGCTTCGCTGGACAGATGCGGGCTTGGTGCTCACCTCGTTGGTGATCAGCAACCTGCCCACCCACCACGGGGTGCAGGCAGGCTGTCACTGGCACAGGCAGCCTCACCCTGAAGGGTAGTTGTACTGCCATTTGGGGCTCACACATGTGCCCCCCTCCCCCAGGAGTCCCCTGGGTGCTTGGTCTGCCCACTGAGCTCACCCGGTATTTCAGGTAGGAGAGGTAGGTGTCCCACCCTAGCGTCAGGCCGTTGATGTAGGTGACTCGGAACTGGGGGGGCACGAAGAGGAAATTCACCAGCTGCGCAGCCGGCCACACGCACCAGTCAGCCTATGGGGAGGGGCGGAATGTAGTGAGGGGCGGAGCCAGGAGGGACTTGGGTGGGGCCTGAAAGGAGGGTCAGAAGCAAGATGAAAGAGAGGTGAAGGGATAGGCGGGGCCTGGGCAGGCATGCCCACCTTGTAGAATTCCCAGAACTTGTCCCGCAGCTCCTGACAGCTCTCGTCCAGGGTCTGGCCCTCCAGGCAGCCAAGGCCTAGGAAGGAAACCAAGAAATGAGAGTGTCAGGGGCTGGGGAGTATGGAGTACAGTGGTAAAGCGGGTAGGGTAGAACCCATGAGGAACAGAGCTTCCCCAATGGCTCAGCAGGTGAAGAATCGACCTGCAGTGTAGGAGACACAGGAGACTCGGGTTTGATCCCTGGGTCAGGAAGATCCCCTGGAGGAGGAAATGGAAACCCATTCCAGTATTCTTGCTTGAAAAATCCCATGGGGAGGAGTCTGGCAGGCTACAGTCCACAGGGTAGCAAAGAGTCAGACACAACTGAGCGACTAATCACCACCCCAAGCAGCGGAACAATGTCCCAAGCAGAGGAACCGGGACATTTAAAGACCTTGCAGTGGAAAGTGGGGCACAGCAGGGAGGCTGAAATGGGTAAACAAGAAGTGAGAGGTCTGTCCTGTATAAACTCGTACCCTGTGGGGTGGTGACAAACCCTTGATGAGGCGCTTTTATTACCAGTCCTGTACCTTCCTTTACCTTTACAGATAATGAAATGAAACTGACCCAGGGTGGCAAGGAATGAACAACTCTCCAGAGCCAAGGGTTAGGATGATTGTGCCCTGTCAACCTCAGTCTCACCTCCCCTTCCTCCAGCCTCAGGGCCTTTGCACCAGCTGTCCTCCTCCTCCGCTCCCACCCCCCCACCTCCCTCCCGGCCCTCTGGCTCCTTCGTGTCTCACCTCAGCATCTTCTCCTTGGGGAAGTTCTCCCAACCATCGTCCAGGGCAGCCCCCTCAGACACTGTCTTCATCCTTCCTACACGCAGCACCACTGTCTGTGATTCCGCCATTCACACCTGACTCCACTGGGGCTGTCCTGTCACCACTATACCCCAGCCTCCAGTCCCGGGCCACCCACACAGGAGGTGCATCGACAACGCATCTCCACATCCTGGACACAAAACTGGCTCTACCCGCCCCCACCCCTACCCCGGCCGGATCCAGGTGGGACCAAGCCCAAGTTCACAGGACTCCTTACCCAAGAAGTACCAGACGCCAAGCATAGGAGAGGCCACCAGTTGGTCAATGAGGACCTTCTTGAGGACGTTTGGGAGGCCAGGGAAGCCGGATGCAGGGAGCAGGCGGTCCAGCCAGAGATACCAATAGTGCAGGAAGGGGCCCATGCTGCAGCCGACTGCAAACATGCTCACTGTGGACAGTCCAAGAGTTAAGGGGGGCACGTTAGGCCAGCAACCTTCCCCCACAATCCACTCCCTCCCTGGCTGAGACCTGGGTAAGCCTGACACCCTCCCAGGGCCGAACCGAATATTCTTCCATTACTAGCCCCACCGCCAGGTACCATTCCAAGAGGTGCTTTTGCATCTTCTTCCCTCATTCCCTCACTACCCTATCAAAGGGTACTACCATCGCCCCGCTTTCCGAAGGAGGAAACAGAGGCACAGCTGATAGGGAAGTGTGGGACCATGGTGAGACCCAAGGCTGGCTGGCAGCCAGACGCTGCTGTGCCTTTGACTACCCCGGGTGCAGCATATCGTGCTCAATGGTCTGTCAGTGCAAGAGAGAGGGTAGCAGATCAGGGGGTGGGCGAGGACCTGACCGTCAGGAAGGCAGCGGACAGAAGCCCTACGTATTGGAGATGAGATGAAGACTCGAGGGGGAAGGGACGCGGAGAACGGGGAGGGGGTGTATAGGGTGCACGCTGAGGTCAAGGGTCTTGCCAGGAACTGAGGTCACGGGACACAGTCACGGAGCTCAGGTCCAGTTCACAGGTCTCCGGATCTGAAGCTGGGGGCAAAGACTTTCTGGGGTGAAAAGCCAGAAGCACCGGGCCCCTTACCTGAGCGCCGCGGGTCGAACTTCTGGCCGGGCCGGGCGCGAATCTCCCAGGACTGGCGCGCCCCATCCCCGGCCGCCATGAGAACGCCGCATCCCAGGGTGTTGGTGACGAGCAACGCACGGCCTTGGAAAAGGGGCTGACCGGCAGCCCAAAGGCCCCGCAGCCAGCGCCAGCCGCCGGACGGCATCGTCCGCGGGACCCAGGAACCGGCACCCCGGGCCGCCCCGCCCATGCCGGCCAATCCCAAGTCGCCGCCGAGTCCCGGGTACCCGCCCCGCGCGGTGGTACCCAATCGAACGCTTCCTTCGTGATTTGTATGCCCGCCCCAAATCGCTCTAGACAATCGCCGACTGCTTCGAAGCCTCACACCGCCTTCCGCGCCTTACGGACCAATCACACAAGGCTTCGCGTCACACCGCGCACGCCAATTACTGACGTTTCACCCTCGTTTTCCCGCCCCTTTCTGCTCTGGCCTATGGGTAACCGTCGTCACACTCTTAGACCGCCCAGTACCTCACAGACCAATCACTGACTTTAGGCTGGAAAAATCACAGCCCTTGTCCTGCCTCCCGCATTGAGATGGTCAATCTACGGCAGTTACCGAGTTCTCCCGTGTAAATTATCCTCCGGATTTCCAGATTCTCCCGCAATTCCTGAAAAGTGATGGCTACCGGAGAGGAAATCCAATCCCGCAGAGATTTGGGGACGTGGAGGCGGGGCTCCAGTTCTGCTGCGCGCGCAGGCTGTCGGGATTCCTGTCTGGACGTTGACCTTGGTCCTGACTACTGCTGGGCATCTGACCTAAGTTCCACAATAATGATGATACTTAAAACGCTACGCACTGTTCTGGGCACATGATGTGCTTTAAGAAATTTGACAGCAACTTTGTGTTGCTGCAGTGATAATTATATCACCACATTACCTCCTGTGTTCCTGTAGGGGAAAATCTGAGTTTCAGTGGAAACTCAGTAATCTATTCATTACTTACAGGAGCAGGGTGTCTGGAACCTGTGGGCCGAATTCTGTCGCCACCTGTTTTGGTGAGGTTCAAGAGCTAAGAATTTTCTTAACTTTTTTTGATTGGTCGATGAAAAAAATCCAGGTACTGTTCTGGGACGTGTGAAAATCGTATGAGATTCCGATTTTCGAATCCATGCTGCTGCTGCTAAGTCGCTTCAGTCGTGTCCGACTCTGTGCAACCCCATTGATGGCAGCCCACCAGGCTCCCCCGTCCCTGGGATTCTCCAGGCAAGAACACTGGAGTGGGTTGCCATTTCCTTCTCCAATGCGTGGAAGTGAAAACTGAAAGTGAAGTCGCTCAGTCGTGTCCGACCCTCAACGACCCCATGGACTGCAGCCTTCCAGGCTCCTCCATCCATGGGATTTTTCAGGCAAGAGTACTGGAGTGGGGTGCCATTGCCTTCTCCGTTTCAAATCCATAATTAAAGATATATTAGAACACAGCCACGCCCATTTTTTATTGTCTACTCTCAAATACAATGAGAAGTTGCAACAAAGATTGTATGATCTACAAAAACTAAACTTTTATTCTTTACAAAAAAAATGTTTCTTTTTTCTCTTTGTTAGAGGACACTCTTCAGTTTTCTGATTTTGATTCTATGGGAGATATTTGATAAACCCCGTGGTTATAACTCGGGGAAGGCAATGGCAAGCCACTCCAGTAATATTGCCTAGAAAATCCCATGGATGGAGGAGCCTGGTAGGCTGCAGTCCGTGGGGTCGCTAAGGGTCGGACACAACTGAGCGACTTCACTTTCACTTTTCACTTTCACGCATTGGAGAAGGAAATGGCAACCCACTCCAGTGTTCTTGCCTGGAGAATCCCAGGGACGGGGGAGCCTGGTGGGCTTCCGTCTATGGGATCACACAGAGTCGGACACGACTGAAGTGACTCAGCAGCAGCAGCAGCAGTAGTTATAACTGAAAACATCAAAAAGTAATTCTTACTTATAGGCATGCAAATGAATTCTGCCAAGTAAAGAGGCACTTACCCCCCGTTTTTTTTTTTTTGCCTTTATTTGCACGTTCATTTTACACTTCCTGTTCTGTCTCTTTGAAATGGTTTTAACGCCTGACAAATTCCCTTTATTAATAAGGAGTTAAAAGTAGTTTTTAACACATGCTCATTTTTATATCTGCATGAGAGGTGTGATTTTAACTTTTTGGGGAAAATGATCCTTCAAACACTTCTTATTGCAGTCAAGTACCTCATTCTGGTATTCCAGGCTCCAGATTTTACTGCATTTTGGTGGAAAACCTTCAAAATGGTTTAAAGAGGGGTAAGAGTCAAATTATGGTTCACAAAACAGAGTTAGATAAACTTTTTCCACGGGAAAGTATATTTCATAGTAGCTGAAGCCCTGGCAACTCCAAATGAGTAAGAGAATTTTGCTGTTTCTATTTTTCTCATTTCTGTTTTCCTTTCTCTAAATATGATTTTGATGCCTTTGAAACAGGAGTGAAGGAGGCATAACACAATCTTTGAAAGAATGACATAGCCCAAGGATACAACATAAACTGATTAGAACCAAATGGGTTGAAGATGGTGGACAAGACAACTTCTACTAGACCTTGAGCCTCAGTAATATGCTCACTGTGACACATCACCAGGCTAAGTGACACAGCCACAGGCACCATGACGGTTCCAAGGCAAACCAAAGATCAAAACGTGGGCAGTGACCCAATTCCTAGAAATTTCTGCCCGCTTCCCTAAAATAGTTGGAATAATCCTCCTGTGTATTGGTTGATGAAATTACCCAACCCATAAAAGCTAACCACAGTACATTTGAGGCTGCACTCACCGTCTGCCACAGCCCACACTCTTTGTCTTTGGAGTATGTTTCTCACTCTTGCCTTCTGAGATGGCCTACAGTCTGTCTGTGGAGTGTTTCTCTCTGGATAACTCCACTTCTTACTTATCACTTTGTCTCTTACTGACTTCTTTCTGGAATGAGACATCAAGAACCTGAGTTTCATTAGGTCCTGAAACCAGGCACCGTGGGTTTTAGCTGAGTCTGTGTCCCAGCCCCTTGGGTTTAAGTTCCAAGCAGGATCTTGGCCTAGTTCAAGTCCTGGCACATGAGTTCAAGTCCCAGTCTGAAGTAAATGGTTTTATCTGGCAACCACAAAGGGAAAGTGAAAAGGCAAGAAGAGGTTTAGAGTTAGGCCTTGGTCCTATAGAGGCCCGTGGGAAACCGGGAGCCAAGTATACAGGAGAGGACCTTTTACTGTTGTCTGCTCATTTCCCCACCCCTCCCCCAACTCTAATCCTAGGTTTATTCAACACAATTACTTTACACAACAAAATACAAACAGAACATTATCTCAAATGCTAGTGACTAGTGAAAGTTGCTCAGTCGTGTCTGACTCTTTGTGACTCTAGGCCAGAATACTGAAATGGGTAGCCTTTCCCTTCTCCAGGGGATCTTCCCAAACCAGGGATCAAACCCAGGTCTCCCGCATTGCCGACAGATTCTTTATCAGCTGAACCACAAAGGAAGCCCATCTCAAATACTACAAAGTTACAAAACTCAAAACAGAGAATTTATAGTACAATAAAGCCACCAGGGCTTTCCTGGTGGCTCAGACAGTAAAGAATCTACCTGCAATGTAGGTGACCTGGATTCAATCCCTGGGTCAGGAATTTCCCCTGAAGAAGGGAATGCCTTCCCAACTCCTGTATTCTTGCCTGGAGAATGCCATGGACAGAAGAGCCTGGTGGGCTACAGTCTATAAGATTGCAAAGAGTCAGACACAACTGAGTGACTAAACATGCACACACATATAATAAATATCAAAAAAGCAATGGACACGCTGCCAAGGTAACCTTCACCACTGCCGTGAATACCAACACAATGATGGTTTCAGTGATGATCTAGATTTAAACTCACAGTTTCAGAGAGGGTGGAAACGTGTGTGTGTGTGTGCGCGCGCGTACACGCGTGTGCATGCACACATCCACGCATGCACATGAATACATGGGAAAAGAACTCTTGGGGCAGATAACATCTGCTCAGTTTTGACCTGGTGGGTAAAATCCATATGCTTTTGCACATCTGTGAAATATTTCCTGCCGTAGGGGCAAGAAATGTCACAGCTATCCGATATTCTGAATTTCTGAGCCATGCGGACAAGGGCAAGTGGTGCCATTTCCTGCACAAAGAACTCAAGGATGTCACAGTCATCGTGACTACAGCCCTTCAGTGTGACCTAAGGGAATTCAAGAAGAGAGGAATCCTGCTATAAAAGCACAGGGTGCTG
Organism: Moschus berezovskii; assembly: GCF_049115385.1. NCBI lineage: Eukaryota > Metazoa > Chordata > Mammalia > Artiodactyla > Moschidae > Moschus > Moschus berezovskii. The sequence continues at coordinate 107,086,079 of NC_142467.1, read as the reverse complement.
GCCCCAGATAGCTGAGACACATATGAAAGGAATCCCAGACTCTTGCATCTCTCCATGCATCAGTTCAGTTCAGTCTCTCAGTCGTGTCTGACTCTTTGCGACCCCATGAATCACAGCACGCCAGGCTCCCTGTCCATCACCAACTCCCGGAGTTCACTCAAACTCATGTCCACAGAGTCGGTGATGCCATCCAGCCATCTCATTCTCTGTCGTCCCCGTCTCCTCCCACCCCCAATCCTTCCCAGCATCAGAGTCTTTTCCAGTGAGTCAACTCGTCGCATGAGGTGGCCAAAGTATTGGAGTTTCAGCTTTAGCATCAGTCCTTCCAATGAACACCCAGGATCGATCTCCTTTAGAATGGACTGGTTGGATCTCCTTGCAGTCCAAGGGACTCTCAAGAGTCTTCTCCAGCACCACAGTTCAAAAGCATCGATTCTTCGGCGATCAGCTTTCTTCACAATCCAACTCTCACATCCATACATGACCACGGAAAAACCATAGCCTTGACTAGATGGACCTTGGTTGGCAAAGTAATGTCTCTGCTTTTTAATATGCTATCTAGGTTGGTCATAACTTTCCTTCCAAGGAGTAAGCGTCTTTTAATTTCCTGGCTGCAATCAGCATCTGCAGTGATTTTGGAGCCCAAAAAAATAAAGTCTGACACTGTTTCCACTGTTTCCCCATCTATTTCCCATGAAGGGATGGGCCCAGATGCCATGATCTTCGCTTTCTGAATGTTGAGCTTCAAGCCAAACTTTTCACTCTCCTCTTTCACTTTCATCAAGAGGCTTTTAAGTTCCTCTTCACTTTCTGCCATAAGGGTGGTGTCATCTGCATATCTGAGGTTATTGATAGAAGAACTCTAAATTCCTTAACCTGATATCTGTTTCCCTTACTTAACAGTAATCTTCGATGTTCGGGCTGCTTGCCCCCGTTGTTGCAAACTTGTAACTAGTCTGACTCCCTCTGCTGTCTGCTTGGAGCAGTTTTACAGGCCTACGGAGATACTGTCTCTGGGGCTTGGAGTCCTTAACATTCCCCCAAAGTGAAATAACTCCCTACTTTCAGGTTACGACTGTTTTTTTTAAGTCTACACATCCAACAGCAGGTCCAGGGCAGATTTGTTGATATCTGCACTCTTCTCAACGCTCAGGTTTTGCTCCTGCGTTCTTGCTTTCTTGTTCACTCCTGCTCCACTTCTTTTTCCTTCTGTTAACCCCAGAACACCTGCGTGGCCACCAAGGTGTCCCGTTTTTATTTCTGCTCCCCTCCCTCTAACCCTTGCAAGAGCTGACTCTTCGTGTTTGTTGTTTGGCTGCTCAGTCATGTCCGACTGTTTGTGAACCCATGGACTGCAGTACGCTAGGCTTCCCTGTCCTTCACCATCTCCTGGAGTCTGCTTGCTGTAGCCACACGTTCTGGGAAACAAACTCACTCAGAAGGACGATGCGGATAGCGGAGTGCAGTTTATTACACAGGTGGGCCCAAGGCAGAGTCTCCTCTTAGCCAAGGACCCTGGCCAGTTTTTGTGAAAACATTCCCTGAAACTAGTCTGAACAAAGGAAAAAGAAAGGTACAATCAAAGTTAACCCATGATTCGTATGCCTTAAGCCTGGGTAGGTAACAGTGGACAATTATCAATAGGGCTGTGGTCATATCCCAATAAGCATAATAGAATGTATGATTCTTTTTGGTTGCACAGATACAGCGCAAAGTCCACAGTCCGGCCCAAGATGGAGTCCTGCTTTCAAGACAGAGCCTGTTCTGTTTTCTCCTTCATGCTCACACGCTTTTCCATTGAGTTGATGATGCTATCCAACCATCTCATCCTCTGTTGCCCTCTTCTCCTCCTGCCCTCAATCTTTCCCAGCATCAGTCTTTTCCAATGAGTCAGCTCTGTGCATCAGGTGGCCAAAGTATTGGGGCTTCAGCTTCAGCATAGCCCTTCCCATGAGTATTCAGGGTTGATTTCCTTTAGGATTGACTGGTTTGATCTCCTTGTTGTCCAAAGAATTCTTAAGAGTCTTCTCCAGCATCACAGTTCGAAAGTATCAGTTCTTCAGGGCTCAGCTTTATTTATGGTTCAACTGTCACATCCATACACTACTAGAAAAACCGTAACTTTGACTAGCTATAACTTTGTGTCATCTCTGCTTCTTAAGATGCTGTCTAGGTTTGTCATAATTTTTCTTCCAAGGAACAAGCGTCCTTTAATTTAATGACTGTAATCACTGTCCGCAGTGATTTTGGAGCCCAAGAAAATAAAGTCTGTCACTGTTTTCATTTTTTCTTTATTTGCCATGAAGTGTTGGGACTGGATGCCATGATCTTTGTTTTCTGAAAGTTGAATTTTGTGGCAGCTTTTTCACTCTCTTCTTTCACCTTCATCAAAAGGCTCTTTAGTTCCTCTTTGCTTTCTGCCATAAGAATGGTATCATCTGCATATTTGAAGTTATTGATGTAAGGCCGGACCCCGGTGGCCATCTTGGCTTCTCCTCCCCGGTGGCCATCTTGGCTTCTTCTCCCCGGTGGCCATCTTGGCTTCTTCTTCTTCTCTTCTTCATTTCCCGCAGGGCAGGAAAAAGTCCCACCAAACCGCTGAAGAGCCTCTGAACAACAGCTCTCGACGGAAATCAACTCTCCCTCCTAACCTCCAGAGCAACCAACCCGGTCTCGCCACCTCGACTAGCTGACTTATGAGAGACCACCACACCAGACCTCGCCTTTTTTGGGAAGAATTATGCTGCTCCTTACTGAGAGGCTATATAAGTCATTCTCTGCCTTTGTTCAGTGCAGACCTCCCCGACCTCACTCTGTTAGGTCTTGGGGTCCCGCCCAGGGGCGCCTAGCCAGTAAAACCTGTTACACAATCTATTTGACATCTGGGTTCTTTTATTTAACATCATTGGGCCATCTCGACCTTACAATTGATATTTCTCCCTGCAGTTTTGATTCCAGCCTGAGCTTCATCCAGCCAGCATTTCGCATTATGTACTCTGCATGTAAATTAAATAAGCAGGGTGACAGTATACAGCTTTGATGTACTCCTTTCCCAGTTTGGAACCAGTCCATTGTTCCATGTCCAGTTCTAACTGTTGCTTCTTGACCTGCCTACAGGTTTCTCAGGAGGCAGGTCAGGTGGTCTGAAATTCCCATCTCTTTAAGAATTTTCCACAGTTTGTTGTGGTCCACACAGTCAAAGGCTTTCCCATAGCCAATGAAGCAGAAGTAGATGTTTTTCTGGAATTCCCTTGTTTTTTCCATGATCCAGTGGATGTTGGCAATTTGATCTCTGGTTCCTCTGCCTTTTGCAAATCCAGCTTGAACATATGGAGGTTCTTGGTTCACATACTGTTGAAGCCTAACTTGAAGGATTTTGAGCACTACTTTGCCAGCATGTGAAATGACTCCGATTGTGCAGTAGTTTGAACATTCTTTGGCATTGCTCTTCTTTGGGATTGGAATGAAGACTGACCTTTTCCAGTCCTGTGGCCACTGCTGAGTTTTCCAAATTTGCTGACATATTGAGTGTAGCACTTTCACAGCATCATCTTTCAGGATTTGAAATAGTTCAACTGGAATTCCATCACCTTCACTAGCTTTGTTCGTGGTGATGCTTCCTAAGGCCCACTTGACTTCACATTCCAGGATGTCTGGCTCCAGGTGAGTGATCACACCATCATGGTCATCTGGGTCGTGAAGATCTTTTTTGTACAGTTCTTCTGTGTATTCTTGCCACCTCTTCTTAATATCTTCTGCTTCTTTTAGATCCATACCATTTCCATCCTTTATTGTGCCCATCTTTGCATGAAATGTTCCCTTGGTATATCTAATTGTCCTGAAGAAATTTCTAGTCTTTCCCAGTCTATTGTTTTTCTCTATTTCTTTGCATTGATCGCTGAGGAAGGCTTTCTTATCTCTCCTTGCTATTTTTTGGAACTCTGCATTCAAATGGGTATATCTTTCCTTTTCACCTTTGCTTTTTGCTTCTCTTCTTTTCTCAGCTATTTGTAAGGCCTCCTTAGACAACCATTTTGGCTTTTTGCATTTCTTTTTCTCGGGGATGGTCTTGATTGCTGCCTCCTGTACAATGTCATGAACCTGTGTCCACAGTTCTTCAGGCAGTCTGTCTATCAGATCTAATCCCTTGAATCTATTTGTCACTTCCACTGTATAATTGTAAGGGATTTAAATATCAATAACCTCAGATATGCAGACAACACCATCCTTGTGGCAGAAAGTGAAGAGGAACTAAAGAGCCTCTTGATGAAAGTGAAGGAGGAGAGTGAAAAAGTTGGCTTAAAGCTCAACATTCAGAAAGCGAAGATCATGGCATCTGGTCCCATCACTTCATGGGAAATAGATGGGGAAACAGTGGAAACAGTGTCAGACTTTATTTTTGGGGGCTCCAAAATCACTGCAGATGCTGATTGCAGCCAGGAAATTAAAAGACGCTTACTCCTTGGAAGGAAAGTTATGACCAACCTAGATAGCATATTAAAAAGCAGAGACGTTACTTTGCCAGCCAAGGTCCGTCTAGTCAAGGCTATGGTTTTTCCAGTGGTCATGTATGGATGTGAGAGTTGGACAGTGAAGAAAGCTGAGCACCAAAGAATTGATGCTTTTGAACTGTGGTGCTGGAGAAGGCTCTTGAGAATCCCTTGGACTGCAGGGAGATCCAACCAGTCCATTCTAAAGGAGATCAATCCTGGGTGTTCATTGGAAGGACTGATGCTAAAGCTGAAACTCCAATACTTTGGCCACCTCATGCGAAGAGTTGAGTCACTGGAAAAGACTCTGATGCTGGGAGGGATTGGGGGCAGGAGAAGGGGATGACAGAGGATGAGGTGGCTGGATGGCATCACCGACTCTATGGACATGAGTTTGAGTGAACTCCGGGAGTTGGTGATGGACAGGGAGGCCTGGTGTGCTGTGATTCATGGGGTCGCAGAGAGGCGGACACAGCTGAGCGACTGAACTGAACTGATCCAGTCCTTGTTCTCTCCACCCATTTAACCTACAGATGTCTGTTCTCCCTCTCTTTCTTGCTTAACTGCACTCTGAAAATGACTGCCGTCTAGCTACACTTGATGTTTATCCTCCCAAGACAACACTCCCTAACAGTCCTTTCCTCTGGGCACATTCTTCATTCCAGAAAGAATGTTACAGGAGGATGACCTCTAAGACTACCAGAACCTGTCTTGGAATCGCATGATGCCTTGTGATCTCAGTGGGCCCAGGAGGAGGAGAATGTAAGACCACAGAAACTCTGACACTTATATTCAGCCTTATTTTCCATCCTAGAACTCTAAGGCCTCTTCTAACATCCCAGGAGGTGGGGCATGGTCTTGAAAGCATTAGCTTGCTGCTGTCCCCCTTTGCCTTGCAAAGTGATAAACCTATTCCTTTCTACTCCTCCAAAACTCTTGTCTCCATATTCATATTCAGCATCGGTGAATAGAGCCCAGGTTGTTTTGTTTTTGTTTTTTTTTTTGACACAGTGGCATCAGTTCCACACGAAGATGCTGGCTATGTGGGGGTTCCAGTCCATACGGATTAAAACAAGGAGCTGTCCTGAGCCGGGGCCCCTGGGTCAGGTATCTGGAGATTTTTACTCGCTAACAGGAGTGTCCACACCCCTATTCAGCCTTGAAGCAGTTACAGAAGATATGACCGTTGTCCTTCTGTTTCTCATAAGAACACGGGAGTAAAATCGCTGAGGGGAGAACGAAACAGGATGGGAGGAAACAGGGCACAATTTCTGAAAGAATGACATAGCCCAAGGACACAACGTAAACTGATTAGAATCAAATGGGTTCAAGATGGTGGACAAGCCAACTTCCACTAGATCTTGAGCCTCAGGATACGCTCACTGTGACGCATCAACACGCTAAGTGACACACTCGCACACGCCATGACAGTTCCAAGGCTGACCATCAAAGATCAAAAGATGGCGGCCCAATTCCTGGAAGTCTCTGCCCCTCCCCAAATAGCTGGAATGATCCTGCTCATTAACTTGTGTAATTACCCAGCCCATAAAAGCTAACCACACCACATTTTGAGGCCACACTCACCCTCTGCCACAGCCCACACGCTTCTGTGGAATGTGTTTCTTTCTAAATAAATCCACTTCTTACCTATCACTTTGTCTCTCACTGAATTCTTTCTGTGATGAGACAACAAGAACTTGAGCTTCATTAGGTCCTGAAACCGGGTGTTGTGATCTCAGTTGGAAGACTGGGATTTGACTGTGTTCCAGTCCCAGCCCCATGGGTCCAAGTCCTAGTCTGAGCTGTAAGTGAAGTGAAAGTGAAAGTGGCTCAGTTGTGTCCAACTCTTTGCGACCCCACGGACCCCCTGCCAGGCTCCTCTGTCCATGGAATTCTCCAGGCCAGAATACTGGAGTGGGTAAGCCGTTCCCTTTTCCAGGGGATCTTCCCAACCCAGAGATCAAACCCTGGTCTCCCACATTACAGGCAGATTCTTTACCATCTGAGCCACCAGGGAAGCCCACAGTCTGAGCTGATGGATGATGTCATTGGCAGGGCTTCCCAGTTGATGCTAGTGGTAAAGAATCCACCTGCCAATGCAAGAGACACCAGAGATATGGGTTCAATTTCTGGGTGGGGAAGATCCCTTGGAGGAGGGCATGGCAACCCAATCCAGCATTCTTGCCTGGAGAATCCCATAAATAGAGGAGCTTAGCAAGCTACAGTCCATAGGGTCTCAAAGAGTCGGACACGACTGAAACAACTTAGCACACACACACAAGATGTCATTAGGGAGTGGGAATTTGGCTTTATCTGACCATTTGGCATTCCCTATCAATGGATTACTGATTTCTGGTTGAAAAGAGATGGAAGATCCATTAAGGATTTAGTGCCCAGAGACTAGTTAGGGGCTTCTTTGGCCATCCAGTGGTTAAGATCCTGTACTTCCACTCCAGGGAGGTTGGGTTTGATCCCTGGTCAGGGAGCTAAGAACCCACATGGTGTGGACAAAGTTTTTTTTAAAGGTTAAAATGTCAAAAGAATTCAGCCTCCATCAGGAGGAACAGCTCTTGATGTCTGGACCAGTGATTTTGGGTATTTCTGTTGAAAGAATTCAGAACATGCCACCTCCCCCCCCCCCCCCGCAATATGCTACTCTAGCAGATTGATTATTTTGAGTTCAAGGCATTAGTATAACAGCAAGATGCAAGAAGGGCTCTGGGAACTTCCTTTTTCTTCCTGAAAGCAAGAAATAAGCTTCCCATGGGAAAATTTTCTTCCCTGTACTGGGAGGAAGAAACCTTTTATCTTCAGAGACAGAGTCAGATTTTTCTCAAAAGATTTTTTTCCGTGAGGAAAATCCGTACCAACAGCTCTTTTGAAATAACTTATCTTCCTTGTCTCCCCCGGTATTTCAATAGCTTTTCTGTAGTTGCTCCTCTGTTCACCCTAGCAAATAACAAGTCTTTTGGTCTTCATTTTCTTTCTTTTTTTTTTTTTTTGGCAAAGATTCCCACATACACATAAATAAATTTTGTGTGCTTTTCCCCGTTAATATGTCTTGTATGTCACTTTCAGTTGGAGACCCTAGAAGGTGGAGGAAAATTCTACATCCACTATGGTTCTGGAGACAAGAATGGGCTAGCATTGGCAGGGACGCAGCTGACTTCTGGGTCTGCAACTTAGAGATCCAAGGACCAGGCTGGAGCAGAAGCTAGAATCCTTACCATATCTGTCTCCCTGATTGCTGTCTGTGGTACCTCGCAGAGAGAGGATGGTAAACAATTTTGCTTATCTTTTTCTTTCCGGTGGACTGGTCAGAGAAAAGCATTTGTAAGGATTAGTTCTTTGGGTAGTTAACTCTTGTGAACTTTTTTCCTTTTTTGGCCATGCTGTAAGGAAAGCAGGATCTTAGTTCCTTGACCATGGATGAACCTATGCCCCCGGTAGTGGAAGCTCTGAGTCCTAACCACTGGATCATGAGGAAATTCCCAGAACTCTTGTAAATTTAGTGTGGGGTACCCACTTGTTGATGCTTTCCCTCCCAGGGACAGCTATTTCCTCTTTATTTCCTATTGTGTGCTGAGAGGTTGGCTTGGTTCTCTGTCTGCCAGGACACGCCGGCATGTTTGGTCCTGAGTGTCAGACCCTCAGGTGAGAACCTTGAGAATATGCTGATGGCCACACACAAATGTATATTGTACCCCATTTGTGGGTAGGGTCCTACCGACCACTGGGCCCTGTTGCCAGCCTCTGAGGGAAATTGTCTAAGTCTTTCTCTCTTTTGGTCATCTTTGAGGGAGGGTCTGGATCTTGAAAGGGCTTCCCAGGTGGCACTAGTAGTAAAGAGCCCACCTGCCAATGCAAGAAACATCAGAGATGTGGGTTCGACCCCTGGGCTGGGAAGATCCCCTGGAGGAGGGCATGGCAATGCACTCCAGTATTCTTGCCTAGAGAATCCCCTGGACAGAGGAGCCTGGTGGGCTACAGTCAATGGGTCCCAAAGAGCTGAACACGACTGAAGTGATTTAGTGTACTTGCTGGATTTGAGAGGGTACCATTTTTTGCACTCTTTGGGAAAATCGCATGCGTCCATGAGAGGGCTTCTCTGGTGGCTCAGATGGGAAAGAATCTGCCTGAAATGTGGGAAACCTGGGTAGGGAAGATTCCCTGGAGAAAGGAATAGCTACCCATTTCAGTATTCTGGCCTGGAGAAGTCCATGGATTAGGAAGCCTGGTGGGGTTACAGGCCATGGGGTCACAGAGTCAGACATGACTGAGCAACTAACACTTTCACTTCAGTTCATGCACCCATGGTTTAGTCACGGGAGATTGACTGATTTTGAATCACTTGAAATAAGTATGCTTTTGGTTTAAAAAAAGTAGAAAAAAAAATGAGTTCAATACCCTTGGGAAATTTTACTGTTTCAGCTGAAACCAGATATTGAAAGGATTTTTTTTAAAGGAAGTCTATGGCTTATTTCTTGCCAACAAAGGTCCGTCTAGTCAAGGCTATGGTTTTTCCAGTGGTCATGTATGGATGTGAGAGTTGGACTGTGAAGAAAGCTGATCGCCGAAGAATTGATGCTTTTGAACTGTGGTGTTGGAGAAGACTCTTAAGAGTCCCTTGGACTGCAAGGAGATCCAACCAGTCCATTCTAAAGGAGATCAATCCTGGGTGTTCATTGGAAGGGCTGATGCTAAAGCTGAAACTCCAATACTTTGGCCACCTCATGCGAAGAGTTGACTCACTGGAAAAGACTCTGATGCTGGGAGGGATTGGAGGCGGGAGGAGAAGGGGACGACAGAGGCTGGATGGCATCACCGACTCTATGGACATGAGTTTGAGTGAACTCCGGGAGTTGGTGATGGACAGGGAGGCCTGGTGTGCTGCGATTCATGGGGTCACAAAGAGTCGGACACGACTGAGCGACTGAACTGAACTGAAGTGATGGCTTATTTGGAGAAATTGGCTTAATTGGAGATATGTTCAGAGTCGGATTGGAAGGATAATCAAGGCCTTCTCTCCTAAGCTAAAATGGAATTAAATATCAGAGGGCTATTTGGAAACATACTGGGAAGCAAAAAAGTTTTAAAAGTCTTTTTTCAAGGCCTTCCCTCGTGGCTCAATGGTAAAGAATCCCTCTGACAACGCAGGAGACATGAGTTGAATCCCTGATCAAGGAAGATCCCACGTGCCTTGGAGCAACTAACCCCATGTCCACAACTTCTCCACAATGAGAAGCCTGTCAATCTACTAGAGAATCAACTAGAGAGTAGCCACCACTTTCCGCAACTAGAGAAAAACCCTTGCAGCAACGAAGATTCAGCATGGCCATAAATAAATAAATAAAATTATTTTTAAAAAGCCTTGTTCACAAATATTAGTAAACTTTTCCATCTGCCAGAAACACAATTTGCATCCAACTATTTTTTCTTAAATAATGAGTTTAAAATTCTTGTATCTGCTTCATGGCTAAACTTTAAGAAGAAAAGCTGCAAACTCTGTTTGCTTCCATCTCTATGATTGTTTGTCTGTGTATCTATGTTGTTGCGCTCCTTTAATGGACCGGAACCTGGTGGTCCAGAGTCGATGATAAGAAAGTGAAAGAGAGAAAAAAGCTAGTATTTCCTGGTTTATGCAGAGAACCAGTAAAACCCTAGAATAGGGCTTGCACCGCTCACGAAGGCACAGGGCATCCTCTCAAGGAGATCTTGAAAGACCGGGCAGGAGAGTGAGCTTGGCGGGTTTCCACACTCCAGAGAGTTAGCTGGAGGGAGAGAAAGAGAGAAAGATACAGGGATCCAAGTCTCTGGTGGAGCAAGGATGCTTTAATGATTTTTCTGTGAGTGTATATAGGCTGTTATGCAAGGAATTTCTTTTGACAATGATAAAGATCAGAAAACCAAACGTACAGCAACTGTTATCAAGAAAACAAGGAATTAGCAATGGTCATAAGGTCAGAAGACAATCTATATCTCAAGAAAGAGGGTCACGACTAAGCAGTTTTGTAAGGAGAATGTTTACTGAAGGAAATCCACACATGTGTTTTATCTCATGACCTCAGTCCTGGGAGCAGCATGCCGCTCCACTCGTTCCCGTTATCAGGAACTGATAAGGAACAGAGGATTTATGAGAGACAGGAAACAGCACACAGGAATCCTCCTGTTAAACGTTTCCTGACACTATGTTACATGTGTGTAATATTTTTCTACCTCTAAGAAGTATTGCTAAAAATTAACTTGTAAAAGAGCTCTATTTAGTTGGCTTAAAAAAAGTACTTACATAAATTGCTTAGTCAAACAAACAAATGTAGTTGTCTCAGCTAAATGTTTAAGATTTTAAAACCATAAACTCAACTTAAGGACAAAACAGATGATGAAAGTGAATTGCTTGACATATATCAACAGTAAATTTTAAAATAACAGAAGTCTGGACTTGCCTGGTGGCACAGTGAATAAGAATCTGCCTGCCAGTGCAAGGGACACAGGTTTTATCCCTAGTCCAGGAAGATCCCTCTTGCTGGGGAGCAGCTCAGCCTGTGTGCCACAACTACTGAGCCAGTGCTCTAGAGCCCGTGCTCTGCAACAAGAGAAGCCACCACAATAAGAAACCCGGACACTGCAGTGAAGAGCAGCCCCAATTCACCACAACTAAAGAAAGCCTGTGCACAGCAAAGAAGATCTTGCAGACCTAAAAATCATCAATCAGTTAAAAAACAATATAAAGGAAGTCATATATTTAACTTTTTACATTCTTTGCTTCTGTGATTTTTGACACTTGCCTGATTTATCAACAAGAAAAACAGTGTAAGATTATGGCTAGCTATTTAATGACTCATGAAAACTTCACAAATAATCTAAGTATAATTGTTAGAAAACAAATAATACATATAAATGAGATACACGTTTATAAGTGAGCTTTTCAACAATAATTATGTGTTACAATATGTGTGCTTAAAAATAGCTTCCAGTATCATTATGGAAACTTGAAACCTTGGAGTTACACTAAGTAAAGAAATGATGGATATTCATTGACTATCTAGATCATTTTCAAATAAGGGAAAATACTACAATATTAATTATTAAGCATAAGCTTATCTCCTAGGCTTCTTAATTTTTACAGAGGCACTAATGATGTTTAGATTACTAATGTATCCTTTGTCACATCAAAGAATTGTATTATAAGAAAGCATATGCCTCTACAGATTATTGAATGATATATTCATAATTTTGTGAGTCTACTGCAGAATACTGGGATAGACATTAGTATAAATGTTGGTATGGCCACAGACAGTTTACAATTGCTTGCTTCCTAGTTTTCATTGGAAATTAGAGTTACTAATTACTATACAGTCCATGGAATGCTCCAGGCCAGAATATTGGAGTGGGTAGCCTTTCCCTTCTCCAGGGAATCTTCCCAACCCAGGGATCTTCCGCATTGCAGGTGGATTTCTTTACCATCTGAGCCACCAGGGAAGCCCAGGAATGCCGGAGTGGGTAGCTTATCCCTTCTGCAACTGATCTGTCCGACCTAGGAAACAAAGCAGGGTCTCCAGCATTGCAGGAGGATTCTCTACCAGCTGAGCCATAATCAAGGTAAGCAAATAAAAAAAGAAGAAGAAGAAGACAGGAGTTTGAGCAAATTCTGGTTGATAGTGAAGGGCAAGGAAGTTTGGTGTGCCGAAGTCCCTGGGGTCTCAGAGTCAGATACGACTTAGCGACTAGATAACAACAAAAGTAAATGAAACTTCTAGGAATAACAAAAGTACGGAAATGACCTTGTATGTGAAGTATGTGAGGAGAATAAGGTACGTTTCTGTTATGAGGTGTGCAGGATCATTCTTTTTTTAGTATTTGGGAATTCTGTTTTATCTTTGTCTGCTCTGGGTCTTTGCTGCTGCGCGCACGGGCTCTCTCCAGCTGTGCATCGCGGGGGCTGCTCTTCATTGCGGCGCACCGGCTTCTCATCGCGGTGGCTTCTCTTATTGCGGAGCATGGGCTCTAGGGCATGTGGGCTTAAGCAGTTGCGGCTCCAAGGCTCTAGAGTGCAGGCCCGGTAATTGTGGTGCAGAGGTTTAGTTGCTCTATGGCATATGGAATCTTCCCTGATCGGGGATTGAACCCTCGTCCTCTGCGCTGGCTGGCTGATTCTGAAGTCTGAAGGATCAGGGAAGTGTGAAGGCTCATTCTTAAGAAGGAAAAAAGAACAATGATTTTATCCTTGTTTAAAAGTATTTAATGATTGTTTCAAAATACAAAAGAGGAAAATAAAAAAGATGAAACCTAAATGGATTTAGACAGGGGAAGAGGAAGAAAGAAGAACTCTTATCTAGTGTGGTCAAACTGGTGAAAAATAAATGGATTACTATAAGAATTTTAACAATGAGCTTTATTTTTTTTAAATTTTATTGAAATGTAGTTGATTTACGATGTTGCATTAGCTTCAGATATACAGCAAAGTGATTCAGTTATGCATATATATCCTCTGTTCTTTTTTAGATTCTTTTCCACTGTGGGTTATCACAAGATATTGAGTATAGCTCCTTATGCTCTACAGTAGGGCCTTGTTAGTTATCTACAATGAGCTTTAATATCAACAATGTGACTATGCAAAACACGAATTTGATTTTCTTTCTCTACTAAAAGGACAACATTTTCTTGGATTACTGTAAAAGATTTTTCTTTACCTGTTAAGTAATTCATATTGAAAACAAAGATTCTGTTTTTATCCAAATGTTGTCTTTATTGGATCTCTAGGAAAACTGAGTCATCTCAAAGTTATAAGACCTGGAACTTTTTCTTTTATTATGTAACTTACTGTATTTGCCTATAAGATCTTTTACTGTCACTTTGGTTAAACAGGTAACTAAGAAAGTTCATAGTAATCTATGAACTTATTTAAGCAAGTGTTCAAATCTTTGATGTTTTGGACAAGCTTCCCAGAATCAAATTCTAAATTTTACCTCCCATATGCTGTCCCCTCTTGACCCACAGCTGAACTTTATGAAGCTATAAACTCTGGCTGCATGCCTGGTTATGGTTTAGTCGCTCAGTCGTGTCTGACTCTTTGAGACTCCATGGACTGTTGCCCATCCAGGCAAGAATACTGGAGTGGGTTACCATTCCCTTCTCCAGGGGATCTTCCTGACCCACGGACCAAATCCGGGTCTCCTGCATTGCAGGTGATTCTTTACTGAATGAGCCACCACCTGCATGTCTGCTGCTGCTGCTGCTGAGTCGCTTCAGTCGTGTCCGACTCTGTGCGACCCCATAGACGGCAGCCCACCAGGCTCCCCCGTCCGTGGGATTCTCCAGGCAAGAACACTGGAGTGGGTTGCCATTTCCTTCTCCAATGCATGAAAGTGAAAAATGAAAGTGAAGTCGCTCAGTCCTGTCTGACTCCGAGCGACCCCATGGACTGCAGTCCACCAGGCTCCTCCGTCCATGGGATTCTCCAGGCAAGAGTACTGGTGTGGGGTGCCGTTGCCTTCTCCACCTGCATGCCTACCAGTCTGTAATTCAGCGAGGCCTTCACTTCTCACTGTGAGTATATTTTTCTGTATCAGTAAGTGTGAGAGGCAGCATTCTAAGAAATGGCCCCAAGATTTCTGCCTCAGATGTACATCTGTACATCCTCCTTGAGTGTAGGTAGAACTTGTGAATATGACAAAATGCGAATACGATATGATGTTGTATTTCAGAAGGAATTTGTAAAAAAATTTATTTTACTCAAGTATGGTTGCTTTACAATGTGGTGTTAATTTTTAGAAGGGATTTTGTACTTATAATTAATCAGTTAAGTAAAAAGGAACTTAACTAGTGCCCTCCCTGTGACATATTTCTTTTTTTTCATTGATGTATCGTTGATATATCATAGTATATAAATTGGTTGTACAATATAAAGATTCACAATTTTTGGCATTGAAACACGTATATTGTCATATGTGAAACAAATCACCAGTTCAGGGTCGATGCATGTTATAGGATGCTCGGGGCTGGCGTGTGGGGATGACCCAGGGGGAGGATAAAGGGAGGAGGGAGGTGGGAGGGGGGTTCAGGAGGGGGAAGTCATGTACACTCGGGGCGAATTCATGTCAATGTATGGCAAAACCAACCAATATAATATTGTAAAATAATTTGCCTCCAATAAAAAATAAATAAATTTAAAAAAAAGAGTCACAATTTTTAAAGGCTACACTCTATTTGTAGTTATTATAAAACATTGGCTACAGTTTCCATGCTATACAATATATCCTGTAGCATATGTGTGTTGGTCGCTCAGTCTTATCTGACGGCAACACAGAATTCTCCAGGCAAGAATACTGGAGTGAGAAACCATCCCCTTCTCCAGGGACTCTTTCTGACTGGGGGAACCAAGTCCCAATCAGGTTCTTTACCGTCTGAGCCTCCAGGGAAGCCCATCCTTGTAGCGTGTGTGTGTGTGTGTGTGTGTGTGTGTGTGTGTGTTCAGTCACTTCAGTTGTGTCCGACTCTTTGAGACCCTAGGACTATAACCCACCAGGCTCCCCTGTCCATGGGATTCTCCAGGCAAGAACACTGGAGTGTGTTGCCAGGCCCGCCTCCAGGGATTCTCCTCCACCCAGGCACTGAACTTTAACCTGCTTCCGTGCCCTGCACTGAGGGCGGCCTTTACCACTGAGCCGCCAGGGAGGCCCTCTGCAGCACGTCTGTGCCTCGGAATTCCTGGCCTCTGCGCTGCCCCTCCGCTTCTCCACTGTGACCACTGTTTCGTGCTCTGTATCTGGCAGTCTGATTCTTTTTTTGCTACATTCACCAGCAGGCTGTAGTTTTTAGCTCTGCGAAACATTTCTATGTGGCAATTCCTGAAGGGGCATTTACTGATATTAGGGAACCACAGGACAGACTGAAGTGACTTAGCAGCAGCAGGGAACCACAGGACAGACTTAATCAGTCCTAATTCCAGTTATTTGTTCAAATGTAAACTTGGCCATGATCCCACCATATTGCATTTAGTTATCCCTCTCCTTAGGCTCCTTCGGTCTCTGGTCTTTCTGGGTTTTTTTCTTGTCTTTCAGGGTTTTTTCTTGTTTTTTATGACCATGACACCTTTGAAGAAGACCGGTGGGGCATTTGGTAGAATGTCCCTCCATCTGGGTTCAGGTGCTGTTTTCTGGTGGTTAGATTGGGGTTCACAAAGGTGGTGTCCTTGTGAAAGCACGTGATACTGTGTGACTTACTCCTGGTGACGCTAGCCCAAAGCATGTGACCCTCACCTGGACCACATGGTTCAGGGGCTGTCTGCCTGCTGTTTCTGCTCCACTGTGAGTTACATTTCTCACTTTCCCTTCTTTGGAATTGAGTCCCCAAATCCAGCCCATTCTCAGGGTTGGGGTGAGGAGGTGGAATTAAGCTCCACTTTCCGGAAGAGAGACCATCCCCAGTTAGGATTTCACCAACCAGTGTCAAGAGATTAAGTCGGACTTTTGGGAGCAAGTTCTACAAAACCCTCTCAGGAAAGCTGGCTTGTCCCTAGCTTGCAGGGTAAGCCTTACAGATCCAGCCAGGCCAACCAAGATCCTTTGCATATTTCGGGGACCTCAAAGAAGAGCCAAATTCACCAAAAGGCATAGATACAGCAGGTGAAGCTCGGGAGCTTATCTTCAGTTAGCAAAGGATAGAGGCTTTTGGAAGTCCACTTTGAGATTCCTTATGGAAACTTCCAGTAAAGCAAGCAGAACTCTTGCTGTACCTGTATAAAATAATCAGGGCAAATTCAATGAGACCTGGCAAGGAAGGTCTTTCTTTGAGATTATTTTTAACAAAAGGGACAGCTCAAATAATATTTAGTCATAAAAAAACAGAAGGAAATCCTGCTATTTGTGGCACCGTGGATGAAGCTGGTAGGTGTTATGCTAAGAGAAATTAGCCAGACAGAGAACGATTAAAATCTGCATGATTTCACTTATGTGTGGAAGTTAAAATAGCCAAACTCACAGAAACAGAAGAATGCCGGTTTTCAGGAGCTAGGGGATGGGTTGAGGAATGGTGTGATTCTGGTCAAAGGGGACAAACTCTTACTATAAGCCCTGAGGATCTAAGGTACAGCATGGTGACTATAGTTAGAGTGCTATATTGTTACATGTGAAAGTTGCTAAGCAAGTAAATTTTAAGCATCCTAACCACATACACCAACTGCAGATCATGTAGGACTGTATTTATTTGGGGGAAAAATCTGTGTAGGGTGTTTCCCTGGTGGTTCAGTGATTTAAGAGTCCGCCTTGCAATGTATGGACACCGATTCCATCTCTGGTCTATTAAGACCCCACATGCTGAGCAGCAACTAAGCCCATGCACCACAATGACAAGCCTGTGCTCTAGAGTCTGTGAGCCGCAGTGAAGCCTGAACGCCTTCAAGCACAACGACAAGCCTGTGCTCTAGAGTCTGCGAGCCGCAATGAAGCCCGAACGCCTTCAAGCCTGTGTGCGGCAACAGAAGCCACTGCAAGGAGAGGCCCATGTACTGCAGTGAAGAGCAGACCCCAGCTCGCCGCATCTAGAGAAAGCCTGCATGCAGCAAAGAAGATCCAGCTCAGCCAAAAAGAAATAAAATTACTCTACAAAGTCTGTGTAGAAGCAGACCCACGCAGGTCAAGCCTGTGTTGTTCAAGGGTCAACTATTAAAATTATAAAAAATCATAAAACTGGGTGCAAAAAAGGGAAAGCTGATCATTTCTCTGCCCCTGTGAGTCAGTTTTGCCCAATCATTTCAATATTCCTGATCTATAAACCTGTTTGTTCTTTGAATATCTGACCAGTTACCCCTCATAAAGGGCTTCCCTGGTGGCTCAGATGGTAAAACGTCTGCCTGTAATGTGGGAGACCCAGGTTCGATCCCTGGGTTGGGAAGATCCCCTGGAGAAGGAAATGGCAACCCACTCCAGTATTCTTGCTTGGAGAATTCCATGGATTGAGGAGCCTACACTACCACTCATAAATCATGGAATAAATAAAATCTTTAACATAAATTCATTTTACACCAGCATGAGAACCATGACTTTTCCCCCTTCTTTGAAAGTTACGCTATAACATGCCCTGTTGTTCTTAGATGCCTCAGCCTGGCACTCTAACTCCAGATCTTGTTGCTGTCTGGGTCTTTTCACACTTGTTCCCCTTCCCTGGATCTCCATGACTTCCCCCCAGTGAACATATTCTTTCAAACTCCCCAGACAAGGTCACTGCCCCACCTGTGGGCTTGCATGACTCCAGTTACCACCTTCTGTCTTAACCCATAACACCTAGTGTAGGGCAGCGAAAAAGAGTAGCTAGGGATGTGTGTTGATGTAACAGATATATTTTCTGCCTAATGAACTCCTAGTCACCCTTCAAAACCCCAGCCCCAATGTCCCTCCTTCCTATGAAGAACCTTCACTTCTCCTCTGAGCTCCTCTAGTACTGGTGCCTCCCACTCTGGCCCATCCCTGCCCCATGGGACTAGGGATATCTGTCTGGCTCTTCATCCCTAGGACAGGGAGGTTCTCAAGGGTCCCAGCATTGTGCATATCTGGAAAAAGGAGATGTGCTGAATCACAAAATCCAAAAGTGTTTATTAAGTGAGTTTTGATGTAGCACCATTCATGGTGAGGCAAGATTCTTGATCCTGGGGCAGAATTTTGAGTCTGGGCTTCGTAGAACAGATAGAAGCAGTGGCTTTGCTGAATCAGGGATCAAAAAACAAGGACAGGTGTGATTTCATTTTTCTTGCAGCAGTTCCCTCCCAGGACACTGGTTGTCAGTCACTTGAAGTGGACTTCCTTGGACAGGTCAGCTGTGAGTTGGCAGACATCTGGCTTCTGGCCCTGGAGAAGGTGACCATGAGTTGGGGTCCTGAAAGGAGACGCTACCCTATCCCCACCAGCCAGATCCCTGCATTCCCTGCTTGGCTTACCTGGTACAACCGACAGACAAGGTGTAGGAGATGTTCTTCGTCTTCCATGTGTTCCTGAACAAGCAAGACAGGGGGTTAAAAGTTCCACTGGCCCCCAGTCTTGCCCTTGCCTCCTGCCTCCCAGATCAATGTACATGCCCATCAGCCTGGGCCCTGCCCGGGGGCCCCAAGAGTTCTTACCCCATTGACGACGACCCAGGGCACGTATTTGTGGGGTGGCCGCAGCGCGTCCGTGAGCTGAGCATTGATGTGCAAAAGCTGCATGCCACGGTTCCCCATAGCACACTCCATGATGGAATCCAGGGACACCTTTGGCGCATAGATCTGCAGGCACTGAGGGCAGATGGGGAGCTGGTCAGCAGGGGCATTGCCTCAGCTTCCTCCCTGTTATCTCCCCAACGGTCCTCCTTCTAGCAACCCCCACTCCCCCAAGCCCCAGTTTCTGCTTCCTCACTGACAACAGGAGACAGTCGGGTTTCCAGGGATGCAGCGAGGCTCCTAAACAGCAAGTGCTTAATACATGCCTGAGTGGAGGCCCCCAGGGCAGGGGTTCAGGCTGCTTCTGCTCAGGCTGTCTCCCATAGGACCAGACCTGCAGCCCCACCCCAGCAGTGTTTTATTTTCCCCAGAGCATCCGTACTCGCTATTCCCTCTGCCAGGAACACTTTTCCTCCTCCTTCCTCTGAGTCTCCTGAGTGTTCCCTCCTCCTTTGCACACCTCCAGCCACACCATGACTCTGCAGGGCTTGGAGGTGTCTCAGGGTGGCCCAGATGCTTGATGAATAAATAAACAATCAGGGCAGATGAGTCACCCTTTTGGGAGTTCTTTTTCGTAATCCTCCAGGGAGGGAGGTGGGCCAGGTGTGTCATTTCCATGCCCCAGAGAAGGATCACTGTCTGTGTCCCTGTATACTCCTGTTCAGCCAAGCCCAGCTCAGAGGCACCTCATCCAGGAAGCCCTCCCTGATCTACCAGGCAGGCCCACAGAAGATCTTGGTTCTCTCCATTCAGACACTGAATCTTTGAGAAAGGAGGCTGTATTCCTGGGGCTGCACAGAGTGGCAGTCGGGGCCAGGACTTGAGCCTGGGTCTGTCTGGATGCAGGGAGGCCAGGGCAACCCAGCCCAGGCTGAATGAGGGGTGTTACTCACCGGCTTCAGATTTTGCTCCATGTCATCCATTTCCTCTAGGCAGACAATGGTCAGGATGGCCATTTTCTGCTCCAGCTGGTCCAGCAGGCAAGCCTGGGGGTGGGGGCAGACAGGCAAGGATGTGAGTGGCTCAGAGCACCCTCCACCCCAAGGACCACTCCAGGAATATCCACGAGGTGTTCACCAATCAAGCAGAGAACAAAGACACGATTAAATGGAGGCACACAGGCAAGGGACAGAGCTGGTCGCAATCCTGAGTCTCGAGTTCACCTTCCTTGTCAGGGCAGGTGCCCGGCCTCTGGGCCCCTCCCTTGGGAACTGGGGGGAGGGGAGCTGCTCACCTCCACTTTGTTAAGCCTGCACTCCCGCTCGCCGTGCTGGCACGTGAACTCCCACTTGCCGCTGACATTTCTTTCCTGAAAAGCAACGAGGTGAGTGCTGGCTGCCCCCTCCCCCAGACCTCCTTCCCGTGGCCACGTGCCTCCATTTCCCCGGTTCCCAGGCACCTGAGCATTCCCATAGGGCACCAAGGTGACGTTGAGGATTTCCCACACCATCAGCCACGTGGGGAAGAGCTCTCGGATCAGGAATTCCCGGCAGCCAGGGCACAGCGCCTCATAGTAGAGGCTCACGTTGACCAGGGGAACATCAGGCCTCTGGGGAGATGCCTGCAGGCACAGCTCACCGACCTGCACGGGAGGAAGGGGTGTGAGTCAAGTTAAACCCTCGAAGGAAGGAAGCCTCAGACAGTAGGTGTTCCATCTCACACTCCTTCCCCACCTTGCCGGGTGGGAGTCTGATGCTGAGGCTTCACCGAAAGCCTTAATCTTCCTAAATATCAGTCAGATTGCAAGATGGATGTGACACAGATTTGCAAACAGTAGGCAGTTAATGGAGGTACAAGGCTTGCTTTCCTCCAGGAGATGAAACTTCTAACCCAGGGGGCAACAGGGTGGGAGAATTTATGGCCTTCACCCGCCTGGGTCACTGCGGTCAGGCCTGACTTCCGGTGGTCTGTATCACCACCGCGTGCTCCTTTGTGGCCACTTCATCCCCCCGAGCCATGGCCCCGGCTGAGCAAGGCCCTACACCTCACTGACTCCTTATTTACTCTTCCTCTCCACCGGCCCACTGAACTCCTCCCAAGGCTACTGCAGAGGCGGCGCCTAATAGGTGCTGACTTCCGGCTCCAGCTAGGGGGTGGCGGGCAGCCGTGTCTGTGAGCAAGTGGTTCAGCCTCCGGGGCATCTGTTTACTCCGGACCAGAAAAACGCGCGCTCTTCCCGGAACGAAACGCACCCTCGATGAGTGCCCCTGGCCAGGGGCCGGCAGCTCAGCTAGTCTGGGCTTCCTTCCTCCGGCCTAAAAGAGGAGACTCTGATTCTCGCTCCAGATGTACACAGTTGGTGCTCAATGCACCTTGTGGGGAGGAGGGAGTTGCGGGAGGATGGGGCGGGGGACAGCTGAGGGACTTGGACTTCAGATAGGAAAGCGAAAGGGAAAAGAAAGTATGGCCAAAGTGCCGGATTGAAGGGTGGGGTTGGGAGGGGGTCGCCACACCCTCCCCGCGGGTGGCATCCTCTCGGGACCCCGGTGGTCCCTTCGAAGTCGGGGGGTGGTGGGAGGAGAGGGGCGGCCGGCCCCCAGCCTGGCCCGCCCGCCGCGTCGCCGGCGCTACCTGGCAGGGGCCCGCCCCCTCGGGGAGTGCTTCCAGCGAGGACCGCCGCTTTGCCGCGGGGACCTCCGGCGGCAGCAGCAGCAGCAGCAGCAGCAGCAGCGGCAGGAGCAGGAGAGGCGACGGGGCCATCACAGCGGCGGCGAGCGCGGCGGCGGGGAGCCGTGGCCCCGGGAAGAAGCCGCCTTTAACTCGGCGGTGGCCCGGCCCCCAGGCGGGACCCGCCTCCCGGTGCCCACGCCCCTCGGGGGCGCGGGCTGTGCCTCTCGGTGTCTCTACTTTTCTCTCTGGGTCTTTCTTCCCATCCCCACCCCACCCCAGCCCCAGCCCCCCCACCCCCGCCAGGTGCTGGGCCCCCCAGTCACCTGAACAACGCGCTGCCCTTCGGTCTCCCCCAACCCTTCCCCGCCATCAGCCCGGCCCATCCCTGTGAAGCTGAGGCTGAGCACCTCGAGCAGAGGTGAGCTGCGGGCTTAGAGATAGGGAAACAGAGAGATCGAGACATAGGAGGTCTCCATGCGCCCACGGAGTCCTTGGGGGCCGTTAGAGCAGTTCTGCCCCGCCCGCACCCCTCGGTCCTAGCCCATGGACCCGACTCTCCGACCTCCCTGCCCTGTGTTCCCATGGGAGGTGATCCCTTGCTCCGGCGCGGATAGCCAGGCCCCCTCTCCTAGCTTGGCCCATACCCCCTTCATTCCCAAGCTTCAAGCTTCCCCCTCTCAGGCTCCCCAACCCGGACAGCGTGGTCCCGTGGGGCTGACTCAGGCTTGACCACAGCGCGGCCAGAAAGCAGAAGCCAGTGCAGGGAGGGGCACTTCACTTCTCTTGGCACCCCCACCCGTGGCTGGGGGTGGGAAAAGAAAGCTGGTGTTCCTTCTTGCCTCTCTCCCGGGCTTGAGGAGAGGTGCACCCCTGCCCTCTGCCAGCTCCTTTGCTAGAAGAGAAGCCTGGGTTGGAGCAGTCATTACCTGAAGCCTGTACGATGTATTAATACATGGGATGCGGGACTGGCCCTGTAGGACCCAAAGCCAGGGGAATCAGGCAGACCCAGGTTTGCTCCAGGACTGTGCTGGACACCTCAGGTGATGAAGCCCCAACTTCTCCTTCTATCAAGTAGGAGAAGTGAGATTTAGGGACTAAAACTATCGTGAAGGGCTCAGAACAGAGGGAGCATTGCCCCGGGCTGGGGGTAGGCTGGAAGGTGTTTGCAGGACAGCAGACTGGGCAGAGAGAATAACCCAGATAAAGGCTTGGAGGCTGGGAGTGTGGGGGAAGTAACCAACACACTCAGACTTTGCAAGGCAAAGATTTGGGCCCCATGGGAGGAAATGCTCCCACCCTCGCCTGGAAGTCAGCCCATGTCCCCCTCCAGTGCTGGGGAAACCCCAGCCCGCATGGCCACAGTCATAGCAGCAGGTTCACGAGCTGGGGTTCCCCTGAACTCCCCATGGCCGGATGATCCCACCTCATTCTTTTGAACCCTTCGCAGAACCCCTTTCCCTTGTGAAGCCTCTGCAAGGCTACGCGACACAGCTTTGGGGAGCTTAGTCTGCACTCCATCCTGTACTGGGCTGAAGAAATAGCAATAAATATAATTGCTACAATTTTCCCAGTGGGTATTAAGCACCAGCCTTGTTTGGAGGAATTCCTGAAGGCAGTCTCACCCATCTGAGCATGAAATCCTCAGAGATGCCCAGTGGCGGCAGCAGTGGACTGTTGGCCCTACTTGCTAAGAGGAAATGGGATTGGAGACGGGAGGTGACGTTCCCAAGGAGACACAGTTGGTCGAGCATGGAGACCAGCTAGAAGTTATGTGGGACGTTCTCTTCTGTACTCAGGCTCCACCCGGCTGGGCTCACAAGACTGAGAGGTGAGCTTTACCCTGCTTCCACTCACGCCGTGGGTGAAGCCCTCAGTGGGGGCAGAGTCTGGGCTGGAGTTATTTAGAGGGTGCCTCCTGACTGGTCATTCACTCAAGTGGGGACAGTGCTTGGGGAGGACCGCAGCTCTGAGGCCAAGGAAGGTAACTCCTGTCCTTCTGAGAGCCCGGGGAGAAATGGATCAGACAGCAGCTCCTTCATCCCCCGGGGGCTGTCTCAGCTGGGTTGGGTCCTGACAGGTGCGGTGGGCTGGGGGGGGGGGCGGGGAGAGGAGGCTCCCCACCCTGGGGGTGTGTGAGGGGAGGGCTGGGACAGGGTCCCTGGGGAGAGTGGCTGGCAAGGGTGAATATAAGTCCGGGTCAGTGCCACCATGAGGATCCAGCTGAGTGGCCCAAGAGCCATGGCAGGCTGCACCGGGCAGGTGTGGAGAGAGGGGCTGTCACTGAGGGGATCCAGGACACGGGAGACCCCTCTGGGTGGCATGGGAGCGGGTGTGACAGTCTTTTCTGCTTGGCCATGAGGAAGCTGCATTTAGAGGGGTGGCGATTTTCTGGGGCCAGGGATGGTGGCTGAGTGTCGGAATTCAAACCTGGGAGCTATGGTCTGGGGTCCCTGCAGCAGAGGTTGGGGCCTGAGCCTCTGCTGTGTGACCTCAGGCAGGTCTCCATTTCTCTGCGCGTGAGCACTCTAAACTGTGATGGGGAGGGAGGTGGGGGAGGAGGCAGGGGCCAGCAGCCTTCATTCGGCGGCCCAGAGCTAAAGAAGCCCGTCACTGAAAACAGAAGCATCCACCGAGTTCAATGTTTTATATCAGTATCAACGTACCGTACAAAACCCGCCTGCCAGCCTAGCCAGACGGGCAGGAAAGGGGGGTGGGGTCCGTGGGTGCCATAGAAAATCAGGGCTCTCGTCCCAAAAGAGGAGAGAAAAGAGGGCTTTAGGTACACTTAAGGAAAAATAAAATCAGAGCCCAACATGATGGAGAAGCCTTGAGTCTGCGTTGACTAGGGTGCTGTGGGCAGCGTTATGTGCCGGCTGCCCCAGAGGTGCTGGTGGCCTCAGTTCCTGGGAGGCCTGGGGTCAGCCTGTGAGTTTATTTTTAATTATTTTCTTTTTCAGGGGTATTTCTTGGCAGCAGCCCCACGGTGGGGACAACCCGGGGCCGGGTTTCACTTTAGGGTCTGAAGGGGAAGTTGGGGTCTATGGGGCAGGTCCCGCCTGGCCCCAGACGTCACGGCTGAGGTTCTTGGAAGTGGCCAAGCGAAGTTCCTTCCTGCCCTGACCCCAGGTCTATGGCTTAAAAATCAGGGCACCCAGGCGGGGGCCACGCAGCCCAGGGGCCTCTGTAAACATGGCAGGTACAGCCAGGTGGGGCTCTGCGGACCCCCGGAGGCCTGTGGGGGACAGGGCACAAGGTTGTGGGTGGCCAGAGCCGTTGGAGGGCAGTGACTGTGGGGGCAGGGGCTGTGGAGTTGGGGAGGCGGGACCCCCAACACGGATACACAGAGACGGGGAGGGGGAGAGACAGAGGACGGACAGATGGAGCCAGAAAGAGAGTGACAGCAGGAAAGAAAGAGACTCGGAGAAAGACGGAGAGAGAGGCAGACACAGAGAGACTGAGACAGCGCTGCAGAGAGAGAAAGACGAGCAGACACACCTGGAGAGACTCGCGAAGAAGAGGCAGACTAGAAAGACAGACTCCAGAGGCGGCGGCCACCGCAGCCTGCGGCCAGGGGTGCGGCGCCGCTCCAGGCCAGCGCCCAGCTCAGCGCGCGGCGGGCGGGGGCCCAGGCCCGGGGGCGCGCACGGGATGAGCGAGCGTGACGGTCAGCGCGTCGTTGTGCTGCACCAGTGAGGCGTGCTGGTAGTGGAGCACGAGCTCCTTCAGGGACCCGTACAGGTTGTAGGGCTCCGCGAAGCCGAAGCCCGTGGCCGTGCGGTAGATGACGCAGTGCTTGGTATCGCCGTCCACCCTGCGGGGGCGGGCCACGGGCTGGGTCAGAAGGGCTCCCGCCCTCGCAGGCTTTCCCACCGCCGCCCCACGGCTCCTCTCAGGTGACCCTGCCTGGGACCCCTACTTCCCCACCTCCTGGGTACTGGCTGCCGACCTGGCCCCTACCCTGCTGTCTCCTGCTTTGAACCTGCCCCAGCTTCCTCCCTTCCCCAAGAACCCAGGGCTTCTTCCCTGCTGTCTCCCAAGGCCGAACATACAGACGGTGCTCAATGAGAGCCCTCAGAAGGAATGGGTAGATCCCCCTCCCAACATTCAGCCATTCTCGGTTCCCTGGTCAGGCACTCACACCACAGAACAGGCGTAGCAACCCCGCTGGCTGCTCTCACGGATGAGGAAGGTACCGTCCCGCTTGCCACTCAGCATTTCCTCAGCTTGGGTGCGGTTGATCTTGCCTACATACCATGTGCGTTCCTCGTGGTGGGGAAGGTCATCCTCATCCTCCATCAGCGAGTACTGGCTGTGGGTGAGGCAGGGAGGAGCCCTGGTCACTTACTCACCAGCCTCCAAGGTCCCCCTGTCACCCGGACAACGCTCCTTCCCTGGTGAACTCCTATTCACCCTGCAAAACCCACACAAAACGGCCCCTCCTCTAAGAACACCCCTCCACCCCCCCAAGTGGTCACTCACTCCTCAGTCTCGTTCTTGATCCCCAACCATTCATTGATTTTCTTCTGCCGGGCACCTTTCTGAGTGAGCCACCTGGAGGGAAGAGGAAAGGTGGGCTCCTGCTGCTTGGCTGGGAGGGGAAGAGGCTGCAGCACAGGAAAGGCAAGCCTTCCGTGGTCCTGGCCAGCCAGGCTGGAGGCAAGGGCTGACCAGAGGAGGTTCTGGGTGCAGTACCCCCGGTTGCCACAAGGGGTCAGCCTCGGCCAGGGCAAGGACAGCTTCAACCCAGGTGGCCTCCCCAGGCTCTGCCAGGGAACCCCCCCTCACCCCGCCCTATTTATTATGTTTCTGTTAACACTTTTTGAGACCCCAGACTGTGCCATCGCAGCAAGGTGTTATCACCATCAGAGGCTCAGTCCAGGGGGCTGCACGGTAGTGCGCCTCTGCACATGGCAGCTGTCTGTTCTGAACTTTACTTTCCCCCAACTCTAAAAGGGAAACTTTACAATATTTCAGAGGACCAAGTGAGCTAATGTATGCACGGTGCTCAGCACACACTGGGTGCACATAAGCGTCAAAGGCCCAGGTGGGAGGGGAAGCCTCAGAAACGAGATCTTGGGCTCAGGTTGGGCACTGCATGCCGGGTCACGGAGTTGGCATTCATGAAGCGGATCCTGTCAGGGGCTCCCAGTGACTCAGCTGTGTAGGAGCAGTGCTCCCATTCCACAGCTGAGGCTGAATGGAGCTGCTGTACAGGGAGCCCTTTTTTTTTGGCAGCACCATGCTTAGTTCCTCGACCAGGGATCAAACCCGTGCCCCTGCCATGGAAGCACAAAGTCTTAACCACTGGATCACCAGGGAAGTCCAAGAGCCTTTCTGAGCAGGCCAGGAGGGGCCTGATTGAGAGGGAAGGCGGCTGGTGGACAGATGTGGGGGTAGGGAGGTAGATGGGACTACCTGGTGGAGAAGGAGAGTGAAATGCATGCAAAGGTCACCGCTCCAGGTGAGGGGGACCCCACAGGCGAGCGCAGGGCCAGGCACTCACACAAGGTACTGATCTCGGATCTTGCGCAACTGCATGAGGTCTGGCTTGAGGCTGTTCATGCGCTTGTCGATCTCTCGGTTGTCAGAGGCCTGTGCCCGCAGCTCCTGCTCCAGCTTTGTGCGGCTCTCGTGGATCTCGGCAATGCGAGACTTGAGCCGCTCTGAGTTTAGCAGGATCCTGTGGGAGGAGTGGCTCAGAGGCCTCAGACTGGCTCCCAGTCTCTAAGCCTCTGGACAGGCTGCTTCCCTGAGTTCTCTTTCTGGCAAACTCCTCTTTATCCTTCAAAGTCCATTTCAACTGACCCTCTCTGCCCCCTTGAACCCAGGCTGCCCACTCTGTTTCCTTTCTCTCCCCGCTTGTGTTGTGCCGCATCAGGGTGCAGTAGGGCAGAGAAGGGGAACCGGACTCACCTCTGCATTTCTTTCTCATTGCCCTCACGTCGGAAGCGCTCCAGATATTCCTTGCTGCACTTCTCCTGCGTCTGGCCCTGCTCTTCAAAGATTTTGATGGTCTCATTGAAGGCTTCGATGGCTGTGCGCTTCATCTGCAGTTCCTGGAGGAGGGGGTAAGTCTGAGGACCTCCTGGGACTCCTGGCAAGTCCCTCTTGAGAGGTAAAGGCAGATCCCAACTCTGATACGGAGACATTGCTCAAGCTGGTCCCTCCACCAGATGCACTGTTCCTCCAGCTCCAGCTGCACCAAACGAACTCCTGTTCAGCCTTCAAAGCCCACATACCCCAACCCACTCTTCTTTTAGATTCTCCTTTGGGCATCTTACAAAACAACTGGGTGAGTGAGCACTGCTGACAATTAATGATAAATCCAGTTGCTACAATTCATGGGGCTCCTTCTCAGGGTAGATGCTGCACCAAGCCCCTTTCATGCATCCTCTCATCGAACTTCCCAACAGCCTATACAAAGTCAGAATTGTTAATGGGGAAACTGAGGCTCAAGAGGCCTAAGCCATTTCCAAGGTCATGATGCTCCTAACTGATCCCAGAGAGTTGTCCTGTCCACTCAGAACCTCAGGTAACCTTGTCTCTAGAAAGGAGACAAGAAAGAGACTGCTCAGAGATTACAGGGGAGACACAGAAACTCCCTGATGGAGATGGAATGTTCAATCTGAGTAAGTTGCACCTCAACGTACAAAAAAAGTTTATTAACACAGTCCTGGAGTAATGAAACCTTTCCCCACTTGCCTGCTTTTAAAAGATACTGCTCTTTCCCATGGCCTCCTGACCCTCTGTCTTAGGCAACTCTTGGCGAGGTGGTTGCCATCATGTTGATAACATCCAGGTTGAAGGGGATGGAGAAGGGAAGGAGCTGAAACTCAAGTTTCCAGACGGGGAGGCTGAGACCCAGAGGCTCAGCCAAGACATCTCCCGTGGCTCAGCCGCCTGTGAGGCTGCGTGGTGCCTCCTCATCTGTGTTTTTCTTTTTTTTTAGAATCACATATATTGATTTCTGGACTTCCCTCATAGCTCAGTTGGTAAAGAATCTGCCTGCAATGCAGGAGTCACGGATTCAATTCCTGGGTCGGGAAGATCCCTTGGAGAAGGAAATGGCAACCCACTCCAGTATTCTTGCCTGGAGAATCCCATGGACAGAGGAGCCTGGTGGGCTACAGTCCATGGAGTCACAAGAGTCAGACACGACTTAGCAACTAAACCACCACCATGTTGATTTCTATGTTTTCAGGGCAGTCCCTGGAGCTAAGAGCCGGCTCTGTGACCTAGAAGTGGATGGCTGGCACTGCGACCTTAGCACTGCCCTCCGGGCCTAGGCCTCCTCGGGGTGTGCTTGCCCGCGGTACCTGGGAGGTGCGCGTGTACTCCTCGTAGAGTTGGTCGTACTCGCGGCTCTTGTCCTGGTACTGCTGGTGGTAAACCTTGAGCTGGGCACCCACTGCCTCCACGCTGTCCTCCTTGACGATCTGGTCCTGGGAATACCCGGTGCCATCAGGCAAGCTACCTGGGAAACTGAGGCCCAGTGCCAGCCGGGCACCACCAACCCCCACCCCCAGCACCCACCCCCGCCCCCAGCGCCCACCCCAGCCCCCAACCTGTTGGTACTTGGACACTGGGTAGAGGAGCCGCGTGTCCAGCTTGGCATTGTATTGGGCCAGTGACTCATGGCGGTAGTGGGTGATGAGGTCCACGACAGAGCAGAAGGTGAGCGGCTCTGAGAAGCCATAGTGCCCGTCTCGGTGGAAGACCTTGATCAGCTTATTGTTTCCGCCTTTCCTGAGGTGGGTGAGAGAGGGTGTCAGTGCCCAGCAGCAGATCCAATACGTGTCACATTGCCTGTGCGGCCCACAGCCCTCTGACCTGGGTGTCCCCTCCCACCTCTCAACCCTGGTCTCCCTGAAGGGACAGGCCCCCACCTGAGGGTCAGTGTGTACTCTCCCTGGATCTTGCTGGAGGCATCTCGAACCAGGAAAGTGCCATCAGGTGTGTCCCGCAGCTTTTCGTTTACCTCCTCCCTGTGGAGACAGAAGGCAATGGCAAGCCACTCAGTACTCTTGCCTGGAAAATCCCATGGATGGAGGAGCCTGGTGGGCTGCGGTCCATGGGGACGCTAGGGGTCGGACACGACTGAGCGACTTCACTTTCACTTTTCACTTTCACACATTGGAGAAGGAAATGGCAACCCACTCCAGTGTTCTTGCCTGGAGAATCCCAGGGATGGGGGAGCCTGGTGGGCTTCCGTCTATGGGGTCACACAGAGTCGGACACGACTGAAGTGACTTAGCAGCAGTAGCAGTGGAGACAGCTGGGATGGGGGCTGTCTGCTGGGAGACCCTGCCCCTCAGGTTTTGTGGCCCTGCCCAACAGTCCTACCTGGAGATGTCACCCCAGTACCACTCGGCATCCTGCAGGGAGGGCGGGCTGCCCCCATTGGCCAGGCCTGTGGGGGCTGGCTTTGTCTTGGGGGGTTTTGGTGGCAGTGCTGGGGGACAGGAAAACAAATACACATTGAGCACCAACTGTATACCAGGGTAAACTCCCCTGGCAACTGAGCCTGCTGATACTGGCAGGGCCCCGAGTCAGCATTTTCATCCCCAACAATAAGAGCTAATCCAAGGGGGGTGGGGGTCACCTGGGGGGGCAACCTCCTGCTCCTCCAGATGTTCCTGAAGCAGCTTCTCCACCAGCAGCGCAGGAAAGTCGGGGGTGGGCTCGGTCCTAGGGGGAAGGGGAGTGTGGTGAGTGCTGGTGTGTGTGTGCTTGCACACCTGGCAGGGGGTAAGTGTGAAAGCACGCGAGTGGAAGACTAGATGCTGCGGGCAGGCGTGGGAGATCCACTACTGTTTCTGTATAAGCAGCAAGCGATGGGTAAGTGCTCATACAACAAACAACAGGAGTCCAGCGCGTGGCGCGGGGAAGTAGAAAGGAGGTCCAGACACAATCCACTTGCCTCTCTCTGGTCCAAGCCCCTTCGCCTTGTCCCAAGCCCTGATGGAGTCTTCTTGGAGCTCAAGTCTCACCCCCAGTTATCTTTCCTAGCCCGCCCATCACGACAGCTCTGGCCTCTTCTCCAGGGGGCCCTCAGCCACACTCCCCTCTCCTTTCTGGACCCCTCCCTGGCTACGTCTCCAGCCACACCTTCCTCTAGAGCCCCACCACCCCTTTCTGCTCCGACTCATTCCCGCCCCCCAGCATCGGCCTCTCACCCGTCGGGCGCGCCCCCTGGCGGCGGAGAGGGCGGCGGCGGCGGCGCGCGCAGCAGCAGCGGCCCGAAGGTGGCGCCCAGGGCACGGACCGCGGGGCCCGGGGCTGGGGCGCGCCCGGCCACCCGGCCCAGGTGCTGGAGCAGGAAGCGCAGTGTGAGCGCATGGTGCAGTGGCAGCGTCGGGGGCTCCAGCGCCGGCCCCACGGGCCCCGCAGCCTCTGCGGACAGATGGCCAGGGTTGGGTGAGCCAGGGCCCGCGCGCGCCTGCCCCAGTGCCTTCCCCAGCCCGGGCTTCCCGCCAGATTTACCCCGCAGGGTTCGGTGTGCCTCGGCCGCGGCCTCGGGTGTCACGAGGGGCGCCGGCAGCGCCAACAGGAAGCCTTTCACACCATCTGACAGGGTTGCCGCATCCCACTGCTCCACGTCACTCAGGGACCAGTCTGCGGGTGCAAGGGGGATACCTCGGTCCAAGGCGGGCGCAGGGAGGGGACACATACATCCAGGGCAGGTTCCTTTCCCACTCTCACCCACTGAAGCTTGCCCTCACCTGTGCGCACGGCAGGTGGCTCAGGCCTGTAGCTGTCCAGCCCTGGGGGAAGGGATGGGGTAGGTCAGCGTCACCCTAGGTGCCAAGGCCAG
Organism: Moschus berezovskii; assembly: GCF_049115385.1. NCBI lineage: Eukaryota > Metazoa > Chordata > Mammalia > Artiodactyla > Moschidae > Moschus > Moschus berezovskii. The sequence continues at coordinate 107,054,977 of NC_142467.1, read as the reverse complement.
CTCTCAAATGCTGCCTCTACCCCATGTGGGGTCTGGGGTAGCTACTCAACCTCCTGGAGGTTAAGAGCTGAAGGAGGGGAGGGAAATAGTAGCAGAGGGCATGGCACATGCTATGAAGGGGTCCACGTTCCCTAAGGAGTTATTCTTTCCCCAACTCAACGTGGAGACCCAGAGCATCCAGACTCAGCCTCTCCATGCAACCTGAGCCCAGGGAAGAGGATGAGCTGCCCATCCCCAGAGGTAAGCAAGCAGAATCCAGGGGCTGCAGCCAGGCCAAGGCTCACCTGTCCGTTCAATGGCCTCCACCAGCTTCACCAGGATAGGGGGAGCCACATCAGGAGGGGAGAACTGCTCGGATAGGTCAGGGAGTGTAAGGCCTGGCAGGAGGGGACACAGTGTTGGCAGGGTCCCGAGAAGGACCCCAGTCCCATCTTTGCCTGCTGCATCTCAGCCCAAGGGCCTGGCATCCGGACCACCACCCTGGGGGAGACAGAAGGCCCAGCTGGTGCAGCTGGGAGGGCTGAGTTGGTGGGAAACAATGTTCTGGGTTAAAATATCAGTTCACACAACTTCAGACATGAGGTGGAGTGGGTTGACCAGTGTCAACCAAATGGGATGTCCACTTCCTAGTCTCTCAGGTATAATTAAGATAAGGATTTCACGATGAGACCATCTTGGATTAAGGGTCCTAAACCCAAGGACTGGTGTCTTTATAAGAGAAGGCCATCTGAAGAGAGAGGCAGAGATTGGGGTGATGCCTGGAACCCCTAAAAGCTGGAAGAAGCAAGGAAAGCTCCTCCCTTAAGGTCTCTGGAGAGAGCACAGTCCTGCCCACACCTTGGTCTTAGACTTCTGGTCTCTAGAACCGTGAGAGAACATGCTCCCGTTGTTTGAACTGCCACTGGTTTGTGGTAGTTCATCAAAGCAGCCACAGGACACTCATGCAGCAGGTTTAGGACTCTGCCATTGCTTGCTGGGCAACCTCGGGCACAGGACCTACCCTCTCTTTGCCTCAGATCCTGCAACTGAGAAACTGGTCAATGGCATCATCTCTCCTTTCTTAGCGGGAACAACAAAGCAGTTGAAAAGAATAAAAGGAAAATATCTCATTGGGGTCAGGCCATCTCATCCCAAGAAAATTTCTCCAACTTCTAAGTCATTTTGTTTTTTTTTTTTAAAAAGCCCCCCCTTTTAAAAATGCTGACCCCTTCCCTGTCCCAGCCCCTCCTGGCCCCACGTTTTGCCCCACCCGACCGTTTGTGTTCAGGCGCTCTCTGCCGGCACATCCACCATTTGATGCAGCTTTGGCCCTTGGCGGGGACGCCCTGGCACACAGCAGGGGCAAGCCAGGGCCTGTGGGGCCTCCCTGAGTGATGGGCCAGGTGGTGCTTGAGCTGCAGAAAGGCCCAGCTGTGTCAAAAATGCAAAAAAAAAAAAAAAAAACAGCAAACAAGGGGAGGTGGGTGACATCCAGCTGGTAAGGGGGCCACAGTTTCAAAACTCCACTCTGAAATTTGCCTGTTTGCAACACAGGGAGGGAGGTCCCATTAGAACAGGCGTCATCCCCCATTTTACGGATGACAAACTGAGGTTCAGGAAAAGAGCAACCTCCCCTGGATGCACAGGCCGGCGGGGGCCCAGGTGACATCAGGGCTCAGCATGCAGCTCCCTGTGCAGAGCTGCATGGAGGGAAGGCAGGCAGCTACAGCGTGTTGCTCCGTGGTCCTCGGAGAGTCAGGGTTTAAACAAAAGGACCAATACCTCCCCATTTCCAGATGAGGAGACCGAGGCCTGGAGAGGGCTGGACCTAGCCCATGTCACGTGGCCCTGGGAGATTGGGAGGGCGGAGCTGGGTGGCCGCCTGGGAGTGGGGATGTGTGTGGTGGATGGAACCAGGCCAGGCAGAGGAGGGAGGCGGCTGTTACCAGGGGGAGAGGCAGACTCTGGCGGGGAGCCCGGATGGGGCCGCCTCCTGCTCCTCCAGGCTGAGGCGGGATGCAGGCACAGGCCCTGGAGACACCAGATGCTGCAAAGCCCAAGCCTGCAGCATGCCGCCTCGGCACCCCGCCATCCCACCCCATGCCGTAGGGACTCTAGGCTGACCCTCTGGGCATCAGAGTCCCTTGGGCACAAAACCAGGCGAGCCATTGGGTGGGGTCATGGTACCACTCAAGGCTTTGGCCTTCACTGGGTGACTCCCTGAGCGAGTGGTTCGACTCCCTGGCACCTTGGTCTCCCCATGTGTGCACGGGGCCACGCTGGGCCACCACGAGTGTCGAGGCAGACCGTGCTGGGTGCTCAGTACTCGTTGGCCTCCTTCCTACAACTTGAGCCTCGGTTTCCCTGCGCAGCACACAGCCCGGCAGGCAGGCACAGTGTACGTTCAGTGCCCTGCTTCTCCACTCCCAGCATGCTCTTTGGAGGGAGGGGTGGCCGAGGGTCTCTCTGAAAGGGATGGAGCATCCTCACATGCCACTGTGCTGCGTGGCCTCGACTGAGGAGCCCACCTTTGGGCTTTTTGGCTCCCATCATTCTGGAAATCAGAAAACCAGGGTTACAACAAAGGGGCGGTGGGTTTCTCAAGGGATTCTGTCTGCAAACCACAAGATGAAGTAAAATTGAGCCTCTGAATCTTAGTGGACACTCCCTATTGTCTCCAAAATCAACCCCATGAAACCCAAGGTGAGGACTCTGCCGCTTCCTCACTCTGCTCCACATGTCAGGGCTGGTTCCCTGAACCCGCTGTGACATTCCCTCAGGGCCTTTGTCCTTGCTGTGCCTGCTGCCTTCTCCCCCTACTCTCTGAGAGGCTTCTTTCTCTCGGCGTCTGTCATCACTTAATCACCTTCTTCTCACTTCTGGAACCAGAAGCCCCATCAGAGCAGGGTGAGGCCAGTGTGTCCGCCTCTGGGTGCCCAGCCACGAACTGCACCCAGCCCTCTCTAGCAGTGTAATTGATACCTGCCAACCAATCAGATATCCTTATTTCTCCTCTCCGGGGAGAAGCACCATTGCCTCATGGGAAAGAAGAGGAAGCTGAGGGTCTGAGGGCACTCCCGGTTTCCCTCATCCCTGCCAGGGGCCCAGTCTGCTGCTCACCTGGCTCAGAGGGCCCATCTCGGGGCCTGGCGGGCAGTGGGCGGGGGCCACGTGGGCGAGGGCCAGGCCGGGCCAGGGCCACAGGCCCCAGGAACTCCACATAGGTGCCAGGGAAGTCACCGCGTTGCCGGGTACGCTCATTGAGGCCAGGCATCCAGCCGACGCTCTGTGGGCAGCGCTCATTGCCCTCGGCCACGCCCAGCGCCTGCAGGGCGGCCCTGCTCACCACCAGCACATCACCCGGAAGCAGCTCCAGGTCCTCCGGCCGCTCCCGGCGGAATGGGTACAATGCACGGTATTGGAAGCCCTCAGGGCCAGCCATGGCTGGCAGGGTGGGGTCTGGATGGTCAGGTGGCTGCCTGGGGCCCCAATGGCCCCATCAGCCCGGGGTGGGGGGCCGGGACGGTCCGCTGGGTGGGCTTGGGGACTCAGGCTTTGATTTTTGCCAAGAAGTTACAGGTGACCACCGGAGATGCTCACGCTTTGCTTCCCACCATTATTTCACGACCCTAACAAGGGTCACTTGTTGCTTTTCCCACCATTCGTCAACTGGTGGGAGGGGGTCGGCAGCCTTATCTCAGGTCACTCAGCTGCTGCGTCCCCCCTCAATCCGTAGGGCGGGGCCAGGTCGCTCACTCCCTCACGTGGGGGGCCATCGGCTCCCGAGGCTGGCGGCTCTTCCAGCTGCGCCAGGCGAGGGGGCCGAGGGCACAGGCTGTCACCATGCTCGGCTTGGGACACCGACCTAGGGGGAGAGGGGCGGGGCAGCATGAGTCGGTTTGAACTCCCACCACCCTCAACTCAGAGCCGAACCCAAATCCCAGGTTAGAACCCCCTGACTAACTGGGTACCCTTGGGTCAGTCCCTGCATCACTCTGGGCCTCCGTTTCCCCAGCTGTAAAATGGGTGAATAGCCCTCCCTTGGGGTTGTTGGGGGCAGAGCTCCCAAGAATCTGCCCTGCAAGTTCAGTAAACAAGCTCTTCATCGCCCCTGTTAGAGATGGGGGAACTGAGGCTCAGAGCAGGGAGGTCTCTGTTGGACCATTCAATGGGCCAGGAAGCCTGGAATGAAAAGCTCAGAGTTGCCCAGTTTCACAAGGCCCAGGATGCATCTATCCCAAATGGCCAGTTAGAATGCTCAGGGCGTAATGTGCAGGGTGTACTGGGTGATGATGCTCAGCGTGCTGTGGAGCCCTGAGGAGGGGCTGGGATGGCTGAGAGCAGTAAGAGGCGGCAGGGGCCAAAAGGGATAGGGAATGAAGTCCAAGCAGATGTCATAGCACAAGCAAAGGTGAGTCCAAGCAAATGGATCTCTGATCTCTGCAAGGGGAGGAGAGAACGGGGTGGGTGGGTGGGGGGGTCCCTGACGTGTCTCAGCTTCCGGCCCACAGTAGGTACTTAAAACAGAAGAGGGCTGGTGGGAGGCCAAAAGGACCTTAGCCCCAGAACAGACATGGAGCTGGGAAAGGGTAGAAGGAAGGAGGGCATTGCAGCTGCCAAGCGGGTGGTTGCTGTATGCAGGGGCAACGATCACCCCCAAGGAGTCACCAATCTCGGGAAACACAGCCCAGCACAGGCACATTCTCAATCACAGCCCTGCAGGTTGGGTCTTCCTGACAGATTGGGGTGGAGTGGGGTGGGGGAGCGGTCCTTTTCCAAAAGGCGGGTCCTCACAGAGGACAGGAGGAGCACTGGTCAGAAAGACTAGTACAGGCAAAGGCTTGACAGCAAGAAATACTTGTCAAGAGTTCAGGGTGGCCTTAAGAAAGCCACAGGCCATGCAGGGCCTTGGGCGCCAGGTAGAGGGTCAGGCTTTATCCGTCGACCACGGGAATCGCAAGAGGTGTCCAAGTACTGGGCACAAGCTCCACATTCCAG